>NC_137126.1:42887322-44087322 GCF_949319135.1 Squalius cephalus | reverse complement strand
GTGGATGTAATATACCAGGTAATTTAAGAAAGGATTGAACTAGGTCATTCTTGTTCTCGGAAAAATCATTTTCAATGTAATGTCTATGGAGAGCAGCTGTGGCATACTGTCGATTACCACCGAACGCACAGGAAACATGTTTACCGACAATGGAAGAGAATTGAGCTATAGAATTGTGTATCCCATCATTTTGAGGTGTTCTACTTTTTTGTTAGTGGAAGAAAGACTTCAATCTTGGGATCTTGGGCTCACAAAGTGATATTGAAGGGCAGTTTGCAGAATCGCTCCCCAGGAATCGAGTCAAACTTAATTCCTGGTAAGTGTGTTTAACTGCACTTTTTCTTTTGTCTGTAGAAATCAACAGCCACAGATTTTAGCCTCAGACATTAAATGATTAATTGATATGGAGCCTCTAAAGGCTACAGAACTCCTAAAGAGTAATTTCCTAAAAAACTCGAATGGGATTAGAAACTTTGTGTTTGCTTGCAGAATGTAAGTGATGGAAATAATATGAGGTGGAACGAAAATGCATTTAAAAAATGTTGTAATATATGTCAATGCTTTAGTGAATGAACGTAAAGTTTCTCTGGGCAACGCAATATTTTCATGAGAGAATGCAATAATTTTTTCTCCCATTTCATATTTTTCTCCATCACCATGCCCCCTTAGGGGCCCTGCATTAAAGGCACAGAGTGATGGGGAAACAATTAGATGGTAGGGAAAAATATATTTCAAAGATTTTGTGTTCACTCAAAATATTTGCGTTCTGTCGTACAAATTTGGGCTCTGCTGAGAAACTTTGCTTTTGCTCGCTAAACTTTAGCTATGGAAATAATTTGAGGTGGGAGGACAAATTATATTTCAATGCAAAGTTTGAAACACAATGTTTTTGTGAGAGAATGCAAAATATTTGAGACAATTTTTGGTGGAACGTAACACTTTTGTGAGAGAGCGCCAATGTTTTGCAAGTGCACGCAGAAACATTGAAATATCATTTTTCCTCCAATCTCTTTTTTTACCACCAGTTTCATCTTAGGACTTCGTATTAAAGGGACAGGGGGATTGGGAGAAAAAAAGATGGTAGGAAAAATTATATTTCAATGCTTTTGCGTTCTTGTGGACTTTGCGTTCGCATAAAAACAAAATTCGCATTCTGTCTTTACACTTTTGGGTTCCGCAAAAGAAACTTGTGTTTGCTGATGGAAATAATATGAGGTGGGAGGAAAAAGTTACAGTTGTAATGATTCAATCCCCATTGCCCATATATATATATGAGATTACTTCAATTTTGAATAATTTAGATTTTTGTCTTGTGTTGTATAAATTACTTTTTTTTTTTTTTTTTTGCCTTTATAATATGAAAACGAGCTGCTCTGAGATATTGCAAAACATCTCTTTAAGGGTTTCATGACAGGACATTCATTTTGGGGTAAATTATAGCAAATAAAATATTCCTTTAAATCATTAAATAAAGATAAAGTAATGAAACACACATGATGTTAGACATTCAGTGAACCAGTTTGACCTCAGTACACAGAGCACATCGTAAACAGTGAAATACTGCCAACCAGAAACAGCATCTACGTCCCTGTCCTTATGCTGTATATCTCTCTATATAACCAGTGATCCCTCACTGGATCTCAATGTGAGGGATTTGCCACAGGCCAGTGACAGATGTGCCGTGCACTGTCCTCTCTTCCTCTCACTCTCTTCCCAGAGTCTATTTGTTTAGGCGGATTACATCCCGTCATCTCTGGGGACGGCAGCCGCGGCGCAAAGCGTTTGGCTCTTAAAGGGCCGGC
Organism: Squalius cephalus; assembly: GCF_949319135.1. Classification (NCBI taxonomy): domain Eukaryota; kingdom Metazoa; phylum Chordata; class Actinopteri; order Cypriniformes; family Leuciscidae; genus Squalius; species Squalius cephalus. The sequence goes on along the minus strand of NC_137126.1, from coordinate 44,085,520 downwards.
GCCGAGCCGAGGGGCCCGTTCACACACACAGTGCGTCTCTGAACGGACTCTCACCACGTCTGGCTCCGCGGGACCTCAATTCTCTCCCAGTCAGAGTGTTTCTCAACAGGCCTGAATGGAAAATGGATGTTGATTTGATCCAGAGCGTGCAATGACACCTCTGACACAGTCCTTGTGGGCTCTGTGATAAATATTTAAAGAGCGGGAGAAAGAAATGTTTGATTGGAAAGAGAAAGAATTATGTAGAGAAACACTAACACTAAAACGGAGGGGGATCGTGAGTGGGTGTGAGAGGAGGAAAGATGGAAGGCAAATGGCAGTCTACATGCTGCGCTGATTAAATATTCCTTTTGAAGGTAGGTGTGGTGTCAGGTTTGCTTTGAGAGGCTTTTCCACTCTTGATGTTTCTGGGGTAACAAAGACGTGTCGAAGAAGCATTCGCTGATATGAAGATATTGTTATCTGCTTTCCTGTGGCACTTTGCAGGCAGCTGACTGCTAATTTATTGAGCGTTGATGTTTGGCATCTTGTGGGCAGACGTGTTTGACTAACATTATCTGCTGAGGAGGGTTCACAACATCTTTATTTTCACACAACACACGTGCACAGGCGCTTTTGATGTGCTGTAAAGACAATAAAAGAATATGTAAGAACAACAACAACAAACAGAACATATAAATCACTCATACGATAAAAATGTTTAAAGAAAACTTTTCTCAAGCTATTTAATTAAAGAAATTTGTTCACAGAAAAATGACATTTCTTTCATTTTTTCTTACACGCATGCTCTTATTTTTCTGTGATCTGTTCAGAGCTCTTTTGCACATAAGGGCACTTCATAGTGAACATGTCTTTCAACTTGTAATAAGAGGGAGAAAACATAATAAAAACACCATCAAGTACAACTCAAGTCATATGATAGATTTATGAGACACACAGACCCAGTTATTATTATATAGATGTGTCCTGAATGCCAATACCAAAATTCCATTATTCTATTCAAAATGTAGAATGAAATAGACTGTAAGTTGCCACAAGGGGGAAGATATTTACACCACTATACAAAAGTTTGGGGTTTGTAAGATTTGTTTTAATGCTTTTGAATGAAGTCTCTAATGCTCACAAAGGCTGCATTTATTTGATCAAATAGTAAAGGTAAATATATAGTAAATAGTAAAATAGAATTTATTTCTGTGATGTAAAGCTGAATTTTCAGCATCATTACTCCAGTCTTCAGTGTCACATGATCCTTCAGAAATCATAATGTGATGATTTGCTGCTCAATAAACATTTATTATTATTATCAATGTTGAAAACAGGATTTTTTGACGAATATAAATGTTTTTGAAAAAATAAAAGTTGATCTTTAAGATCATTTTTTAAAGAAATGTATTTACTCACTTTTGAACAATTGAATCTTTGCAGATTAGAGTATTACCAAAAAAAAAAATCTAAAACAGAAGTGCAAAGCACGATAATACAGTAAATTAACAAAACAGACAATTTACAGTAATGCACTTCTATCCACACTGAATGGAACAATGGATTTTTTGCTGCTTGGTCAGTTTGGTCAATTAAAAAGACCTAATTCAATATAAGTTAATTTTATTGAATGCAATCAGTGTAAATTTAATTATTCCATGAGCATTGGGACTACAAGAATAATTTTATTGGAAATTACTTTGTGGAGACCAGATATGTTGGAAACTGATATGAGTGTAATGCTTCAACATATTGAGAGGTGTACATTATGTACACTTTTAGAGAAATTCAATTGAGTTCTACATAGAACCCTAGGGCTCTTGACTCCATTTTAAAGAACCCTTTATGCCAAGACGTTCTATATAAGGAGAAATGCCTTTAATGATTGTATAATACTTTCAGATTTAATGGGTTATTTCAGTTGTTTCTAGTGATAAAGTATATTCACGAGCTGTTTAATTCATAAAATTGAATTAAAATTAAAAATGAATTAAAACTATTAACTAAATCCATGATGGGAACCCCTAAATCACTTCCTTGCTGTAAAATTACTTGAATAGAATTTATTCTGTCATTATTTACTCATGTCTCATGTTGTTGTTTAAACCTCCATTGTAAGCATCTTTACACCCCACTCTAACTTCCAGTTTTGTACTTCATTGCTACTATTCAGAAATCGCACCACTGTCTCTCGCTTGGTTTTCGGGGAGAGAACTGACCGCATAACCATCTGCCATGGAGCATTCTGCTGCTTGTTTTGGCCCATCTAGATGCATGATGCTTTGAGACCACAAAGTTTCTCATAATGGACTGCATCTTCATATCCCATAACACCCATAAATTTCCATAATGTGCCTGCAGTTGGAGTCATTTGTGTTCATGCCTACCAATTAGAATGTATGGACATCTACAGTATAAGTCTTAGAGACATTTTCTTGATTATTTTTGTCGCAGTTGGGAGTTGGGAGTTTTCATGCAAAACTAAATGAGTGAGTAGTAAAATAATAAATAATAATAATAGTGAAATATTGAAATAACAATAAATCATGGCGGCATACAGTAACTTTGCCTGTAAGCAGATTTGGGCGATTTGTGTGTTTGTGTGTTTGTGTGTGTGTGTGTGTGTGTGTGTGTGTGTGTGTGTGTGTGTGTGTGTGTGTGTGTGTGTGTGTGTGTGTGTGTGTGTGTGTGTGTGTGTGTGTGTGTGTGTGTGTGTAAATAGGAATCAATTCTTGGTGTGTAAGTACCAGTAATCACTGTGGGTGAATGTAAATGCTTCATATATTTTCCAACTGGGTCACCCGAGGCAGAAGAGTGTAGGTCATGCATGCAATACTGTCTCTCTCTCTCTCTCTCTCTCTCTCTCTCTCTCTCCCCCTGACACACATACTCACACATACTCTGAAACCGAAAGGCATATTGTAAATGTCAGTACACTGAGTTGGTAAAAGCCCCAAGCTTTACACAAAATGATTTTTGTTTTGAAATCTTCCAGAAATAGCCTAGTGTGAAATCAGTTTATATACAATTATACCAAATTAGCCGGCACTATGACCATTCTGTTCACATTATACAAGTAAAGTGGCAAAAACATGATATTCTACAGGTCCAGACAGTATGTTACAGTAGATATCATAAAATGCTGGCTGCAAGCGATTTGCTTTCACAACGTCATGTAATTTACAAATGCAAAACATTAGGGCCACCGAAAAAAAACTGTTGAAAAAGAAAAAGAAAACAGGGGTGCTAATGGTTCGGGATGCTAATGGTGTAGAAATGGTACACTTCACTTTATGCTTCATAGTAGTGATACACGATATATATCAATAACATATTGCCTTATATTAAAGTGCCCCTATTATACTCTTTTAAAAGTTCCTAATTTTGTTTAGGAGGTCTCCTACAATAGGTTTGCATGCATCGGAGATTAAAAAAAACACTATTTTCATAAAGCCATAATATACATTGCAGCATCACTGTTTTCTCACCGTGTCTGAAACAGGTCAATAAAGGATTCGGTCTCTCTAAACCCCTCCATTCCGAAAGCTTCCTCTGCTCTGATTGGTCAGATGGCCCAGTCTGTTGCAATTGGTCTACCGCTTATGGCGCGTGTCTGAAACGAATCACCCATTAGCATAACTGAATTTCAGCTCCAGAGGCTTCCTCAGCACTTGATACACACAGTAATGTTGGCGTTGTTGTTCTTGAGCAGCCAATGAAGAACGTATGCAAGCATTATGCAAATGTGTTACAAGCCCACTGTTGGTTTGTGCTGGAAATAAGAATGGAATTGATGAATTATTTCAGGTGGAATTGGTTCTTTCTTTTGGGAGACAATAGCTGCATTTACCGTGCACTTTGATTTTTGAAACTTTACAGACCTTTTACTTTCACAAACAGCTATAGTGAACACTACATGAAAGGTAATAACCGAAAAAGCATAAAAGGGCAATTTAAAGATTTGTACTATATTGCATCCCTCAGTTAAACACACACACACACACACACATAATTTAATTTTTAATAATTCAATCAAATTCACCAAGCATACTAAATGATTGTTTTTAGTTTTTAGTTTTAAGTTTCGTTAAGTTTAGACTAAATGTTATAGAATTTTTAACACAAGATATTTATCAGTCATTCAAATCAGCCAGAATTTTTATACCGGTCCAACCCATAATATCAGCACATTGGCTTATTATAAAACAGCCCTCATCATCTTTGACTCCATCATCTTCCAATCCCATGATCCCACAACCTGCATATGTGAGATGAGCACCAACAATCCCCCAGTTTACCGCTCTGCACGGACCCTACAGGGCCCCTTTCCTGTTTGCATGTCCATGCATGTATGCATGTTTGTTTCATTCATCCCTGCGAGTCTGCCTCCTTTTAAACCCCATGCATCTCCTTTGTGCATGTCGTCACTCACGCTAGCTGCTCTCTGAAGCCACAGGAGTTCCCGTAGTTTCCAGGCTTTAATTAGCCTCGGAGGGTCAACACACCTTCAGGTGCTATATAGCGCACTCACACGCACGTACACGTGCACACATATGCACTTTTCTTCTCACAGAAATCAGCTTTAAATGGAGTCCCATGCTCTCTATTCCATACTTTAATGAATTAATTTCAGAGGAATAGTGAATAAAAATAATGATCAAATGTAGCTTTCTCATCTCCACCATATACACCATAAAACCTTTATACCATAAAGCCAGGGTGCTGGCAAAACCAACATTATAATGTGTCTGTTTTTTAATTGTGAGCATGCCCCCCTCCCCCTCTCAACATCTCTAGATGTCTAGATTTCAAACATCAGCCAAACACCTCGTCTTCACCCAAACAAACACATACACCACAGCTAGAGAACCTACTAATTGCCATTTTGGTGTGCATGACTGGGCTTGCACCAATGCTCATATTTACTAGTTTTACTAGACTTTACTAGTACTAGAAAAGTAGTCGACAAGTCAAAGTTTACCTTATATAAATGGCTCACAATACACTGATGCATCTGCTGCCTTTGGTGTTCCTGATAAATCCAATGCCTTGCTGACGGAGAGTGAGCAGGTGGAGAGACAGTCCATGCAGCTGGGACGAAAGCGTGCTTATATCCATTATCAGATTCACACTGCCAAAAAATTAATAAATCAAATAAATATTGCATTAAGTTTATGTTTCTCTCCTCATTAGCACTGACAAACCTTACAATCTTGTTAGATTTATGCATCAAAAATGTCAGTGTAGTAAGAAAAATAAGCTTACTTCAATCAATGAAATCTTTGATACCTGGAGAAAACTCACGTTAGCATTCATCTCAAGGGCAGTTAGCAACTGGTTGGTACAGGATCCTTGTAAGCAGACAATTTGAAATCTGCCATGTTTGCTTTTTGCTCATGAACTTTCTGAGCCAATCACCAGGAATTAAGTATGGGGGAAATAAGATTTAATTAATGCTAAAAAAAAAAAAAAAAAAAATCAGGTACTGGTTAAACATCTACTGTAATGTAATATAGTATATATTGCATATTTAATATAATAAAAATACATGGCTAATTTTGAATCAATGGAGGAAAAAAAAGCTTTTAGAATCAAATATGGTGTAGTTACAGCATCTACCAGCAGGGGCTATCATAAAAGTATCATAAATGTTGTACATACATTTATGATACTTTTATGATACTTCTATTTGAGCTTTTTTGCCCTTTTTGGATGTCATTCTCTGGTCCCTATCCACTTCCATTGTATGGATAAAAGTGCATTCTATAAAACCTCACTTTTAGTGCTTCACAGAAGAAAGATAGACACGATGAATCCTCCCCTAATAACACTCTTTCTGAAACGAATAAATCAACGGCGTCAAAGTATGATTTATGCATTTCTCTTTCCCTGAGCATCTTCCATGCCATCCATCATATTCGCCAAAATCCCAGAGAACACGGGTTAAATCATCTTCACCTCATCTCTCCTTATGCATCTGGACTGTGTTGAGGGGGTGGGACATCTCTGAAGTTGAATAATCTAAATGTCATTAATCATTAGTCCATAGTCTGTCTCTTTCTCTGACTGTCTCTCTCTCTATCTCACACACACACAAAAAGTCTAGAAAGGTGTGCCCTGTCTGTCTGGCGTGGATGTCGCTCTCTGTCATTTCCCAGTACACCCACATGTTTATCGTTGACTGCCTGTGTGTCTCCATTCGTGGCGGGAGCCTTGGTGACTGTGCACATGAGCGCTCTCTTGCACGTCACACGGAAATATCCATCCTTCCCAGGGGCTTCGGCAGCTTGAGGGTTTGACATCGAGATGTATGGGATGTTCATGGTCCACTTGGCCTGCTGTTCCCACACTGTAGAAGTGAACAGCATGCAAGACGTCAGATGCAAAAGATTCATGTAGATTCAGCTATGGCTCAACTCCGAATTCTCATCGGATGAGACATATTTAAAGCCAATGTAAAAGAACAGATATACAGTCAAACCAAAAATGATTCAGACACCAGATGTAATTTTTGATATTTTTATACTAGTGGGTGCAGGACACCATAGTTCATTTATGTAAGTGAGGAGAGCAAAATAAAGTAAACTGTGCCATATTATACGCGAACATTCTTCATGCTGTGGACTACCAGTAAAATTTATACACATTTGATACCAAAAATTATTCAGACTCTTTGACCTGACCATGTTTTGCTTAAGTATTATTTAATTGTGTACTTAGGTTTAATAGCTGTCAGCTGTTCAATTTAATTCATTTGTGAGACAGTCTAACAGAATGATGGCCAAAACCAACTATAGCAAATAAACTGTGATAATGTGAGAAATGTTGAAGGTGTCTGAATACATTTTGGTTTGACTGTACGCAACTATGAGCATACAATTCAATTCTGAATGAATGTGGCAAAATATGGAATATATATATATATATATATATATATATATATATATATATATATATATATATATATATATATATATATATATATATAATTCATTATTTGAATTGATTAATATATATTATTCACTTATTATTATTCACAATTATTAAAATAAGAATATACGTAAACATATTTACCCATTGAAACTTGCCATTGCCCATCCCCAGAGTGTTGTGACTCCTGCCACCCATCAGATTCTCCAGTAAGTGCATTGTGAATGTATGAGGTTCATCAGTTCTGAGAAATCCAGCAACAGGTGTGCTTGAGAAAAAAAGTGTGACCTTGAATTTACATTTGAAAGATTCTATCAATACTTTTGAAAACAACCTCAGAAGGATTTAAGCTGGAGTCTTCAGAGAGTCTCTCAGGGTGGCGTTACCTTATGATGACACAATGCTGTGTGTAGCAGTCATCTAACCCTCTTTTTAGTTAGAGAAACCCAGGTGTGTGAAATTTAGCCCCGGTGCTGAACTGCTGCGACTGGGGTGGTGCACAGCATAAAGAAGCTTGCTTAGGGAAACCCAAAACTGCAGGACGCTCATGTTGTTCATATGCAGCATATTTACTGTGATAAGTTTAGATAATGCAACCTTTTGACATGAAGTGTCAAGTGTCAGTATTATCCACACTGATAATATGCACATTGCAAAAAATTGCTGCAACACTCATTTACAAAGTACTGCTTTGAGAGTGAAAAAGAACATAAAAATTAAACAGTGCATTCTTACTATATATATATATATATATATATATATATACACACACACACTATATTGCCAAAACTTTTGGGACGTCTGCCTTTACATGCACATGAAATTGAATGACATCCCATTCCTGATCCGTAGGGTTTAATATGGAGTTGGTCCACCCTTTGCAGCTATAACAGCTTCAACTCTTCTGAGAAGGCTTTCCACAAGGTTTAGGAGTGTGAGATGGGAATTTTTGACCATTCTTCTAGAAGTGCATTTGTGAGGTCAGGCACTGATGTTGGACGAGAAGGCCTGGCTCGCAGTCTCCGCTCTAATTCACCCAAAGGTGTTCAATCGGGTTAAGATCTGGACTCTGTGCAGGCCAGTCAAGTTCCTACATCCATGTACTCATCCATGTCTTTATGGACCTTGCTTTGTGCACTGGTACGCAGTCAGGAAGGGGCCATCCCCAAACTGTTCCCACAAAGTTGGGAGCATGACATTGTCCAAAATGTCTTGGTATGCTGAAGCATTAAGAGCTCCTTACACTGGAACTAAGTGGCCAAGCCCAGCCGCAATGCAGTCAGGCAAGTACCGTTCTCCTGGAAACCGGCAAACCCAGACTCGTCCATCGGATTGCCAGACAGAGAAGCGTGATTCGTCACTCCAGAGAACACGTCTCCACTGCTCTAGTCCAGTGGCGGTGTGCTTTACATCACTGCATCCCACGCTTTGCATTGCACTTGGTGATGTAAGGCTTGGATGCAGCTGCTCTGCCATGGAAACCCATTCCATGAAGCTCTCTACGCACTGTTCTTGAGCTAATCTGAAGGCCACATGAAGTTTGGAGGTCTGTAGCTATTGACTATATAGCTATGTACACACACATCGCACAAGCAATAAACATGAGAAAATGAAATTATATTACTTACCGGTTTCCTCCTGTTTCTGCACATGATTGTCCGATCACAACCAGGACATATTGTCAATTTCCTGAACCTTCATTTTCTCTGATCCTCTGGTGGTAAAATCGTCCGATCATTATCTGATGTGCCGAGACCATCAAAAGACATAAGATGCGTTTAAAACTAGCTACTTTTCATACTAGGTTAAATTTATGTCAGGCAATCTTTATAAAACATATCTAATCTTCTTCAAGTGCTTGCCCAACAAAAACATGAGATTTGTGCCACTAAACACTTAAGTATACTGTACTGATGCAACATGCAAATATCAAACTAATCAGATGCTATTCAAGGAAAATGACTCCATCTGATCAATTTCAGACAAAAAAGCATTTTCTGTTCTGCCTACGTTTTACATTTGCATTACACGTGAACTATGGGTTATCATGGGCTCATTCTGACACATGAAGCGCAAACAGTACATGCTAATATTACTGTCAGTGTTTGTTGTTTTCTCACAGTTATATTAGATGATATGACAGAAGATATGACAGGAGATGCACCAAAACATGATTAGAAATATCAAAGGATCTTGTTATACCATCTTAACATGGGGGAACACAAATAGATTTCTTTTTGGTCCAAAGCATATCGGAACACAATTTCAAATGAAGTGTTGTCACAGCATTTCCTTTGCCAGACAAATTGAACGGGGAGTTTGTGCCAGCACTTTGGGCTTTCCCATTTTCACAGGCAGATTATTAGTGGTGTTTGCGAAGACTATTACTCATAACCAAGTAGTTTTGTCATGGTGCCAAATTATCAGTAGCCGATATTCTTGATACCCATTTCAATACCACAACAAAAACTAACTTGCTACCTGACACTTTTTTTATTATTATTATTTAAAAAGTGAAATATTAATGCAAACTAATTGTGAGTAAAAAAAATCATGTAGCCTTCAAACATTTTTCAGTGAAGTAAACATACTTGATTTTTAAAAGACAAGTACTGTAAACACCATAAAATGAGCAAAGAAACATTAATCAACAGAACAAAGACTGCTTGAATTTTTTAAAACTTTGAAAGTCTCTTGCTCACCAAGGCTGCATTTGTTATATGCGAAATATTAATAATCTGGTTGTTTTTTATATATATTTAAAAATACGATTCATTCCAGTGAAGCAAATCTGAATTTCCAGCATCAATACTCCAGTCTTCAGTATCACACGATTTTTTAGATATCATTTTAATATAATGATTTTCTGCTCAAGAAACATTTCTTTTTATCAATATTGAAAACAGTTGTGCTGCTTAATATTTTTGTGAAAAATCATAACATTGTTTTTTTTTTATGATTCTTTGATGAGTAGAGTTCAAAATAACATCATTTATTTAAAATAAGATATCTTTTGCAACATTATAAATGTATTTACTGTCACTTTTGATCAGTTGAATGCATCCTTACTGAGTAAAAATAGTTTCTTTCGCAAAAAAGAAAATCTTACTGACCCTTTTCACAGGCAAATACCACTCATCACTGATGTAAAAATACACTGTATTTACATCAATGTGGTCTGTACGTGGCCCAGTAGTGCACATCACAACTAAATTTAAAAAGCAAACATAAGTTCACAACACAATGGAAATTCTCCCGACCACTAGAGGGCTCTCGGAACGCGAAAGAGTTAGTTTTCCATGCTACTGTTCTTTAGAGTCAGCAGTCTAAAAAAATATTTCAACACCATGATTAGTTTTAACAGTATGTAGCTAACCATTGTATATCGACATTTATTAATTCAAAATCACCTACTTGCATTATAGCTGCATTTATACTCTAGAATGCTTTGGCGTGATACCACAGCGCAAGATCGCTAAGGGAACGTCCGCCAGTTCCTTCAGGTTGTTAAAACGTATAATTTGTATTAATTAAAATTACTTTTAACATTCAAAAACAGACATGTTCCAAATCCAAAGCTTGATTGTATTGGTAGTTGTGTTGTACATTTTCCGTTGTGTTGTGGCTCATTTTACGTTGTGTTGTGGATTCATTTCGTTGTGTTGTGAACTTATGTCTGCTTTTTAAATTTCGTTGTGTTGTGAACTACTGGGCCACCGTAGGTCTGGGCTTTTTGTAAATGATGATAGTTGTTGTTTTTTTAGAACTAATTCAGCTTTTGTCAAAATACAGCAGTGAGGAAATTAGATTGAGGAAAAGGGCATTACATTTTTTTTTTTTTTATGATTCATTTCTACGTGCAGCATCTGTTCGTCCATCTACTTTCAACGTGTGCGCATGTGTTTAACAGCACCTGATTTTAGCACATGTAAATAAATTCACACTCCAACATTTATTCACATCACTTTTACACCTCCAACTGCTGGTGTGTCCTAACAGAGATAATTTTAGCAATGCAACCATGCAAAACGACAGGAATAGAGGGAACAAACGCCCTGCCAACGTATGTTTACATATCTCTTTCAAGAATTCAAATGTTTCCAGTTGCCAAATCGCTCTCAACTTCACTGTTGAGCATGCTAACAGATGGAATTATGTGCTCTATTATGCCAGCTGTCTCTCTTTTGTGTGTGTGTGTGTGTGTGTGTGTGTGGGGAAGTTTCTTTCAGGAATAAAAAAAAAGGAGCCCACACATACGATCACATGGCTGAATAACTCTCCTCTGTTTTATAAAGTTTTACTGCCAGCAATCCGAAGCATCTCTCCTCCTCCAGTAAACAGCATGTGTGTGTTCTTACTCCCATCAATAACTTTGAGTTCGTAATCATATTTCACAGCATTGGCAGAGACTGTGTTGACACTCTCAGAGATTTTTTTCAGTTCCTGCAGCTTTTCTCTAATTTTGTCTGTTCACTCATCGCTCCTCCTGTTCGGAGAGGAAGGGAAGAGAGAGAAACGTCCTGAAACACAAAGTTCCGCCCACCCTCAGGCTTCAGGCCCTCAGAAGTGTCTGCACATACTTTGCAAAATGCTTGTGTTTAACAGTAAAACTAAACAGCGTAGGTTTGGGGAACACGTTTTAAGCACTGCCAAACCGACCACACGGAAGTGCCCACTTATAACACAGAGCCGTCCAAAAACACCCAAATATAAATTGCATATGAGTGAGTGAATGAGTGCATGTGCACTTAAAGACCCCTCATGGAGAAAATCAAGTTTTTAATGTTGTTTATATGTCTATGTGGCGTTTTTAATATGCTTTAAGACAAACCATGTGCAAATTAATTAGTCGACACCATTGCTGAGTATTTTTTCTTTTAAACTGCAGTGAAAAAAGACGCGGCTTGAAATCGACTGCGTTTCTTAACACAAATGATCTTGTAACCAATCACGTCAATGTGCAGGCGGGCTTTAGCATATCATTAACTGCTGCGAAGAAGGGGAGTCTCAAGAGAAGCCAGGTTATCCCGGTATATTTTCTGTTGATATGAAAAATCAGGTACATTTAGCAATATAACGGGTGAATTATGTATATGATCAATATTACGATGTTACTGTGAACTATATGTCTTTCTCCACTAACGTTCTGTGATGTTCAAAGCGTTTCTAAGGATGCTGAGATGGTGAATAGGAACATGGTGTGTGTATCAAAAAGCAACAAAATGTTAGCTGTGTGATAAGGTAGTCAAGCCAAATGCTAATCATAATAATTACAGTTATGTGTCCGACGTTGAAGAAAGTGATAGGCCTACATAAAACGCATTATCTTTATGAGGCATCGACTTGTATACGAGCCTGTAATATTCATTCTTCCACTTCTTTGTTCAAACATATATATATCAAACAGTATTTCCACTTGCCATTGTGCAGCGTTTACTACAGTAAAGCTGGCAGAGTGGATCTCTGAGCTGGTGCGAGTGAGTGTAGGCGGGGCTAATTTGCAAATTCATGAGTAGGCGTATACTAAATGAAGCAAGGCTGTAGAGTTACATTCAAGCTATTTTAAAGGCCCACTGAAGTGCCTTGGAACGCGCAGCTTTGTATGATGTGTTGACGTAATTTCCACTGAAACAGGAAGCTAAGGCGGGACATATTGAATGGCTCCTCCCATTTTTCAAATAGCCAATAGCGTTTAGTTTACCTCACAGACTCTGCACATCATACTTGACAGCACCATGGAAGCGAATCCGAGCGCTGATGATACGTTGGATTCAATAGTAGAGGTGTGAATAAATTCTAGCCATTTCATTCTTAACTAACGTACAGTTGGAAAACGGAATAAAATTCGAGCGTTTGAGCATCCGATCTCACATCTCCAACCCATTCTTGAGAGCATTTGATTGGACAGAAGTTGTGATGAGACGCTGAAGTCCGCGGTGATGTCATAAAAATCTGTGATCCATTTTAGCGGAAGTGAGGGACTGTACGTTTTGAATGCTTTTATCTCCTAAATGTGAATTTTGTCATTGTTTTAGAGCACACCAGCTTATTCATAACCTTAAGGCTAACATATTCAAACTAAAAGCTAAAAAAAAAAAATGTACATTTTGATTTCAGGAGGCCTTTAAGGCATGAATAATTTTTTTTCATGTCATTTTGGTGATCAAAAATGAGTTTTAAGGAATAAAATTATTGACTACAGGGGGACTTTAAGCAAGTCATTAAATAATATTGTAAGAGGAACGATGCAATTTGGTGTGAATCCCATAGTCTCATTTACATGAGTGAAAAAAATAGAGACGCTCCAAATTCCCTGAACTCATTGGTTGACATCATGATAAAAGTAGCAATGTTTGGTGTATTGCAGCTGTAAATAAGAAACATAGATGGCAACAATTTAAAGGTGTCTATACACTAGAGAGAATGCTGCAAATTCAACTTTTTCATAGGGGATTACATGACCAAAAGGTGAGAAAATGTTGTACAACGGTAGCCTGGGAAAACCCAGACAACTTCCGATTCAGATTTGCTCGAGAAGTAGTCTGGCAAAGAGCTCATTCAAGCCCATTTCCATGGCCTAGAAATCGCCGCACCAATCAGAAACGTTGAGGCGGGCTTTACACAATGACGATCGCTCTGATTGGTTTTAGGTCTATCCAATTGCGCCCAGAGGCATTTGAGCGACGTCCGTTCAACTTTTAAATGCATTATTATATTCAAATTGCAAACACATGAGGACAGTCTCCATGAAAGACCCACTGGCAGATGAACGTGCTACTACATTTCTCTCCGAAATGGTAGAAAATTTTAACTGTGACACGATGATTGACAGGGCAGTTTAAGTGACAGGATGTACGCGACAGATCCGTCCGATAAAGATGACGAAGTAGTATGTCCCAAAGCTTGCCTAATTTTTTGCTACACATTCAAAAGTAAATACCTTTTCTTCACAAAAAGAGTACATACTTTTATGGCGTAGTGTAACTTTGTACAACGCTTGACGATCACTCTTGACGAGGCATTTGAGCGACGTCTGTTGGTGACGCCCCTTTGGAAATGATTTGTCTATGGAGCTTTGCCAGACCATAACTCAGTTACTACTGAGAATGGTCTGGTTTTAACCAGGCTAGTACAACGGACTTCTGGAAAACCAAATAGCTACTTTCCAGTTTCATTTCCAACTGACTGCATCTTACACATTAACCATATATCAGAGTTTTATTTAGTGCATAATCACCCTATCCAAAGGAATATTAATACTCTGAAACATGTTGTTCAGCTTCTACTTTTTATGGAAGCGCACCTCTGCATCAGAATTAATAAACAATTAACTTATAACCTAAAAAGTAGTTGTAACTTTATTTCTCACAATAGCAAATTTGCTATCTCATAACTCACATTAATTCATATTTTTGTGGAAACCATGATACGATTTTTTCAAGATCCTTTGATAAATAGAATATATATGTATTCTATTTATCAAAGGATCTTGAAAAAATCGTATCATGGTTTCCACAAAAATATGTATGTATATATATATATATATATATATATATATATATATATATATATATATATATATATGTATGTATGTATATGTATTGTAACAAATGTAAAGTATTTACTGCCACTTTTGATCAATTTAATGCATCCTTAACAAACAAAAGTATAAATTAAAAGTAAAAATTATGAAGCTATGGGCTTCCATAGCTTTTAAATGCTGTGTTCTCTCAAGAGTAAAGACTTTAATGATTTGGTTACTCAATCACAGGGTGCCTGGTGGGAATAACTAAATAAGTCAACACACATACCTCCATCTTTCCATCAGAAATATCATGTTATTGACATTAATTTACATGCTCTTGATGGCACGGGGCCGGATCACTACAGTTAGATCTCCTGTGTGACAGTTATTAGCTGCTACTGTACTTTTCCATTTGTCCATCACATATTCTCAGCATTGATCAGCTGTCCACTGTCAGACGCCTGAGGCGTTTTTGTCAATTCATCAATGACGTGCTGATCGAAGAGAGGCCATCGCTATTCTGCTGTCCCTGAGCAGTCATCCGACTGGCCTTTTTCTCATGCCGTATTCAGCGGGAGAGGTCACAAAGGGCTTGTGGAATATGTTAAAGAGAGCTTCAACATGGACCGTCTACAATATTACACTCCAGCAGCTCAGACGCTTCTGCCCTGCTTAACTAAAACAGCATGAATTTACATTCATTAATGCTAGTTTGGTGTTGGTCTAGATGTGGAAGTGTGAACATGCTGTTCACCAGCAAAATCTAGCAAGTAAAGTTGTTTCAACAAGCATTGTCTTGCTGATGAAACTGCTAATGACCAAGGAAGCCTTGCTGGTTACGTTACACAACCAATCTTTGGCTTTTCAGCGGGGTAGATATTCTGTCAAACCATCAAAACATCACTCTGCTCACATTTGCAACTTGTTTCAGAGGATTCTGGGTAGCATTGGATGTCCTTTGACCTTGATTCAGAGAATTCTGTAATTACATAAGCCTTAGTTATCCTTGGAAGTCTTCGCCAGCTGAGGCTTTCCACATTATTTGGCTGAAGTTTTCATTAGAAATTCTGTGTATTTAACAAATACACATTATAATTGCATTGCATGTGATTTCCACTGCACTTTTTTTCATGCACACGTGCATGTTCAATTATGTCTCTGTTTGCATGCTATATTTGGCCATGTAACGCATGAAAAAATCAGAGAGACATCATACAATACTGTAATGAAAAATAGTGCCATATTAACATTTACTTCCATACTCTGAGTCACAAACACGTGATAACATGCGAAGATATCTTCTGAAAAAATCATCAGTCTGCTGTGGGACATGACTGTCTGGAAATTTAGGCTCGAATCATATACAAGTATGTAAACAACAAATTATCTCACAAACTCGATTTCATGCATCATCATGTCTCAAAATGTAATTCATAATGCAACTCGGAATTAGCATATATGTCTTCTTCAATTGATCAAATCTGTACAAATTATGGTCACTTTAGATTAGGGTCCAATTCTCACTAACTAAGACTTTTGCCTCAATAAACTCATAATTACTGTTTATTAATAGTTAGTAAGGTAGTTGTTAAGTTTAGGTATTATAGGATTAAGGGATGTAGAATATGGTCATTTAGAATAATCCATTAATATGTTATTTATAAATATTAAACAGCCTATATCATAGCAACTACTTCATAGTGAGAATTGGACCCTAAACTAAAGTGTTGCCCTAATTATATATTTATATATAATTAGGGTAATACTTTAGTATACAGTGTGTGTGTGTGTGTGTGTGTGTGTGTGTGTGTGTTTGTGTGTGTGTGTGTGTGTGTGTGTGTGTGTGTGTGTGTGTGTGTGGTCATAGTTAAACCGAACAACTAAAAACATTTTCGTTATTTGAAATAAAGCTGTAATAAAATAGTTTAAATATTAGATGAAAAACTTCAACTTAAAAAACAACAACTTTAGAATATTAAAAGAATTAGAAATGTTGCCTTGGCAACTAGCTGAAAACTAAAACTGAAAATGTTTTAAAGCTAATTAAATATAAATAAACAAAAAGTAATAACGGCAAAAGCACATAAGATTAAACAAAAAATGTAAACTGAAACTATACAAATAAAAGCAAAATCATAATTTTATAAATACTATAATATATAGTATATATGTATACTATATATAATATATATAGTATATATGTAATAAAGCACCACAAATTACTGCTACTACAATGACTATGCACTTTTTCAGAAACTGTAATAGCATCAAAGTAAGTTCAAAGTTGCATCTGGTAAATTAATAAACTACAGCTGCAGTACTTGTGGTCAGTGAAATGGACTAAAAATATGCCACGCTGCTACATTTAGCAGTAAACTTTAGTTGGCATCACTCTGGCATCTCCGGTGCATTTATGATTCAGCAGGACCGGATCCACTCAGATCGTGTGTCAGATGACCCATGGCAGAGAACAACAAGTCCCTGGATATGCCAAAGTTTGTGAAGTTCGTGAGATGGAATCTTAAAATATATTCATGATAGATGTGGCCATTACATACTGTATAGACGTGTTATGAAAATGTATTCAGAAATACAAGTGGAACCACCATGAATTCTTTATCTGAATTGAATTAATGTAGTAGATTGTCAAATTGTTACATAACCGTTCATTTAAACAGACTTAAAGTAACATTCTGGCTTAAATATATGTTAAGTATATTTTCAAAACTATGTTGCTGCTACACATTCATTACAATGCATACCGTATTAACACTTATTCTGGTGCAGTGTCTTGCCCAATAGACTCAGGGGGTGTTTACACAACACTGTTTTTAACATTATATATTTACATTTTTTTAAATTTAGTACTTATTTATATATTTGTAAATATAGTGCTGTGTATAATTATGGTAACTATACACAGTACTATACACCATTAATTAAGGCATGAGGAGAGGAGAATTTTATACCTGGCATGCCTGGGTTGAGACAACATTAAAGCCATGATACATTGTTAAGCCTCGATATAAACATTTAAACTTTCACTAACCTGACTTCATAGGAATAACCAAGTTACTACAACATAGGGATATGCATACAACTCAATAAAAAACTATATACAGTTGGGACAGTTTAACTGTGGATAAAGTGGAGTAAATGTGTATGTGTATATGTGTATTGTGGGTTCGAAGTGTTCTCTGAGGACCTGTTTACACGTGGTATTGCGTTTCAGTCGATTGAATCACAAGTGGCCGACGCTAAATACAGGTGTAAACAGGGTCTAAAACATTTTGAGTTTGTCCACTTTTGACCTCTTCCAGAGGTATTCAAAAACACATACAACCAGCTGCTTTCGTAGTGTAAAAGCTCATGTGGTCGAATGTGTTTGAACAGCCACAAAAGACACCTACTCTCCATCTACTAAACTAATGCATAAACATTATGGGAAGTGCACTAGCCAGACGGGTTTTAAACTTTTGTCGGCTGGTTTGAAAATTGTACCAGGCACAATGTTCTCTCACCATTCCTGATTTCTAACACACACTCACAGCGTTCGCCGTGGTCTTGCGACTGTCAGAGCAGAAACGAAAGCTGCTGCTCTCCGTGTTTTAAATAATGTGAATCATGTGAGCTTATTTCATCCATTTGATCGATAGATCTGAAAAAGCCCATACATTTACCCGCCCATAGACCCTCCCCTCGAAGAAATCAGGAAAGAAGTGTTGAAAGTGGACAAAAGAGACAAATTAAAACACCAGTAAATGGGAATGTGTCTCCCTCATCTACTTGTGATCTGATGGACCAAGACGCATCTTAATAACTGTAAACAGAGCCTTAAGATTCAGGCAGAGAGAGGTATCATATGTGCAGCTGTCACCTGTAAACAACTAAACTCAGCCCATCTGCGTAATACATCTGCATCTGAATTAACTCTACACCCTTTTCAAAGAGAAAGTGACAGTCTGACAGACAGAAAGAGAGTTAAGGTGAGGTAAATATGCATCACATCATCCTCACAGTGACATTTCTAAAAGTCATTTAGACTATAAGTCACTGTTATAATCACACATTTGTAGTGGAAAAAGTTTTGTTGATTAGAAACATAGCATTCTAGTTATTTGCTCACAATGCAGACGGGATGTTACACTGTGTATAGAGCTGTTCAGATGTGACGTCAATTTGTAGGTCGACACGGAAGGCTAGTTGACCATGGGTTCCCTCAGGAACTTCTAATGGGTTTTTAGAGTAGTGGTTTTGAACTTGTGAGTGAAATAAAGTTTGTGGTTACCACAACTTAAGAAGACTTTCCCATTTCGTACTAAAACATCAATTACACACATTTTTATTTATTGACTTACAGAATACACATACGACCTGCGAGCGGGCTGCATATGGAGAAACACTAGGGTGTCCAACCCGCAGGGTGGAATGTTTCCACCCCAGGTGGGCAAGGTGGCTTGCCAAGGGAAAGACACATGCTCAGAGAGGCTTACAGTGGAATACGCATGTGGGGGTCACCCAAGGGGGGAACCATGCACATGGAGGCACCTAGCCAACGCGAAAGCTGCCGGAGGCATCACTCTGGTGTCGACTTCAACGGCGCTGGAGGAACTCAGGGCTTCCTGGGGAAGCTCACCTGAGGGGAATATCACACGGATCCAGTCCGAGGAGTGGAATGGCAAGCAAGCGAAGACACCGGAGCAGATCCTAGTAATGCCTAGTAACCTGATGACCAGGTCGTGCTTCCCCATGGACTTACCTTCAACTGCGTCGTGATGTGCGGCGATAGCAGCAATATACACTTTGAGGGTGGAGGGAGAAAGCCTTAGCTCCAACCCATCTTGCTGGAAGGAAAGCACGACACTGATCGGGCATTTTCTGGGGTCTTCTTGGCGAGAAGAGCACCAGGTGACGAAGAGGTTCCACTTCAACGCATAGGCATGTCTCGTGGACGATGCTCTAGCGGAAGTGATGGTAGCCACAACTGCTGGTGGTAGGGTACTCAAACCTGCCACACGTGAGGTTCCACAGATTGGGACGAGGGTGCCATAGGGTGCCCCGTCTCTGAGAAAGGAGGTCCTTCCTCAGAGGGATTGGCCAGGGAGTTGCTGTTGCGAGGAGTACCAGTTCGGAGAAACAGGTCCGAGGTGATGGGTCCCACAATGAGGCGCAACCAAAATGACCTGCTCCTCGTCCTTCCTGATCTTGCACAGGGTCTGTGCAAGAAGGCTCACTGGGGGAAACGCATACTTGCGTACTGGACCCGCAGCCAGCTGTACGCCAGTGCGTCCATGCCGAGCATGCCCTCGGTCAGGGAGTAAAACAGGCTGCAATGGGAAGAGTTGTGGGAGGCAAACAGATCTACCGGTGCGTCCCCAAACTGTTCCCAAATCAGCTGAACCTACTGGGGATGGAGTCTACATTCTCGTCAGCTGCATGGTTCAGGTCTCCCGGGATATAAATGGCTCGAAGCGACCTCAGAGGCTTCTGACTCAATATGAGGAGGTGGCAGGTGAGTTGCAACATACAGTGGGAGCGTAGACCACCTTGTCGGTTGATGTACGCTACTGTCGCGGTATTGTCTGAGCGAACTAGTACGTGCTGGTTCTTGAGCAACGCACGGAAGCAGTGCAGATCCAGACGTACCGCCAGCAACTCGAGGCAATTGACATGCCATAGGCGCTGGGGTCCTGTCCAGGAGCCCGCGGCAGCATGTCCATTGCACATGGCACCCCAGCCCGTGGTGGAGGCATCTGTTGAGACAACAACATGCCTGGAAACTCGTTCTAAGGGTACCCCGGCCCATAGAAAGCTGAGGTTTGTCCACGGGGTGAAGGTCTGACAGGAGGTCGGAGTCACTGGTACTCGGAGCGTGTCGTGTTGCCATTGCCCACCTAATGCCCCCCAGCATTAACCCACCAAATCATTTGACATAAAATAGTGTGATCAAACGTTCAAGTAATACAAAAACTAATTTATTAGCTGATATATAATTTATAATATAATTTAATTTATATGATTTGTGAATTCCACACATCTCTGCATGGTGAAAACGACATCTCCCATCTTTCCACTCTCCTTCATAGCGTCATCAAGCTTCGTCTTTGTTATTGCTTTGAAAATGAGACCTCTGGCGGCGAAAAAATTACAGATTGTACCTTTAACAAATCTTTAATACATTACCGGTCATCCATGAATATGATTTCTGCCCGAGTCCCATCGTATTCTCCACTGGCTGAAGAAGTGAAGACAACTCCTCCCATGATTTACCGAAATCAAGGTGTCTTCCCCAACGCTGATGATGCCATTGTATAAATGCACTATTTGTGGTTATCCATTATTCATTTATTCTATGAGTGAACATATCCAATAATAGGAGGATTAGTACAGTGATAAACAGAGTAGCTTTCAGCTGGTAATGTGATCTCAACATGACCGCGACCTGCTCTGTGTCAAATAAAATAGCTTTTATAAGGCTACTGATGTGACTGGAGTCAGCACATCAAAAGCCCTATTAATTAATTTACGAATAAAAATGACTGAGTGCACCTTTAAGCCTATGTACTATATAAATATCTGACAGATTTTGTATTTGTTGGGGATCAAGGCTGTCAGGAAAGCGCGTGGGTTAATACGAAGCATGATCCCGCTGACATGTGTCGCAGCTCCAGGTGTTTCTTTGATTCGTGTTAGATGTATCAAACGTGCTGTTTGTTTTTTCAGGCATTCATGATTCAGATTCTGCAGTGGTCTGTAGTGGGTGAAATGCAGGAGTGCCCCCTGATGGGAGCCAGAGGTAGTACGTTCTGCTGCTGTCACCTTTTCATTGTGTGGAGGTCTGACTGTGTGTGTGAGCGTGTGTGTGTGGGCTCGGCTATATGAATCATTCCCTCAGCCAGTGAGGGGGTGGTGTGTGTGTACTGACAGAGAAAGCAGATGTTCACTGCTTTTGGAAGACACACAAAGTACTCAGATAGAGAGAGAAAGATGGAGAGAGAGAGAGAGAGGGAGACGAATCAATGAAGATGTTATAAAAACAGTAGAGCCGCTTTTATGATGGATTTCCGTTAAGCCGCAGGTGAAAATGAGAAAGTGCACCACTGATACAGTCTCTTTACATCTGCACAGACTCATCAAAACCCTGAATGGGAGAAAAACCGAAACAAAACAAAAAAAAAGGAAAAAAGGACAACCCTCATAGCAATTTTCATGACCTTGTTTAAGGTCAAAAACAAGACAGTTATAAAATAATACTGGCTTATCACCTCTCACTTAATATATATATATAGGCATTTTAAAGCTAAAATATAAAAATGGAAATGTATGGCTCTGGATGTGGTTTCTCAGCTGCCACATGACTTTTCACTACCTTTTCTCAAGGGGATTCATTCTAGTCAAGTCAGAATGATCATATTAATGGGCCGAGTGCACATAAATTCATGGTTGGCCCATAGGGAAACTTGTTATTTCTTCAAAGTTGGCATGAAACAGAAGTGATCATCTTGTTTTCCCTATTGTGATGTATAGCCAAGTGAAATGGCTTTTTGAACAAAAAAAATAAATAAATAAAGTGTGGTTTTCTATTGGTGGATCTCACGTGAGTGCCCTCACGCCAGTGAACACATCATCAGAGAAGTGATGCCATTGCAGAGGGGAAGATATTTTGAACCGCCTTCTGAATTGGGTGTTTGTTAGTTAAGAATAGAGGTGGAAACAAATTGGTATTGTTTAGAATACGATGTTGAATGTGCAACTCAGTTTGTACAGAGATACATGATATAGAGATGCCGCTTGCTTGATTAGACTACTTGTGTGCAACCAAACTATATGTCACATCATTCTCTTTGGTAGCACAGATACAGATAAGGCATCAATTACACACAAAATGTGCATACTAACAAAGAAAGGATATTAATGTCAGGAATGAAAAACAGGGCGAGAAATATGAAATTATGCAGCGAAACACTTATGTTTTAGCAAAAAATATGTTTTAGTAATTGAAATAAAGGTGAAATAAAATAAAATACAAATATTAGACGAAAGGCTAAATGAAAATGAGAAAAACTACTAAAACTAAACTAATACTAAAAAAAAAACTAATAAAAATGACAGAAGCACGTAAAATTATAATATTACTAAGACTAAAATTAAAGTAAAAACTGACAATATAAAAATAGAGACTGATTCAAAATATGAATAAATACTATAATAGTATAAATAATACTAAAATAACACTGCATCGTAATTGAAGTTTACAAACTCGTAATTCATCTCAAGACTTCATGGCCAATAAACTCAGCCGTAAATGTCATGGACTAATCATTCCTGAGCTACAGGAAAATTCCATCATGACAACGCTGAAAAAAATGCACTGGCAGAAAGCTGGCAATTAATTAATCTACCAAATAAAATATCAGGTTACCTGAACACTCTATCGATTTGTCATTGGTTGGTCGAACAGAAAGTCCCACCCAAAACCCAGGTTGGTTGAGATTTTAAACAAATATAGTCACAGTTGAAAAGGTTGCATCTTGTGCTTTATAGCACCCTTGAGCCCTGAGTATATACACACAATTATTATTTGTTATGTGTTGATTAATTAAAAGAAATCTGATTGGCAAAGATCCGATTTTATTAAACATTTAAAAAATGTTCAATAAATGAAATGATTCTGTATCCAAACAGGTGATCTGCACCTCAGGCATCATGAAGCGACACCATTAGGATGCTTAATAATGGAGTCCGTGGTCAGACCACTTATTTTTGGCCTCGGCTGATTCTGAGAGTCTATCCTCTCCAATTAACTCCAAACCTCTGACTGCTGATCAGCAGGAGAAAATCCACGCTGCCTTTTTATGTTCCAGGGCTTCCTCGAAAAGCAATGTGGTGCACCCACATTATACAGACTCACCCATAGCGATGCACGTGCGCATGTCCTCTTCCTCACGGTTTCTTGTTATCCTTCTTCATCAGAGAGCTGGATCCATCTCCTTCAAAGAGAAAGAGGGCAGCTATCAAATTATGTTGACGAATGCCCTGTTTGCAATGTATTATACATGCAGAAAGAGAGGAGTGAAAAGCAGGCATAGAAAGGAAAGACATACTGTCCTTCATGAAAACACACACCTTTGTTTCAGTATTCCAGAAATCCCTCCATGTACCTGCTGGTGAAATCAAATTAAGAGAAAGCGGCAAGGCCCTTGTCAAAGCACAAAAAAGGTAATTAATTCTAGAGTTAAAGCTCAAACACAGTTTCAAACCCCTCTGTCAATGTTACGCCTGCGGCCCACGATAATTGTCACCGGAGTCAGTCACTACCTTCACTCACATCTGCCAGTCAGTGTTTCAAAAAGCACCTAATTATAGCGACTATGCTAACTTAAAAGGTGAAGAACAACCTAATGAAATTACTGAAAAAATGACTTTTTAAAAAAAAACTCTTTTCCCATCCGTTATTGGTCATTTCAACAGATAGTCCCGCCCCAAACTCACACTATTGGTTTAGAGAGGTGGCATTAACATTAAGTGACATGGCATCTGACGCACAGAAGCCACTGGCACATGCCAATGAAGACCGGATGTGCCAATACGCATAGTGACATGCCATTGGCTTCTGTGCGTCAGATGCCATGTCACTTAATGCTAATACCGCTACTGGAGAGATGGTACGCCAAAAGAGTAGTATGTCCGATTCATAGCATTCGAAAAACAGGCGAAAATGATCCAGATGACCTACTTCCGTCAAGATTCTGGAAAGCGGATTCAATGGATGTACTTTTTTAACTGTCGGAGAGTAAATGTCAAACCAAATGTAGTACCTACTATACAGTATGCAATTCCAAACATAGCTTCTGATAGTGACTTACACTACTCAAGGAAATCATTTGAATGGCTAACTCATAAAAGGTAGCAACAATAGCACAAAATTGACAAAATTTCTTGAGCAGTGTTAACATTAGTGAAAATTTTTAGGCAAAACTGCCAATAGTGTGGCAATGTACTCGAAGCACAACACACAAGAGATTTTCAAAACAAGTCACTTTCAACTTGAGCATTGAACTTGAACCTGAAATCTGTATGTGGAAAACTTTTCATCCAATTGCCTGCGAAAATTTGATGAACAACATTAAATGTTACCCCACCTTTATGATAAATGGTTAGCATCTGCAGACAGTATCTACCTGAACAATAACACATCTTGTTTAAGCAGACGTCACAAGCGCCCCCTTGAGTTTGGAGGTTGCATATGTGCAGCAGGACTATGGCATGTTGATTAACCAAATGTAAAACCAAAAGAGAGATTGTTTAGCGCTATTTTTTGGGATGTTTTGTACGTTGTTTTCGGAGGAAATACGCATTGGATTTGTTTGTTTCGAGGAGGGGATGCACACCTGTGAAAACTTCTGGTAAAAAAAAAAAAAAAACACTCTCTCTGTATTGTTGAGAAGTCCAATTTATTTTAGTACATCGGTTCAAACTTTGGATGAAAGTATCTTCTAAATAAATAAATATACATTTATTTGAACTGGTTTAAAGAAATACGCTGAAACATCCTTGAATTATATTTCACAGCAGCATTGTCAACAAACAATCAATATTGTCATATCTGCGATAGCAGCATGGGACGTCTGCACAAAGGATGGAATCAAACCAACATGGGTTCTCTGAATATCACCAATATCACACGCCTCCAGTCCTCGAAATGTGAATAAACAGATTACAAGTGAAGAAATATTGCCTCAGATAGGGTGTACAAAAACCAAACAAGTTTATCTCACTTTCCTTCTTCATAGCGTGTGCATCTGTAGTGCACACTGTAATCTACATACAAAGTGATCCCCATATTTACGCCTTTACTTTTTTTTCTCTGTGAAATACAGAAAACATGATTTGGCTCATTCTGAATTCGGAATCTGGCACTTTACCTTTATTGTTTGTGAGTTTATAAATTACAGTGTACTGGACTGTGTTTAAAGGGCCAATATGCATTTTTCCATTTGTTTGCGATGAATAATTCATTGAAATGAAAGGGTTTGATTGCATGCAACTGATTATATATTACGTTACATAACAATACACACTGATGTTAGTCGGGCATGCTTAAAATTAACCGTATTTTTTAGAGCGTGAGCTAACATCAGTCGTCTTGTCACGTGATAAGACACACATAACCACTGTCAAGGTGGGAATTAAGCTCATGATTCCGCATGACAAATGAAACAGAAATATTACTTGAGGCTCTTTAAAATATAATTCAAGCTTTATTAGAGAGTTAGATGCAAACATGTTATATGATTCCTGAATATTACACTGTTTGAAAGATGCCATATATTATAAAAAAGGTTTATCAAAATAGACCCGTAATATGATGATGATCACAGCATCTTCAAATCCCAAAACATTTGCATCTCATCTATGCTGACACTACAGCTATGTGTGGTCAGCAGTTTTGCGTGTAGTTGCTGCCCGACTATAAACCCTTGTGAATATGAAGTACACACCTTTAAAAAACATTAAAGGTGCATTGCGCAAGTCTCTGAGTTTTTGCAGAACTATGCCCCCTCTGGCGACAAGCGAAACTGCAACCAGAGGTGTGCACGCTCATGGACCACACGCATGTGTCTTTGTCTTACGTGGTGTTTGCGTTGGGGTTTGGAATCGACTACAAGCCGGTCTCTTTGAATCCATCTTCTACTTTTGTCGCTCGAGTTGTCTTCGCTGATTCTGAGAATGGCGGCGAATACACAAACCAGCCAGACATAGCCAGGTGAGCGTGAACGCGCGTGACGTCACGCCCAGTCTCAAATTCCGTCCCGAATCCCTCTTATTTATTTTACTGTACAGGATTATAGAGGCAATCGCAGTGATCAGAGAAGGGCTCATTCAGCCCATCAGGCAATTGTTTAAGCATGTATGAGTTAGAAAAACGGGTATTTTTAACATGAAATGTTGCGCAATGCACCTTTAAGGAAATAATATACAATATTTTTCAAATAATATACTTAAGTGCAAATTTAATGTAATATTTTCAGACACTTAATTGCATGTTATTTACTATTAAATGAAAATGTATTAAAGTTTAAATTTATATTAAATGCAGTTAGTGGAACTTAAGACTGCTTTGACGCGCTTAAGCAGGACTTTATGCAATTTCATAATGACTTCTATTGTTTTTGAAATGTGTTAAGCATACCGTCCAATGTACTGACAAGCATTTATGGTAAACTAAAATATATGTATCTATATATCTAAAATAATGTATTATGCAATAACAATTGAGTACATTTAAAGTCTGTAGTCAATAACTTTGGGGCCTATCATACACCCGACACAATGCAGCGCCAAGCGCGACGCAAGTGTATTTTGCTATTTTCAGCCTGACGCAGTTCTCATTTTCATGTCCTGCGCCACGTTGTTTAAATAGCAAATGCATTTGCGCCCATCTGTTCGCCCATGGGCTGCTGGTCTGAAAACAAGGTGTGTTCTGGCGCATTGTTGGAGCGTTGCTATTTTGAGGCAACTGAAATCGACTACGCCATTGACCAACAAAACCTGGTCTAAAGTCAATGGTGCAGTATTTTTATATTTTTTTATATTTAAAGAGCGCGTTAGTAATATGTGCCAATAGGCGGGTCCACAACGCGTGTACACTCACACAGGGACGTGCAGCAGCACACAAACATACCAAATATTACAAACAAAAGGATTACAATGTAAAAGATTATTATTGTGTTCATAAAGATATGGTGGAATCCGGCTTGTCCCGAAGATGGTCTGCTTGCACGCTTTAACCTCGCGCACGAGCAGATCCATTTCCTCGCTAGACAAGTTTTTCCGCTTGCAAATTCCACCATGTAAATAGCGAATTCGCCATGGCTGAGTGCAATTGGCTTTTAAAGGGAATGGGACATGAGACTCTGATTGGTTTATTGCACGTTATGCCCAAAACACACCCATTACTCATTAAGAGAATAGGGACAACACTTTTAGACCATGCGCCGGGTGCACCGACCATTTTTCCCGTCGTTAAACTAGCAAAAGTGGATTCAGACATAGTGCACTTGCGCCGTGCGCTTTAGACCATGTGCTTAGATTGTTAAAATAGGGCTCTTTATCCTTTAAATCTCATCTTTGGTCACCAAAATTACATCCCTACTACATCTTATCTTAACTAAAAATGAAAGCTTATTGAACTTGGATCCACAAGTAAAAACAGTATTAGTTGTAAGTTTATATAATTTATTATGTTTGCTGAAAGCACAGACCAACTTTAATTAAGTTGATAGATTTTTCCCCCAAAAGCTGAGGGATTTGGGATGCACTAATACTAATTTTGCACTCTAACATGCAAATTAGGACCTAGCCATAGCCCCAACAACACTGGGATGTGGAGTGCTTTATGATCTGTCCTGTTGTTTTTGAGAGCAAAAGACCCAAAGGGTTGTTAATTCATCATGGATTTAAAATGGGATATAAATGGATGAGGAATCGTGCCATTTACTTAAGAGCAATTGTCTAGAAATCATTAACTTCGGCTCAATTAATTTAAGCTTTTTATTCATCTTCCCCAAATGCTCCACAGAGGGAAAGAAAATATTAAAAAGAGCGAGGGAAACCGTTGGTTAAGCATAAAAGGCTTCATCACACAGATAATAAAAGAGCAGATTTAATTCTCGCTCTGTATATGCAAAACACCAGATTCATTAAGATGAAAACTGAACATAAAATTATTTCATCAGAACTTTTAAACTTCATTGAGCACACGAGGGATATCATGAAAAAATAAAGTTCAGCTCTTTCCATAAAACAATGTTTTTTTGTATTATTTTTATATTATTATATATTATTACATTTGAAATATAATCTGTTTACAGGTTTACGGAAATCTTGACCATGGGTTGTTGCCTGCACTTCAACTTTTGCTTTCGTTAACAAAACCTTCACAATTCCTCTTTCCATCATTACTAGAACGTGATACTTATGTATTTGTTTATTACTGTTTAAATCATGCTTATATTTTCATTGTTGGTGTTCCACTCGCGGAATAAAGGTGGGGAATAAAACAGTCGTGCACACTCAGGCATCTGACATTTTAGGGAGCCCTTTCAGAGTCATAAAGGTGCCGGAGAGATGGATGAGAGAAGAGAGTGTGCGAAGCCAGACCATCAGTGGAATAAAGAAAAAGGGAGCTGGGGAAACGTGAATTAGATTATACGGAAAGGGAAGAGTATAACCTCTTTCTTGACCCTTAAAAAATGCACCAAGGTAACCCACAGTTTCTGCTAAAATACCATTAACTTACTACAGTTTTTTTTGCGACTGGTTATTTGGTATTTGCCTCCAGATACAAGATTTCTGAAAGGTTATTTTCCTAGTTGAAGATGATCTTTCTTCTTTATAGTATTATGGCTTTCAAGTGATTTTTAGAGCCTTTACAATTTTTGTGTTGTTACCTTATTGTCAAGACAGTTAAGCACATATACCTTTAATTTATTTTATGCACAATACCTATATCTGCTTTCATATTACAGAAATTAGAATTTTTTTAAAAACATGCTTGTCAAAATGCAACAACAAAAAAAGAATCCAAAATATAAATGTTTAGTAACACTTTACAGTAAGGTACAGTATGTATCAGTGACGTAGCTGTGCGGAAGAATATTGTTCTTTCTCCAACTAAAATCAAATCTACTGCTCATAAAACACTACTAGACTTAAGAACTGGCATAAAGTTGGTTTGACGTTGGACGTTTGATATTCGCAAATTTAGGTTCACCTGGGTGTCAGCTATAATGCACACCTTTTAATTTTTTGATATTTATTACAATTAACTGTCAAATCATATTTATCATAATACTTGATAGATATGTCTGACCAGCTCTAGATGCTCTGTTTTCATGGTTACCAAAAATAAAACATTCAGACACATTATAGTAATGAGAATTTTGAGGCAAAATGTGCTTAATTGTCATGAAAATCATGTAGCAATGCAAAGACTTTATTTGGAAAAAATAGAAAAGATTTAAAAATAGGCTACATTTTTGTATGCAAAATACATAATTTCTTATTTTGTATTTGTGATTTGTGTTTTGTGAGATTCACCCAAGTATGTTTTTAAATAAAGGATCCTATGTGTGCTATATCATAAAGAACAGCCTCAGTGAGAGTGGGAAAAAAGATTTATGAATGGATGGGTGAACAAGCAAAAAACAAAGGTAAGGAGTCTCTGGTGAGAAGTGGAGTGTGTTTTATAACGCAGGTGTGTAGAAGACTTCTCCACTAGCCAGTCGGCGCATGAGCTCTTTCCATAGGAGGTCTCTCTCCATCTGCACTCCTTTCATAAAGCCACGGTTCTCCTGTGCCCGGCGGGACAGATAGGGAATCACCTCGTTCACCGGACCATACGGAACGTACTTGTACACTGGGAATCCTGCCTGAGCTAGAGATATGAACAGATAAGAAAAGAATACCAATATTTTTCAGGGGTTTGTTGTTGTGTTTTTTTTTTTGTTGTTGTTGTTTTTTTAATGCATTAAATAACACTTATATTGTATACTTTCATTCAAAGTACATATTAAATGCATGCCAATCAATGATTTAATGTTAATAAAAAAATCTTCTTTTATATATATATATATATATATATATATATATTTTTTTTAAAGGGGTTTATTTTGAGAAAGGAGAGATGAAGAAACATGAAACAAGTACAGCTATGAAGAAAATTATACTAAATTACATAAATTATACTACATTATTTTAATCCAGGATACTTTTATTTTTTATATCATTTTTTTTTACTTAAAAATAAAATAAACGTTAACTGAAATAAAATATTACAAAAACAACAATACTTATTTTCATTTTGATGTTCAAAAATAACTAAAACTGAAATAAAAAAAATGAACAAAAACTACATAGACAAATTTAAAAACAAATGATGAAAACACAAAAATAATACTAAAACTTCAACTAAAATAAAAATTAATAAAGAGATAAAAACAATTAAAATATTACAACAATTTAATAGCATCTCAATTACAATAAAATAACACTGGTTTAAAATTAACGAGCGTTATTGTAAAGTTTTGCTTTAATTTTGCTTTAATTTAATAAGAAGTGAATTTAGAAACTGTGTGTGTGGTTCACCTAACGGAAAGCTGATTTGGTCACACATTCCCAGGAGCTGGCCGAAGTACACCTTCTTATCTGTGGGTGCCAGACCCATTTCATTCATCCTGTTAGACCATAAACACACAGAGCGCCGTCACAGAAAGTGAAAAATGAGAGACGCCCCTTCGGCAAGGTCATTTAATACAGGATACATTCCGGTGATTGCTCACTCAAAGTTTCACACTGTCTTATCGGTTACAGCCATTACACGCAGGAACAAGACACATTCTGAGACACTTAGGCTGATATTAAGTGTGAATGATGTAAGAGGAGGATAACTAGTGTGTACTTCCATACGAATCATTCCCTGGTGACACTCTTTGACATTGTGACAGAGAATGTTAATGACATCTGTCATTGGGACACCTTTGTCAAACGAGGTTACACCCCTAAGGAGTGATTACATAAAATTAATGATTGAACATTACATTATTAATTTACACAAATTAATTTACTCCCAGTGGGATCTAAATATACTTGGAACCATATATCAAAGAACAGAACCTAAACTACACAATGTGAGTTTTTCTGTGCTTAAAGCTTAACAACTTTATGTCCAGATGTTGATTTTTTTCTAACAAATATCAACATGCAGTCACTTAATTTTGTAACTTTTCTCTGTATACATTTTATTACACTAT
Organism: Squalius cephalus; assembly: GCF_949319135.1. NCBI lineage: Eukaryota > Metazoa > Chordata > Actinopteri > Cypriniformes > Leuciscidae > Squalius > Squalius cephalus. The sequence continues at coordinate 44,054,269 of NC_137126.1, read as the reverse complement.
CATTCAAAGGTTTGGGGTTCAGTATGATTTTTTTATACTTTTATTCAGCAAAAATGCATTAAATTGATCAAAAGTGACAGTAAAGACTAGGGGTGTAACGATACACAAAACTGACGGTTCGGTACGTCCCACGGTTTTGACGTCTCGGTTCGGTTCGGTTCATTTAGGTGGGGTGGGGGGTTTAGAAAGCTAAATTTTTTTTTTTTTTTTTTTTTTAAACAGTGCTTTAATTAACAAATTGTGTCTTTGTCTTTAAATTAATTCAATTACAAGTAAACGTCTCGCAAGGATAAAAAAAAATGATCTGCTAATGCTGTATAAACTATACAGGAGCCCTTACTTTCACATTAACGTTACTATAACATTAAAGCTTAACAACAGAGCCTAGACTTTTAGCCTAAATTCAGTTGCTATTTATTTTTAGATATAATAATAATCAACACTCAAGTAACAAATTGTATGAAAACATGTAAACTGTACATAAGGCAGTTTTTACATTATGTTTTTACTCTAATTTACTATTGAAATATAATCATTTACACAGTTGCTGTCATTTTCATGACAGATATTTTAAAAATACATTAAATAATCAAGATGTCATTAACAGGTTAAGTAAACTATAATATATCAATACAGTGCATTTATTTAGTGAAAGGGTTCATTTCCTTAGCAAACCAACAAGCTGTGGACACTGAATGACTTGTCTGAGGTAAATAAAGCTATAAACTAAGTGTTTTATTGACGCATTTCCGCTGTTGAAACACTGACTTAGCGATTACACGAGTTATGATGCCTTTCAGTAAGTATACTGTATCTTTCAACATACCTTCAGGTGTCCTTTCATGTTTATTCTGTAAGGAAGAGATGCTCGCGTTTACTCGCGCTCCGCGCTGCCGCTTTAAATGAGGAGCCTGTCACGCAATTTCAAAGAGCGCCAAAACGACATTTCATGTTTGAATTTCGTGATCAAATAGACAGAATCTGAAAGATTACACCTTGCTTATTATCGAAAGTAACAAAACACTGAGCTTATTGCGATTAATGGTGGTTAGGCAACAATGATGTATTCGTTGTGTACAAAAGACATGAGGTCCAATGGGGGCGGGCCGGGCGTGTTCGGTACGCCATGAGAGTATCGCGACTCGTATCGTTGGTGGTGTATCGCGGTTTTTCGGTTCGGTTCGAATATCGTTACACCCCTAGTAAAGACTGTTTCTATTTCAAATAAATGCTTTTATTTTGAACTTTTTATTCATTATTGAATCCAGAAACAAATGTATCATGGCTTCCAGAAAAATATGAAGCAGTACAGCTGTTTTCAACATTGATAATAATAAGAAATGTTTCTTGAGCAGTAAATCATCATATTAGAATGATTTCTGTAGGATCATGTGACACTGAAGACCGGAGTAATGATGCTGAAAATTCAGCTTTCCATCACAGGAATAAATTATACTAATTATCAAATGGAAAACAGTTATTTTAAATTGCAATAATATTTCACAAATGAATGTTTTTACTGTATTTTTGATCAAATGAATTCAGTCTCGGTGAACATAAGAAAAAATCTTACCAACCTCAAAATGTATGAAATATGACAGATTTCACACACGCACACGCACACGCACACAGTCTGGTTCGATATCTTTGGACTCTCCGAAGATGTAATGGTTTTTATTCTGCACAAACTGTATATTCTGTCCCTTTACACTAACCCGACCCCTAAACCTACCCATCACACAACACTTTATGCATTTGTACATTAAAAAATAAACATCATTCTGTATGATTTATGAGCTTTTGTACCCATGGGGTCCCCACAATGTAATATAAATCTGTGCGCGCACACACACACACACACACACACACACACACACACACAAAATGTACCTTATATGTCAAATCTCTCAGATTTTATGCATTTCAAGTACACTAACTTTTATGAACACCAAATGCATATAAATCGTTATATAAAAAGAAAAATCCAGATAAATATCACCTAACTTTTATTGTCATTTCCAATCAAGCTGTAATTTTTTTTGAAATTGTGCAAAAAGATATATAATTATGTGAAAAAAATTCTAGCTAAGAAAATAGCCTTAAAGGAATAGTTCACCCAAAAATGAAAATTTGCTGTTAATTTACTGACTCTCAGGCCATCGGAGAAGTAGGTGACTTTTTTTTACTCAGTAGAACAGTAAAGAAGATTTATAGTTGAAACCGTGGTCCTTGGTGATTCATATAATGACAGTCAATGGCTACTATTTAATTTGAGAGTCACAAAAACATATACAGGCAAAACAAAAGCAATACCCATGGCTCCCGACAATACATTGAGGTCTTAAGAAGCGAAACGATTTATCATTATTTACAACCTATAATCCACAAAATAGTGCTTACTTGTGCTTATCCTGGATGTCGTAACCTATCTGAAAAATTAAGATAACGTTCGCTTATAATAAGGTAACATGAGTCATTATGCGACAGGAAGCTCGCGGTCCAGACTGCCATGAACGCTCACGACCGTTTGCCGAGGCTGTGGATTACAGGTAATAACGTTGTAAATTATGTTCAGTTTCTTGCACAGACCAATCCGTTTGGCTTCATAAGACCTCAATGTATCATCAGGAGCCACAGGTATTAATTTTGTTTTGCCTGTATATGTTTTTTTGACTCTCAAAGTAACAGTAGCCATTGACTTGCATTATATGAATCACAAAAAGACCATGGTTTCAGCTATAAATAATGTTCTACTGAAGAAATAAAGTCACCTACATACTGGATGGTCCAAGGGGGAGTAAATTAAGAGCAAATTTTCATTTTTGGGTGATCTATCCCATCTATCTAACAAGATAAACGACTCAGCCATTCCATTCCAAAATATTAAAAATGTAATTTCAACCACCATCATTTCCACCACAAAATGAATGGATATTTGAGTTGTGGTGGAAATGACATCTGTTCATGATGGGTCATACAGTATACAATTGAAAGAGAGAAGGAGAGTATAAAAAAAAAGTGTCCTACCTTCTGAGTGTATGCTTAACAGTGTCTAGATTGTGTGATGCCACCATGACATTTGCTTTCTTATTCTGTTCGATCTCCTCCAGCACGTAATCCAGACACCTGAAAGACACCAGCTGCTCATAAATCATCCTGCTTTTGGTCTGCACTTTCAGACAACATTTTAACTTGGGACTGTTGACCGCCAAACACAAAATCTTTTGAAAAGATCTGATTTATTTTGAAAGCTGTCAGAATGTACCTTAATCATAAGAGGCTTACCTATGGTGAGATAAGCCAAGAGTATAGATAAATCTCACCTGCCTTTGAAACATTCTGTCAGCACATAGACCGTCTGAATGAAGCACAGTTCAGGGTAAGTATGATGTTCAGATAAGGACCTTTATTTTACAAGTATTTTAGGACTGTTGATCTGGACTCAGAAACTACTTGGGCATGTCATCTCGCTCCTTAAAGAGAGGCAAAGTGGCAAAGTGAAAGTGAATCATTACTTTCTCATTAAATTAAGAATTTTGCCATAATTCTCTGTTCCAAAACAGAAAGTTGCCCACCTACTGTAGACAGCATTTTATGCATTAAATGCCAGTGGTTCTCAACCAGGGGGCCGGGGCTCTCTATAGCAGTGTTTCCCCAACCCTATTCCTGGAGGCACACCAACACTACACATTTCCCAACTCTTCCTAATCAAACACACCTGATTCAACTCATTAGCTTGTTAGCAGAGAATCCAAGAACAGAAATATCAAAGCCAGTGGATGAAAAGCCTGCAACCTGTAGCCAGAAAAGCGTAACGGCTAATGCTAACGCTTTGGCGGTACGCTGGGAAGAAGGCCAGAGGCTGATTTTTTTTGAACGGATGACAAAGGAGAAGAGGCTTCACTACACTGAATAAACCACTTTTGTGAGGAAATAGCTTATAATTTAATGAATCGACTGCCTGTACACTAATCTTCACCATGTTTTACGCTACACAATACTTTTTTTGGGAATGATATGTAGATTTTACTATGATAAAAATGTTATTTAATAAGAGAAGGCAGAGAAGGGTATGTCGTGACATGACTCATTTACGACATTACCGTAGTAATTTTTTTTTTCTTTCTGTGTAGGAGTCAAGAGTACATTACAGAGTTAAAGGAAAAAATGGATACATTCAGTCCAGCTGACATCCTACAATAGATTCGTAATATTTACAGAACCTAGATTATTCACAACACACACACAGAAAAAGGGTGAGAACAAACAAAATAATATATATATATATATATATATATATATATATATATATATATATATATATATATATATATATCCTGTATAATAGAAAAACAGAAAAAAAAGAAGAAAAAAAATGGGGTACAGTGCATTCTAGTGACAACTTTGCATCATTAGCGTTTTATTTCCAATAATAGTCTGTGATTACATCTGTTATATAGTTACTTAATTTCCTACATATTCCTTCCATCTCTTCCACAACAGAGCCCCTTTTTGCATTTTTAATCTTAAAAAAAAGGTAAGGATTTCCATCCTATATATTTCACTTACAATTGCTTTCCAGTCTTCTACTGTATAGTGGGTCAGGTTGAAGCCATTTACGAGTAAGAGCCTTTTTAGCTGCTACCAGGAATATTCCCCATAAGTTTATATAATTGGTATCAGGCAAATCCAGATTTCCCAGATAGAGGGTATACCATTGAAATGGAATTTTGATCTTTAATATAGCCTCTACAGTCCTGTGTACATCTTTCCAAAATATGTGAATGACTGGGCATGCCCAGAATAAATGGTGGTGATTTGCTACTTCTGAATTACAGTGTCTCCAACACCCTGATCCTATTTCACAATGGCTCTTTTGAGCAGGTGAAATAAAAAATCGAATTATATTTTTCCAGGCGAATATCCTACATTGTTGGGAGCCTGTAGTTTTCCATCTACATGTTTCTAACCAAGCCTCTTCTGTTATATTGATGTTTACGTCTTTCTCCCATTTAATTCTGATATAAGAGGTGGATTCTGGCCTGTGGTTTTGAAGACGATGATAAAGTTTAGAAATAACCTTACTAATTGTGGTAGCCTTAAATGAAGACAAGAGTATCTTCACAAAATTCCCTTTCTTATTTACTGTTGTGTTGAAGTGGTGTCTTATTTGAAAGCATCTGTACATTACCATAGTATTTAATGAGTGATATTGTATATTGTCTAAAAAAACAGTAAAAAAAAATACAGACTATAACTGCATGTATGCATATGACGCTGATTTGCATTTTATTGAATTACAGAAAATGAGTGTTTTAATTATAAATATTTTGTTATATTTTATGTTGTTTAATGAAAATTAAAAAGTTTTCTTTCTATCGCTGCTAGGTTATTGTATTGTGTGTCTAATGATGATGATATAATGCTTTTTAATGAATGATGGTAAAAAAAAGACAATTTTAATGTATATGTATTAAATTACAATCAAGTTTTTTAATGTGGCTTTATGCGACCAGCAATGACTAGTACTTAGAGCTAACAGAGATATTCACGCTTTTTTCTGCAGTAAAGCACATTCCACAAACAATGCATTCCTACCGTACCTTTACTAGCGATATAATACCGAATATAGAACATTTATTCAGAAGACCAACACGCTAATAATCCACAAGAAACTAATTAACGTAAACTGTAACTCACTGTCATAAAACTTTAAACGGTTTGAAATGACGCCATTACACGATAGGCTGAGGTGCCTCACATGATCCACGTTAGCCGTTACGCTCTCTCCAATGGCAAGAGATACAGACCCTCTCATCTCCCTATAATAAGACAATCTCTGGAAATATATGGGTCAGATAAGGGAGACATCCCAAATGTGCACTGTTGGTGTGCCTCCAGGAACAAGGTTGGGAAACGCTGCTCTAGAAGGCCTCAGTAGACTTTCAGGGGGTCACAAAATTATGTAAACATTATTTAAAATAAGGTCAAACAACTTTAAAATAGCCAATCAGCTTTAAAAACAAAAAAAAAATCAAGATGACTGACATAATAAAATGATATAAATCCTCTTTCATTTGTCTTCTTCAACAATTTCCATTTTTATTGAAGAACCAGGGTTCTCATAGTCTTGGAAAACCTTGAACTTTAGACAAGGTTTAAGACTAGTCCCAGACTAAAATGCATGTTTGAGCGGTTTTAACTGAAAGCAACTTGTACTGACATCCCTTAAAATATGTCAGTGCCATTGTTTTGTCTCAAGACGCACACCAGTAATGTTTTTTTTTCTAGAGCACATTTATAAAAGCTACTCAAATGCCCTAATTGAACTAAGGACTAATCCTGGCTTAATCTAAGCCCTGTCTGTGAAACTGGGCCATCAAGAGATAAAGTCTGTAGATAAAAACAAATGTAATATTATAGTACAATTAGAAATCAAGCGTATAATATCATTCAAACTATTAAAAAAACTAAGCATATGACTAATCGCAGCTTGCATTTGAAATTTGGCTTTAATGTGAGCTAAGAGATGACAGAGATGTGGGCTGAAAGTGGGAGTCCATGGCCACCCTGTTCCAGCGGCCCTGCGTCAGACTATTGGTATCAGCTGTGAGTGTTAGTTGAGTCTCTTGTGTGTTTTTTGCGAGTAGCTCTATTTGTTTTCCATGGGTGAGTGACCGTTAATGGAGCTGCTGACCAAGAAGAGCTTTTAGATGAGTCACTTAAGAGGGTCCATTTCAGTTCAGATGCTGCCGTAGAAAGCACACAACAAGGCAGCTCACTAGTTTTCAGGAACAGACTTCAAATGTGAAATTCTCAAGGAAGAATTTGGAGCATTTCTTGCCTGTGGTACATTCTGTTAGTACATTCGTAGTCGGGGTTGATGGGGTCTTCGTATCCAATCTCCGCTGCTCGGCTTCTCTCCTGGTACATGTAAGCCCCCCTTACCAACTTGGCACCGAAACACCAGCCCTCCCTTCTCGATAGCTCAACGTCCATGGACACATTATCAAATGCCTCCTGAGCACAGAGAATTCATTACGTTGCAACAGATAACCCTATTTTAAAGGCAACATTTCAGGAAATTAAAGAGATAGTTCACCCAAAAAATGAAAATTCTGTCATCAATTACTCACCCTCATGTCATTCCAAACCCGTAAGACTTTCGCTCATGTTCAGAACACAAATTAAGATGTTTTTAATGAAATCGGAGAAATTTTTCAGATTTCTGATGCCCCGAATGGTTTAATCCAAATGAAATCTATTCATCATATAAAGCGATCATGTGTCTTCAGAAGACTTGGATTAAACCTCTCGATTCTCTTTATGAACGTTTTGAACCACCAGAGTTTTGGGTAAATAGACCTTTAATGGAGGGACAGAAATCACTCAGATTTCATTAAAAAATATCTTCATTTGCATTTCGTAAATGAATGAAAGTCTTATGGGTTTGAAGTGAGGTTATACCTGTAATTGATGACAGAATTTTCATTTATGGGTGAACTATCCTTTTTATTCACTTCCTTTCTCTTCTAAATTTAATACAACTTGTAAACGTGTTTAATTGTCACCATCATCATTTATTTCCTTTCAGGATTAATTTCAATGCAAAGATAGATTGCAAGCACCAGTGTTAAATATCAGTTTTGATTTTGCTTTGTCTAAATGTTATCCTGTTATAACAGCATGTTTTCTGCACAGCGTCTAACCATCTCACTGTAGGTAAAGCACAGAATATCATCATCTGATCCACGTTAACACCAGTCATATGTGCCAGACGTGTGTGTGTGTAAGGCTCACTTTGAGGTAGCACTGATAGGTGTTGAAAACGACAGCTTTGTCTGTGTTGAAGATTCTCTTCATCTCCACAGTAAGTCTGCTGATGGCAGGCTGGAAATATGTCTGTTCAGCGTCCACCATCAGCCTGACGCCATTTTCCACCGCATGCTGTTCAGAACATTAGAAGCAGGCAGTGTAACAGTGAGGTAAAAACACATTCATCAGCTGACAAAAAAAAAAAGAGGAGATATTGCCACAGACAGCATCATTTTAAATGATGTTGCACCCATCTTTCCTGGCATAACCAAGGATTTGTCAACAAATAATGATGCTATAAACCTCAGCAATAATAATGTTGATGATACAGTGGTGCTAAAAAGTATTCGGACACTTAATGTTCGCATGTCATTACATTAGATAAAAAAATAACCATCCAAGTGGCATTTATTTTAAGGAAAGATTGCATATGCACGCTTTTCAAACAAACATTTCATATTCAAAGTAGTTTGATAGATTTAAATGCTAAAACATGTTCATAATAAATGTGATGTTCAAAAGTTTGGGGCTGGTAAGATTTCTTAATGTTTTTAAAAGAAGTCTCTTATGCTCACCAAGGCTGCATTTATTTGATAAAAAATACAGTAAATACTAGCCTGGAAATCCAGACCTAAATCTGAAAGATTAATGGTCTGGCATCGACTAATGAAAATCGGCCAGCTCGAGGGGCGGCACCAAGCATGCAGTTGAAAATCTCACTGCACGCAATTGGATAACACTACAACCAATCACAACAAGCCCCATACGCTTAGCCACCAGCGGAGCTAACTGGTAGATTAGACTCTTGCCGTATCCGGTCGGCAAAACAGCAAAAACGCCCTTCTTGCAAAGGAACGATTCGTCTTCTGTTCCTCTTTTAGATAAAAAGCCAAGTCTAACTCGTTCATTGTAGCGGCCAAAGCCGTTTTAAACAACTGGTGTTCATCCATAGCCATCTTGCAATGTTTACTAATGACTTCGCCGTCACAACGCTGTCGTCATCTGTTTCGCTCGCCTCTGGCCCGCCTATATCTGATAACCCAATGTGATTGGTGCAGCTCGGATACAAGGGCATATTTAATGAGCATCATTCCTCGACGCCAGAGTAAACTCGCTGAGCAAATTCAACTTGTGCTCTCGTGAGAACTCTGGATTTCCAGGGTAAGTAAATACTGTAATATTGTGAAATATTACTGTTTTCTATTTTTAATGTATTTTCAAACGTAATTTATTCCTGTGATGAAAAGCTGAATTTTCAGCATCATTAATCCAGGCTTAAGTGTAACAAGATCCTTCAGAAATCATTCTAATATGCTATTTTGCTGCTCAAGAAACATTTCTTATTATTAATATGCAATTTATAAACTGTTGTGCTGCTCAATATTTTTGTGGAAATTGCGACATTTTTCTTCAGGATTCTTATACAATGTTCTAAAGAACAGCATTTATTTGAAATATAAATCTTTTGTAACATTATAATGGCTTTGTAAATGTATTAAAATACATTTGATGTTATATGAATAAAAAGATTTATTTTTTTTACTGACTCCAAACTGAACTGTAATGTCCATCTACCAGTAACATGAACTATTGCAGCAAGCCTACCAGGCGCCACAGTGGTAACTGTGCCACAAAATGGTTGCCCACTGCTCAGGGTGTGTGTGTGTGTCCATGGTTTGCAGTGTGTGTGTTCACTAATCACTACTCCTAATGTGTGTGTGCACTAACTTGGATGGGTTAAATGCAGAGTATGGGTTACCTGCCACTTGGGTCACTTCCACTTAAAGAAAAAAACTTTTATGAAATCTCAAAACTTTGTTTGATTTGGTACTTCCAGGCTGAAAAACAGGAAGCACTGAGCCTACTGCGAGTCTCACAGCTTGTACTGCTTGCACCAGAGGCCTTTCACAGTGCGACATAAACCCGATACATGTTCCTCACATCAAGTCGACGGGGCGGAACAGCTCTCTAACCTCCGCACTCTGCTGAAGGCTTTTTCAAAATCAATCTCTGTTACATTCTTCATCCATGACTGTCTGGTAGACCATGACCTTCTGACACTCTGCATGAATACCACAGGAGAAACATAAGAGGAACAACAGCCAATGAACGCACCTTCGCCAACACATCCAGTCGCTGAAGCATCCTTTTCATCTGCCTTTCCTCTTCCTCCGTGAACTTGGACAGAAGAGGCTCCAACTGGCCAGTCTGTTCAAAATAAATAAATAAATAAATATATATAAAAAAGAAAGAAATTCTGAATTTGAACACATATGGGTGCATTTTTATTTTTTTATTTAAGTGAATCTTAGTAATAATACTACATTTTTTCATTCTCTTATTGTTTTTTTTTGTTTTTTTTCATGAACCGATGGTTTCGAATTTCAAATCAGTTTACTTTTCCATTGTTTTTAAATGTGAACATGGGCTAGACAGACATCACATCTTGCGTTTTTTGCAGCATCTCGCGCATGACACGGCATGGCACTCAAAGTTAAAAGAAGTTTAACTTTTACTAGTTATAAAAAACTATATATAAAAAATAAAAGTTATATATATATATTATCAGAATATTAATATTATTTAATATTTAAAATGTATAATTATTATAAATAATATATATATATATATATATATATATATATATATATATATATATATATATATATATTTAGATTTAATTTATTTTTATTTCAGTTTTAATTTATTTTCCAGTTAGTAGTTTTAGTGCTTCAACTTAAACATTTCAGTTAGTTGCCAAGACAGCATTTCTATTTTTCATTTAATGTAGGTTTTTTTCTTCAAATTTTATTTTAGCTTTATTTCAATTAACAATTTTTTTATAGTTTTAGTTGATAGACTTATAACACCGATATAAAACAAACAATAACTCAAATCATTCATTAGCAACCACATAGAAAAGCACCAGTAACATTTTGTTCCAAAAATTCATTCACCTTAACATTATACAACATATAAATGAAGACTATCTTCTGCGCTTGTTATGGAAGCCTCTTGTTTCTCTTGCAGGCAAAATTCCATACATGTCTTCATAATCAAATTACCTGCGAAGGGGCTTTTGCAGTGTTTATAGAACCAATTAGACCATGTGAAATCCATAACCCTCTTAATTTATGCTGTGGTAAAGGTATCTGTTTCTTGCTGTCTGCCTACCTGCAGGTTTGGGACAACCAGTAGATTGGATATCTTTGTTCTCTCGTCGATAAGACTGTTCCAGTCCAGCATGTCCACCATGCTTCGGGAAACAAATACAATATATCATTTATATTTTAGCAGATGATGTTTTGAACATCAAATGACTGGCATGCATCATTACAGAACTGGTCGATTCAGTGGAGCAAATTGCTCTTATATGAGGTACAAAGGGGTTTAGTTGACTCAAGGGGGTCTAGCGGGGCAGTGTAATGGAGCACCCGTGGAATAGTCCTTGAGTAGCTCTCCTCAGTTCATAAGATAACTTCATTGTCTGCCATTGATTGAGAAGATTTACAAGTCTGAGTGTTAGAACAGCTACGGGAAACTGGTGTTTCTCACCCTGATGAGTGCAGTCGTCCATCAGAGAAGCAGCTCTGAATGTTGCCCTGAGCTCCCAGCCTGGCTAGACATATCTGCAAAGAAAACACACTTTTTATACATCAGACAAAACACTCCAAAAACACTGTGATTAAAGAAAAAATTCACCCGAAATGAACCCACCGAAAGTTCCATGGAACACAAAATGATACATTTTGAAGAATGTTACAGTTCTTAAGGCCTGTTCACACCAACTATAACGATAACTATTATAGCGTTCACACTAGGGGTTGCACAGACTAGTCGACTTTAATGCCCTGCCATGATGCTTTAACCTTGACGTCGACTAGTCGCTGATCATTAACTATACAGGGCCCAACAGGATAAGAAATCTTTGAAGTCCACTTTTACGTTTTGTATCCAAAAGTTCAAATGACAAATAAATGCACACTCAAAGAGCACTCCAAAAGATATTTTTGATTATGCCATCTGGATACTCAATATTGATCGGGTTAATGCACATGCAAGCACTTTCTAAACTAATGTGCTGCACATCACGTGCAGATCATGCACACAGAAGGAACATTCAAGACCCCCAGTGTGAACGGGCCTTTACTCTCCAAAAAGTGGCAAAAAAAAAAAAAAGCACCATTCCATTTGACATTCCAAGTTAAATGACAGCTTTGCATGTGAGGAAAATATTTTCAAAATTCAAGCTGAATAAAAAAAACTAACTCTCATATATTATATGCACATCTTCACATCTTGGGGATGTTTTGAGCAAATAACAACTTATATATCAGTGCTTTCAGGACACAAAGCTAATATATGGGGAATTTTATGGGGTTTTTATGGTGCTTTCTTTGTCCTTTTTGGAGTTTCACATCGCACAGTATAATTTTAATGTATGCAAAATAACAGGGTGGAACTTCTTCTTTTGAAAGAATTTCTCCTTTGTGTTCCACAGAAGTAAGATGCTGATGACAGAATTTTCTGAATTGGTGCACTAATATAATGTACTTATGAGATAGTATAGTATATAATGCAATTATGTGGTAGTTTAGTGCTAAAAAATCGGAGCTATTAAAGTTCAAACCTCACGTGACAATTCATGTAGTATCACAATTGTACCCTTGAGCAAAACATTAGGTTTCTCTAGTGGAAATGATCTTGTATAAATATCCCATGTAAGTTGCTTTAGAAACAAGTGTCTGCTAAAAGACTACTTAATTATTTATTGTCATGTTAATTACATTTTGCCATTAAAATGAATGCAGCTCGTACAGTCTAGTCATTGCTATACAGCCTCCAGTTGCTTGCTGCATGTCACATATGTTACAGATGCCTTACAGTCCTTTTGCAGTATTAAACACGCTTAAGTGTCAGTTGATATGTGCGTTTGGCCGTGGTTTGAACCCAAAGCATACCTGCAATTGCTCTAGATCCAGTTTCTGCTCCAGCACCTCCACGCCGTCTTTCCCCTGCTTGGCAGCAAGGAAACTGAAAAAACGTCTCCACTTCACCAGCACCTCGGAGAACTGGAGCTACAGACGCCCGAGGGAAGGATGAAGAGCCCGTTTAGTTCACCAAGGTGACGGATTTTAACCTGTGTTTTCTGATGAATGAACCCTGCCTGAACCTCAATCTTACCAGGAATTGTGGGCGCCCCAGGGCAGTCATCTTAATAGCCGAGAAGCCATCTTCAGAACTTCCACCTGAACAGGCAGGTGATTTTCTTTTAGAGTTATTTTAGAGGTAGGCTAACTGCAGCAATGAAAGTGAAACTGCCTTTTTAAGAGCAATTTTCCAGGAACACTGAATAATTCTATGCAGTTATACATAGTGTTGCCAGTGCATTTCAATGGGTGTTTCTCCAAAACTTCTGGCATAATGGAAAACAAATAGAAATGCTTTCAAAAGTTGGTCAGCTGCATGCTTTCTTGGCACTCTGAAAAATATGCTAAAAATACATACAACAATCATTAAAATGCACACAAAAAAAAAAGATTTAAAGAAATAACAGGATAGAAGTTTGCACCACTTTCCATGAATAGAGAACATTTTGATATCCCATTACTTTTTAAAAGAGTCTCAAATCTTAAGGTCTTGCAAACTGAAAATATGCTTGAAGGAAGCCTGAAAACGTTGTTTCAGAAAAATCTACTGATTGCAAGACTGTTTACATGAGAGTAGAATTGTCTTAAAACTTGCTCTGTGTGAAAATGCACACACTCACACCCCAAACTGTACGTTTGAAAAGGTACGTTCTTGAAAAGACATAACTGCTTCAAAATTCACGTTTTCGGTATGGGTGTGTGAGTAATTTATGTAGTCGAACAAGACATCAAAGTATCGTCAAGTTTACCGCCATCTTTAATTTACTCATGAATTGAAAACCCAGTAGCAAAATCTCAAGGGAACCAGGGGGCGTTGTTTTGACGTCATTCTCCTAAAGTCTATCGAGAGCAACGTTCTTTAAAAGTTATCAAGGACTTTTCAGCTAGAAAAACAAGGAAGAAAAGTGTCTAAAAGTGTTGTAATTTAAAATAATTCACACATGAGCTCAAATTGAAATGATAAATAAAATTGACTTCATTTTTAAGTTTTAGGGTCTTCTTAGTACCCATTTGTGCAAAGTGCCCTACTTTGTGTGTTACGGTCACTGCATTTGTAGCTTCTGGCATTTGTTTTGCTTGTAAACTGAGTCCAATTCCAAAGTTAACAACTGGTCAGCTTTTACAGATGGTCTGTTACCTGAGGCTTTGATGCATTTCAGGAAAGTCTCCATGTGCTGGTCGCATTTCGCCTCATCGGCATAGAAATACGTACGAGCGCTCGTCACGCCTTCACGGCGATCGCCGAACTTACGATGGGCTGTGAACTTCTTCTCCCGATGGTCAGCTCCTTAATGTCGAAAAGGGAAATTTTGACCTTTTGCTTCAATATTACAAAAGAATTGAAATGTTAAAAATGTGCAGATACTCACCAGGGCTTTCTTTCTCTGATGTAGACATGCAAGATCTATCAAAAAAGAGAGATAAATTGACATTTTTAATAAAACAGGGGACTAATGAAACCAACTACTTGTTCTTTAGGTCTTTTTAGAGACCTTTAGCCAACAAAATGAAGAAACAGCAGTTTCTGTAGAGAGAAATCAATAAAAACTGCAGAGGCTGCTATGAAGTCACTTTACTGTGGTGCACTTCTGCTATTTGTTTCCCTTCTATATTTCAGGGTCAGCACTTAGAGTCACACACTGACTCCCGCCTGATGTCTATGCTTATACCCATGCATCTCAACTCTCTGCTGTTCTACACTGAAGCTCCGGCCGGGAATTCAAACCAACTCAAAGGTTAGACAGCCACATGGGGCAGTGATTTGTTTAGATTGAGTTCCTGTGATCTCCAGATCCTTCGAATGGTCTCTGCACTTCCCCATCCACCCACACCGCCGCGTTTACTCGGCATGGGGCGGCTCAGTGGAGACAATGTTTTGACGTCTGTAATGTTCCAACAGGAAGGAATGTTGAGATGTTGATGGGGTCATTAGCGGACAGACTTAAGCCCTTCCAGGCTTAAAGTGCTCTTCTAAACAAAACAGAGTTATACAGGAAACATATGACAAAGAAAGTCGTCAGGTTTTGACCAGGATCACTCATTTTAAAATGTACCAGAGAGAGTGAGATCATCACTGTCAACTGTATTCCTGTCAACATGCAGTCACTGAATATGAATGCAAAAGAAGAGAAATGAATGTTCAATGTGAAACTTCTTTCACAGACAGGGCTTAAGACTAGTCCTAGACTAAAATGTAAGTCTGAGCTGTTTCCACTGAAATAAACTTGCACTGACTGATCTTAAAAATATATCAGTGCCTTTTTAGTTTTAAGATGCACATCGGTAATGTTTTTTTCTAAGCATGTTTATAAAAATTACTTAAATGTCCTAATTGATCTATGGTCTAATCCTGGCTTAGTCTAAGCCCTGTCTGTGAAACCGGGCCCTTGTGTTCGTGTGTGTGCGTGTGCGTGTGCGTGTGCGTGTGCGTGTGCGTGCGCGTGCGCGTGTGTGTGTGTGTGCGTGTGTGTGTGTGTGTGTGTGTGTGTGTGTGTACATGCATGGAAGTTTATATGTATATGCGAGTGTTTATAGGTGTATGCGTGCGTCAAGTTTATATGTATATGCAAGTTATTCACAAGTGTATATGCATTCATGACTAACATTATATGTATTGGTATGGATTTCACATTAGTGTGCACGTGTATTTCATATATGTATTTTGAACATCCAATAGTATACATGTGTATGCGAGTAATTTATAGGTGTATATGCACGTGTGTTATGTATGTATTGATAAGCGAAGTTTGATTTAAATCCTACATGGCGCCTCATAAAAGGCGGCTTAATAGGCGCACATCCATTTTTTGGCGGCTGGCTTGACCTTGTATTTTCAAACCGCGGCTCGCCAGACCTGCCTTCCGTTTCCACTATACTTTCTCTCACACATACATACATTATTCTCTTACATACACACATTTTTTTTCAGACATACATACATTTTCTTCTTACATACATTTATTATGTATTTATGTATTATAATAAATGCACACTTTGAATACATTTGCATAAGAGTAAAATGTATGTATGTGAAAGGAGAATGTATGTGTGTGTGAGTAGAAATGTATGTATGTGAAAGGAGAATGTATGTGTGTGAGAGAGTAGAAATGTATGTATGTGAAAGGAGAATGTATGTGTGTGTGAGTAGAAATGTATGTATGTGAAAGGAGAATGTATGTGTGTGAGAGAGTAGAAATGTATGTATGTGAAAGGAGAATGTATGTGTGTGTGAGTAGAAATGTATGTATGTGAAAGGAGAATGTATGTGTGTGAGAGAGTAGAAATGTATGTATGTGAAAGGAGAATGTATGTGTGTGAGAGTAGAAGAATGGATTTTGGCTTGTACGGCCTCTCATAGACTATATACACATATACACACAAACACACACACATACATACATATATTATATATATATACACACATATATATTCATATATATATACAGTACACATACATATACACATACATATATGTATGTGCATATGTGTATATCTGTATGTGTATATATACACATACATACACATACATATATATATATATATATATACACACACACACATATATACACACACACACATATATATATATATATATATAGTATTAACTCTAACGCCAAATAAATATCACTGTGAAATTGAAAAAAATAGAAATCATGATGAAAGTAATATATTTAATATATTTATTATTTTTTATTATTATTATTATTTTTTTTTTTTTTTTCAAGCAAAGAGATTTTGTGGAATTGTCTTGGGCCGACATCAGCTGAATGTTACATAGCAGATAATTCCTAAATCAATACACGCAAGTCAATTACAGTTGACCAATGGTTGTTATTATAATAATGGCAGTCTGCACCAAACCAAGACATACCAATAACAGCTTATTCCTCGAAAATGATACAAGGCAGGAATGGCATCTGAGAACTCATGGAATGATCAGTCTGGGTTCCTGCATATTAGATGGCAACATACTCAAATGCCACATCCTCCAGCGTTCTCCCTCTATCACACCCTTGATAATGCAGAAAAGCCAAGCTGAGCACTCTATTCTGTATAACAGCATTACAGGATCCATTGGGGTGGATGTTAATGCAATATTGATAGGGGCAGAGGCTCTAAAACACACATCACGAACATAAATTAGCTTTTATTAGCCAGTGACCAGCCAGGGTCCTCTGTGGTTGTAAAGAGCATTTCCAATAAACGCTCCATTTCAGCTCATTTGTTCAGCGAGGTGAGTGATCGTGGAGATTTAGCGCCCCTTACAGGCGATGAGGAGAACTGCACTTCTCTCTGCAGAGTAATCTGAGGAGGGACGCCTATAAAATTACTCAGACCTCTGACAGCGGCTTTCAGAAGTGAAAGCAGTGATGTGGAGGAGAAGTCCATTTATTGGATCTCACTCTGTATCACTGGCTTTTCCTCATAATCCAAATGGCATATCATCTGTATCTCCGTCTCTCTCTTCCTCTCAGTTCTCAGGCAATACAATTTCATTTATATTTCCAGCAGGAGACCCTCGGGTATGGCACTGACACTCTGTAATTTACAAAAGGTCAATGACAAGAACAAATGAAGACATTTTTTAATCAAATGTCATAACGTTGACTCAGCTGTTGAAATGTAGGTGATGCTAATGGTTAAGGACCTGAGCTGGTAATAGAAAGGTCACAGGTTCAGTTCCAGGTTGAATGACAAAGAGGTACCCTTCAGAATTATTAAGAGCAAACCTCCAAGTAGAGATACGATCAGTAGACTGCATTTCTAACCAGACGGCACCTGCAATTAGTATACAACAAATTGCATAAGTTGAAAATTGTCTGCTGTTTGCCAAATAATGCGTATGTCCAAGTAATGCAAACAAACAGGAAAATAAAGGATATAATTCTCCTTTTACAATTCAAATATAACTCATTTGAGAGAATATTTTTAAAAAGTTATATATATATTCTGTGTGGTTGCTAGGGCATTACTAGATGGTTGCTTTATAGTTATATTATAGTTTTATTATCGCTCACTTGTGCCGTTGAACTGTTGTATAAACGCAATATCACACGAGTTGTGCGATATGGCTGTATATCAGCAGACTGTGATTACCTACGGCCGAATCACAGCCGTATCGCACTGCTAATCGTGTGATATTGCTCATAGTTATTATTATTTTATTTTTGTTATTAAAAGTAAGAAAAATAAGCAAATTACAAACAATAGGGCAAATACAATTTAACAAAAATATGAATTAAACAAATAACGTTTTTTCAGCACAATAGGTTTATTTAACATGTAGTTAGATATAGTACAGAAATTAAATAATTTAAATATAAAAAATAAAATACTGCATAGTCTTTTCATTGTATGAAAACATTTATCCTTATTAAAGCTACAAAAGTTATTCAAGTTAAGTTATTTTCTCTTTTGTTTGATTAACATTAATGACGAACAGCAGCAGTATATTAGGCCGCTGTCACTTTAAGACAGAATACAAGGATCCAATACACTGATACACATCCGGTTTACACCCAGCTGTTAAAGGGTTAAAATTCTTTCAAAAATTACTCACCCTTGTGTCGTTCCGAACCCGTAAAACTTTTGCTCATCTTCAGAACACAAATGAAGATCTTTTTGATGAAATCTGAGGGCTTAACATCAAGCCTATCGCCACAATATTTATTATATATATATATAGTGAGGAAAATAAGTATTTGAACACCCTGCTATTTTGCAAGTTCTCCCACTTGGAAATCATGGAGGGGTCTGAAATTGTCATCGTAGGTGCATGTCCACTGTGAGAGACATAATCTAAAAAAAAAAAATCCAGAAATCACAATATATGATTTTTGAACTATTTATTTGTATGATACAGCTGCAAATAAGTATTTGAACACCTGTCTATCAGCTAGAATTCTGACCCTCAAAGACCTGTTAGTCTGCCTTTAAAATGTCCACCTCCACTCCATTTATTATCCTAAATTAGATGCACCTGTTTGAGGTCGTTAGCTGCATAAAGTCACCTGTCCACCCCATACAATCAGTAAGAATCCAACTACTAACATGGCCAAGACCAAAGAGCTGTCCAAAGACACTAGAGACAAAATTGTACACCTTCACAAGGCTGGAAAGGGCTACGGGGAAATTGCCAAGCAGCTTGGTGAAAAAAGGTCCACTGTTGGAGCAATCATTAGAAAATGGAAGAAGCTAAACATGACTGTCAATCTCCCTCGACTGGGGCTCCATGCAAGATCTCACCTCGTGGGGTCTCAATGATCCTAAGAAAGGTGAGAAATCAGCCCAGAACTACACGGGAGGAGCTGGTCAATGACCTGAAAAGAGCTGGGACCACCGTTTCCAAGGTTACTGTTGGTAATACACTAAGACGTCATGGTTGTCAAATAACAACAAGTCTAGCAATTTCTTTTGACTTCTTTTTGGGTTTCTCTTTGACTTTTCTTTTTGTTAGCCTTAATTAGGAGTTTCATACGGTGGCCAAGAGAGCTCAACGCGCTGCAACTGAAAAAAAACACATGCAAATAAAAAAACACCCGCAAATTAATTAAACATCTTCATCAGTTTCACAACATGTGTGCTCCAAATACTCAAATTCACAACACAACCAAATACAGAAACGCACCTCAAAAGTCAACAACACAACCATACAGAAACGCGCTGCAAATAGAAAAGACCAGAGCCGTTAAATATGATGTTTTTCAATGGCTCTGGCACAGACCACAACGGAAAAGTTTCCAGGGGACCCCAGTATCAAACCCGGCTGGGACGTGCGTATTGCTCGCGAGCATCCCTATGCCTTACTCCCTTCGAAGGGCAGAGCCCTTGAAGTGGGCACTTTGGAGTGAGCAGGGCGCTTGTGTGCCATTATGTAGCCGTTTGGAACGCACTTGGTGAAGGGAACAACGAAAGACAACGTAATTCCCTCATTATTTTCACCTGGGATGTTCCCATGACAAAGCAGCACAGTGTCCATCAGCTGAATAGCTATTATTACCAGAAATATCTTGTTATTGCTGTTAACTGTTGCAAATAAATATACATTTTATACAAAAAAGTTTTTAAAATATGTGTTATATATCTGTTGTGTGTGTCTCAACTTTAAACCTTGCCGTCTCATATTTGGACCCTGCATTCTAACATTTCTTATGAAACTTATTTAAACATAACATGATAAAATGTGTACAATGTAACTGATGTATAGCTTAAAGGTTGTATCAGCGATTTCAGGCCCAAACATAAATGATCACATTCATCGAATCTTTCCTAACGATCCGCTAGCTGCCCGCCCCATAAGCATGCCGTCAAAAAAACGCATCTCTGTAGGCAGCCTAGGCTCTGAGATCTGCATACAAAAACAATTGGTTTCACCAACCACTCAAAACCAAAATAAATAGTGTTCCAACCAATCACCGACAGGGGTGGGTGTTGTGAGGTTTTGCTCGTGTTCTCCGACTTCGCGTGCAGCCGTGCACGAGCGCAAAACCTCACAACAACCTTTAATATCTTTCCCTCATGTTCCATCTAGTTTTCAGCTCATTGTTCTTTTCTCATTAGTATTCTGATGACATTGAACATATTGTTAATACATTTTGTATATTGTATAAATTTGTATGTCATAAACTTGTCATCTCTGTATGTTTACAGAAAAACATGTTCTCTAGCAATAGAGAGCAGCTCTCTGTTTGCATGTGTACCATGAGACCAAATTCCTAAGCAGTGAGTGTTGATAGCTTGAATATAAGCCAATCAGAAACAATGGGCCTCGACCAAAACAACCAATAGGATCTTGGCACTTTGTTTACATCTGTGACAGCAGATCAAATCTCAGGCTATTTCTGTGAGCTCTCCGTGTGAGCACAAAACACAGCATGGCCATTAACCTCTAGGCCCTCTACCGAAAAGTAGTTAGTTTTATGCAAAGCAGGTCTTAAAGACCAATTCAGACCAATAGATTTCGGATGCACACTGCCATGCAAACTAGGAGGGCCAAGAAGGGAGAAAGTTTTCACTAAACTAACTGCAGGTTGATATTAGAAGAGCAAAAATTCTTAATGAGCTGCTTTACATTAAGCGCTATATATCTCTATGGAGAAAAATATAATTGCATTCATTTATATTCTGTTCTTATACTGGTGTGATCTATATCACTGGTTAATTTATCTGGCCCTTAATTGGTCAGGTCTGGATCATGTAAATGCTTGCAGTTCTGCTGAACATCTTGAGCAACATTCTCCTATCTAGACGACAGGCACTGTATTTTGTTAAATTGCTCACAAATCTTTCCAGTCACCCTTGGTACCTACGATCGATGGAAGCAGCTTAAACATGGTAGTTTGTGGATGTAGGGACCAGAACTACAAGAGACCACTTACTCCATCTCTTTCTTCTCAGCTTCTTCCTGTGAGAGATCCTCTTCTACACTGTAATCCAGCACAGCTCCCACTCCATACGCTTGGTTCTTCTGCACTACAGGCCTGATGGACTGATGGTCCTCGCCTGCCACAAACTGACCGTAGAACGTCATCTTCATAAACTGCTCAAACATCTTCTGTCCTAACAACTTCCTGCTGAGATCTATTATCTGTAGGAGACAGAAATACATATTTTATAGTATGATCTGATTTCATTTTTAGATATATTTAAATGGATAGTTCACCGAAAAATTTCAATTCTGTCATCATTTACATACCCTCAAGTTGTTCTTTGTTCTGCTGAGCACAACAACAACAACAACAAAAAAATATACATATATATATATATATATATATATATATATATATATATATTAAAGAATGTTGGTAGCCAGACAGTTAACGGTAGTCATTGACTTCCAATGTATTTTTCCTACTATGGAAGTCAATGGGGTCCATCAACTGAACTTTCCTTAAAATATCTTCTTTTGTGTTCAGCAGAAGAAAGAAACTCATAGGTTTGAAACAATGTGAGGGTAACAGACCCAACATTTTTGGGTGAATTATCCCTTTAAGAGACACCTTACAGTTTGGGGGCACTAATAATGGCGCAAATACTAATAAATTGATGAGCGCAAACCACAGTAAATCACCTTGCATGATTCATTTAAATACTCCCTTCACATACATTTTGCATCTGAAAGGGAAACTCCTACAAATGCAATGCGGTCAGCTGCAAAAATAACCATGTCCGCACCTTTTCAGCGCTAATTTTTCACTGCGTGTCTTTAGTAAACCCTGACAGTAGTTTAACTTCAAAAGATGGTTTGTGCTGGCGCAAGCTGTTAGAAATTTGGCCTTTAATATCCTCCTGGGACCCAAGAATAGACTTTTGTCCACTGTAGTGGACATTATATTTTAGTGAATTTCTCGGACATCATACATGTCACATGACACAACCTGGGTGTCCTGTAAAGAGCACATTCAGGACTTTTCAGAGACACCAAATGTTTGGAGGTTTCACCATGAAAACAACTTCTCCTTGGTCTTTAAAAATGTCTGACATTAATTTAGTGATCAAATGTAGCATTCTTATGGAAATATGATAATATATTGTAATTATAATTTAAATTAGATTACTTTTCAAATTATATTTCATAAAACAACATCTCAGGAAAATGTTAAGGGGTTTCAAATAAAAAAATTACTTTCTGTTACAGAACAGGGCATTGATTTCAAAGTGTCCACTGTAGAGGACATCAGGACTTAAATCATGTTTATCAGGCATTTTGTGAGACATAACAAGTGAATATGGAAATAAATTATACATCAATATTCCTATGAAATATTAGATATTATTACTCCAATTAATGCCTATTATTACTCCAATTATTACACTTCTTTTTTCATTAATTGTTGCTCCAAGAACACATTAATGTGCAAATTAGATACAGTGTATAGATACATTGCATTGAATGGGAATATTAATTTATGGCCATTTTACCCACATATTGCATAAAGTAAAATGGTGTATCAAATCATTCCGTTATTTCTTTCATAACATAGTTGAGAATAATCTTTATACAAATTTTGGTTGAAAAAATCCTGAAACCCCAAAATTTATTGGTGATTGGTGATTTATATTATTATTATTATATAATTTTATTTTTTTCTGAAGCTTCTTAAGTTTCTTAAGGCTGAAAACCTGTATAAACACATAGGCCTATATTCAGTGTGTTTCCACTTCCAATTTGCCTAAAGGTTAAAAAGACTTGCATATGTCTCTGAGGTTCATTCTATCCTTGCCAGTTGACTGTAGACTGTAACTCTACACACTAACCACATGACTTCTTCCCTGGCAAGGTGCCATTCCTGTCAATCATCCAGGACAATGACACAAGAGTAATTCCATTGAGAATTCCTCCAATACAGGAATTCATGGAAGTCTGTCACATGCAGTACATGAAAGACCAGGATGGTACTCTTTATGAATGCATTCTATAAGCATTAAATACATTACATACCTCTTTATTCTTATCAACCAGGATGTCATAGGTGCACAGTTTGAAAACTACCAAGCTTCTCAGTAACTCTAGAGTGTCTTTGCTCTTGTAGGCTTCTTTGGTCTGTTCAAAGTCAATGGAGATGTTGTTACTGAAGGACACATGTTCCTCTTGTGTGTTTGTTTTGGTTGAATGTAACGCTTGCACACTCCGTTGATAACCATGATGAGTGGAGATCGCAAAACTCCTGTCACGAGTCGCGAGCGCAAAAGCTGGAAGAGTTTTCCGGAGAGACATCAGTTCAAGACTTCTGTACTGACAATGTGCATAAAACAGACATAGATCGCCTGCTGCTTTTGGGAAAGCACTCTGTCCTTGAGCACATTAGACGCTACCTGTGGGGTCCCGCCCCATATTCAAATCTGGGCTGACTGATTGGAACAAATCCCGTAACGTGCTTGTTTGCTGATGTAACA
Source organism: Squalius cephalus (assembly GCF_949319135.1). Classification (NCBI taxonomy): domain Eukaryota; kingdom Metazoa; phylum Chordata; class Actinopteri; order Cypriniformes; family Leuciscidae; genus Squalius; species Squalius cephalus. The sequence continues at coordinate 44,030,408 of NC_137126.1, read as the reverse complement.
CACGCATGGAATGCCATAAAAGGAATACTGCTGCATAAACGTTACGTAAAAGAAACATCCCAGTTGTATAATTCTGAGGTGTAAATGAATATACATATTAATTTAACTAACATAGAGGGTTAGACTACACATATAATATAGACCAGGGATGGGCAACTTCGGTCCTGGAGGGCCACTGTCCTACAGAGTTTAGCTCCAACCCTAATCAAACACACCTGAACAAGCTAATCAAGGTCCTCAGGATTACTAGAAAGTTACAGGCAGGTGATTTTTTCAAGGTTGGAGCTAAACTCTGTAGGACAGTATACTGTGGCCCTCCAGGACCGAAGTTGCCCATCCCTGATATAGACTATGTGATGATGTCAATACACCGAGGCCAAAAAGGAATACACTACGGACTGTTTATTAAATCTTGCTTTTTGTCGTTAGTTTTGATCTTGCTGTTTTGCTTGTTGACGAACGTGACGTGACATGTGTTGTGTGCACGTTCCATGAAGTTAACAGCGGGGGGAGCCGTTGCATTGTTGAAGTAGGCCTATTTCACTTTTACAAGACTGAGGGTAAACGATTTAGCTAATCTGACAAAACTTCTGGAGACATCCGAAAATTATTAATAAAAAATAGTTTTATTTATTCAAAATAATTATTTATTTATGTGTGTGTGTGTGTGTGTGTGTGTGTGTGTGTGTGTGTGTGTGTGTGTGTGTGTGTGTGTGTGTGAGCACAGCTGCATAGCTGGAAGATCTATTTTAGCCATTCACAATGTCAGACATGATTATTCATTTATTTAGATCGATTTTATTTATTTATTTACTATAATAGCCTACACATGACATTGTCTACACATATATATGTTTTTATATTTGTTTTTGTTTTATTTTTTTGCTGTTTTTTTATGCTTTGGCAACATTGTGATATGCTAATAAAGCTCATTTGAAAACTGAAAATTTGAGAGAGAGAGAGAGAGAGAGAGAGAGAGAGAGAGAGAGAGAGACTTTTGAATTTTAAAACTCTTTATTTAAACATGTACTAAACCACTAACATACAATATATTATACCCATGCTATGCTATGTGCATCTGCAAGATAAATCTTAAAATCATAAAAAAAGGCCATCAGATATCACCAGAACACTATTCCCATCCTCTCACACTGACAATAAAGCACCACCATTCACTCGATCACCATTTTAACTAACATTCATTATTTGTGATTTGATAACATTTGTGTTCTATTCTGATTCTCGATTCAGCCAATGCAAACATTTGCATTGCACTTATGTTTCCCCCTTAGCAGCCATTCTACATGTCTTGGCTAGCTAATTTAGCTTGTCCAACTATAATATTCGCCAAGGTACAACGTTCTCAATGTGTGTTTGAGAGATATTGGTTTAAATAAAACTATTCGATTTATTGGTTTGGTTGTGTTTACCAGATATAGCCATTTATACGTATAAACGCATCACCCACTGTTGTATATAACCCTCACTAGTAATGAGGCGAGACGGACAGCGCGTGCATGCGCTCGTGCGCGGGCACGTTAGCGGAGGTTAGTAAGGGGGGCTGGAGGGATGCATGGTTAAGTCCTAAACATATACTAAAGTCACACCCACTCGCTGAGGAGCTGCTCCTGGTGGTTTCGGTTAGAATTGGGAAACCGCTGCACGCCAAAGAGAGCAGGCGCACCGAATTCCCAAGAGCCAGAGCCAGAGATAGGATCACTAATTAGGAATTTTCCTTCTGAAAAGAGAACAACGACCGTTTTAAAGTCCCCGTGTCTTTTCCAAAATGGACGCACATATAGTTTTGCAGACTTTTTTTTCTTTTCTTGACATGCTTTGAAGCAGCATATCCTCTCTGAAAATCTACATTTTGGAAACAACGGCGGGAATTGTGTCAGAAATTTCCAGCTATGCAGCAGTTACATCCAGCAGTGTTTGGAGCGCTTAATAAAAGCAGAAGTTCTCAGGAACTGGGGCTGGACGGAGGGAATAACTGTTTGGTTTTATAACTTCTGTGCGCCCTCTCTTCCTCTTTTCTCTCCTCTGCCTCAGCCTTTGGAGTCTGAAAGAGAGTGGATAAACGATTTATGCGGATAAAGTAACTTACAAACGCTTGCAGTCGAAGGTTTTGAGACTTCGGAGATACAAAATATCCCGTCAGAACTTCTAGAGTTTGTAAAAGAAAGGAATGCTGGGCAGAAGAGGCGCATGGAGAGATGCTGTTTCTTCTACCATGGATCTAAATGGCACTTTAGCGGTTTTAGTGCTTTTGCTTCTATGCTTGTGTCCCGTTTTCAGCCAAGAACTCAATCCAAAGGGTAGGAACGTGTGCAAAGTTCCAGGGTAAGTTGGATGAATAACTTTTAGGGGGGAAGGAAATAAAACGAAAGCAAGTAGCCTATATGAAAATCCAATTTTATTAAGTGCAGCAATTAAACATTATTTCCGTGAACTTCAAGAAAACAGTAATGAAAATGAAAAAGAATGCCTACATTAGCCTAATTAAGAGTTAAAATTAAAATTGATAAAGTATTTTATATTAATCTTTGCTTTAAAGTTAAAAAATAGGGCCAAGTTGTTTGTCATTTCTGATTGTTGTTTTTGTGGTTATAAAACTAAAGAATTATAGCCTAATATGAAAGTGCAAAGAAAATAGTGATTCAACTTTTAAAACTGTACTTGAGTTTTTTTTTTTTTTTTTTTTTTTTTTATGACGTTCCAAATAGCAAATTATTTGAATCTGATGTGTGTCAGTCACCCTGTTTCACATCTGGGTCACTGACACACATTGAGAGATAGAGGGCGACACCAATTACTCAAGCACTGAAGCATTGAAGTCGTGGCATAGTTTAGATACTGCATAAAAGCCTACGTAAAAGAACAATAATTAAATTAATTGGTATTAAAATACTTCTAAAAGCCCATAAAAATGTATAAAAAAAAACATTAAAAAAAACATGCATCATTTGATATAGAACTCTTTCAAGGCCTACTCAGTATTTTAGAGAGTTTGAAACTGCAAGACTTAGAGAATGATCTGTACAGTTCCACAGTCGTTACATATTCTAAACTCTCCTCTAACCTAAACACAGAGATCATCAAGGGTGTGACATTTAGTCACAACATACTAGCTATATCCATGACCTACATTTCATTCCAAGTATAATAGATGTAGAAGCCAAGGCTAATCACATTGATCAATGTTGATGTCCAAATGAATATATCAAATAACAGAGGCACACATTTACAAATACTGTAAAAATCACAGGCAATCAGGGATATCAAAACTAGTGATTAACCTTTGCATGGATAATGGCAATGCCTAAATCTAATGAGCAGGATGGATGATAGCTTATGTAATACTGATATCAGAAGCATTTCAACATTGAATTTCAAAGTGAGGGATTTTTTTTCGTCTTTTCGGATGCATCCATCTTAAAAAAAAACTATTAACTAAAAACAACTATATTTTATATTTAAATTTCAGCAATTATTTAAAGTGTTGGTTGATTTCTGTTGAAACGTTATACATTCACGTGTCTAAATTTGGTCAGTCCAAACTTCTGCAGATATTTTGCTTCAAACACTGCTCTTTTCCATATAATGGTAATGCATGATCAAGTTCATTCCCAATTTTGCTTCTTTATATTAGTCATATTTTAGGTCTTTTGTCATGTCTTACCTCACACTGGGCAGCAAGTGAGTCAAGACTAAAAGTACTGCCCCTTCAAAGAAATGACCTATACACTTCTATTTGAAAGTTGGGTTTGTATTTAAAAGAAGGCTCTTACAGTATATGCTCACCAAGGCTGCATTTATTTAATCAAAAATACAGTCATATGTGTGATATTGTTACAAATTAAAATAACTGTTTTAAATGTCATTATAACATTATAAATGTCCTTACTGTCACTTTTGATCAATTTAATGCTTCCTTGACTGATAAAAGTATAAAAGAGATAGTTCACCCAAAATTAAAATTCTCATTTACTCACCCTTAAGTTGTTCCAAACCTGTATGAATTTCTTTCTTCTGCTGAACACAAAAGAAGATACTTTGAAGAATTTGGGTAACCAAACGGTTGACGGGCCCCATTGACTTCCATAGTATGGAGAAACAAATATATACTATGGAATATATCATTAACTGTTTGGTTACCGACATTCTTCAAAATATCTTCTTGTGTGTTCAGCAGAAGAAAGTAATTCCATACAGGTTTGGAACAACTTGAGGGTGAGTAAATGATGACAGAATTTTCATTTTTAAGTTGAAGTTTTAAATTAGGCCTAAGTTTCTTTCTTTTTTTAAAAAAAAAAACAAAAACACATTAACTGACCCAAAACTTTTTGAATGGTAGTGGATGCCAAATACAAAATTCACAAAAAATGAATTGGTCATGGTGAACTTGCAGATCATCTCAAAAGGCTTTCCCAAAAGTATCGTTAGCCAACTATGGATAGTTGATAGCATATAGTATAACGAGTCGGTGTTTCCCGAAATCATAGTTCTACTGAACATTTACAAACAGCATTGCAAAGTTGTGTGGTTGGAACGACATGTCTCCACCTGTGGTTGGAAGCATAGTTTCTTGTTTGCATGACATGTGGGCTTAATAAATCCTTATCTTGTGCAAAATTAGCAAATTGACATTCAGTACAATCTATAGCTTTCATTTCAAATATATACAACAAATGTCATTTATGTCTATAAGTTTGTCAAGAGATTTACAGCGCTGTTTTTAAAAAGTGCGCATGTGCGGACGTGCTCTAGTATGTAAGAACTAGTCTGTGATTTAATCTGGAGAGAAAAAGGAGAATTAGTCCTCAGATGGCATGTCCACAATTTATAACAAAAAATTCTAGAATTAATTTGATCTCAAACGGATTCATTAAAAGAAGTTATTACTCCACCACCTGTGTGACATCATAAACCAACATGGTTGACCATGAAATTTGCGACATTACGTAATGAAGCAGCGAGTTATGTTGTTGTACAGGAAAACACACCCCTGGCCGATAACCAGGGTAAACTGTTCAGTGTTCAAATAATCTTAGAAAATGACTTCATGAGGAGCATTATTTTCATTCATGTTGCAAAAAAGCTAAATTTAGATGTATGAATATAGTCAAAATCTCAAAATCATGTTGCATTTAAGCACAGCAGGCATTTTAGGGGAATTCTACTAGCACTGTTATGCGATGAATGGTTTACGCGGTTGTTTAAAGTGTGTTTACATTGCGATTACTGGCTCCAGATGGCTATCACTGTACTTTAGATCAAAATGGAAACCACCAGATACAATCTAATGTGTATTCTCACAAACAGAGATTCTCAGCAACCACAGACATTGACAGGAAGTTCACGTTCTTTTAACAAAATTGCTCAAAATTTCCACACAGGACTTTATTGTTGCTGAGTCAAGTTTGGCCCCCTAGCTGTTGACTGATGCTCAATTTCCATTTGTTTAAGCTTTCATCCGCGGCGCTAGCTTCACGTTCTCGCTGTGGTGTGCATGTCGGGTTTGACACAGTGCAGAGAAGTCAGGGCTGTGGTGTAGATCATGTCTGGGTAAGACACGCACACATAGGCTAAACAAACTCTGACTGAATGCAGAGAGCGGACCCCACGCTTCAGAGGAAGCCAAAGTGTGGACAAGGCCTCGCAGAGGTCACATGTGGCGGAATATGAGGGGCGGCATATGTCTTATATCTAACAAGCACTTAGAGAGTATTCAGTTTTAACGGGAAGCCACTTGAAGTAGAGATAGCAGAGATAATTTGAAATGTTTACCATTCACAACCAATCAAAAGCTTGGAGTTGGTAAGATTTTTTTCATGTTTTTGATTTTGATTAAAAATGATTTTTTAAAGTCTCTGTTCACCAAGGCTGGATTTATTTGACCAAAATACAGAAAAACAATAATAACATTGTGTTATGTTTTCTGTTAGACAGTCTTCAGTGTCACATGATCCTTCAGAAATCATTCTAATATGCCGATTTGCTCAAGAAACCCAATTTCTTACCACTGCTAGGCTACTTAATATTGTTCTGAAAACCATAATGCATTTTTTTCAGGACTCTTTGAGAAAAAGTTAATCTATATAAAATATATAAACCTTTTGTGACATTTCAAATGTTTTTACTGTCACTTTTGACCAATGCTTCGTTTCAATTCAATGTCAATGTCAATTCAATGCTTCGTTGCTGAATAAAAGTATTGATTTATTTAATATATATATATATATATATATAACTGACCCCAAACTTTTGAATGGTAGTTTATTAGTCTACAAACATGTTGAAACCTTTAGACACATTGTGCTGTGGTGCTCATATGGGAGACACAGGTTTGAATCAGGTCCTCATTGTGTCCCAAATCCATTCCTCCCTCTTCCTCCCATCATTTTCTGTCAAAGGAAAGTGTGATGCTTTGAATAAAACATCCACCGCAGACACATGCAAAATTCCACCGGGATCATATGTGTTGGATTAAAAGAGTAATTCACACAAAAAAACAAAAACAAAAATCTGTCATTGTTTACTCACTCATGTCATTCCAAACCCGTATGACTTACTTTCCTCTGTGGAACACAAAGGAGATGTTATGACTCACACATATCTACATTCGTCTGAAGCAGTATGATAGCTTCATGTGGGGAATTAACCAAATTTAAGTCATTATTCACTGAAAATGTATATTTAAAACAGATGCATACAAAGAACTGCAAATGACAAAAGAGAGCTACAAATTCAGGGATTTTCAGTGAAACAAATTTTCAGTTTCAGTTCAGTTCCACACAAAAAGCTATATTGTGGTTTCTGAAGAATGTGTTTAAATAAGTTCAACTGAATATTCCAACAAGCATTTTCAAAGCTTTCTTGTTCATTCTGGAGTCCAGCCTGTTTATTAGACTTACTGGCCTAATGCAGGACATTTGCATTACTTATCAAATCAGGCTGTGGCCTTATTTTGGATCCAGCCACTCATTGTTTTTCCACATCTGACGATGCAATGAAGTTATCGCTTCAAACGGGATGTCTGGTTCGCATGACTCCTGTCGGTGAGAGGGTGGAGAATGGAATGAATGCTTACGCTTGTGTTTGTGAGAGTGGATGCGGGTTCGCTATCTGAAACATCTGCGCTTGTGAAGCTCAGAAGAAGCTACAGATGGCACCCAGACATTTGCAATATTCCACATGCTTAAACCTCTCACGGACAGTTGAAACTTTGGTCTGGGCATTTGCAAAATATGCTGACTCGAACATTTAACGATCAGCTGTCCTTCTAAATGTCTGTTGTATAGATTGAATATTCAAGCCAATGCACTTTATCTTGATTTATCTTGATCATTTCATCATGATTTGTCATCTTATCATTAGGTCATCAGAGATTACGTGTTGCAGCGGATGGGCGCAGCAAGGTGAAGAGTGTTTAACACGTAAGTGTCGTTTCCTGTATGTTAGATCACTTCCTGAGTGTCACGTTACTTGATTTATATCTTGACCATGTCCTTGTCCCCTCAGCTCTCTGTGAAGGCAACTTCACTTGTAATGAGAACGAGGTGTGTGTCCGACCGAACGAATGCCGCTGTCGTCATGGATATTTTGGGGCAAGTTGTGACACAAGTGAGTTGCTTTTTGTCTTTTTTCAGATTAAAGTAACTGATTTTAATAATTAAAAACGTATGCCCTTTAATTAGCCTAATGCACTCCTAAAAACTGAGAAAATAAACGTTTAACAGAAATATACTAAGTTCTGTCATGAATTTCTAGATTGCGCTGGCTGATAAGGTCCTTAACGCAAACTGCTGTCAATTATGCTTTTAACTACACCGCTCCAGCTGATTGGTTCCTGTTGCATCTGCAGCCAATGAGCTTGCTGCTCAACATTTAAATAGTTAGTGTTTGCTGTAGCAGTTTGCGGCACGCTTTCAGAGTTTCTCTGAAAACCCTCCACCTTCCCCTGCTCCACCTGTATAGATCTGCTACGAGTAATTTCATATATGCTATTTGTACAGCAGCAGCATGTCTTACATGCGCACAGCAGTGTGTCTGTGTATGTAATAGCAGTGAAATGCTCTGCACTTGCTCTGTAGCTGCAATAATCAACAGCAGTAGCGTAGCAGATCTACTCCGCCAAGACCAAATACATTACATGTATTGTACAGTATAGTCATGATAGAAATGCATTTAAAATATTTCTTTTCCAGATAAAGTGTGTAAAGTGTGTCTTGTCTGCAGGGGTGTATTTCAAGGAATAGTTCACCCAAAAACTTTAATTATCCCATAATTTTCTCACCCTCATGACTTTCTTCTTTCAGCCAAACACAATAGGAGTTATATTAAACAATATCCTCGCTCTTCCCAGCTTTGTAATGGCATTGAAAAGAGCCAGAGTTAATGAAGCTCCAAATATGCATCCATCCTTCCATCCATCTATCCATCCATCGAATGGTTTTCAAACCTCCAGCATTTAATAAATGCTTTCTGAAGTTAAGCAATGGGTTTTTGTAAGAAATTTAATGGGGTTTTGTATTTAAAACTTTATAAACTATAATCACTGGTTTCTGGCAACGGCTGTATGCACGTTATGCACTGTATGCAAGAGAGTTACATGGTTTTCGCGAGAGGCGTCTATTCTCACCTAAGCTTTTGCTATGCCTATGTCGTACGTCGGGTCAGAGGTCACCCTTCCGCCGAAACTCGACTCTCTCGTGAATGTGCGTACGGCCGTTTGCTGGAAGCCACTGATTATGGTTTATAAAGTTTTAAATATGGATATCGTGGGACGGCTGAAAGAAGAAAGTCATAAACACCTGGCTTGAGGGCAAGTAAATTATAGGATCATTTTTATTTTTGGGTGACTTATTCTTTTAAATTTGTGTCATGCTCTTAAATGCCCCCTTCTGATTAACAAAAGCAAATAGAAAATCCTCAAGTCAAATCCTTCAATATCTCCCACTCCAAATTCAGCATATGCTTCAATATAACAAAGAAAATTGGCACAATCGGAAGACTTAAAGACAACATGACATCATAATTGAACTTACTTTCTTTAAATATGTCTATTATTGTAAAAAGAATAAATCTTATAATCGTTCATAATCATATAGTTCCTTCACCTCTCAAATGACTTTTCATTCCTAAAGACGTAACCAAGGCCAATTACTGTACCTATAGATATACACAAATGCCTTTCAAAAGTGTGAGCTCATTAATATATATATATATTTTTTTTAAATCAATACTTTATTCGGCAAGGATGCATTAAACTGATCCAAAAATAAAATTAAGCAGCACAACTGTTTACATTGATAATAATAATAAATGTTATTTATTATTGATAATAACAAATCAGCCTATTAGAATGATTTCTGAAGGATCATGTGACACTGAAGTAATGATGCTGAAAATCAGCTTTTTCATCACATGAATTAAAATATATTAAAATAGAAATCAGTTCAGATCAAATAAATGCAGCCTTGGTGAGCATAAGAGACTACTTTCTAAAATAATGTACTGCCCCCAAACTTTTGAACAGTACTCTATATATATATCACATTAATATTAAGAAATTTTATTTACAAAATAGACATTTTATGCACTAGTGAAAGAACATTTAACCAAGCAATCTGAATTTTAGCCAAATAAACTTTAACAATGACACCTGAAATCATTCCTTCAGCTTCCCAGTTGCACAGTAAACGTTTCCTTTTTTGACCGTGTAAACTACAACCTGCGCATCTTTTTGACTCCCCTAGAGTGTCCCGCTCAGTTCTGGGGTCCGGACTGCAAGGGCATGTGCACGTGCCACCCTAACGGTAAATGTGACGACGTGACCGGGAAGTGCACGTGCTACCCCAACCGCTGGGGTGAAAACTGCGAGAAGTCCTGCAACTGTCAGAAAGGCAAATGTGACCAGGAGACGGGCAAATGCACCTGCCATGCCGGTTACTGGGGACCGCAGTGCAACAATAACTGCTACTGCAGCATCAACTCTGTGTGCGATCAGACGGGCCGCTGCATCTGCAACCCTGGCTGGTACGGCCGAAATTGCGGGGCTCAATGTCTGTGTAATAACTCGCCTTGTGAGCAGTTTACAGGCCGATGTCAGTGTAGGGAGAGGCTTTGGGGTCAGCGCTGTGAGCGGTACTGTCAGTGCGTGCACGGGAAGTGTAACCCGGCAGATGGATCGTGCACCTGTAAACCCGGATACAGAGGAAAGCTATGCCGGGAGCCGTGTCCAGCTGGGCTCTACGGACAGAGCTGCAAAAACAGGTGAGGAAAAGTTATATACACTACCAGCCAAAAGTTTGTTTTTGAAAGAAGCCTTATGTTCACTAACACAGCATTTATTTTATTTCCAAAAATAATAATAATATTGTGAAATATTAAAAGAACAGTTTTCTATTTTAATATATTTTAAAATGTATTTTTTTCCTGTGATTGCAGAGCTGAATTTTCAGCATCATTACTCCAGTCTTCAGAGTCACATGATCCTTCAGAAATCATCCTAATATGAAACATTTCCTATTGTTATCAATGTTGAAAACAGAAAAAAAATTAAACTTTTTTCTGTGGAAACCATTATACACTATCATTAAAAAATTTGGGGTAGTATTTTTTTTTTTTTAAGAAATTTAAACTTTTTTTTTTTAATTCCACAAGCATATGTCAATTGATTAAAAGTGACAGTAGAGACAAAATGTAACAAAATATTTCTACTTATACTTTCTACAAATAAATTGTTTTGATCAAATAGTTTTGATCAAATCTATTCATCAAATAAAAATGTTTTTATCAGTTTCCCACAAAAATAATGAGCAGCAAAAAAATGTTTTCAAAATTGATTGTAAGAAATGAATGATTTCTGAAGGGAAGGATTGTTTGACACTGAAGACTGGCATAATTATGCTGACTAAAATCTACTAACTATAAGTAACTTTGAAACTACATGCCGTGCTTATTCTACTAACCCTAACCTAATAGTCTACTACTCTAATGAGAGTTTGCTGACATGTAGTTGCAAGTTATTGAGAGTTGTTGAACTGAACATCTTAATTATTCCAAACTTTTGAGCAGTACTAGTGTGCAGTATATTCATATTCAGGGCTTTATATCTTCTTGATTTTATAGCCATAACTTGTTCTCTTCTTTTTTTGACTGACCACACCTGGACGATCCCGGGCTTTCCTTTTTGCCGTTGATTCAGGTGTGGCCACTGTAAAGGCCAGCAGCCCTGTAAGGTGACAGACGGTCGTTGTGTAACGTGTGAGAGCGGCTGGAACGGGACAAGATGTGACCAGGCGTGTGTGGAGGGTTATTTCGGAGAAAACTGTAAGGATCAGTGTCCACCGTGCAAAGACGGTCACTTCTGCAACCGCATCGATGGGAAGTGCTCCCACTGCAATCCCGGCTGGATTGGAGATCGGTATGAATCTTTGGCTGATAGTGAACCCTATTGTAGCTGACAGTTATAAAAGAATTACTGTTAATGAAACAACAAATCACTTGTATTAGACAACTGAGGGGGAATTCACTATACTAAGAAAGTGTTATTTACACACACACACTATATGATTGAAATTATAATAATAATAAACATAAATAGAAGCACATACAAAACATTTATACATAAAACACTACTGTTTTAAAAGTTTGTGGTTGGTAAGATTTGTAATGGTTTAAAGGAAGTGTTTAAAGAAGTCTCTTATTCTCACCAAGGCTGCATTTATTTGATCAAAAGTACAATTAAACAGTAATGTTGTGAAATATTATTACAATTTAAAACGACTGTTTTCTATTGTAATTATTTCCTGTGACGCAAAGCTGAATTTTCAGCATCATCACTCCAGTCTTCAGTGTCACATGATCCTTCAGAAATCATTCTAATATGATGATTTGTTGCTTAACAAACTTTTTTTATTATTATCAATGTTGAGAACAGCTGCGCTGCTTAATATTTTAGTTTATTTCATATTCAATATTTCATTAAGGCGAGACACTGCAGGTGAATAGGGTAAACTTTTTAACTAACAGATATCACCATGAAATTTTCCCAGTTGATTACCTACATTAAGATGAGAAAAAAATGTATTACAAGTTTTCTGTAATTTAATGTTTAAATATGCAAATCTAATTAAATATGTGCTAATTTGCATATATTTAAAAAAAAAAAAAATCTGAGTATTGGATTTTTCATTGTGTTCACATATTAGATGGGAAAAAAATTACAGAGGGATTTATGGATATCTACTTTTGTTATCCTGTAAATCAGAATATACTGTCAATAGCCTTAAATGATTTTCGCCCTGTTTTTTGGAATAAAATGTTATATAAATCAGGCTAGGAATAATATATTTACAAATCCCTCTGTAAATGTCTTCATAATATAACTAGGTACAAGACTGGAAAGTTGGGTGTATATAGGTGCTACTGAAGTGGAGATTTCGGACTTGGAGTATGAGAGAAAAGTCATTTTGAGAAAACGGGCTTTAAAGATTTATCATCAGCCAATGAGATTGCGCATTCAGCCCTTTTACTTTCACGATTGGTTGCTGATAAAAAGGAAATGACCATATTTGGATCCGACAGCATTGTACAGGAGAGAGAGAGCTTTCTAACGGTGTATGTGATGACAGGGTGACGGCAGCGATCGCGGAGCAGCGTGTTGATTAAGAACACCAACTTTTGTTGAATTTATGAGAAATCTACAGATGCAAACAGACAAAGTGTAGTAAAATAAAGACCTAAATGTGTATTTCAGACTTGTTTTCACCACAAGTCTGACAGAAGACATGTTACTGAAGACAAATATCCAAAAATCTCAAAATTGACCAGTAAAAAAAAAAAAAAACGATGTTTTTGCCTGCCGTGTCTCGCCTTAAAGGAGAAGTTCACTTTTAAAATGAAAATTCTGTCATCATATACTCACCCTCATGTTGTTTCAAAGCTGTATGAATTTCTTTCTTATGCTGAACAGAAAGGAAGATATTTAGAAGAATGTCAGTAACCAGACAGTTTTTGGGTCCCATTGACTTCCATAGTAGGAAAAAAATATACTATGGAAGTCAATGGGACCCAAAAACTGTCTGGTTACTGATATTCTTCTAAATATCTTCCTTTCTGTTAAGCAGAAGAAAGAAATTCGTACAGCTTTGAAACAACATGAGGGTGAGTATATGATGACAGAATTTTCATTTTAAAAGTGAACTTCTCCTTTAATGAATAGAAAGTTTATAAGATCACCTCTCAAATTCTTCCTATGTTGCTCCTCGAAGACTCTTTCGATGAAAACTTTGAATTGACCATTGATCCTCAGTCTGTTTGTATTTTTGTCTTTGTGTAGCTGTGAGGTGCGCTGTCCTAACGGCACCTATGGAGACAACTGTGAAAAAGACTGCAGCCACTGTTTTAATGGAGACTGCCATTTTGCCACAGGAGAGTGTCTCTGTGACCCTGGCTTCAATGGGACATAGTAAGTCACATCTCTGAGTCACGCACATATTTAGGTCATCTTGTTATCAAAGCCTGTTTTCACTAACGGATGAATCACAAAATCAACAGAGTCATTCTAAATGACTAACTTTAATCAAATTGCAGTGTGCTAAACACCCCAAATGGTTAAATGAGAATTAGTTCTTTGTCAAACACAAATTCATATTCAACACATAAATAAATATTTTGTGAGGAAAAGCATTTCTTTGCCCTTGTAACAAAAAAGAAGCCATTTTTGAAACTCTGTAGTCCATAATTACAGTGATTGAAAGAGAATAATATTGATGAGCCTGAATCACTTAAATGTCCAGACTCCACTCGTACTTTGTACAGAAGAAAATTTCAGGCTTATGGTGTCATATCTATTTATTTATTTTATTAGCTTGTATTTTATTATAAAGCTGAATTTTCAGCATCATTACTACAGTCTTCAGTGTCACATGATCCTTTAGAAATCATTCTAACATGCTGATTTGCTGCTCAAAAAACGGATTATTATCATCAATGTTGAGAACAGTTGTGCTGCTTAATATGTTTTGAAACTGATGAATAGAAAGTTCAAAAGATCAGAATTTATTTTAAATAGAAATCTTTTGTAAAATTATACATATGTTTACTGACACTTTTGATTGAATTAAAGTACTTTTAAATAATAAAAAATAAAAAAAACAAAAAACAAAAAAAATCCTACTGACCCCAAACTAGTGAACGGTATAGTGAAACATTAAATAAATAAATTGTTAGATTATTCAGCATTCAAAATCTTAAATTACATCCATGTAATATTTGCATATTAAACTGCAATTGGTTTCTTTAGGAAATGCCAAATTAGTTTCTTTCACTTAGTTGAATATTTATCTAAATATTGAACACAAAACTGCACTTTAATCATATCATACCTTTATCTTCAATTGATGAAACTTCACTTTAAACACATAAAAATAAAATGTATTTTTATGCAACACTTCCTTTTTCTCTTCAAGACATTTAACATATTTTGTCGGTTTCAGTTCAGTGACGTCAATAAGAACTTCTGTGCTTGTTTCATTTATTATAATTGTTCATTCCTCTTTTCTGTTCTTGGATTTGCATTGCCAACATCTACATAATTGCCCACAATTCCCCAAACTGCCGTGTTCCATTTTCACTGGAAACTCCTGTTGCTTTGTACACAATGATTGTATTGACTCTCTTTCTCAGTGCTCTTTGCATTTCTTTTCATTTTAGCTGCAACCTGACCTGTGAGTTCGGTCAGTTCGGAGTGAACTGTGCCCAGACCTGTCCATGTCACGACAAGAACTGCAACCCAGTGTCAGGGGTCTGCAACCTATGTAAGAAACCCTTCCTGTCTCTCTTTGGAATAATTCAATTGCCATTTCTCAAGCTATGTTATGTCATTTGCTATGGAGACACAAAAGAACCCCTGAGATGTTGAGATATAGTTGTGGGATCCAACATCAGTCATATTTTCCATTACGTAAAGGGAGAGAGGAATAGCTGCCTAGTTGATGCTGAGGTCAACTCAAGATTCAACCTTTTGACTCGAAGCGGATTTGTTTTTAAATCATGTCATGATCATTACTCGCATTATGCGGTGTATTACAACCATCCTGGCAGATGTTTGATATTCCCTAGCTACGCTGTTTTCATCATTGCTATATTTAAAGGGATTTACACTATTGTTCAATGTTTGGGGTCAGTAAACTTTTGTTTGTTTGTTTTGTTTTTTTTAGAAGGAAATGAATACTTTTATTCAGCAAGGATGCATTTGATCAAAAAGGGACAGTAAATACATTTATAATGTTACAAAATATTTCTATTTCAAATAAATGCTCATTTTAACTTTCTATTCATCAAAGAATCTTGAAACATGCATTACAGTTTCCACAAAACATTAGGAATATTAGGAAGCAACACAACTGTTTTCAACAAGAAAATGTTTCTTGAGCAGCAAATCAGCATATTAGAGTGATTTCAATTAACATGAATAAATTACATTTTTAATATATTCAAACAGTTATTCTAAATTGTAATAATATTTCACAATATTACTGTTTTTACTGTATTTTTGATCAAATAAATGCAGCCTTGGTGAGGATGAGACATACAAAAAAAATACCAACCCTAATATTTTTTTCCATGAAAAATATCTAAACATCCTAATTATTTTGAATGAAATGTATTATTTTCTTACCCCACTGACAACATCTTTTTGTCAAAAGCAAATTTGTTTGTCAAGTTTATATTTAAAACAATAAAAACAAATGCCAATGCAGTAAGAAAAAAATATTTATTTTCAAGATACAGTATATTTTCAAAAAAAAAAAAAAAAAAGTATTAATCTTATAAATTTACCTTTGTCTTTAAATTTATCTTAACTCTTTCCCCGCCAGCATTTTTAAAAAAGAAAGAAATTGCCAGCCACACAACATTTTATTGAAACGTAATGCATTATTTTTTTATCAATGCTTAAATGTGGGTAAGTTTCATAAAAAAAAGCAACATTTTGAGCAAAAAACTGACTTTTTTTTTTTTGGTCAAAGACTACACCCAGATTGGATTCAGAACAATGATTAAAACAAAGATTGAGAAGATCAAGTCCATCAACACCCCTAAAGCTTCACAGTCCTATAGCTCGTCCGGGGTCGACATTTAATTCAATAACATTAGGCAGTTTTTGATTTATATGCTGTTTAATGCTAATGAATGTGTTATTTTACATATGCATCTGCTTACATATGATATCGCTTGTTTCTGCATCTTCTTCACCTGTGTTTTGATCCGGAGATTCTGTACTCTTCAGAAGATCCCTAATAGATCCGCCTACCGTATACCATTCCGTCAATGGCAGGGAAAGAGTTTACATTGTTAATGAGAAACAAGACAAAAATGTGCCGTTTTCCAAAACATTTGAATAATCAAGAAAAATAACATTTTCCTAACATTCCCTGAACATAAAATTCGTTTTTCTCGACAATACAAAATTGTTATATCTTTCATCATTTTTTATGCAGCATAACCATCAATATCACTGAATTAAATAGACGAAAAGAATAAAAGATCATTCATTTCTCTTTAAAAATCAATGAGAAACTTGTTGTGCAAGCAAAAGAAACACACAGTTTCTATTTGTAACATGCCTGCGTAGTCTTCACTATGTAGGTCACTGCCGTAGACAGCAGCAGTTTAACATGGCGGCCTTGATGGTGTTTCCAGAGCGGTGTCTTATTTTTACGGCTGTGTTTTTTGGCTCTTTTCCTGCCTGCTCGCAGACTTACTGAGAGCCGGGGTTGTTTCACACAGCTGAGAGAAATACTACAGGAAGAGAGACAGAGTGATGAGGAAAGGTGTGGGTCAGGAGAGTTTTCACAGGGACTCGAGTGAAGGCAGAAATGATGTCATTGTGCCCGACCTTTGTGAGGCCTTCCTCGATCGCAGCTGTGCTTTCAGGACATGTGTTGATGTCCCCACACCACACACTACACCCGGACTGAGCTCCACACCTCTGTGAGCATAGAGCACAATTCAAAGAGTCAAATAGTCATCAGTTATTATGCTTTAACTGTTTTCAGTTGTTTTTTTCAGTAGCAAATGTTTGCACAAGAAATATTATGAAAGGAGCATTTGGGTTCAGCTGAAATTCATTTCGACTTCTTTTTGTAACCTCTGTTTGACAAAATTGCTGCAGACTGAGATTTCAGGTGCATTTAAACAAGGGGCTTTCGCCCAGGGTAGTTCTAGGAACTAGCCACCAGGGTGGTTCCCCGAGAACGAATGGTTCCTAACATTTTCCTGTTTGCGTTCGCACCGCCAGTAGGAACTCTGAAGTGACGTAAGCCACGCTTGTTGTTGTGACTTTTATTTTGATGGCGTGGCTGACCTTTATTTTGACGGTGCTGACAACGCCAGCCAGAGCCTGAGCACACAGTGCTGCTCGCATTCTCTGTGTTTATTAGTTTACGATCTGTCTAACAGTCCTGTCTAATACGTTATTATATAGAACTGTTACACAAAGAAATTAGACAGTATTTGAAAAGGTATTAGCGTTTGCCATGTGGTTAATCTATCCCTGTTTTCCATGTTCGTAGAGTTATTTACTGGAGTAAATATATAGGCTATAATCTGTGTGTACATGGCTTTTTAAAAAATTGCGGGTGCTGGTCTTTTGCGTGCGTTCGGCCAATCGCTGTACACTTACGTCACTGGTAGTTCCTGTAGTGCTGGTTTAGACCCTACTCTGAAGTAGAAGCTAAATTAGTTCCTCCAAAAGGAGTTCCTAGAACTAAAATTGTTCCTAGTTCCTGAAGGAAAAAAGGGTACTTCCGCCAATAGTTCTAGGAACTATGAAAAGGTTCCTCCGGTGTGAAAGCCTCTATAAACTTTGCACTCAAAGAAGCGATTTACCAATCACAACACACTGTTCCAGTCGACCAATCAGAGCATATTGTGCTTTTTTTTTCAGAAGGAGGGGCTTCATAGAGACAGGAACTAAACAGTGTTACTGACAGACTGGGGAGAGAGGAGCTGCAACAATGTCAAATATGAGAAAAATAATGTGTTTTTTTATTTTTTTATTTATTTTACATTAAATGTGAAAACCCATTCTAGTAGACCCCAAAAACAAAATCAAGACTTAATGGCCTCATTCATACACAGTTTATTATAAACATTTGTTCATGGCCTGCTGGTTGTGTTTATCTGGGTTTAAGTCGTTGCTTATGTTGCGTAAATATTAATAATGACATAACATATGTATATTGAACTAATAATTGGCCTTGGATGATCCAGATGAAAAGTATGGTGCATCCAACAGCAGAAATTCTTCATTGTCAGCAGTGCCAAGTTAAGCATCCCATCACTGTCTTTGTTTATGAACGGAAGAGCCAAATGGCCACACATTATGCTCCAGTGATAATGCCTGTTGGCAACAGATTCAAAGAAGCCAATGGCAGACTTCCTGCATCTCACAGGACACAACTGCTAGCTCTTAAACTCCTGAACTGGTGTGGGAATTTCAAATACATTTAGTTTAATTTAGGTACAATGTTCTTCTTTAGCATGGAAGAACTCAAGAAAATGTAAAAGCTGTTTTATTGGAAATGCCATTTGCAATGATGCAACATCAAATTATTCTTAGTATGAATTTTAGAATATGTGAAATATTACACAGCTCTCAGGAAGACTTTATTCTGATTACAGGATTCTGCCGGTTACTCATGAAGGTCATTAAACTTTATGCTGAGTAAACTTCAATAGCAGTGCAGTAAACAAATTAAAAAAGTAAAATAAAATAAAACATTCATTTAAAAAAATCTATGTGGTTTGTTCAGGCAAAAAAAAAAAAAAAAAAATGCTTTTTGAGTCACTGGATTTGGTTAATTTCTGTACAATGTTCTTTGGCAGGCAACATTTTATGAACATTTAAACTGTTTCATGTGAAATTCCATGTGCAATAATGTAACATGATTCTACAATTATTACATTTGCATTTACTGTATTACAGTCTGGTCAAATTTGGCATTCTGCAGTGTATTTATAAAGTTCATTAACTTTTATAGTGTGTAATCTTCAATATCACTATAATTTGTGACCACTAAATTGTATAATTGCCCCTCAATATGTCCAATATTTCATGTCAATTTATTGATTTATTTACTATGTGGTCATAGTCCTCAACCTGCCAAGAGTTTATTTTGTGATAGAGGTCCAACTGACTGCATTATCCCGTTTCGGATTCAAAGATGAAATACTGCTTTTAGGAATTCTATATTTTGAATTACTTCTTAAACTTTGAGCATTTAGAAGGAGGTCTCTCTTACCTGTTGTTCTGCTCACATCAATTGTACTTTGGTCTCCTACTGCTGCCATGTTTTCACTGAACACCCTCCATCTGTCCTGAAAAATGTGTCAAATTAAACAATTGAATGAATACACACATATGTTAGTGCCATTTGTTCTAAATTGCAAATTTTACACTCTCCGTCTGTCTCCCTCAGATCCTAATCAGCGGATGGGAGTAATAGCTGCTGGAACGCTGGTAACATTCCTGCTGGTGGTTCTTCTGTCTCTGCTGTGCTGCTGCTTCCTCTGTAGCAACAAAGACAACCGCAAGTGAGTGCAAATCAACACTAGTTTCTCAATCCTGTTCTTAGTCAGTCCCAGCCTTCTGAATGAAAAGTTAAAAGTTAAAACACTTTCTCCAGTTACAGTATATTGTGCTGAGACAATCACGAGTAAGTTCTTTTGTAGATTTTATGAAGGGTTTAACCATTGGACCTCATTCATGAAACTTTTGAAAATATGAGTAAATTTGTGCATTTTCCCTGAATACTTTCCTCTTGATATTTAAACATGTTTCAGTGGTTTATCATGCCTTAGGGTGTGTTCACACTTGGCATGTTTGGTTCGATTAAAACGTACCCTGGTGCGATTGCTCTGTTATTGTGGTTCATTGGATAAGTGTGAATGCCTTTTTTAACCCCGAACCCCCGCACCAAACAAGCGGACTGGGTCTTGGTCCGCTTCCAAACAAACTCTGGTGCGGTTCGAATGAAATATGAACGCAACACTGACCAAAGACATGTAAACGAACCAAAAACAGGACATGATGTCACAAGATGCAACCCTAAAAAGGACAGAATACTCAAGCTTACCTGTTTTTTCTCGTCATAGTCGTGATGTTGTCCATCACAGTTCGGTACAGGCATCAGAACCGCGACTCCTCGCAGCAGATCTTCATTTGTGTGTGACGGAGGGATTCCTGCCGCTGTGTTAACTCCTTTACACATTTATAAGCTCTTCACGAGTTCTCAGCTGGTCAAAATACCATCATATGTAGCTACGCACATACAACAAGCACATTTATCCCAGCACACAGCATTGGTTTGGATGTTCAACAAGTTTCGTCGCAAAATATACGTAATACAATTGTTTGGGTCTGAACCAAACGAGCCAAGTGAACCAAACTACAAATGTAAACACCCAAAGTTTGGTTAGTAAATGTAAGTAATTTTTTTTATTATTATTCGAAGTAAACAAAAGGTATTGAGTGTGTCAGATATACCCCTACCCCAATTAAATAATAATAAAATAAAAAGTTCTAGAAGAATTCGCAGCTGGTTCCTTCAAGATTTTCCTATGAGGTTTTATCATTTTTGAATGTATGATCCTGTAAACATAACTTGACGATACTTAGACGTTTTGTTCTAAAACGTACACCGCACACACTCACACCCCAAGCTGTCTTATCTAGTTACTTATTAAAAATGTCTGATTTCAAAAATGAACACAATTCCTTCAAAATTTGCGTTTTCACTATGGGTGTTAGTAAAACGTCAAAGAATAGTCAAGTTATGTTTACCACAGGCTTTTTTTCACACATAAATTGAAAAACCCCATAGGGAAATCTCAAAGGAATCAGCGGCGAATTAGTCTTCCGGGTTCTGACGTATTCCCTGCACCACTCTATAATATGCCAAGTTGCTGCTCAAGGAACCTTTTTTTATGAATAGAAAGTTCAAAAGAACTGCATTTATTTGAAATAGAAATCTATTGTAAACATAACTTCTTTACTGTCACATTCAATCAATGCATCTTTGCTGAATAAAACAGATATAAATGCCAAATAAGTTTCATCATAATTAATACAAGACTATTTAATAGGCATGAGTTTATCTATCAAATCTGAATTAACCAACAACAGCTTGAGTGGTACTGCTCACATAAACTGTGTGTGAACGTAACCAGATGTAGTGCTGTAAAACTGGATTGACAGCGGCGGTGTGAACGTGGCCATTGCGTCCATCTCAAACTCAGCCCTGGCAAAGAACTTCTTTTAACAAAGCCTGTCATCAGAATTGTTCACAGTTCGCTGAAGTGAAAGCCTCCTCTGTTCTCTGCAGTCAGTCGGGTAAACTCAAGACTCTCGTGTTCTAGAAATCACAGTCGGCTGTTTTCTTAAACTTTCCACCTTTTCTAAATGGCTGGAAAACTACAGAACGTAAGACCAACTGAGCCTAGATTTCCTCAGTTTGCCAGTGAGGCAGATGAATCCCTACATTTCTCCTTCATTTGAACAGTAAATCTATAATCTCTATGGTTTGATGGTGTATACCGTATGCAGTTAATGCTAGAAGGCTAACACTCTACAATAACACACACCAACCAATGTAGAATCCATTTCTGGGCAGTGTAATGTTGGTCTAACGTCACCCTTCCTCTTTCAGCCCTGACCAGGAAAACTCCACCAACAGCAAGAAGGCCAAAATAATCCTCTGTGGTGGATTCAGCCGAATCAGCACCAAACTCCCCAGAATCCCTCTGAGGAGACAGAAACTACCCAAAGTTGTTGGTATGTCCTCATTTTCCACCATCTAAAATTACATATGGTTCAGTGTGCCATGAGTAAACTGAACCACACAACAGATATGCACTTAATATGGTCTTCAATGGTTTAACAAAAACAGCATGTTTAGCAAGGATATTAGTGACATCCTTTTTCCTGATAGGGCATGTTTGAATGCAAATCCCCTTTAGCTGTCATTTTTAATATTGGCAACCTAAACATTAATTTAAAGGTGCAGTGTTGTTTTTTCTATGTAAATCTTTTCAAACCTAGTGCAGAGAGAACTACAAGATGCATTGTAGTTCAGCTAGATGGAGCGTAACTGAAGGAGGCAAGTCCTAAGTGACATTTTTAAAAGTTTAACACGTTTTTAATACGATATATCTTAAAAATAGTTCAGGGTGCTGATAAAACCAGCAAGCCGTCATGCAACATCCATCTGCGGACGCAATGCATGATTGTGTGAATGCTCCTTAATGGAAAATTGTGTCATTTAAAACATCCTTACATCGTTCCAAACCGTATGACTTTCTCTTTCTTCTGCGTAACATAAAAGAAGATATTTTGAAGAATGTTGGGAACCAAACAACATTGGACTACATTGTATTGTAGGGACATAAAAACACTAGGACATTTTGCAAAATTTCTTCTTTTATGTTCCATGACATGAGATTGTTAAACAACATGAGGATGTTAACAATTCAGATGTAATTTAATCATCCTCACGTCGTTCCAAACCTGTATGACTTTCTTCTGCGTAACATAAAAGAAAATATTTTGAAGAACCAAACATCATTGGACCCCATTGACTTCTATTGTAGGGAGTGAACTTTCCCTTTACATAAATCATTTGTTGGTTGACTTACCTATTTGGCACTTTCAAATCATTGCTGTGTTAAGTTGTTTGTGTTTGTTATATCAAAATCTGCCTCAACCAATTGGCGTGAGTTTGGGGCGGGGCTCACTGTTTGCCTGACCAATGGCAGATGGGGCAGTGGTTGGGAACCTGTTTGAAAGCAATAATAATTTCTGCAATTCTGTTTGGTGCCTCTACTGGCTAAAAGCCTCAGTCAGAATGAAAAGCACTCTGCGCTGACCCAAACAAAGTCTTTAGGGTTTCATCTGAATGGAATGCTCTGGGTGCACGTCTTATTTCCCTTGGCTCCATGTGAAGCTTCAAGTCCTTATTAATCTGTACCCAAACAGACATTAGTTTTCTTTTTCCCTGCATTTCTCCCCTCATTTCCCTATTTCTTATTAAAACAGACGGCTGGGAGCTGAATGTTCCCCCAATCAAAGACTCCTCTGTTTTTGCCAGGATGGAACCCCTGTGTGGAGTTCTTGTGGTTGAGGAACTGTATGGGCTGCTGCTGCCAGGAGCCGGTTTTAGAGACAATATTAAAGTGGCCATGCAAACATATTACACTTTTTTTAAGGAAGTTTGTTTGGAATATTCATTTTGGACTTGGATTCAGAGACCAAATCGTAAAAGGCACGGCATATTAAGTTAGCACTGCCAAACACTAAATTAAGTGAATTGGACTTTTTAAATATAGAAAAACGTGGGTTAGTTTTGCAGCGGTTTTTCTTTAGCATGCACAAAAACAAGAGGTCAAATGGTAACACTACAATAATTCTCATTTGTTAACATTAGTTAATGCATTAACTAACATGAACTAACAATGAGCAATATATATTTTACAGCATTTATTAACCTTTGTTATTGATAAATGAAGTTACTTCAAAGGGTGAGTTCACCCAAAAATGTTAATTCTGTCTTTAAAGGTAGGGTAGGCAATTTCGGAGCAGCTAGCAATAGCAAGCTAGCTCTGAAAGCATTTCTTAAAACAAATGAACACACAGCAGTGTCTGCACAGTCACGAGACATGGCGTGAACGCAGCATAAGCTTGTTGTTTTGGTCCAGGAGGAACTTAAAAATGTGGCTGCAGTTTGTTTGTGGCGCTCGGTGACTGTCTACAACTCTGCATAGCCTTAAGGAACGCGCGGATGACGTATGATATCTGTGCGAGCAGGGTTCGTGGAGGAATGGAAATACATATCTTGACAGGCAGGTAGGCATCGAATGCAAGGATTGGACGAACATTTTTTGGTCCTGTGACTTCCACAGAACATATTCACGTTTTAATATTTAGACCACTTCTATTATTGACTGCTATACGGATGTGAAGAGTTTCAACCAGTATAACAAAAAGTGTTTTTAAAAAAACATTACCTATCCTACCTTTAATTACTCACCGTAAGCCTTTCATTCATATTCGGAACACAAATGAAGATCTTTTTTAATGAAATCTGAGAGCTTTCTGTCCCTCCATTGACAGCCTACGCAACTACCATTTGCAAGGACCAGAAAAGTTTTACATGATAAAACCATAGATATTCCATTTAAAATGAAAGGTTTTTAGATATGAGATGATCTGACTTCTTACTGTACATCCACTAAAAATCATCAAAACACCAGTTGATTTAAAGTCATGGGTCATCTCCAAATCACAAGCAAAAATCCAAGTCCCAATCAAGGAAACAAGAGCTGGATTCTTCTTTTACAAAGAATATGGATGGCACAGCTTTAATTAAAACAAACAATACCCTAGTGTATGGGTAACAGGCGGTCACGGGAGAGCAGCATTTAGTTATTTAGTGACAGAGAGCCCGAGAGAAAGCCCAGAGCCATACTGTCCTCGAGAGACATGTGCTTCCACACTAATTTACCACATTACATAAGTTAAAGAGTCACTGCCATCAGACCCGGGTAAAGAAAAATCCTGTCTAAAACAATAATGTCACTGTTGGTTAGGGTTGAGTATGGTCTGCAGATTGTTTCAATAAACCCCCTCAAGCTGTAAAACCCTGGATAGACAACAAAGAACAAGCAAGTAGAAAAATCCAATAAGAAGATGGCACTTTAGCAGAAGAGATATGACCAGCGTTCGGCTCTCAAACATAAACTGGCCCTTTCATCCACGGACTTTATGAGAAAATTGATGGAGAATGCGTGTCTTTCATCTGACACATCAAAGAGTGTTAAATAACTCTGGAGACAACCAAAATCAACACCAAACAATGTTGCTTTTCACGCTCACTCTTGATTAGTTAAAAAAATGAGTTTCGCGATAGCATATGAGAGGGAGAACTGAAAGCAAACGCAGATGTAGCGTCTACCCCGTTCCCTTCCCCACCCCCTCGAACTTCTCACTTCAGGGGAGGAGCTGGATGAAAATATCATTCTCTCTTTCCCTCTTTTTTCCTCTTCCTCCTTTTCCTGTTGCGGTTCTGCTATCCTCATTGGCCGACTGCAGCAGTGAGGTCTGCTATTTTTCCCATATCTTTTCTTCCCCCACTTTTTTTTTTTTTTTTTTTTTTTGTTGAAACTCTACCCTCACAGGAGAGCAAATGGGGGGCTGGGGGTCTTTAGACAGGAAGTGACTAAATTTACCTCAGTGTGTTTCAGAGCCCTTTTTACTCCAACTAAAGCTGGTAATGACAGATTTAAGACAAAATGGACAAAAAAAGAATGAGAATGTTTATTCCCTCATCTCCTCTGGACCCACATTCTGTTTATCACCATGATTTAGGAAAAACACATTTCTACACCAGTGAAGTTAATCTGTCTTGAAACGAACAGTCATATCCGGATGATGTTTCACCCCTAAACCAAAAGAATGAGACAAGAAATTATATTTTATTCAAAGTATACACTGTATATATGTATATGTGTGTATATATATAGATATAGATATAGATATAGATATACACACACACACACACACACACACACACACACACACACACATATATATATATATATACACATTTATACACATATATAGACATACACAAACTGAATTTGATGAAATACTGACTTAAATAAAAAAAATAATGTTAAAGTATGCAAATACTTTAATGCTAATGTTAACATTACAAATTATTTTAATTTAAAGGTGAACTAAGTAACTTTTTTTACCTTAACTGAACAGCTTCGGAGTCATTGGAATGGTTATATTACTTATTTCGGGTTGAATGGTGGTCGTTTCGCACCCCCCTGGTGCCCGTGAGCGGAAAATACGCACTTGCAACTTTGAGCCGGCGGGCCGCCGGCCGCCGCGTCAGGAAGTCTCGTGTGATATCAGGTCTCGCGATGTAAACAATTGCTTTACGGCCAAAAGAAATCTGCTAAAATGCTGTCATTATTGCGCTCCCTCACGCTGTCCGAACCCGAATGAAGAAGACGTTTTAAAGAATGTCCCATCTGCTTTGATGTCGTTGATCTACTAGCCTCTGGTGTCTGAGAATCACCAACGAGTTTTTACAACAGTGTTGTCAAATATCTATTCCAAAGCTGTGGGGGGAGCTCTACAGAGAAACCTGCGAGCAAAAAGCGAGAATACAGCGAAGAAATCCCGAAGCTACTGAGTGCTGCTTTAACTGACACTATAGTCAGGGGTGCACATAACTGGTGCGCATGCATGGTAAAAATAAACGATGCGCAGCAGAAAACGTGGAGGGAGCACTTTTGAGTACCAGCATTCTTGGGGACAGGGCCACGTTTACTTTACCATCTCTGGTAAGATCGCCATCTTGATGATAAGTGTGTCCATTAATTATTAGGGGTGCAACAGATCGCAGCTGATCTGTGATCTGCACGGACCAGGCCCCACGGTTCGGCAAGCATGTGATTCGCGGATTAACTGCCAAGTTTAACCATCATAGATTGAAAGTTTATCATTTGGACGTCTTTTGTCTTGCCAACTTACACATTCAAACGATTTTAAACGCGGAAGAAGAGGCGTAAATCGGGACTCAGGCACTGTTATCCGTATGCTTAGCCGCACACACCCGAAACGCGCGCACACAGAGAGAAATAGAGAGACGCGATTCAGACTGCTCTCAAACACCGAACTGATTCCTCTTTCACGTTTACTTGCGTTTGAACTGACACATACACACAAAATTACGTCCAAATACCCGTCTCGGCAAGTGTTCTCTCGGTTGTGTCATGAGTGAACAGTTGAGAAAGAAACCGGATGTGTGACAGTATATTCAGTCCATGCATTCTGTCTTAAAGTGACAGCAGCCTAATATTCCTGCTGATGTCTGTCATTAATGTTGATAAAATAAAAAAAATATGAACCTGTATTTAATTTCTACAGTGAACAAAACTTGTAGGATAACGTAAAGTGTGAGTACCAAGCAGCATCTCCATGTGCTTCCTTGACAACCAGACCAAAAAAAGTTTTGTGCACCCCTGACTATAGTATTATGGTACACTGTAGAGTTGTATCTTTCTGATCTATAAATCACCATTAGCTTTGTTTCCACCCACCTATTTTAATGTGCATTTTGAGATATTGCAAAAAAAAAAAAAAAAAAGAAAGCTGGATGGAAAGACAAGATGCACATAAATTCTAAAATTGCTCATTAAAAAAACTTCAATTGAGGCAGATACATTTTTTATCCGATAAGACATGTCCATAAACTACGATGGAAACACATTTACTGAATAAATCCCTCGTTGCGCAACAAAAAAAAACCTCACGTGACTTTGCCTCAACAGTGGATGTGATTGGATAACTGGACTAACCAGCGCGGATCACTTTCATCACACAGCATCTCAAATGTTGGTTTGGTCATTCTGAAATGCCTGAGCCAAAGTCTGTCATCAAAATAATTTTTTTATTCCCCTCCCAGAAGCGTCTCACATGATTGCGTTCCCAAACACAAAGCATCCGAACACAAGATAACATGACAGCGTTTATAGCATTTCGTCTGCATGATCTGAGACACAAGTCATTTATGATGTAGGAAAAAAAGAGTCACAGTGGCTTCCATTTTTGTTACAGATATTTTGAACCAGTTCCCAGAAAGTGACGATTTTGTTCTCTTGAACACAAGGAATGGAAATGCCGCTTTATTCTCAAATGTTTTATGCAGTATTCCAATTTTGCGCATAAGTAAAATTTGCAACTTTGGAGGGAAAAATAGCTATTGACAATAATGGGAATTACAAATAAAATAAAAGTTAAATATCTGGATGCATTACATTGGGAGGGGGGAGGGGGTTTGCTTAAATTTCATGAAAATAATGTCAATGCAAAAAATTCTTAATAGTTATTTTTCCTTTTGATTTTGAGATGTTTTGTGAGATTTGCCCATTTACTTTTTACTTCTATATAATTTAATCCTAATTCATTTCCATGTTCTCAGATATTTAACTACAAACAACGAAACACGTTAAGAACGAGCATTGAACATTGTTCCTTGCAAGCTCTTGATCTAAATGTCTTTCAGTCCAAGTCTATAAACATGTTTCTGGAGAGGCGTCAGAGAGACAGGCCACCTGTTGCCCTACACCAGAGTACTTTCTGCAGCTGTGGGGACTAATGCAGCTGGGATGTTCCAGTAATGTACTTTTGTTCAAGGCCCATATAGCAGAGGGTGGGCTGCCAGACCGGTCTAAGTCTCAGTCTCTGTCTCTGACAAGACAGCAGTTGTCCGATGTCAGAAAATGGCTTAGTAACAACACTATGTCTGTTTGCATGCATCTCCATCATACATGTCATGCCATTTCATGGTGCGGTGAGTCCCACAGGGGACTCGTGAATCTGCATGATGAGAATGCTGGTGACATGAACAGCAGTGAACAGAGAAGATATTCCTGTAACATTGCGGGAAACTTCTTCCAGCATTTACAGCTGCTTGGAAAAAGGATAAAGTATGGAATGTAAATTGTTTCATTGAAGGCAAAACTCCAAAAATGCAGTTTTATATCTCTGTGGTTTTTACTGCTATGTGCTGTTGAAATGTTTATTTTTGCAAATTTACTTTCAAAGCTTTGTTTTCCACACTGGGAGAATGTTAGAATAAACGCTTTGCTAGCCGATTGCAAAAGCTTGAGTGTTTCTGAGTGAAGCGCACATGCTAAAACCCAACATGAAAGTTCACTTTTTTCCAGTTCTCGAGTGTTATTTACTTTAAGGTTGAGTGTTGAAACTAAACTAAACTACATGTAAAACTACCAGCAACAAGAAGCAAAGGCTGTGATTGAATGACGAATATAGACTGTTGATATAGACAGTTGCACGCAGGTGCAGAGCGCACGTGCTAGTTGACAGTCGCCTCTAGTCCTTTTGGTGTGTTCAAGCGCAGCTTTTTGGCCCAGACGCAGCCGACGCGAGGAGACAACAGTCGGCCGCTGGTTTTGTTGCCGCTTGTTCTTTGACGTTATGGCCTTAAAGGGTTAGTTCACCCAAAAAGAAAAATTATGTCATTAAATACTCACCCTCATGTTGTTCCAAACCTGCAAGACTTTTGTTCATCTTCAAAACACAAATCAAGATCTTTTTAATGAAATCTGAGAGCTTTCTGACCCTCCATTGACAGCCTACACAACTACCACTTTCAAGCCCCAGAAAGGTAGTAAAGACATCATTAAAAGTAATCCTTGTGACTCCAGTGGTTTAAGCTCAATTTTATGAAGTGATGGCAATTTGGTAACAAATTACCATGTTATTTTTAAAATATTAATCTCCAACACACACGCGCGTTTACAAGAGCACCATGACGCATGCGTGTTGTATTGACGATGCATTTCATAGTGAAACTGGACATTTAATAAGAGAAAATGTGGATGAACATGTTTTTATCCACCAGGAGTTGATTAGATTGTGGAAAGTGGCCGTTACATACCAGATTTTTGGAGGGGAGGGGCTAAAAAATAAGTGGGCTTGGTGATGTCACCTGAAAAGGAAAGTTGTTTCAGAGACACAGAAAGTTATTATATTATTGAAAAATCATGCTTATGTATACAAAGTGCATATAAAAAACATGTAGCCTATAAAAAGTAAATGAAGTTGATTTTGAATGCATGTTTACTTGAAAGAGATCTTCTGATCTTGCCTAGAAGGTATTGCACGGCCAAATAGCCAAAAGAGCAGTGTGAGAGAGGCGTAACCAGGCCAAGAGAATGTGGTTAGCATCTACTCTAGTTCCTCCTGGCTGAGAGGAGATGTGAGCAGCAAGCCACAGGAATCCCGAGCTGACCATCTTTTCGAAGTCAGCATGAATGCATCATCACATGAAAGTGGGCGGAAGGAAGCGGCCTCTTGAAAACCACCGTGACCTTCATTAGGACCACAGTCACATGCAGGAGAACTGGGCAAAAAGTTACCACTGTATATTTGCAAACTTTTGCAATTAGTTAGACAGCATTTTCAGTTCCATACAAGCTGTTGTTAAAAGAATCCAACACAAGCATCAGTTAAAAAGATAAACATTAAAAAGAACACATTATTTAAAACTACATACTATTTGTACTGAATTTTAGAAAATACAATTTTAAATGATGTATATACAGTTTTGTTAATCAATCCAAAAAACACTTTATTCTTTGACAATAATGGAAGTAAGCTTTTTGAAAAACGCTTATGTTTTTTTTTGAGTGCTGGGCAACGATTAATCACATCCAAAATAAAAGTTTGTGTTTACATAATATATGTTTGTGTACATTGTATAATTATTTTGTGTATATAAATACACACATACGCATATATACATATATATTTATACATAATTTGTATTATATATAAATAACATTTTTCTTAAATATATACATGCATGTGTGTGTATTTATATATCCAAAATAATTATACACAGTACACACACATATAATATGTGTAAACATCTGAAGGTGTTAAATATTAATAATTTGGGGGGAAGTGTGCCTTCATTTCAAGAAAATAAGGTTACAAAAGTTAGAACCAGTTAAAACCACATAAACCAGGTTGACCAGTAAGATCATGTTTGATTATTTGCTGCTAAACAACATGGCTATGTTGGTCCACCAGCACCAAACTAGCTCTAAATAGTAGTACTAACCCTAACCGTAATCCAAAATACCAGTGTAAATTCTTAGGACCTCAGTAGCTCGCAGATCATTCCACTAGCATGCTTTGAAGTGTAGTGTTTCACTCATGTGCTGTCAATGCTGGCTTTCATGCAGATTATCCACACTCCACTATTTGCCCTTGTCGGTCACTAATGCAGACTGTAGAGCCTAACATCATCACATATGTAGTCAAAGAGCCTTTGTGTGTTGTGGAACCCAGGGAGCCTTCTTCCACTGATTTGACCTGACCTCTATGTTTGTTTTCCCCTTGTCCAAACCCTTAGTCACCCACCACGATCCCGAAAACACCTTCAACAGCATTATCGAGCCGCCCTCTGTAGTGGACCAGCCTTCTCCATCATGGTCTTCCCAAGAGTCCTTCTCTTCCTTCGAGACGAGTGAAGACGGGCCCGTTTACTGCGTACCACACGAAGGTGAGCGGGAACTAGCGCAGATAAGCCATCTGTTTGTGCAACATGGAAAACAGATGAGGGAGTTAAGAAATCTCCTGACAATTTTATTAAATGACCTCAATTTGTGGTAAACGCTTGGCCTCTGGGTGCATATATCACGTGCGTTGAGTGAATACAAACAGAAAACGCTATAAATGGCCGTGTCAGCAGATGCAAAGCTTTCAGGATGTGACTCAGGACTTACTGCATAAACCGTGGTGTGGGAGATTGCTGGAAAACTGATATAAAAGCATTTCAAGGAAAAAAACTAGGAATTTTTCCATGGTGATATGGCGTTTTGGTGTTTCTTACTGGTCATAGACATAATAATCTTTAGGTGTGCTAATTATTTTATTCAAAACTATTTTTTTTAATAAGCTTAGGTTAGTCGTTTTTAAATATATTTCAGTATAGTCAAAGTTGATGTTAAGAATTAAAACTAGCTTATACTTACTGAATAGTGCACACTATACACTGTATAGTGTCTGTTCAGAAATGACCAGGAAATTAGGGTTGAAATGCCAACAAAACAGTGTTGTTAACAAAAAAAATTAAATAAAAACATTTTAAATAGGGCTGTCAAAAGATTAATCGCGATTAATCGCATCCAAAATAAAAGTTTGTGTTTACATAATATATGTGTGTGTACTGTGTATAATTATTTTGTATATATAAATACACACACATGCATGTATATATTTAAGAAATATTTGCATACATATACTGTATATATATTTATATAGTTTATATTATATATAAATATAATTTGTTTTATATATAAATAACACATTTTTCTTAAATATATACATGCATGTGTGTGTATTTATATATACAAATTTAATTATACACAGTACACACACATATATTATTAAAAACAAACTTTTATTTTGGATGCGATTAATCGCGATTAATCTTTTGACAGCCCTAATTTTAAATAGTTAAACAGTTTTTGTTAAATAAAATAATGAATTAAAATAATAATAAAATATGAAATACGTAAACTTTAAAAAATGTAGAAATATTGCCTTGGCAAAAAAACTGAAATAAAATGTGTTTAAAGGGTTAGTTCACCCAAAAATGAAAATTGTGTCAGTAATTACTCACCCTCATGTTGTTCCAACCGCGTAAGACCTTCGTTCATCTTCGGAACACAAATTAAGATATTTTTGATGAAATCTGAGCCATGTCTGAATCCTCCATAGGCTGCTATGTGACCGAAACTTGCTGGCCCAGAAAAGTTATTAAAGAGATCGTTAATATAGTCCAAGTGACTCAAGTGGCTCAATCTTAAGTATATCAAGCGACGAGAATACTTTTTGTGCGCAAAAACAAACAAAAATAACGACTTTATTCCACTTTTCATTTCCTTCTCTCTGGGCCTCGTAGTGTTTTTGCGCTGCGCGTCTGTGTTGCACGTCATCACGCATCACACACATGATGCGCGTCGACCAATAGTGAGCCTACGTGGTGACGTGTAACACGGACGCGCTGCGCAAAAACACTACGCGAACCAACTAGAGGTCCAGAGAGAAGGAAATGAATAGTGGAATAAAGTCGTTATTTTTGTTTGTTTTTGCGCACAAAAAGTATTCTCGTCTCTTGATATACTTAAGATTGAGCCACTGGAGTCACTTGGACTATATTAACGATCTCTTTAATAACTTTTCTGGGCCAGCAAGTTTCGGTCACATAGCAGCCTATGGAGGATTCAGACATGGCTCAGATTTCATCAAAAATATCTTAATTTGTGTTCCGAAGATCAACGAAGGTCTTACGCGGTTGGAACAACATGAGGGTGAGTAATTACTGACAGAATTTTCATTTTTGGGTGAACTAACCCTTTAAGTTCTAAAATGACTAAATCTAAAACTGAAATGGAAAAAAGAATGCTAAACAGAAATATTGCAAAAAGAAAAAAAAGTAAAAAGAAAAAGTCAAAATTAGGTAACAAAATTATATAATAAAATATAAAAATAAAAGGTAATTCAAAACATGAATAAATACCATTATAATATAAAAATAGGCAAATAGGGCAAATATTGCCCACAAAAAAATATTTTTATATATTAATTTTACAGCCAAAAGAAGGATAATTTATTTAAATGAACTGATTATTTTATTTTGGACTGAAATTTAGAACAAAACTACAATTTTAGTTTTAGAATCCAATTGTATATAGAATTTTGTAATATTTTGTCAAACAAATGTCAACACAGAGGTGTTAAAAATTGTAGCTGATATAACTTCCAGTTCATTAATGACACAGGAACCGGCCAGTCAGTTTTTTACTACAGTCATAGAGATATATTTCTCCACCACTTACCCCTTACATTTACCTTTTTCAGAGACTATGAACGAGAGCTGTGAGAAGAAAAGTTCTAGCGCTGCTCAAGAACTATCATCATCACCCAATGATGAGGACGCAGGAGAGTACACGTCCCTCAAAGACACAAGAGAAACAACAAAACAGTACGTTAGCGACGGAAGCGAGCAGCCTCTCCTGAAATCTTCAGACAGCGAGGGCTCCACCAGTGGTTCTGAGTCAACCATAGGAGCCGTTTACGCCCACGTTGCGCGCCTTTCCAAACACTCCAAAGAGGAGGAGGACACGGCCTCACCAGAGAAGACGAAAGAGAAGACGAAACCACGTCCTCCAGACCCGTCCACCAAACCGAAGGTGTCCTGGATCCACGGAACATCTGGAACCAACCCAACAGAGCAAAGTCAGACTCCATCACCACAAAAAGAGAAGAAGAACAATTCAGAAGGCTCTGGAAAGGCTGATGAGAAGCTGCGGTTTAAGGAGAAGTCGAGCAAGAACAGAGAAAAGCATCAGGACGGGAAGAAGGCAGATGGACCCGAATCCCCAAGCAAAAGCAAATCTCACAAAGCTTCAGATACCATAGAGCACCTCAACGGAACATTCCAGAATGCCCTGAAGAAGATTGGAAACTTCCACTCGGACAAGAAAACAAACGACACCAACAAAGAGCCGCCCAAGAGCCCAAAGATCATGCATCCGCACATGAACTCTGAGGCCGCCACGCTACTCGCGGCTCAGCTGAAGGAGAAGACCCAAAGCCTCAATCGAAACGAGGGGCTCACGGTGGGCATCAAACCCAACGGTGTTTCAACGCCTCAAGCCAACCGAGAGAAACCCACCCCTCCTCAAAAGACCAAGCGCTCTGCAACTGGGACCAACAAGCCCCTTCTGCCCACCTCCGGCAACCTCCAGAAGATGGTGGCTCCTATTTCAGACTCTTCTCCTGAACCTAAAAGCCCAGAAAAACAAGGGCTTAATGGGACCAGAGTTGAAGGAGATGCCACACCAAAGAAAACACCCATCAAAAAACCACCGAGGAAGAAAGGAAAGGAGGGAACGATGGAGACGGAAGGCAAAACCACTCCAAAGACGGCCATCATGCCACCTCAGACTGTCAAATAGATCCGCTTTGATCACATCGGTGCGTCTGTTTTTTGAGAACATAAACGTACAGTTTTTCGGGAATTTCGTCAAACACATTATAGGAATTGGATGGATAGTTCTTTAAATGGATGAGCTGCTTATAGGTTTTAATATTTGGAAGGATTGTGGTTCTCGTTAACTCTTTGAAGTCCTGGAATCGGGAACGACGTCGTGGCTTGTGTACAGTATTAAAAAGGAAGAGTAAATGAATTTAATGTAATAAGCTCTTGTTGTATGCTCTCAGTTTTATATATGCATTACTCTCAACGTCCATTGTTTTGAATTTGCCAATGCTATCGTAATTGTCTGATCAGCAGGTTTGTGTCTGAAATTTGTATTTAGCACTGTATTCATTGGTGTAAAGAATGAACCAAAGGTACTTCAAAAGGTACAGGAAGAATGATGCCATTATTAATTTTCACTCAGGCCATACAGTATATGTATATTCAATACCTTGTTAATGATGTCATGAAGAAAATTGTCTGCTTGGTTTCTAGGACATGCGCATTCATCAGTTCTTAGTACCTAGCATCATGCTTTTTAAGCTAGAAACGCCAGTAATAGTCGTAGTCCTTGCTAATCCACAATGATATCTCTCCTTGCTGCTGAATCTAAACACTAGTTTTTCCCTTCTTCCGTAAAGTACCCACAATCGGTAATGCATTTTTTTCATGACAGATAAATACTCCATAAAATTAAAATGTATTGTTTCTTTGTTTGTTTTTTTGTCTTTTAGTCCATGTATGCTGACATTCAGACCTTCTATATACTATTATAGTCCTAAAAGTTCACAAAATAAATGCTAATATACAACCTTTCTCCTCTGGGAGCTTGTACGATGGGGAGTCTTTCCCGAACTTCTGGTTAAAATAGGAAACCAACAACAACATACAATATAAACATCAGTTTTGATCATATTTGCATTAAAAATAAGCACTTAAATGATTGTTTTTCCAGTAAAAATCAGTAATGCTTTTTATGCCTTGCTAATATCACGTGCTTTTCTCTTCATGACTGAAAGTTTATGCAGCACAATAATAACTACGGCATTAATATAGTGTGCATTGCCATTTTATGAAAATGTTAATTTATAAATAATTATTTGTCCTGCCAAAGAAACAATCATAACGCCTGAAAGATGCCAGTATAACCTACAAGTCAGATGAAATTCATTATTAATTCTTCAGAGTTTGTCTTGACTATGCGGTTGCAGGAAGTTCATTGCATCAACATGGCTCACGACTACAGCTTGTGTTTATTTTTTTAAGTTTACAATCAGAAACACCCCATAGCACTTGCAAATATTTTTAAGATGACACCAACAGAATGCAAAAAAAAAAAAAAGAGTTCATGAAAAACGAATGGTTATATTTGAACAAAAAGCAGGTTAAAAGTTTGATCTGGGCCTGCAGCATTTTTGAGTTTGTAAGCAGCTTCACTAAAAGCAGATTTTCCATTGTGGTGTACAGTAACTGCTATTCCCTTGTATGGTACCTTATATATTTTTCTACATGCTAAGATATTTTGTAATAATATTTTTACCTTCATTTGTAAGCTGTGCTTATACAACTTATATCTTTGCTTTTTTATATTTGTGTGTGTGTCAAATGAACTGGTTTTCAAATTTGATTACATTTTATTTCTTTTTTTAATGCAAGCATCAGGTACATTTGATTGTAATGTTTAAATATCTTTCCTTTTACTCTCAAAAGAACTTTTTCACATTTCTCTGTGGATGTTATTGTTTTTTATGAACGATAAACTGCATGATGCAGAGGTCAGTGAGAGATATCTATGCATGTTCTGTTTGTACCGCCTTTCTTTACGTGGGACCTTTGACAAAAAACAACTTTTCATGTTTTTGCACGATTCCAGAACATTTCCAACTGCAGTATATGATTTTTTTATGGGCGTTTGAATAACAGATTTCTGTTTTCTACTCTGACTTTGGCGTAAGAGCAAGCTTTGACTGAAGCTCGGCCTTTAAACACGGAGCATTATCAGTAACATGCATTATGTTCATTCATTTTGTCCTGATTTTTTGCCTTTTTATGTTGTTGATAAGTGGTTGTTCAGTTACCGTATTTGAAATAAAAGCAAACCTGTAGCTCATGAATTGAAAGGGTACATATCAAATGGCTCTTTCTTCATCAGATCTATCGATATAGCGACTTAAATATATTAAATACTATTAATGTCTAAAGTCTTAATTTGCTTTTTGCCAATTAGATTCAATCCGTTTAAAGTAAAACAGTTTAAATAAAGCCTGTTTTCCACTAAATGAACAATATATTATAAATAAGAAATTAAATGTAATAAATGTATATATATGCACAAATATAAGAATGGAATATATACATTTACAAAATATTTTAAAGCATGTCAAATATGCAGGGACTTCCTAAATATCTGAATCAGTGTTTTGAACTGATTCAGTGAATCTGACGGTTCAATAGCACTGATTTGGTGAATCAAACTCAGTATTATTTTCATTTTCAAGCAGGTGCTAACCTGGCCAACTGCTTCTGAAACTTGGACAAATCATGTAAAAATAAAAAGCACATTACAATCATCTTGATATTCAATTTCGACCTACATTGTATGTGGCCAACAAAACAATGAATAATCTTCAATATATTGCCCATAAAAGAAAATAATTATCATTTAGAGATAATAAAGATCTAATGCACCACAAGTGTGAGGATGATTCATTTTGTCCATAAATGACACTCTACTCTCCATTTTTTCCTCTCTCTCTCCTCTCCATTTTCCCGTTCATACAGTAAGTGATATTTTACGGTTTCCGCTGACTCCTGGCTGCCTCTGTGCTCGGAGCAGGGGATCATGGGGAGGTATTTTCGTCGCGGTAGCAGTTGCAACGGTGGTCATATGCTCATCAAACTCTAAAGGGCCCAGAGGACTGAACTGGCGAGCTCCTCTACTGGCACAACAGCCGCTTTCATACAGGAACAGTTGGAAGTCTGTGCGCGGGGGCCCTGGAGTTAAAGCATCATGTGCTGCGTATTTGCTCTCCATTTTCTCAATCTTTTTTTTAAAAAAAGAGAGAAGAGATGAGTGCTTGAAGAAAGCAGCCAAGATTTCGTCGGCAAAGGCAACACAGACGAGGAATACCATGTGATCTGTAATTGAAACCAGAGATGTCAAAGCATCCAGACACGCATACACGCGCGCACGTTTCCCAAGTCATGCCACTCCTGACATAAAATAAGTGAATATTAGGTGAAAGTCTGCTTAAAATAAACTGAAGACCATCAAGCATTTTCTCCAAGAACATTAAAGGAATGTAATACTACATTAAAAGTGAGAAATAATAGATTTCAAAAATAAGAATTAATAACTTATCTTACTGCTGTACAATATAGCTTACATGAATAACCCGTAGCAGATCTATACAGGTGGAGCTGGGGAAGGTGGAGGGTTTCTGAAAGCACACTGCACTGCTAAGGCAAATGCTACCCAAGTATTTGAAGGTTGAGCAGCGAGCTCATTGGCTGCTGATACGGCAGGAACCAATCAGCTGCATCCTATAGATAACGATATGATTATGAACAGGTGGGTTAAAGGATCTATTAGCCTGCGCCATCTAGAGTTTCATGCCAGAACTTTGTATTTTGCGTAAATAAAAATTCCCCCTTAAATTATCATAATGCATCCGTACGTTTTACTTCAGAGAAGGTTCTCTCATTATTAAGGGTCTATATTTTTTATTCATAATTTTAACTATTCTCCGTAGTGATTCTGATTAGATTCTCAACACACACATAAAAAAACACTGAAATGCATTTTTATATTTAAAATCAGCACTGAATTAAAAAGAAGCTTTACAATACTGCCATCATATATTCATATTTAACCATTTCAGTAATATATCATTATGTTTTTCCACATTACAGTAATGAGAATACACACATAATTTTCCCTGTAAAATCGATAACAGTATGAGTCCTCACACTCCAACTGAAACAGAACTCCAGCCCTGGAAAAGTCATTTATTTAAAAGTCATTTACATCTCTTCCAGGAAACAAAGTGTATTCCTGAAAGTATTCACAAAACAAGCATTTCAGAAGCTACTGTAGCTACTGCTTACAAATAACTCCAGAGCTACGGTGTTATGACCGTAATCTGTGACCAGAGAGACAAATGAGATTTCGGAGAAGGCGATATGACAAATCAAGTGCGGGTCTAAACATACCTCTCGAAAAAAAGTGGCAGGTCCTTAGAAACACCAGGACCTTCAGAGCCACTGAACATCAGCCAATGGACCCACAGCTGCACGCCTGTTCAGAACTCAGCCGTTGTCATGGCAACAGGGACAGATTGCATCCACATCTGGTAGCGATTTCAGCTCGTGAAAAAAAAAAGGGGGGGAGAGAAATTTATGAGTTAAGGCGGAAAAAGACAAATATTTTCTGCAATGCAAAGCAGAAAAAAGCAGAGGGTTGAGTTACACATGAAAGAGGCTGAGAAATGCGTTTTGTTTGTTTGTTTTCCCCCCCCCAAACAGAATGGAAGCAATCTTTCATACTTCTGTAAGTTTTGAGAATTCAATGGAGCCGTGCTGGTACTCTGGAAAGCTGCTCTGCCGGTTTAAGCAGCTTTCCGTAGGAAGCAGACCATTCGACGGGCGACAGACTCCAGAGTAAATGATTCTATAATAAGGGCTGACAACAACATAACTTTGACAAATCAAACACTTATATTCTAGCAAGCTTTCTTTCTGTCATGGATTCTCAACACGGGTTGTGTGTTGCTTCTAAACAATTCTAAATGTCTGTTACAAAAAAAGTAGTGTGATAGTATTAGCCTAGATGGTAATGCAAAGCTTTGATTACCATATTCATATACCATCACATGTACACATTACTCAAGGGTAATTCAAACAAGAACATGGTTTTATGCTCATAAGCCGCTTTTCCAAAAGATTCAAAAGAACGGTAAGGAGCGGTTCCAGTTATATTTCCACTAAAGCTTGGTTTGGCACGGTTTGGTATTATTGCCGAACCAAGCTCAAGTATTTTGTATTATATTCTAAAGAGCTCCGTTATCAGCCCCACAGTGGAAACTGAAATCATATCCATACCGGCTGCGAAATAGAGTGGTTAAGCAACAAGAACAGTTTGGCCCGATGGTGGCCAAGTTGCTATAGTGTTCAAAAAGTATTAGAGCACCTTAGCCGTGCTTACAAACATCTCAATGCATTAGATAACAGGAGAATTACTCGGCGGAAACACAACCACGCACACATTGATGTTAAGACAACAAACAGACAGAAACTGAGGGCAAACAAAGGAGCTGATGAGATAATTAACAGGACACACCCGGGGCCTGTTTCAGAAAGGAGGTTAAGTGAAAACTCTGAGTATGTTAACCCTGAAATGAGGGAAACTCTGGGTTTTCTGTTTCAGAATGGGAGGTATGTTAAACCTGAGAAAGCAGAGTTTCTGAAAGAGAGGTAACTTATATTATCATGGTAACTTACTCTGTGAACCTAACCTGGTCGGGAGCAGGTTTTCTTCGGTAAACCCAGAGTTTCTATCGGTCTCCTCCCATTTTTTAAAGAGGAAGTGGTGTTTAAACACCTCATTCATTCTTTCAGTACAACTACATTTTTATTAATCAAATTAATCTTTTATTAATAAATAAAATATTTAACTGCAGTTTTTTTCTATTTTTTTTAATAAGATGAAGTCTATATATCTCCTTAACTGGCAACTGAAAATACAGTAGTAGATTAGAGTTACATAATGTAGTTCTAAACAAATTCTACAGAATTAAACTGTGGCATTTACTGGAAATCATTGAACTGTGTTAATCTGTGAACCAGAAGTTGATGGACCCTCCTCCTGCTGTTCTTCCACACTCTGGGGGCAGAGGGAGAGATACGAATACCTGTTTATACTTAGATTTAAACTTTGATTCTATAGGCTACTCTACATAAAAATGTTAAATAATCACATTATTGTTGTGACTGTTTGATGTGCAGACACATAATATTAACATTACCTCTGTAGGCCTACAGATAGGCCTCTCTGTGGCAGCAGAAACTCTTTATCCCAATCATCCTGTGAAGATGAGCATTTGGTTGAGTACACTTTATAACACTATTTGTCATCATTTCTGGTGTATTGAGTGGCTACTTACAACTGCCCGGGGTTCTGTTGGGACAGGAGGCTCCAAAAGACAGATATTACCATCAGAATCTGTTGGGACCAACAAAAAACCCAACCCAAAGTAAAATAAATGGAAATATCAAAAATAGCCTATATAAAAAATAACACATATGTAAACCTCTTACATTTTATGAGGCCCTTGGATCTTCGGGAGTGACTGGCTCTGAAGTCCCTCCAAATATTCCCTCAGCCAAAAATGCTGCTGCACTGCTAGACACTGGATGCTTTAGTTATTTAATATGTCAAATGTTTGTAAAGTCAGGCCTACACCCATGATATGCTCAAGCCTTACTTGATTGAATTATGTTTTTATATTTAATTTTCAGCTGCTGCCATGTTCTTTTAATGCCTGCAGGATTGTCCCTACATGAAAATTAAAATTAGGTTGAATAACATACTGTTCTTCCAGTTTCACCTCTGATATTATAATAAATGGGTAAGTTACTTGTATTACTAAAGACAAATGACATCTTCAACAGTGTAATTAGATTAATGTAATAATGACTATCTTTAGAAAGCATTGGTCTACTTATTACTAAATCCCATATCAACCTCAACCACTTGAACAATACAAGGAGAGACAAGAAACTGCACTTTTAATGCTTTCAAATAAACAATATACAATTGCATGAATTATTCTTGAATTGACCAAAGTGTGTAGAGGGAGAAGGTTACATTAAAAATATACCTTTTAAAAATGTATGTTAAATATACAGAATTGTTCTAGTGTAATGCAATTACATCAGATTTTACTTTAAATTACAGAAGAATTAAGAGTAATCCCTTTAATTAAATTACAGCATTAATGTTCTAATACTGTAAAATGACAGTAATAGTGTTTGTACTGGTGAGAAATATGAAGACCTCTTTTTGTCTGGCGCTGTTGCCATGGTGATTTCTGCGCTCCATTGATAATATAATTTTTTTAGTTGTGGTGCACGCGCTTAACGTTAAGTAGGTCAACTCAGAGTTGATTGAACTAACTCATTTCAGCTGTTCTGTAACCCGAAAACTCAGAGTTTCCCATCTCAGGGTAAGTCAACTCAGAGTTCAAGTTTTAACTCAGAGTTGGTTGAACCTCCTTTCTGAAACAGGCCCCTGAACAGAATACTCAAATCAATCAGAAACCATAGAAACAAATAGGCAGAGAACGGAGGAGGACTGAACTAATTAACAACCTAAAAGACTGATCATGAAACTTAAACAGAAAACAAGACATGAAAGCTGAGCAAAAGCAAACTCTAAACATGAACAAACAAACTCAAAACGAGCACCCTAATGTCGTTCCAAACCCATAAGATATTTATTTTGTTCATCTTTGAAACACAAATGAAGATCTTTTTGAAGAAATCTGAGAGCTTTCTGTCCCTCCACTGACAGCTAGGCAACTGCCATTTGAAGCATCAAGAAGTTCATAAAGAGATCGTAAAACTAATCCATACGAATCGTACGGTTTAGTCAAAATTTTCTGGAGACTCGATCGCTTTATATGTTGAACAGATTTAATTTAGGCTTTTATTCACATATAAACATTCATCAGCGAACATAAACCGAAGCTCAACTGAACCTGCTTGAAGCACGAGAACAAACATCTTGCTGAAGCT
The DNA here is from genome assembly GCF_949319135.1 of Squalius cephalus. Lineage (NCBI taxonomy): Eukaryota > Metazoa > Chordata > Actinopteri > Cypriniformes > Leuciscidae > Squalius > Squalius cephalus. The sequence goes on along the minus strand of NC_137126.1, from coordinate 43,987,950 downwards.
TAAACGTGCTGCGTAACATGAGAATGAACCTCATTGGTTCTTGAGGAAGCTCAAACGTGATGCGTAACACGAGAATGAACTTCATTGGTTCTTGAGGAAGCTCAAACGTGCTGCGTAACACGAGAATGAACCTCATTGGTTCTTGAGGAAGCTCAAACGTGCCGCGTAACACGAGAATGAACTTCATTGGTTCTTCCAGAAGCTCAAACGTGATGCGTAACACGAGAATGAACTTCATTGGTTCTTCCAGAAGCTCAAACGTGATGCGTAACTCGGGAATGAACCTCATTGGTTCTTGAGGAAGCTCAAACGTGCTGCGTAACACGAGAATGAACTTCATTGGTTCTTCCAGAAGTTCAAACGTGATGCGTAACACGAGAATTAACCTCATTGGTTCCTGCTGAAGCTCAAACGTGATGCGTAACACAAGAATGAACCTCATTGGTTCTTGAGGAAGCTCAAACGTGATGCGTAACACGAGAATGAACCTCATTGGTTCTTGAGGAAGCTCAAATGTGATGCGTAACACGAGAATGAACCTCATTGGTTCTTGAGGAAGCTCAAAAGTGCTGCGTAACACAAGAATGAACCTCATTGGTTCTTCCAGAAGCTCAAACGTGATGCGTAACACGAGAATGAACCTCATTGGTTCTTGAGGAAGCTCAAAAGTGCTGCGTGCGTAACACGAGAATGAACCTCATTGGTTCTTGAGGGAGCTCAAAAGTGCTGCGTGCGTAACACGAGAATGAACCTCATTGGTTCTTGAGGAAGCTCAAACGTGATGCGTAACACGAGAATGAACCTCATTGGTTCTTCCAGAAGCTCAAACGTGATGCGTAACACGAGAATGAACCTCATTGGTTCTTGAGGAAGCTCAAAAGTGCTGCGTGCGTAACACGAGAATGAACCTCATTGGTTCTTCCAGAAGCTCAAACGTGATGCGTAACACGAGAATGAACCTCATTGGTTCTTGAGGAAGCTCAAAAGTGCTGCGTGCGTAACACGAGAATGAACTTCATTGGTTCTTCCAGAAGCTCAAACGTGATGCGTAACACGAGAATGAACCTCATTGGTTCTTGAGGGAGCTCAAAAGTGCTGCGTGCGTAACACGAGAATGAACCTCATTGGTTCTTCCAGAAGCTCAAACGTGATGCGTAACACGAGAATGAACCTCATTGGTTCTTCCAGAAGCTCAAACGTGATGCGTAACACGAGAATGAACCTCATTGGTTCTTGAGGGAGCTCAAAAGTGCTGCGTGCGTAACACGAGAATGAACTTCATTGGTTCTTCCAGAAGTTCAAACGTGATGTGTAACACGAGAATGAACCTCATTGGTTCTTGAGGAAGCTCAAACGTGATGCGTAACACGAGAATGAACCTCATTGGTTCTTGAGGAAGCTCAAACGTGATGCGTAACACGAGAATGAACCTCATTGGTTCTTGAGGGAGCTCAAAAGTGCTGCGTGCGTAACACGAGAATGAACTTCATTGGTTCTTCCAGAAGTTCAAACGTGATGCGTAACACGAGAATGAACCTCATTGGTTCTTGAGGGAGCTCAAAAGTGCTGCGTGCGTAACACGAGAATGAACTTCATTGGTTCTTCCAGAAGTTCAAACGTGATGCGTAACACGAGAATGAACCTCATTGGTTCTTGAGGAAGCTCAAACGTGCCGCGTGCGTAACACGAGAATGAACTTCATTGGTTCTTCCAGAAGTTCAAACGTGCTGCGTAACACGAGAATGAACCTCATTGGTTCTTGAGGGAGCTCAAAAGTGCTGCGTGCGTAACACGAGAATGAACTTCATTGGTTCTTCCAGAAGCTCAAACGTGATGCGTAACACGAGAATGAACCTCATTGGTTCTTGAGGGAGCTCAAAAGTGCTGCGTGCGTAACACGAGAATGAACTTCATTGGTTCTTCCAGAAGCTCAAACGTGATGCGTAACACGAGAATGAACCTCATTGGTTCTTGAGGGAGCTCAAAAGTGCTGCGTGCGTAACACGAGAATGAACCTCATTGGTTCTTCCAGAAGTTCAAACGTGATGTGTAACACGAGAATGAACCTCATTGGTTCCTGCTGAAGCTCAAACGTGATGCGTAACACGAGAATTAACCTCATTGGTTCTTGAGGAAGCTCAAACGTGATGCGTAACACGAGAATGAACCTCATTGGTTCTTGAGGAAGCTCAAACGTGATGCGTAACACGAGAATGAACCTCATTGGTTCTTGAGGAAGCTCAAACGTGATGCGTAACACGAGAATGAACCTCATTGGTTCTTCCAGAAGCTCAAACGTGCTGCGTAACACGAGAATGAACCTCATTGGTTCTTGAGGAAGCTCAAACGTGCTGCATAACACGAGAATGAACCTCATTGGTTCTTGCAGAAGCTCAAACGTGCTGTGTAACTCGGGAATGAACCTCATTGGCTCTCGCACATCAAGTGAACATGCTTAAGCTTCCGTTTACCAGATCTGATATGCGATTTGATGAAGCCTAAATTCAATCTGTTCATCATATAAAGTGATCGCGAATAGTGAAAAGGGAAGGTTTCATGTTTTGTATTCAATGCAATGACATTCAGTTTTATTTCTGCCCAAATACATTTTTGTGGTCACTGTATGTCTCTGATCTCTATGAAAGACTCTAGCATCAGCTTTTGCCATTGTGTTTTTGTCCGTTTTGCATTATGAGAGGTCCATGAATCCCAGCTTACGTGTCCGTGCCATGTGTGGGTTATTACTGGAAAGACGCTTGGCGCGTGTCACTGCTTCTAACCGCTGGATGCTGAGCTCAGCTCTTCACCAGTGAGCTGCAGCGCTGAGATCATGTGTGTGTATAATATATTATTACAGGCTAAATCTGCTGGGCTCACACTGTGATATAAGTCTGACTGATGTGAGGTGATAACAGGGCAGTTCATCATGCAGTTAATGAGACATAGGGCTAAAAATAAATGATTTACTGCACTCGATTTATTCACTGCTCACCAGTTAGTTGATGATCAGTGAATTCTAATTCACTGTGCTCAAACACGTTCCAAAAAACAACAACAACATAAAAATTGTAGTATTTATTCTGTGCTGTTGTAGAGAGGTGTGCTATTACTTTTTTATATAAACAACCACATACCTGGAGAACGGGTGAAGCTGGGGAAAAAAACATCACATGGACTTACACAGAAGGAGAGACACGTGTCATATCTAGAATCAGAATATCCAACGCTCTCTCACGACAAATTCGTATGAGTGATTAAAAGGTGGCTAATTCGAACAAATTCGTACAACCTCATTCGTAAGAATTTGTATGATTTGTCTAAACCCACGTGACGGGTAGGTTTAGGGTCGTATGAATTTGTATGAATTAGCCACCTCGTAAAATTAGTACGAATTGCCGTGAGATCGGGTTGGAATATCACAGGCCCTACACCTGGCATTATAGGTATCGTTCACCCAAAAATGAAAATTCTGTCATCATTTACTCACCCTCAAGTTGTTCTAAAACTGTATGAGTTTCTTTCTTCTGTTGAACACAAAAGAAGATACTTTGAAGAATGTCGGTTACCAGAAAGTTGATGGACACCATTGACTTCTATAATCAATGGGGACCATCATTACCAACATTCTTCAAAATATCTTCTTTTGTGTTTCACAACATTTATTTCCATTAAGAGGTGAATCCATTTTTGGTCAAGATCTTGTATTGACAATGCAAGAGTCCAGCACTCTGTAAGGTCTCCTCCAGCACATCCCAAAGACTTTCAATGAATTTAAGGTCTGGACTCAGAAGTGCTGATTTTGTGTGTGTGCGTGTGTGTGACTAAAAATCTTTTTTAAAGCATAATTATAGTTGTTGGTTTTTTTGTTTTTTTTATGTAGATGTTTCTCTTTTGACACTACAAAACATAAGAATACTTTACATAAGTGTCTGAGTTACTCTATTATGTTTTGACTTGGTCCTCATTAGGACCGGAGGCAATTGTGTAAAATTTCAGTAATATTACCTAACTACTTTTACATGTTTAGAGGGTTGCTAGATATTGTTTACTAGCCTTTAAGTCAAAGTAGACCCAATTATATTCATGCCTCTAGAAATGTATTTTTTTCACCTCTAAAAATTCAAAGAAAGGATACTGTTAGCAATGAAAGATGTGTGTTCCATTTAAATTTAAACTTGCTTTTAAAGCATTGGCTCTCTCATCTTCATGCTTGGCCGTTTTAAAAAAAGGCAAAGCCCCTCTGAAGAAATTAAAGTCTCCCATTAGTAAGACAGATATACAGGGTCAGCAAACTGTTGTCTTCACTTCTCTTTTTTCCTCTTTGTCAGCATATTTGTGTGTCAAGTTTATTTGAGGATCTGCCTCTAACGCAAAACTTTTCTCCTTTTTTCCCCTTTTCTCTCTCTCCCTCCACACATCCCTCCCCCTTTCCCCCTTCTTCTCTCGCTTCCTTCTGTCACTCTCCCCCTCTTTTCCCTCTCTGTTTCTCTGAGAGGAGGAAGTAGTATGGTTTATTCAGGGCTCAGATTTCAGAGCAGTGTGTGTGTGTGTGTGTGTGTGTGTGTGTGTGTGTGTGTGTGTGTGTGTGTGTGTGTGTGTGTGTGTGTGTGTGTGTTTTTACTGGCTCTCAAGAAGAGAAGGAGAGAGCTGCTTCTGTAAACGTCATTGCAGTGATGAAGATTAGACCAAAATGGAAAACAGTCCATCTGCTCATTTCCTCTTTTGTAACGCCACTGCCTAGCAAAGACGTAACTCGTTTGTGAAAGATCAAATTGATCTGCTTGTGGAGAGATGTACTTTTACTTTAAGCAATCAGACTTAAAATATGGAATACAAATCTTGCACTGAAAGAGGATTTGAGTCCTATCTATAGACATCACAATATCACTTGAGGGTGCAGAACCGGGTCAGTAATCAACCACTTAGTAACCGCCCCAAAAACACCATAACAACCACAGCAATATGCACAGGCAAAGTCAAGATGTCATTTCCTAAAAGCACTTCACCATACAGTAAACTGACAGTACCTTATTAGTCCAGGAATAAAAATGATTACACAAATATATAAAAACACAAATGTATAAAGAAAAGTATTGTTTTTTGTTTATTACAATTTAAAAGATAATTGCAACTTTTTATCTCACAATTCTGACTTATTTGTGAGATATAAAGTCGTTTTTGAGATAAAAAAAGTTGCAATTACCTTTTCTTTTTTTTTCCAATGGTGGAAACAAGCGTCCATAGATTTTCATATACATACTGAGCAAAAAATTTAATAAATAAAAATACTAATAATAAAATATATTATTTTAAATACCATTTAGGGCTTAAATACAAAAAAATATGTACCTTGTTTTGGTCTTTAAAAAAATGGTACCATTCACTCCCATTATAAAGCTTGGAAGAGTCAGGATATTTTTTTTAATATAACTGTGTTTGGCTGAAAGAAGAAAGTCATAGACACTTAGGATGGCTTGAGGGTGAATAAATTCTGGGATAGTTTTCATTTTTGGGCGAACTAACCCTTTAAATAGTGCATATCACTCGTTTTTCTTAAAGTGACACTGTCCAACAGCGACATCCATAAGTAAAGTTACAGCGGGAGTCCGAGTCTTTCTCTTGCCTCCCCTGAGCTCTTTGAGTTTTAACAGACGATAAATCTCGCATCTTGTTTTCATGCGTCTTCTCGAATCGGTCTGAATAAACAAAATGATGGTGTTTAATGGGAAGACTAATTAAAAAGTAAGTAAACAACTCACCCACTTAGATATCACTGCTTTATGCCACGTCAGAATCAAACTTAAAATGGCCTGAAAACATGACTGTGGGTTTTTTTAGTGAGCGATCAGAATCAGCTTGATGAAATGAAAGGTACATCTCTGAGTCAGTGTTTACCGAGCTTGATGACTGATTATCCAAAAATAAGTTGAATATTAAAAATAACATCTGAACATTGGTTGACAAATACAATGTATTGTTTAAATTGTTACTGGCTTTAGTTATTATTTTGGAATATACGTAAAAATTGCCTAAAACATGAGTTTTTTTTTTTTATTGGTTTTAATAGAACATTAATTACATTGTTAATGTAAAAAATGCAAAATAGAATTGCATTTGTTTGCTTTTTTATGCAATGTAAAGTAACATTTAACTAGGAAAATGTGACAACATTCAAGTGTAACTGGGACATGAATTTAAATTTGATTTAAAAAAAAAAAAACATTAAAAAACTGTGATGTCTCATTTCAGAACACCACTGCACGCCACTGGGTGTATAGAAATGTATACACAATTATGAAAATGTATAAATAAAAGTACTTTTGTTGTAAACAAGTAATTTTAGATATTTCTCAAATGGATAAAAAACTAATGAAAAAACAGAAAGGAAAAAAAGCCCCTTTTAGATCAAATATACCCAAAGCAGTTTCTCCTAGTGGTGGACCTGTGATCTCTATGCGCTTCCAGTATCTCATACAGCCACAGTCTGGATTCATTAAAAAGTGTCAGTATCTTTAAAGCTCTGTCTACATCCTGTTCCTCTTTCACACCCCCTCTTCTCTCCCTCTCACTCTCTCTCTCCCTCTCGGCTTCAACCATTTCACGGAGCATGTGGTTTTCATTAGGAGAGTTGGATTAGAGCACAAGGGCAGATCTGCAATGGTGGCAATCCACACTCCTCTCCTTCTCTGCCTTCCCTCCATTATCTCATATACGATCAGCTTCGGCCATTCACTGCGCGTATGACCGTCCAGCCTGATGATGTCACCACAGCCGCTGCTGCGAATCTACCCTCAACATCTAAATATATAAACCTGATCTGAACTTCCCATAATCCTCTACTCTGGAGGTTAGAACTTCTAATCATAGATCTGACTACAAGAGAAGCCTAAAATCATGGTTTAACTGAGTCTGTGTTGCCAGAAATAAGTAATCGCCATCATTTTTTGGTGATGAAAGTTGAAACAAAATGTAAGCGTGCGCGTGCGTGTGTGTGTGTCTATGCCCTGAGGATCCAGACGTCCAGGATCAAACAGTGCTTGTTTTGGAAACAGGGGGAAGCACTACCTAAATGCTGAGTTTGGAGAAAAACAACCGAGAGGGAGGGGAAAAAGAGAAGAGAAAAAAAGAGGAGAGGATGAGAGCCCGAAGGATCCGGTGGAGGAAATGGCTCCTGCTCATTATGTGTGCTGCTGGAGAACAGCATGCTGGGAAACGGACGGCAGTAATGCATGTGTGTGTGTTGACGTGTGTACAGGGATAGTGGCGTTCTCGTTTAGGAGAGAAAGAGCGGAAGAGCTCATAAAAAGTGTTTTTGATGTTTAGTCAGAAGCGTGTGACTGATACTCATGTGTGTCTGAGTCTCAAGACAAAACTGATGACAAATGAACTTTATGAACAATATGAAAATATGGTTTAAATACAGGATTTTGCATGATTTAACCCTGTAAAGCCTAATGTATCATATTTGGCTTCTACATTTTCAATAATTCAATTCCTATTGCAAATCAAGTTTATTGGCTAAATTTACAGACTTGAATGAACAAATCAAACAAAAGTAATTGAAATAGCTCAATGCAATAAATGTTTCAAGTGGTTTCGCCAAATTCAACTGAAATGCAACTATTAATGACTTCTGCAGCCTCAAAATTATTCAACGCACTGAATGACTCCCTAGAGTGACTGCAAAAGACCTACAGCAAGACTTGGTGGCAACAGGTACTGAGGTTTCAGCTTGCACAGTAAGGTGCGTATTAAACACATGTGGTTTCCATGCAAGAACTCTAAGATGTACACATACTGACAAGTCAGCTCCAATTTGATTAAAATCATATATAAATAAGCCACATAGGTTTTGGGATTCTGTTCTGTGGAGCGATAAACAAAACTGGAACTTTTCAGCCCTATGGATCAGCAATATGTCTGGAGGAAGAGGAATGAAGCTTATGCTGAAAAGAATGTTGGAGCTTGTGATGCTCTGCGGCTGCTTTACATCCTCTGGCACTGGAAACCTGCAGCGTGTGGAAGGCAAGATGGATTCACTGTAGTATCAGGAAATCCTAGGAGAAAACGTCATGCCATCAGTGAGGAAGCTGAAGCTTGGGCGTCATTGAACCTTCTAACAGGACAGTGATACCAAGCATACCTCAAATTCCACCAAGGCTTGGTTGCAGAAGAAGTCCTGGAAGATCATACAGTGGCCATCAGTCACCTGACTTGAAACCCATAGAAAATCTCTGGTGGGATTTGAAGAAGGCATTTGCAGCACACAAACCCAAGAACATTTCTGAACTGGAGGCCATTGAGGAGTGGGCTGAGATTCCTCAGAAACGCTGCCAGAAGCTGGTGTCTGCTTAAACATCTCGTTTGCAGCAGGTCATAACAGCAAGAGGATGTTCTACTAAGTACTAAAAATGCTTGTCATGATGGGGTTGTATAATTTTGAGACAGCAGAAGTCATTAAAAGTTATTTTCAGTTAAATTTGGGGAAACCACTTGAAACATTTGTTGTTTTGGCCATATACTTATAATATATCAGCAACTGCACTAAATTTAAATTTGCTTAGTTTGGGCCTCTGAATAAAGTAGTAAGTAAATAGTTATCAACAATCAACTATATAAAATTGCATCATGGTAAGATATGACAACATTTTATTTCTATCATTAGATATTTCAGTAAGTTGAAACCCAGCACTTATGTTAAAAAGTGCAATTCGGCAATTTCTAAAAAAAAAAAAAATCCTGTCGTAACTGGCGTGCAATGAATTCTGGAGTAGGCAAGGCTGTTGTATTCCTCACTGCACGGGAAACGAAGGCCCCATTTGAAAGAGCCTTTAAATCGGGACAATGAAATGCGCCCTTCAAAGAATGCAGCTTCTGAATTGGGACGCAGCTGCTGTCTAAAACTGGAGATAAACGCACCCCTATTCTCCTGCAATCAAAAATGGCAGCACAGCTGACAGGCTTGTTTGAGCTGCGCCCTCTACTGTGCAAGCGTGAAAATATACATTTTCTTCTTTCTTTTTTTTCAAGCCCAGTCCAGATGAGGACAGTAAAGTAACGTGACGCATTGCTCTCCATAAAAAGTAATTATCAATGCATTTAGTTCCTTTTTAAGGGTGTAACACAATATTGTAATGCATTACTTTTAGAAGTAACTTTCCTCAACACTGCTGATGACCAGCTATGATGGATTTTCTGCTGGGAAACCAAGATAAGTTCACAATGAAAAGTCAGATCTCAATATGAAGGCAAACATTTCTCATAAATTATCTGAGTTGTACTCACATTAATTGTATAGTTCTGTATGTCAACAATCATCCAACTTGTGTCTATTTTTGTTTCTCCTAAGGGATTTTAGGAACAAAATCTGAGAAAATCATGATAATTGAATAAAACATGTCTAAAAAGTCCATTAGGTTTCCTGAACAAGTTTCAAGCAACACAACGATCCTCTAGGACAACAGTCATGCTGAAACTCAAGTCTTCGCAGAATTACATTGCGCTTAGTGTCTCGCCTGCAGATATTTTGATTTTCAGGTGCAGGGAGGAAATCTGGGTCTTTTTAGAGGGAGACGACTGTGTCATCTGACACATAAGTGTCTGACCACAGCTGTAGACACAGACAGACAGTCAGGGCCCCAGCTCTGCCTGTGGATGATAGACCATGATGGTTTCACTGCTGCATTCCTATGGAGAATGGTTTATTTTCATTGGAAACATAATTGTCTGTGGCAAGAGTTTTGGAAGTGCTTTTACCCAAAACACAACCAAAAGTCCATCCTGTACCATGGGCGCCCTCTATAGGTGACCTAAAATCAACACACCCCTCCCTTTAAAGAATCGTATTATACAAGTGCAGTGAAACATAATGTTCCCGTACAGAAGTCATTCAACAGAGTATGTATATAGTTTGCTACTGTACATAAATACACAGAAAAAGGAGCTTATACCAGATGTGGGCAGAGTTGACATTACAGGTTACATGCACTGCCTTGACCCTGGGTTATTCTGTGATGTACATCCACATCTCATATATAAACATTATGTATTACATAATTATTTAATATTTAATATCCAAAGGGTCAATGTATGAAGTGTTACTCAGAAAATTCTGTCTCTTGAACCATAATCGGTAATCGGCTATTAAATCTCACATTTTGTTAATCATGCCAAAAATTCTGAAATGTCATGCTTTTATGGCTTCCATAATGTTTAAATATTTACATATTTTTATCCAAAGCAACTCATAGGTAATTTATTATACAGCGTTAAAACGTATTATCAAACATTTTGAATATCAAGTATAAATATTTAAAGTGTCACATATATACATTAAACATTATAAAAGATATATTTAATTTTGAAAAAAATATATTTTATCTATCTATAAATTATATACTATGTGTGTGTGTGTTTTCATAAAAATTATCTATTATTTACTATTTAAATTTAATATTCACCGTTTTACAGCATCAATATGCTCTCTAACAAGTTAGCTAAAATGCCCTTTTATTGAAGAAGAAGAAGAAGAAGAAGAAGAAGAAGAAGAAGAAGAAGAAGAAGAAGAAGAGGAAATTAATTATAATTATGTCTTTGTTGTTACCACCTGTTGTTCTAAAACCACATGCTTCTGGTGTATTAAATTAAAAATCATATTACAACACAGCCACATGTAGATTTTTTCCCCTTGGTGTGTAACAAGAATAATTTCTCATTAACTCGGTGTCTCTACAGAATGTGTAACCTCAAAAAGATCAAAGTTAATAATAATAATACAAAATAATAATAATGAAAAATGTAAGGACTGACTTTCAACACTGCTCCATCAGAGTGTTATTGAAACAGCAGCAGGTGTTGTGTTCTGACTTCTCTGGTTATTCATCAGCAGACGGTGGGAGAATCCGACACAGACGCAGCTGTCCTGTGGCCTCAACCCCTTCATATTGAGAAAGAGAGACCTTAAAAAAAAAACCTTTAAAATACAACAAATTCGACAATACATTTGACTTATCAAACAAATAACAGCTTTAAGTTCTTTAGGTATGAATTAGTTGACTTGAAATAAATCATTAATTTCCCCATACTAAGATTTTATTTCATTCCCCTGAACCAAAATCCAACAGATCGACCAATCAGGCTTTGCCACATGGTGGGGGACACCTATCAGAGAACCCATATCTGCTCTTACTGACCCTCGTTTCACCAAAAGACAGCAATCTTTTCGGATACAGTGAGTTCTCCCATCCCGAGCGCAGGATGTGGCTCACACTGGCGGCCCTTCTGACTCTGTGTGCCACAGGGAGAAGTGCTGAAAACAGTTCAGAAAGCAGTGCTGTGGAGGAAAAGCTTCTTATAGCCAGAGGAAAACTTATGGTGAGTGTTCAACGGCTGAAATGCAAGGAGTTTTGCTCTAAAAAGTCACTTTCATGGTCCAATGATGTGGCACAGACTGCGTAAATCTACGTTAGCATAGAAGCTAATGATGTTAAAATACATTTCATTATTAAAATTCTGGGCAATACAAACACATACAGTACTTTTCAAAAGCTTGGGCTCTGTGAGATTTTTAATGTGTTTGAAAGAAGTCTGTTCTGCTCACCAAGGCTGCATTTATTTGATCAAAAAATACAATAAAAACTGTAATATTGTTAAATATTATTACAATTTAAAAGAACTGTTTTCTACTAGAATATATTTTAAAAATGTAATTTATTCCTGTGATGCAAAGGTGAATTTTTAGCATCATTACTCCAGTCTTTAGTGTCACATGATCCTTCAGAAATCATTCTAATATAGGCTACTGATTTGATACTCAAGAAACATCTCTTATTATTATTATTATCAATGCTGAAAACAGCTGCGCTGTTTAATACTTTTGAGGAAATTTGTTTGCTGAATAGAAAGTTCAAGAAACATGATTTATTTGAAATAGAAATCTTTTCTAACATTATAAATGTCTTTACAGTCACTTTGATCAATTTAATGCATCCTTGCTGAACAGAAGTATTCATTTCTTTCCTTCAAGAAAAAAAATCTTACTGACACCAAACTTTTGAGCAGTAGAGTGGATTGTTAAATTACATACTCTAATGGAAATAACTCTCGACACAAAGGTAATGCATAATATCTCAGTACATTAAATGCTGTACAAGCTATAATGTCAAAGAACAGTTGATGACAAAGAATGAATAAAAACACTTGTTTTCACCTTTTAGCCATTTTGCTGTAAATCCCTCTTTAATCCCCTCCCAGGCTCCCAGTGTAGTGGGATGATCCATAAAGAAGATGCCAGAGCTCTACAACTTCCTGATGGAGCGATGGGCACTGTAGTATCCTGATATTATAACTCATTTTCTTGTAATTCCTGTTTTCAGTTTAGTATGTGTATGTGACACACTATTGTCTTTTTATAGAGTGTCTAAAATTTCTTCCAAATTGCTTTGGCTAGACAGTATTTGACAGGGACGTGAATGTTAATGAAATCTTTACAGGCCCTCTGTGCTGTTTTCTGTGCTGCCATATGTTCAAACACTTCGAGGCCGGAGTCATGCACTTCATGGCCTCAGAGGTCATTTGTCTGGTGCCGTTAACCTTAACCTGCTGTTTAAAGTCATAACCTGGAGTATGATTCAGGAGAGGAAAAAAACCCACGGCTGATCTTCTACAACGATAAGGATGAGGAAGTGAAGGTAAGGACAACCTTATTATTTTACATGCAAGTGTAAGTTTTTGACATTTTTTCCACTGAACACATGCAGGTACGGAAGCCCTGAACCGCAACGTAAAAAAAAAAAATCTATAGGATTTCGAGATTAAAGTCGAAACATTACGAGAATAAAGTCATAATACTTTGAGAATAAAGTCAAAATTACTAGAATATAGTCTTCCGTGGAAGTTCTTTGTGTGCGCGTAGAGAAATGCTAGTGGACGCATGCCATTATGAATGCCTGTGTGGCAATTATGAATGTGAAACAACGGTAAGCACACAAAATGTATAATCTCGAAATGTTTCGACTTTATTCTCGTAATTTTATATTATTATTTTTTTACGGATTTTTTTTGTTTTGTTTTTTTGCGGTTCAGGGCTTTCGTATGCAGGAGATATCTGATATTTGCTGTATTTGTTACTTGTTACTTAGGGGCTGTTTACGACACCGTTTTCAAAATTGTAAAACTTTTTATGCATTTTGGCTGTTCATTTACACGACAACAGCCTGAAAACGCTAACTTTTGAAAACGGGTTTCAAAGTGGAAGTTTTTGAAGACCGTCTCTGTGTAAACCACAAGAATGTAAATCTCTGAAGACGATGATGTCATGCACATGCGTATTAAGTGTTCAGTCTATAGTGTTTTATCGCCATCTAATAGCCTGGCAGCAGAATACAGCGTTTTTAGTCGTTAATCCGTGTGAACGGGACATACCGTTTCTGTATAGGGAAAACTCAAAGGAAAAATTTCTCGCTTTAAACACATCGTTGTCGTGTAAACGTACCCTTTACACGGAGATGATAAGGATGTCATTTTCAAAAACTAGCACTTTGAAACCGGTTTTCAAAAGTTTGGGTCACTAAAACGCCATTGTCGTGTAAATGAAAGGTCAAAAAACTCATAAAAAGTGTTACATTTTTAGTTTAAACCGGAGCAGTGTAAATGGCCCCTAAACATGCGTCATCGTTTTCAAATACCTCAGTTTTCACAGCACACTAACGCGAAAATGGCGTTTTCAAATACCTCAGTTTTCACAGCACACTAACGCGAAAATGGCGTTTTCAAATACCTCAGTTTTCACAGCACACTAACGCGAAAATGGCATTTTCAAATGTATCCACTTGGGAGAGCGTTTTCAAAAAGCTCTGTCTTCGTTGACAAAAACACCGTCTCAATGTGGACAGAAGGCCAAACCAGAGAGGAAAAAGACGCATTCTCAAACAAATACACATTAGTGCAAACAAGGCCTAGGGTTAAAAACTCCGGAGTAGTGTAGACGCCAGGCCTAACAGTAGCAAAAGTGATGTGTTTTAAAACAAAAATGCACTAGTGTATAGAGACGCACCACGCACACTTAAGACCGCACATGTGCATCGGCTGGTCCAGCCTGGAAAATGCAGATTTTTTTTAGACAGTTGTTGTCAGATTTCATTGGTGATTTCAAATATGAAATTTGATCATAAGCTTGCTGAGCAGCTTTGGAGAATTTGATGTTTCCCCATTCAAAGAGGAGCTGTACTTGCATGACTGAAATAGCTGCCCAAGAGGCGTTTCAAAGATGGCCACCGTGAAATGACTTACCAGGAACTTTGGTATCTTTTACTCCTCTGACAGCAATTTTTGCCCACCTCAGGTTGTTCCAGTTAAGAAGATGAAGGCAGACGAGATCAGCAGCTTGCTGGATTCTCTGGGTTTCTATAAGAGGTCACAGAAAGGCGAGGAAGTCCCTGAGGAGTTCAAACATTTCCCTTTAAATGCGCCTCGGGACGAACTGTGACCCCCCGCTGGTCAGCGCCGGTACTGCAGCCTGCCGTAAATGACGTCCAGGGTCTCAAAGTTCAGAAACAGAAACAGACTCTGGACCGACACACACATGGCTGGAGGCAGTTTGGCGCACCACTGTCCTAATCATAGAGATCTTACAATAAACTTTTTACATCTTTGGCTTGTGTGTCATTGTTTTGTTCTTTTCTCATTAAAATGCATGAGCCTACTTGATTTTCACAGAGGAACACTATTAGCCTACAGAACAAACACACTGAAATATGGCCATTAAAGAAAATAGGTGGCAAGTCGTTGAAGCTGTCAGAATACATGAGAAGCCTAATTTTTGAATTGTAGGAGTTTATTTAAAAACAAAGTCTCTTTTCAGACTGAGCTGTTAAAGAATAAACTCATTAATTATAATTGTATTATTCAAATTGTGGACTGTACAAAACAGCTCGCCTCTTACAAACATTCACAATATTAACCAGAGTTCCTTCCAAAATAAAACCACAACAAATTAATATGTGATAAAAAAAAAAAAAATGCATTTAGTTTTCTGCTGACAGTGGTGGCTATAAGACTAGGAAGCTTTTTTTCATTAAATGTATTCCCCTGACAAATTTATTTCTTGTTTTGAGCATAACCTCATTATATTTGTTAGAATTAAGAACAAGTGTCTTGTTTCAAAACAAAACACTGCAATTTACCAAGAGGATATTAAAATACTATGTGAAAACTAGTCTTAATATTTTATCTTGATCTACTAGAACTAGATATTTTTCCTGGAAAACAAGTGAAATAGTGCATATGGAAATTATATATATTTTTGATTTCATTTTGATCTGCGGTGTAGTAACAATAACTGTACTAACTATGGTTGCCATGGTGAGGGTGACATCTTAATCTGCTGTCAGACTCCATCTGTTTCCTCGGATTTAATCTGGTTAGCTCTTGAAAGACTCCAATTAATCTCAAACCACACACACCGAAGTGGAGAAGCGTGCAGGACTGAGTGGATGAGCGTTTCGTGTCGTCTCCACCATGCCTGTGTTTTACACGCCGATCCCTCAGAACCTGAGAGTGGGTCTGGCTAATGTCAGCGGGTCAGTGTTTATAAATAACAGGACGCGAGACAGTGGAGACTTCAGGGACCCGTATCAGGATAATGAAGGTGAGACGTCTAAATGAAAAGGACTGTACAGCCTGTCTAGATTAGAGAGGAAAGGCTCACATTTGTGACACTGTTGCTCTTTGTCACATTGCACAAGTGGATATCAAGAAATATAAACTAAGAATTCCCCATTACTGCCGTTTTAACAGGAACTTTCTGTGCTTAAAAGTTTGTCTTAATTAAAATGTCTTTGATGTTTTTGAAAGAAGTCTCTTATGCTCACCAAGGCAGCAAAGATACAGTAAAAACATTTATCATTATGTGACACTGAAGACTGAAATAATTTAAAACAGAAATAAATTAATAAATTGTTTTAAAAATTAATAAATCTTTCAAAATATGGCTATTTTTACTTGGTCAAATAAATGCAGCCTTAGTAAACATAAGAGATTTCTTTTAAAATCATTAAAAGTTCTTAATCATTCCAAACTTCTGCTCAGTAGTGTATATATACTTTATATTAAATACAATTTACTTAAAATACAGCCCTTTTTTTTTTTTCAAGATTTCCGTATTTCAATTAATAGTAAAATTCCATCAAATTGAATTGAACAATCCGTGCATATTATTCATATTATTATTAAGAATTTTAAATGCTTTTACATTTTAAAGGCAAACAATGTAAAATAAAAACTAGAGTTTAATAAAGCATTTTTGTATAAATCTTAATGGAACAGGGAAATGACCATTTAGTTTGTATTCATAAATTATATAAATCATTTTCATTATCTTTTCCTCATTTACTTTACCAAGGCTAATGTCATTTTTCTAAGGGTAAGATGATTTGTCTTTTCACCATGCTATAGAAAAGAAACAACATTTTCCTTTCAATTAAACAATAATTCATTATATTGTCAACATTACTATATGATTTTAATTGTTAAAGATGGGACAAACCAAAATCACTTTTTAACAGGGTGATGAGGGCATTTGATGACAAGTCGGTGGTTTAAATCTTATGTTAAGTATTATGACAAATACAGAATAATCTCACAACAAAAAATAATTTCATTCATGCTAATGCTAATAAAAAAGTAACACGATGTTTATAATAGTCTATCTCAATAGAAGTGTTAAAAGTTACCCCAGGTGGTAAAGAAGATGATAATGAACGGTTTAAAAAGTTTGATTAAACATCATCACTTGAATACCTTGTTAACTGATCTTGATCTCCTGCTTCTGGTTTTCTAGTGTTTGCTGAGGTCTGGTCTCATCTCCCACTGCAGATGCTGCTGTACTTCAACATGTTCTTCTTCCCCTTCTGGTGGATCTCTGAGGTGATGATGCTGCATTTAAAGGTGGGTTCAATTATATGCTGTAATCATACGGCTATTGTCCCCCATCAATAGTCAAATACTTCATGTAATGCAACTGCAAGTACTGTATTATCTCTGTTATATTTAACATTGTTATCTCATATTTCACTCTATTTACTGTATAAAGACATTCTATCTTTAACCAGAAGTATACTGTTACATTCACGAGTGACATAAAAATCAGCATTCAATCTGCGTCACTCACGATACTTTTAAATATGAAACTACAACCACCAGAAGGTGGCAGCAGATCACTGTCTTAACGAGTGAATCATTGAATCATTCGATCAAACGTTTCATCCAAAACGGGCATACTACATAGACATACGCCATGTTGTCATTATCATGTGACCTACCAGCGTCAGTTACGTCGATTCACTGCCATTCATAAATTCCCTCCTGTGGCCTCATGGGATAGTGAAGTGTCCATCGTATGCACATACGATCATCCAGGTACTTTTTGCCAACTTTCTTATGAGTACTGTGAATTTGGACATACTTATTTTATCACATACTGTTTTTATAGTAGGGAAGTATTTTATAAGTGATTATTAATGAATGCATGAACATCACTTCCATAATAGCTGGCAGGCCATTAGCAGCAATGCCAGATAAAAGTGTGTTTAAACATAATAATTATGGCTCCTGTATCCATGGTGATGGTCTGCCTTTATGAAATGCACATTGAAGTTCAAGTGCTACTGTTATATATTTTACCTTTAATAGCTCGGGTAAATCACAGCAATTCAAGGAGATGCTGCTGCAATTATCATTTCTAATGTCAAGACAAGAAAGACCTTTAAAACACTGCAAACCTTCTCATAATAATATTTGAATAAGCAATTTGTTTAGGTCAAACTAGGGTTGCAGATATTTATAAGGTCATATTTAGGAATGAGGAATATAATTTCTTTCTTTATTTCCACAGTTCTGTTATCTGCCAACATATTACCAGTGTCTGCTGGTGACAGGGATGGTCCTGATTAGCATATTCGAGGTATTGCGGGTGTATCTCGGTTACGTTGGGAATCTCAAAGAGAAGGTAATTCACACGAAATGTTATAAGTCATTCATCTGAACACTGCTCATGCCTAACAGATTCTGTATGTGTGTGAGAGAAATAGATTAATCAGAGAAAGTGAGAAAATCTTGAGATTAAATGCTAATACTCGCACTTTGCTACTGATAAGTATTCATATCTGGCAGGTGAACAAAAAAAAAGGATAAAGTATGCTATAGCCATGAAGTAAGATTTAAAAAAAATTGTTACAGTTGCAATTCATTTGTACAAAATTTGTTAATGCTCTTAAAGTTATTTGATTTTATTCATTAATATCATTAAATGTATAATTAAATATTATACATTTAATATTTGCATAATATTTAATATTTAACATTTATTTAACATATTTAACATAAAATGTAATGTTTGTATAATATAATATCATTAAATGTATAATTAAATATCATAAAAAAAAATGTAAGAGTTAACCAACAGTTAACTATAAGGTTAACTAAAATTTACATTTAGATGTTTTAAAACATCAAAGTATTTGATTAAGTTTTATAAATAAAAATAACATTGCAATGAAATAAATAAACATGAAAGTAGAGATCACCACCGATAAAACAGATTAATTAAATAATTGAAATGTAAATAAAAAAAATAATAATAAACAAACGTGAAAGTAGTGACCACGGCTGATAAAATTAATTAATTAAATAAAGATGCAATATAAATAAATAAATAAATAAATAAATAACCACAAAAGTAGTGACCACAGCTGATAAAACAAATAAATTAAATAAAAATGCTAAATAAATAAATACATTAAAAACAATGAAAGTAGTGACCACAGGTGATATAAAAATGATTTAAATAAAAATGCTAAATAAATAAATCAATAAATCAATAAATAAACAAACCATAAAATTAGCCACAGATGGTTAAACAAATTAATTAAATAAAAATAAATATATAAATAAATAAATAACCATGAAAGTAGTGACCACAGCTGATAAATCAAATCAATTAAATGAAAAGAAAGAAAGAAAGAAAACTGTGTCCATGGCTAAATTAATTAATTAATTAGAATAAAGAAATAAATAAATTATTACAATAAAGTTGTAATCTAAAAGAAATGTTAATGGTTAAATTAAAATGTTACCTATTTCTTCATTCTTCTCTTTAGGTTCCAGAGTTAGCTGGATTTTGGCTGATCTCCTTCCTCTTCCAGCTGCCTATCCTCCTCTTCTTCATCACCGATCAGGACATCATCATTCTTCCTCTGGAGCGGGCCGTTCACTCTCTCTATCTGGCCTTCCTCCTGGGCGAGCTGTTGGCCTCGTTTCTCGCCCTGCGTGTCATGACTCGTAAACTCGCCCAGCAGTTTCACATGAGGCAGTTCGGGCCCGTCCAGGGTCTCCACACAGCAGAAGCCCTGCCTATGTTTGGACTGCCACACGGAGGCAGGAGTGTGCTTCCTGTGAGGGACATACAGCCTCACTGAGAGATGACGGAAAACTGCTGGTTAAAGATCTGGCAGGACACCCAATTGTTGGTATGGTCTTCCACCAAAGTGACCTTCAGCAATAAGTGCACTTCTTGTAATAAGAGTTTTGTGGTAAATCTACAAAACCATGACCAGTAGTAAAAAGAAGTGGGTGGGGCAAGTTGTCACACAGGAAGTCGCCACTAACACGTTAGCTCAGTAACCATGAGGTTTGGAGTTAAAACAGTATCAACAAGTCAAAAAGTGCAATTACACATATGTTTGTCTGTAGTTCAGAACTGCCATAAATTGAATCAACAATCTAATGAAGTCAGATTTTTAACTTGAAAATTAGAAAATTCTTTAATGAAAGAATCCCATTTTGACAACTTACCCCATAAATGATGGCAACATGCACCATTATTGGCAATAACAGTGAAAATGTTCTGTTTTTGTAGTTATACCTTTAAAATACACTGTTATACAATATTGACATTCAAAAATAAACCCACTCTGGGAAATATTCACTGGAATAAAATGTATATATATGAAGGATACTATCATTTTAATTGAATATTTCTATTTCAAATAAATGCTGTTCTTTTGAACTTTCCATTCATCAAATAATCATGAACAAAACATGATCACGATTTCCACAAAAATATTATTCAGCAGATATTAAGCAGTTGAACTGTTTTCAACATTGATAATAATAATAAATGTTTACGAGCAGCAAATCAGCATATTAGAATGATTTCTGAAGGATCATGTGACACTGAAGACTGGAGTAATGATAATTGTTTAAAATGTCATAATATTTAACAATATTACGTTGTTTTTTGTTTTTTTTAAATCAAATAAGTGCAGTCTTAGTGAGCATAAGAGACTTCTTTTAAAAACATTAAAAATCTTACAGATCCCAAACTTTTGAATGGCAGTGTATGTTTAATTCATAATCAAACAAATGTGATGTATAATCTAGACACATGGTGGCGCTCTGAGACTGTTTCTCTCACTATCCACACACTGCTGCAGAACACAGAATGACTCATCAGCCTAAACTCCCATCAGGAGGACACACACATAAGACTTACTCACACTCCCATTTCTGTTACATGAAGCTGGCTGTGTTTCAATGAACAGATTTGTAAAAATATGTATGAAAAAGTATGATGTAATAACAGTAAAATATATCCAACTATTATTGCAAATTCAGATAACAAAGTCTGTATAAAATGCATTGAAATTAGGATTACCTTTAAAAGGTACCTTTAAATATAGATTAGAAATAAAGATTTTGACTTTGCAAAACTACTTACAATCATTTATAATACATTTAAAACATAACATGACTACACCTTTAAAAAGTATAATGCATTATAACATGGTCAAGCAGAAAACTAACAGGGTTGATGTTGCAAAATGCATATGAGAATAAATTGACACATGGAAATGTGCTTTAATGCACTATAGTTTTTGAAGGTGGCAACCATAAAATGTTATATATTACAATTCACAATAACATGACTTTTAATATAATGCATTAAATATAGACGTATCATATAGGCCTAGATGTTATCCAATTGTATCATTCATTAATACAGATCATTAGCCACATTATGTGTTTATGTGAACAGTCTCTGCCGGATGGAGGTTCAACACACAGACACACACACACACACACACACACACACACACACACACACACACACACACACACACACACACACACCTCCCTGAAGATTTGAGGGGCTTTTCATGAGCAAGAAGATAAAAGTAACTTGTGCACCATATTGACTTGTGTCTTATATTTGAGCTGTAATTTGGCAGTTCCTAGAGAGACAGAGAGTCTCTGTCAATGTGCAGAACGCTGAAACACAATTAATTATTACTATAACAGATGGGAGACCTGTCAGCATTTGCTGGAACAACATTATAATGCTAACGAAAACACTGGCGAGATTAGACGTTCGCCTCTGATTTCATTTCTAATGATTTCTCTCAGCACTTCTGTTTATTCACCGTAATGGATGATATTTCAGATCGTTTCTTACAGTTTTTTTATTTAAATTTTTCATAAATATCTATCTTTCCTGTGTTCAGAACCACAGACAGTCTGGCAGGCACTTGCTCCAGGTGTTGTTTTTCATTTGCATTAAACAGAGTCTGAATCTGCAACTCAGTCAATTAAGAAGATAGAGTCTCGCAGTCGAGCTTACAGTGTTTTTTGAGAACTGCTCTCACAGCATAATTGTATTTTCCTTCATCCTTGTTTACATTTTAAAATGCTGCAGTGCTTCAAACATGGGGATGTTTTTAGATCACAGACCAAATCGTCAAATTAAGAGGGTTTTATTCTGCAGAGGTGCAAGATCTCTTATCATCTCATAAATAAACGTTCATTTCCTTTTGAGCTCACCGGTTCACGTGTGACCACATCAGTGAGTCTCCATTAAAAGCTTTTAATCGTTCTTTATTCATAGTTGGCTGGTTGTTGACTTCTATTACAATATATGAAAGGAATAATTAATGAGGGGGTGGTTAAATAATTAGAAAATAATGCACAGCCGAGGCTTATACTACAGTTACCACACCTCAAGACACTGTTCAGATTTTGCATTTCAATACAAGTTTTTGTCAGGTTCTTGTCCTTAAAATGCTCTTGTGTATAGGACTAATTTCTCATCACACGCGAATACCAAAACGTCATTTTAGAGCTAGTTACGGAGGCTTGAGACATTGACAGACAAATACAGATATTAATACAGTTATTAGAGAGAGAGAGAGAGAGAGAGAGAGAGAGATTAAGCGTGTGTGAATATCCTGTCTCTCTCAACAGTGTTCGACAGCAGCGTCTCTACTAAGAGTGAAACTGCAAGTTTATCTGCTTCAAGAACAGCGCCGTAATTACATCGCTAGAGAGAAATGTCATGTTGCTTTTAAGTTGCTAAACTATTTTACTGATAAAACCATGACAACAGCGCTGACGACATGTTTCTGTGTGAGTGTGTGTCTGTCCTGTATGTGTGTGCGTTTGAGTGGGAGAGAGAGAGCGGGAGAAAGAGAGTAGCCTATGTGCTTTCCGTACATAATAAAATGTAATTTTGTGGCATAAAAACATGGAAATAATTGGTCATTTTTAAAGTATTTGCTTGTTCAGTGTTGTTGTGGGTTTTGGTTCTTTTGCTGTTATGTAAGGTGTAAGGACCTTTGAAATAACTGAAATTGTTTTTGACCGTGCGTTTCCCTGAAAATAACTGCACACGTTTGTCAACCAATTAGATTTGAGCATTACACAGCCCCATTGTATAATTATGAATAATTAATAATTGCACAAAATGCTAGGGCTGCACGATATTTGAAAAATCTGACATTGCGATGTTGTTTTTCTGCTATACATATTGCGAAAACAATTGAACCAAATGACTTGAACAGCTCTATTTGGAAAGAATGATTCATTATAGAATGATTGGGGTGATTATAGGGGAGCGCAAATAACTGCATGGAGAGCAAATAATGAACAATTTCCAAGCATAGATAAATACAATAGAACAAAGATACAAATGAAATAAACATTGCTTTATGTTTTTCAGGTAAGTGTGTTAAAAAAAAGGATTAAACACACTTGCTACAGACACACACCCCCAAGCGGGGCATTTTAGCGTTGTCAGCGGCACAGAGAGGAGTTTTGTTGTTGTAGTGGACATTCATCGAAAAGCGTGCAGTGAATGTGAAAACTTCAGTGTTTTGAGTGGATTCTGACTCATTTAAACACCTCTGATTGGCCATTGCGTTCAAGATATGTCTGTGATTGGCTACAATTATCAACACTTCAAAAAAACGTTGTAGAAACCGTTGACGCTCTTCACAGAGACTTAGATACACATGAGAGTATGAAACTAGCCACCTATCAGTGTATCAAATACACCTGGTAATCATACTAATGGTAAAGCAGAAATTAACAGCTATATCATTAAACAAAGAAAATTCAGTACCGACTTAGTACCAAAGTACCAGTTCATTCGACAACCCTACTCACAACTACGGTGGAGTGACGTGCTGATAACCAAGATACAGGCAGTTTGGACCAATCACTGTTGAATTATATGTAGAATTGTTCATTTGATTCACAAAAGTAAACTAATCAAGATACAAACATCCTGAATTATATGTCAATAAAAACACAAAGAAACCAAGAAATCTCCTTTTGTTTCTTTTCTCATGTCTTTCGTTTTATCTAGTCTTTTCTCAAATCGAATCCTTTGTATAGTGCTCTTCACAATACACATTGTTCTAAAGCGGCTTTACAAACAGTAGCGGCTCACAAGCGCTCTATAAGCAGCCACAGGCGACAGAGTCAGGGAAAACTCCCCGAGAAGATGTTGAATGAGATGAGGAAGAAACCTCAGGAGGACACTCTGCGGGAGAAAACCTCCTCCCATTCATACTTAAATTCTTATCTCTTCTGTTCTCTAATCTCTTCTTGTCTCCTCTCTCCTGCAGTAGAGGTCATAATCTATATACTGTATGTAAATGACTCTTAAAGGGACAGTTCACCTAAAGATGAAAATGCTGACGTCATTTACTCATACTCATGTTGTTCCAAACCTGTATGACTATCATTTTTCTGTCGACACACGCACAAAATTTTTCATGTATTAATATATATTGTAATAATAATGCATACGTTTAATAATTAATTAAATAATTAATTGTATTTAAAGGCCCACTGAAGTGCCTTGGAACGTGCAGGTTTGTATGATGCGTTGATGTAATTTCCACTGAAACAGGAAGCTAAGGCGGGACATATTGAATGGCTCCTCCCCCTTTTCAAATAGCCAATAGCGTTTAGTTTACCTCACAGACTGCACGCCGTACTTGACGGCACCATGGAAGCGAATCCGAGCGCTGATGATACATTGGATTCAATGGTAGAGGTGTGAATAAAACCAATGTACAGTTGGGAATAAAAAACGGAATAAAACTCTAGCAACCGAACACACATCTCCAACCAGTAGCGTAGTTTTGTTTTAAAAAGTGGGTGGGACAGGTGTGTGGGGGGGGGGAGGTTGCTATAGAATGCTAAGATATATGTACAATACCAGTACCATGTGTACAATAAAAAAAATTCTGAAAAAATAACATTACAATGTCCTGAAAAATGTCAGAGGTTCTGGGTTCTAATCCGCACTCGTATAGTTTTTTTTTTTCTCATCAAAACCCAATATGTTTATCAGTGTTTGTATCAAGTACACGTTTGTGTCCACAAGAATGTTTGTGGCACCGAGCTCAGCAGCTTGATTTAAAAAAGAACACATATCAGCGCAAGAACGCCTCTTATTTGACAAACAAACTAAATGAATGCCCTGCTAGTTGGAGAAGTTTTATTTATTTGTATCATGTACATCCGTGACGCGAGATGTTTCAAAAAGTGGTCGGGACAATATCGACCCTGGCAAAAACTCATATTGCTCCACGACGTGACAAGTTACGATGGATGGTCGCTTCGGCCTGGTGGTATTTATAGGATGGGGGCGGGACGCTTTAAATTATAGAGAGCATTTGATTGGACAGAAGTTGTGATGATAAGCTGAAGTCTGCGGTGATGTCATAAAAATCAGTGATCCATTTTAGCAGAAGTGAGGGACTGTACGTTTTGAATGCTTGTATCACCTAAATGTGAATTTTGTCATTGGTTTGGAACAAACCAGCTTATTCATAACCTTAAGCCTAACATATTCATACTAAAAGCTAAAAAACGAAAATTTGGATTTCGGCGGGCCTTTAAGTGACGCTCCTAATTCCCCAAATTAACAATGACACACTTCACCTTAAATTATAGTTATGAACTGGATGCACCTTTTTTCATTGTATTCTGACGTAAAATACTACATAAAATACAAGGCTATACTATACTGTCAAAGCAGAGCAAATTCTTCAACAGCATTACCAATCTAAATAGTTTTTTTTAAAAGCTTAAAAAAACTCGGATTAAGCGGCTGATTCAAGTGACCATTACATTATTACCAATATCAGTATTGAAGAAAATTTCTATTTTGAACAACATTCTTTCCAACTAACCCTTTATCTACACCTAAAATATGTTCTGCAGACTACAAAGATTTTGGTTTGAACATCTCAACTAAATCAATAAAGCAACAGTAGCTCAGTTTGGCTGACCAATGGCAGAAAGCGGTTCAAAACAATCATTAGTTTTGCAGAAATGACAACAACAAAATGGGATCAACATCTCTTTAAATTACATTGTGGTCAAATTGTCTTGCATTTACTAATGGAAAGTTGCTTGTACCTGAGAAAGCTCATTAAGCAAGCATCCGTATCCCACAAAAAGGCCTTTGAGAGGTAATTCAGTTATACGCACAGTCGGTATAGAGACAGTTTTCATATTACAAATATATATTCTGTGCAGAAGTGTGGTATTAATAGTATAGAGCAGTGGCTTCGCTTCCCGTGAGTCCTTTTGTATTATTCTGCAGCGTTTGAGGCTGGTAGATACACCGCCTCACGAGGGATAGTTTCTGTATCAGCCTGCAGGGAAAAGATAAAGAGGAAAATCTCTGTTGCATTTTTTAAGGAGATCCATCTCAACTCCTTTTCGCAGGAGATGACCTGCCAAAAATGCTACTAATTAGAGATTAATCTCTTACATTTAATCTAAAGATGAACATTTACAGCTGCGTGACAAAAGTCATTATATCCATCCTTTAGCATTCCTGGGAGTGCATGGGGCGGGATGCAATGGCTGATGTTGAATGAGAAACTCAATAGGGAATTCTGTTGATTCTATTTAGCCGCTGTTCAGGGAATGCTGCACATTTGTGTGTAAAATAAAAGCAATAATGGGAAAGTGATGGATGCCATTGGGTGGATGGCTTCATTACATGTTGACACTTCCCTGATAGAATGTCCTTTGAGAACTGCATTCGGACTGTTCTGCACATGATTGATAGGTTTTATTTACAGATGTAGAAATATCGTTTCTGAATCTGTTTCTAGAGCGGCACATATCAGAAGAAGAGTGAACCAGACAATACTGTAATATTGTACGATTTTCATTATAGTTCTATATGCGCAGAATAGCCAGATGACACTACATTTGAAAAATGTGCAAATACACATAAAACAGAGCCCTGAAATAGTAAATCCCATAAAGCAAAGCATTTGATTCAATGTTTCTTTTCTTACAATTTACAAATAAACAAATAAAGTCAAACAAAATGTATTTCTATATATTTTTTTTTAATCAGACTGACAAAAAAAAGAGACACTTTTACACAAATTATATGCAAAATATGCAAAACAACAGTACTTATAAAACATATCTGGAATACTTAATTTGGAATGGTTAATCATGGAATTCTGTGGTCAAATCTTTTTTTGTATAATGACACTAAATTGCATAATTTACATAATTACCAAGCAATTGGTTTTCTACAGACTGTATGTGCTAGTGCTTTCTTGTGTATGACTTTGGTTACCTTCTCATATAACAGTATAACTTAAAGTTCAATTCAGTCGATTCAACAATAAATGTTTCCATTTAAAAGTCTGTTTTTATTATTATTTATTTGCCAATATGCGATTAATGTACACTCACCTAAAGGATTATTAGGAACACCATACTAATACTGTGTTTGACCCCCTTTCGCCTTCAGAACTGCCTTAATTCTACGTGGCATTGATTCAACAAGGTGCTGAAAGCATTCTTTAGAAATGTTGGCCCATATTGATAGGATAGCATCTTGCAGTTGATGGAGATTTGTGGGATGCACATCCAGGGCACGAAGCTCCCGTTCCACCACATCCCAAAGATGCTCTATTGGGTTGAGATCTGGTGACTGTGGGGGCCATTTTAGTACAGTGAACTCATTGTCATGTTCAAGAAACCAATTTGAAATGATTCGAGCTTTGTGACATGGTGCATTATCCTGCTGGAAGTAGCCATCAGAGGATGGGTACATGGTGGTCATAAAGGGATGGACATGGTCAGAAACAATGCTCAGGTAGGCCGTGGCATTTAAACGATGCCCAATTGGCACTAAGGGGCCTAAAGTGTGCCAAGAAAACATCCCCCACACCATTACACCACCACCACCAGCCTGCACAGTGGTAACAAGGCATGATGGATCCATGTTCTCATTCTGTTTACGCCAAATTCTGACTCTACCATCTGAATGTCTCAACAGAAATCGAGACTCATCAGACCAGGCAACATTTTTCCAGTCTTCAACTGTCCAATTTTGGTGAGCTCGTGCAAATTGTAGCCTCTTTTTCCTATTTGTAGTGGAGATGAGTGGTACCCGGTGGGGTCTTCTGCTGTTGTAGCCCATCCGCCTCAAGGTTGTGCGTGTTGTGGCTTCACAAATGCTTTGCTGCTTACCTTGGTTGTAACGAGTGGTTATTTCATTCAAAGTTGCTCTTCTATCAGCTTGAATTAGTCGACCCATTCTCCTCTGACCTCTAGCATCAACAAGGCATTTTCGCCCACAGGACTGCCCCATACTGGATGTTTTTCCCTTTTCACACCATTCTTTGTAAACCCTAGAAATGGTTGTGCGTGAAAATCCCAGTAACTGAGCAGATTGTGAAATACTCAGACCGGCCCGTCTGGCACCAACAACCATGCCACGCTCAAAATTGCTTAAATCACCTTTCTTTCCCATTCTGACATTTAGTTTGGAGTTCAGGAGATTGTCTTGACCAGGACCACACCCCTAAATGCATTGAAGCAACTGCCATGTGATTGGTTGATTAGATAATTGCATTAATGAGAAATTTAACAGGTGTTCCTAATAATCCTTTAGGTGAGTGTATAAGCAGCCAGTCTATCTAATAATATTACTCGACTAGCTGAATAAATATGTGGGATTAACCCTTAAAATAAGGGTTATTATCATTAACTAAAACTAAAACCAAAACCATTAAAACATTGTGGTTAATTGAAATAAAGCTTAATAACAAAATGTAAAATTTAAACATAAAAATAAAAATAGTTTAGGCAATAAACTAAAATAGTTTAAGTTGAAGCACTAAAATTGCTTTAAGCACAAAAACTGAAACTAAATAAGAACTAAAAATTAAATGAAAAAAAAAAAATTAAACCTAAATAGAAATAGTAAAAAAAAAAAAAAAAAAAAAAAAAAAAAGGTTTTAAATAAAATTAACATGTAACAAGTAAATTTAAATAAATAAAGGCTAATTAAAAATATTAAAACTATAATAAAACTAAAATAAAAAACTAAAATAGCACTCATGTGGCATAGTGAGGTCATGTGATTAAACTATGAAATGTGTTATGCTAGTATTGCATTCCTGGGATCACCACACGATGCAATGTTTCAAGCATTGTTACTTGAACCGTGGCCCTCCACAGTGAGCGGAGCTCATCTCTGGAATGAGAATTGAGTTTCATTTAGCTAGCTGCATCCACACAGCCTCTCTTCCCAGACACCAATTGAGAAAATCACATTTTCAATTTGTCTGGCCATTTGTGTCAGAGGCAATTCTGAAATAACCGAGCCCTACAGGTGGTATAAGCGGCTGTTCAGGACGTTGATGAATTTGGCTAAGTGCAGGTTTGTGTTTAATCTCAGGGTTCTGTGACAGCCATGAGCGCTAGGCCTGTTAAGAACTTGCACCGTGGTTAATGACTTCAGCCTCAGAGTTGACGAGCTGCTGAATATAACACTACATATGACGTTCACTACAGGATGAGAAATGTTCCGGAGCATTCAGGTGTCACTCAGTAGAGCACCATGCTGACAGTGAGAGACAGAAGACGCAATGTATGAATTATTTACAGTACATAAAGTGGCCTCAGAAAGTACTGATAGCTGGGTCACACTTAAAAATGCTTGTATTTCGATTGAATTTGAATTTTTTATAGTGTGTGTGTGTGTGTATACACTACGAGTCAAAAGTTTTGGATCAGTAATGTTTTTAAAAGACGTCTCTTCTGCTAACCTAGGCTGCATTTATTTGATTATATTACAAAAAAAAAAACAGTTATATTGTGAAATATTATTACAATTTAAAACAGTTGTGAATATATAGTAAAGTGTAATTTATTCCTGTGATCAAAGCTGAATTTTCAGCATCATTACTCCAGTCTTCAGTCACATGATCCTTCAGAAATCATCCTAATATGATGATTTGATGCTCAAGAAACATTTCTCATTATTATCAATGTTGAAAACAGTTATTTACATTTTTATTCAGGATTCTTTGATGAATAGAACTTCTGAAACAGAAAGCTTTTTAATAGCTATATATATATATATATATATATATATATATATATATATATATATATATATATATATAGCTATTAAAAAGCTTTCTGTTTCAGATAAACAAACATTTCAATTGTTGATGTTAATAATTCTTGTTAAATTCTTCATTATATATATTCTAATATTTCTATAATAATAATATAAATTATTAAATAAAAAATGTAGTTTTATTGTTGTAGTCTACTGATCATATAGCTGTTATCCTTTCTCAAACAGACACAATAAAATGTTCTGCACATCAGTTATAAAATTATAATCCAAATCAGACACACACAAAAAGAGGCCCAGGTCTCTGTACATCTATGAGGTGTTGTTTGTGCACGAGTTTTAAATATATTCTCCCCTGTGGCTAAATTCATAGACGTTATTTTATCATGAAGTACTTGCCGTTCCGCTTTTCAGGACGTCATGTTTTTCCAGAGTGTTTAATATTCTCCCTGACATATTTGGGTTCCTGATTTTTTTTTTTTTTCCCAAACAAAATCTATTCATGTTTAATGTCTGCAAACATTTTTTCAGAGAAAATAGGCCATACTTGAAACAATTTGACTAATACATGGTTTTGATAAAAGAGGTGAAGACGTGCTAATGCAGGCTCTTATTATTCAAAAACCAACCCATTTGCATGAGACAAAATATGACATATGGTTTCTGCGAGACAGAGCCACAGGTCATTCATTATTCACCCTAAATGCCATATAACAAATGTTAAACAATGCCAAAATGTACTGCCATTACATTTTGAGGCTACTTCTAAATTAGCTAAATATTGCACATGCTTTGCAAACAGGCTTTTGTTTCAATGTCTTACACTCTACCAAACAAATACCGCATAACACTTATCTCCACCAACACAGACACACACACCACTAAAGACAAAACGCACAAGATGTGGTGCACACAAAAGAGCAGGGCTCTGCCCGGCGGTGAGGTTTTGTATTGTAAGAATGCATCATATCAGTGCAGTGTGCAGCTTGGATGCTGCAGATCCTAAATAACCGTGTATAAGATAGTTAAAGGAACAGTTCACTTAAAAATTATGTCATCATGTACTCACCATCATCAAGTTGTTTCAAACCTGCATGTTGAACACAAAAGAAGATATTTTGAATAATGTCGGTAACCAGACAGTTGATGAGACCCATTGACGTCCATAGTAGGAAAAAAAAAATAGTCTGGTTAACTAGTTTGGTTTAATAGTTTGGTTACTAAAATTCTTCAAAATATCTTCTTTTGTGTTCAACAGAAGAAAGAAATTCATACAGGTTTAAAACAACTTGCTGGTGAGTAAATTTTGACAGAACTTTCATTTTTAAGTGAACTATTCCTATAATGTCTTAGTTTTGAGTGCTGAAAAAAACAAAACAATCTCAAGGCATGCACAGAATGGCCAGTCACATCTCCATGTGTATAAACATATTCAGTCCTCTAGACATACAGTGTCAAGTTTGACTTTCTGTTCAGAGAAACACACACACACATTTGCATGAAAGCTTCAACATTTGTAAGATGGTAAACAAACAGCTGAGATCTTGAGTCACTGACTTGTGAAAACAAGTTTACAGAAATCACTACAAACAAGATGCTTTACGTGTTTAACAACCCAGAGAACTGAAATAACCCATCAGGAGGAGAAAGAAGCAGCTTAGCCAGTCTTAATGATGGCATAAGAGAGGCTTAGGTTTATCATATTGATTTTGAACAGAAACTGTGTTTTCATTATGAATGGATTTGGTCCATCCAACAGGTCCTAAAGTATGTTTATGGCAGTTCGGGTGTAAACCTTCGGGATTACCCTCAAGATTAAGGAAAGACTGCATGCCTGCACACCAATGAAGTCCTGTCCTTCCCGTCTTGAAGTGTCTGTCAGTTGTTAGGATCCTTATCTGATGGTGTTGGACATTTGTTTGTGCTAATCCACCGAGATCCAATCAAAATGTAGCAAACCGTTGTCCATTTTTGCAGTCAGAGAGGGGCTCTGTAATGTGCTGTTCACTACAGGAGTCTGTGTGGTCACTATGGCATTGCTAAGGTGTTCAGAGTGGTTGCTTACTGGATCAGCCGGTCAAAAGAGATCCTCCACAAGTTTCTATAGCAGCGTTTCCATTACCCTTCAAATTGCGCAAATTGAAATTGCGAATTGAAAATACGCTTAATGGAAACACGTAATTTGCGCAAAAACTCCCATTTATCGCAAAAAAGTTTTTACGCTCACATGAGGTGGTTTTTCAGGCAATTCGAAAAAGTAATATTTTGCAAAACTGCAATGGAAACAGTTTTTGCGCATTTATAGGTCACCTGACGTAGCCCAGATGACGCGGTGTGTTTGGACAGAATACGAGACAGAGTTCTTTATTAAATTCATATAAGACAAAATAATTACAGGAATAATGGATTCTAAACCTCAAATAAATGCCACAATCAAAGACCTCGATGCAGAAATGAGGGAGAAACACCCAGAAACACCTCATATGTGCCGCTCACGAGTATAATAAGGGTCGTTCCTTACCATTAATGCTTGGAAACACACATACATCTCCTTCGATTAATAATAATGGCTAGTGCAGTGGCTGGGATTAGTAGGCTACATAAACCTACCAACGTCCGTTGCCATGGTTTTTGGAATGACTTTACTTATCGCGAGAGGAAAAAATTAAGTTTTAGTAGCATAACATGGGTTAATGGAAACGCCGTCATTTCGCAATAGTTCTTTGTCGACATTAAAAAAATAAATAAAAAAAAATCGCAAAAGTTTTGCACAAAACTGTAATGGAAACGCGCCTAATTTCGCAAAAACTCCCATTTATCGCAAAAAAGTTTTTACGCTCGCATGAGGTGGTTTTTCAGGCAATTCGAAAAAGAAATATTTTGCAAAACTGCAATGGAAACAGTTTTTGCGCATTTACTGGTCACCTGACGTAGATGACGCGGTGTGTTTGGACAGAATCCGAGACAGAGTTCTTTATTAAATTCATAAAAGACAAAAGACTTACAGGAGTAATAGATTCTAAACCTCAAATAAATGCCACAATCAAGACCTCGAAGCAGAAATGAGGGAGAAACACCCAGAAATACCAGCCGCTCCAAGTAGGGGCTTTCCTTACCATTAATGCTTGCACGTACGTCTCCTTCGATTAATAATAATGGCCAGTGCAGTGGCTGGGATATACGTAAACCTACCAACATCCGTCGCCATGATTTTTGGAATGACTTATCGCGAGAGGAAAAAATGATGTTTTAGCCGCATAACATCGGTTAATGGAAACACCGTCATTTCGCAATAGTTTTTGTCGACATTTAGAAGAAAAAAAAATCGAAAAAGTTTTGAGCAAATCTGTAATGAAAACGCACCTTATGATATTTGGGTGTAGATATGGTTCAGCAAGGGCCTACTCAAAATAAAGAAATAAAAAAGGAGAAAAAAAAATCAACTGTACAAAATAAAACAGATGTCACTTAATATGTCTGTAAATCACAAATTGTCCAACAATGAGGTGTAATTTCAGAGGAAGTTGAAGGTCCACCTCTCGCAACAGGTTCACAAATCAGCCTGAACGGGTCAAATTTTGAGCATTCAAACTGTGTGTGAAATTACAGACCACATCCAAAACCGAGGATTTGATGACAAATGGTCTGAAAAGTAGTTTAAAAGACGTTCATTATAATATGTTAGCAGTAACAAATACATATAATACGAAATACTGTATGCTTTATAGTTACTTTTGAAGCTATGAAACAGGTTTTAAAACTCACAGTGTGAACTGATTTGAATAAATAGCACTGTTTCTTGTGTAAGAAAATGAGCATGACTTTATAATGTAATACACAAATAAATAATACATTTAAAAAATAATTAATAAAAAATAAATAAATGCTGTTCAAAAGCTTGCAGTCTGTAAGACTTTTTAATGTTTTTGAAAGAAGAATCTTTTGCTCACCAAGGCTGCATTTATTTGATAAAAAATATAGCAATATAATTGTTTTTATTTTAATATATATTTTAAAATGTAATTTGTTCCTGTGATGCAAAGCTGAATTTTCAGCATCATTACTCCAGTCTTCAGTGTCACATGATCCTTCAGATATCATTCTAATAGGCTGAAAACAGTTGTGCTGCATGATTAATTTTTTATTTATTTTTTGAAAACCATAATGGTTCATTGAGGAATAGAAAGTTCATAAGAACAGCATTTATTTGAAATATAATTGTTTTGTAAAATTATAAATGTCTTTACTGTGACTTTTGATCAATGTAATGCTTCAATGCTGGATAAAAGTAAAGTATTCATTCGTATTAAAAATGGTTCTATAATGGTAGTTTTAAAGTCCGCGTGAACCGGAAGTTGCAAATGACTTTTCTCCAGTGTTGTGACGTATTTCCCAGTGAAAAGGAATATTGAACAACAGAGGGCAGGGTTTTACTCTAGCGCTCCTCCTCTCCATCTCTCACTCATAACAGACTAACGGTTTGAGGGGAGTGGTTAAGCGTTTCCCAACCCAAGCCGTCAAACCTACATCATCAGCCATTCCAGACCGGAAGTAACTTTTCAGACTTTGATTATAGATTACGACGGCAAACCATTTTTTTCTGTGTAATAACTTGCACGGATTAATTTTTCACCACAAGACTAGTAATATGTGCTAACAAAGTAAATAGGGTCAATTTTGATTTCAGTTGGACTTTAAACAGTAGCACAAGTAATTAATTAAATAAATAAATAATGCAACTTTGATCACTTAGAAAAAGTAACTGCACACAAGCCATGTGATTTTAGGTAGCCTATCATGTCTGCAGCACACACACACACACACAAAAATGAAAGGGAGAGTGTGAGCAACAGTAATAAAGAATCATGCAACAGCACTAGTAACTCAACTGGGCATTATGTGTCAACACATTACAGCACATATATATTGTGTTCCTTGGAGAAAAATACCTGTCATCCAATAGCTGTTTCCTGGAGCTAACCAAACGCTCAGTAACGTATAACCTGTCCAGAGATCGGCTCAAGAATTCCCCGGGTGAGCTGCTCAATCTCACACATGTTTTTCATCCTGACACATAAAGGCAGTGATGTAATCGAGGCCAGAGGTGATCTAATGTCACTGCGGAATCAGATGTAATTAAACCTTTCTAGTTCCCTACAGCACCTGTCCGCTCATGACCCACAGGTCAGACTGCACCCTTTCCAAGACACACTAAGGAGTTTGTATTCTAGATGTCCATGTGCGAGCACTCAAGGAACTGTGACAAAAGTTCAGAAGTCAGCAGCTCAGGGAAATAGGGTAGAAAATCACTGAAAGGTTACATTCCTAACGTCAAGATGGAGACTCTCTCCCTCTCTTTTTTCTCGAAGCCGGGCCTGTCCATCATGTCTACTTGTATTTTATGGAGAAAAAAAAGTTTGTTTTCTAATTTCAATCACATTTGCATTACTCTTTTATTGCATGTTTGAGGAAAATGTAATAGAACAGAAACATAATTTGCAACCCATTTTACTTAGACCTAGCCTCAATTTCAATTTTAATAAAAGTATCTTCCAAATACATAAATGTATAACTTTAAAATATAAATTACTGGCAACAGTACAATAAATGACTACATTTGGTACATTTGGTTTGACTTTTGGTTAACATTAAACATTGACCTGCACACCTGTGATGTTATCCAATAAATTTCTGAACTTATTATATTTTGATTACAAAGATTACCAAGAAAAACTTTTTTTGTGCACAATAAGACCAAGAATATGTATTAAGAAAGTAAACGGGGTCACTTCTGACTTCATGTTTACTTTAACTGTCAAGCCACTATTTGGAAGAAGTTTCATATTTAACCTTGACGATGACTGCGCCTTGTAGCAATATAACAGCCGGAGTTCCCCAAGCGTGTATATTTGAAACTGTAATCATCTGAACATGTTCTTCCACCCTTCTGCAATATATCAAATAAGACACACCATGGATATGCTCAGCATACTTAATTACAGAGCCCTGTTGCCCAGCCCAGCAGAAGGCTCTCAAAAACTAATTGAGTCACGGTAAAAATTGGAGAGGTCCTGTATGAATAATTAATGAAGGCCAGGGTCTGATTTCTCACCATACTGTCGGCTTATTATCAATGCAGATGTGAGGCACTGAACAAGGATGTAGGCCTACTCCCAAAAAAGTGTGAACAGTTTAAGTGAGGATTGGTGTGCTCTAAAAGGGATCATTCACCCAAATAAAATGAACATTGTGCCATCATTTACTCACCCTCAAGTTGTTCCAAACCTGTATGAGATACTTTCTTCTGCTGAACACAAAAGAAGATATTGTAAAGAATGTTGGTAACCAGACAGTTGATGGACCCCATTGACTTCCATAGTAGGAAAAAAATACTACCGTCAACTGTCTGGTTGCTAACATGCTTCAAACTATCTTCTTTTATGTTCAACACAAGAAAGAAACTCAAAGAAACAACATGAGGGTGAGTAAATTATGACAAAATATCCATTTAATATGCAAACCCGCAAGACCCGAAAAATGCTCCACAAAAGTATGAGAACGCAAATGCTTCTAGCTCCATAAGCATCTAGCTGCAAGTTTACTCTTTCAGGAAAAACAAATGTCATGGCAACCATCCAGAACACCGTAGCAAGACGCTACAAATCACACCTTAGTAACATTAGCAAATGAATGAAGCACTTGTTGTTGGAGCTTGATTTCTGTTTACTATAGATAGAGAATATCATAAATCATCATCATCACCACATTGTGTGGATTCCAGATGGTGGTACTGGCTTATTTCATTGTGTCCAGGTGAGGCTTCTGGGGGCTTGGGGAGTAAAAATGTAATTAAGAGAATGAGAAATTAAATTGTTCAATGCTCCAGAGACATTATGCAGCCAGTTGGACTTAACAGATTCTCTACAAACACACATGCACAAATCCACTTACACACACGGAACAGTTCTCAAAGAAAAAGTTCATAATAAAAATTCATTCAATATTTGTCTCACTTCCAAACCTGCAAGATCTTATTTTTTCCATGCAACGTGAAAGAAGATATTTCATGCTTTTGTAGAGTGTGAAATTTTGTTTGTAGAGTGAAATTTAATTTGCTGATAAATTAAGTATCTCAGCCGATACTGATCATTCATGATATCGGCCAATGCCG
The DNA here is from genome assembly GCF_949319135.1 of Squalius cephalus. Taxonomy (NCBI): domain Eukaryota; kingdom Metazoa; phylum Chordata; class Actinopteri; order Cypriniformes; family Leuciscidae; genus Squalius; species Squalius cephalus. The sequence continues at coordinate 43,951,024 of NC_137126.1, read as the reverse complement.
ATACCAATAATTAGATTTTTCTTATGGGAAAAAAATCTCTCCCAAATAACGGAAATGTTTGTATATAACTCAGTAGCACATATAAAGTATTTTTTATAAGCACTTGTCTTCATGGCAAATTTCAAACATACATATATAATTAACAGCAAATACGCTCCTCTCTAGTGTTTTTTTAATCGCTAACTAACAAACTGTGAACATCGGATACCTTTCCTGAGGTAAATGTAACGTTAAGAGACATTGTTCACAAGCTGTTTTATTGACATTAAGTTTCCGCAGATGAAACACAGATTTAGTGATTACATGAGACATGATACAGATTTTGGTAAGTTGTACTGTATCTTTCAACATACCTTCTGATGTTCATGCACTACAAATAATGTTTAGTGTAGGGAAAAACTGCAGACATTGCAACCCTGGCTTTAGAGTCTGCTTTAATGTCGCAATTTTTTAATTGTTAATGCGCTATTGCCGCATTAAAGTGGCCTAAACTCAACACAAGAGATTTTCTTCACACATTTGCAGTCGGACACGTCTTTCCGCACCCTTTGATTGACAGGATATAATCTGCACTGATCATCGGCTGTTTTTAAACAATCAGCCGATGGCCGATAGTGAAAAAATCGGTGCATCTCTATTGATAAATATAAAAAATGTTGGTTATTGTGTATTTATAACACATTTGGCTTATTAATACTATTGCATAAATCTCATTCTTACTCGTTTAATTTATGTATGCCTGACAAATATGCATTACGTTAAGTTTAAATGTCCAAATGAATGGACATTTAATTATTTTAGTGATTAAAATAAATAAATCTTAAATATAGGCCTAAATATTTTGAGTGTACCATTTGTATACGAATTCATACGTTCATACGACAGAAGAATAAGACCGAAATATATTATTCATGGATATCCATCCCCTTCAGTAAGCTGACAACTTGAGAACTGGAGTCTATTAAAATTTAAATGAAGATAGGAAATTTTCAAGCAAGTTAGCTTTGAAAGAATGAGATCCCACCCTCCCTTCAGAGCGACTCCAAAGCCACGCCTCCTTCAAAACACATGAACGCACACAGCAGAGTTTTTATTTTTTCAATAAACAGTTTGGTCTATCTGGTTCACAAACAGGATTGATCTTGTTCTCCAGTTCAACTCAATGATCAAGTCACATTGGATATGGTGTTAACAGCTCGCTGGAGGGTTGAATTATTAGTGAATAAATAATTTATATTTCTGTCTGTTCCTCATTCAAAGCTATCGTATGACTTCAAAAACTTGATATGGACTAACATTTTGGTCTCAGGTTTGAAACAACACGAGGGTGATTCAATGACAGAACTTTCACTTTTGGATAAACTATTTCTTTACCATGGGGAAAATGTCTCCATTGCACATGCTTCCTCTGTAACCAGAAACCCAAATCATACACACGTTATAATTCTATCTACATTCAAATCAGGTGAACTTTGCTGAAGACTGTTCAACTGCAAATTATAATTTCTTCATCATTTTGTGACATTCTTGTGATGAGGTGCTGATTGCTGCTTTTTCACAGACAATGTCACAATGTCCCCTGTCATCTTTGTCCTGTAATTAAAACCCAGTGAAGTGGGTTTGGCAAGGGGGAAAAGGTCAATATTGGAAAAATGGACACATTTCAAGAAGGAGTCAGGACCCCTGTTAATCAAACTGCCATAATAGAGATAAAACTCCAATCCATCACTGATATACTAAAGAAATATTTAACATAGTATGACAGTGTGTTTGTACAACATTGTCATTTGGAACTAATTGAGATTGCCAGTAAGACTGCAATAATGATATAAACAATGCATTGTTATAATTCTATAGCTCAATTCATGTGCTTATTGAAATCTAATTAGGAAGATGTCAGACATCAGCTTTTGAGTTCATCAGAGTTCAGTGCTAATTAAACACTGACAACCATATACCATTGTCTTGCCAATTCTCAAATGAAATGCAAGTGTCGTTTATTAAGGGAACCCTCTAATTTTTCTTGATCTAAAGGCATGCATCATAGAAAAGAGGATTAATCAAACAATAAATTAGTCAGACCCAAATTGTGAAAATTAAACTACAAAAACGGGTCATTTAGACATACTGTGACTTCAACAATGCCTATTTTGTATTCAACTCTTGCTGATACTCATTTCTATAGATGCACAGAATATAATAATTATTTTCATGTTATGCCCAATATCAAAATAAAAATTTAAATAAAGAACTTAAAACTAAAATAAATAAGTTTTAACTGCTAGAAGTGAATTTAGGCATCAAAATATAAGAATGTTCAAAGTTTGGTGTCGGCAAGATACGTGGCCCTATTTTAACTATCTAAGCGAATGACCAAAGCGCACGGCGCAAGCGCACTTAGGGCATGTCCGAATCCCCTTTTGCTAGTTTAACGACGGGAAAAATGGTTGGTGCGCCCGGCGCATGGTCTAAAAGGGATATCCCTATTCTCTTAATGGGTAATGGGTGTGTTTTGGGCGTAACATGCAATAAACCAATCAGAGTCTCATCTGCCATTTCCCATTTCCTTTAAAAGCCAGTTGCGGATTCGCTATTTACATGGCGGAATTTGCAAGCGGAAAAACTTCTCTAGCGAGGAAATGGATCAGACCATCTACGGGATTGTTGACCCGACAAGCGTTGTTGACCCGCCTATAGGCGCATATAGGCGGATATAACGCATATCAAGCATTGTTGACCCGCCTATAGGCGCTTATTACTAACGCGCTCTTTAAATAACTAAAACAAATATTGCGCCATTAACTTTAGACCAGTTTTCGGTTGGTCAATGGCACAGTCTATTGCCTCAAAATAACAACGCGCCATCAATGTGCCTGAACACACCTCGTTTTCAGACCAGCACGGACATGGGTGCACAAATTGGCGCAAATGCATTTGCTATTTAAACAACGTGGCGCAGGACATGAAAATGATAACTGCATTGGACTGAAACTAGCAAAAAACACTTTGTGTCCAAAAAGCAAAAGTGTATGACTGGCTGCATTGCACCAGGTGTATAACACCATGATGTTTTATTAACAAAGTTTGGGAGAAACGCATTCAAATGATCTATCCAATCAGCACAAGAGGAGGCCTAAATATATATATATATATATATTAGGGCTGTCAAATGATTAATCGCGATTAATCGCATCCAAAATAAAAGTTTGTTTTTACATAATACATGTGTGTGTACGGTGTATAATTATTTTCTATATATAAATACACACACGTGCATGTATATATTTAAGAAATATTTGCATGTATATACTGTGTATATATATTTATATTATATATAATTTATATTATATATAAATATTTTATACATAAATGACACATTTTCTTAAATATATATGTGCATGTGTGTGTATTTATATATAGAAAATAATTATACTCCGTACACAGACATAAATTATGTAAACACAAACTTTTATTTTGGATGCGATTAATCGCGATTAATCGTTTGACAGCCCTAATATATATATATACACACACACATACATAGCAGACTCACCTATGTTCCTCGACAGTATTCTGCCCTGCCCTAAGTTCCCAACATGTCCAAAATAGTGCTCTTCCCATCCGATGAAGAATCTTTCATCCTCGAGTAATCTTTGCCGCAATCCTCCAGCCTGAGTGATTCCCCTCCGCCTAACACTGCCGCCGATCCCCTGGCGGTATCTCGGGGGCGTCAGCCCATCCAAACGGGTCCTCGCACGCCAAGACGCCAAGACCTACCCTCGCTCCCGCCACGAGACATCCACCATCTCATTCCGCATCTACTCTGGCCAATTCAACCATCCCTGCCATAGAGAAATGGACAATGAGGCCCAGCAAGCCCTAAGCCCCCATGCGTACTCCGACCGCCCCACTACCGCTCAATCACGAGCACAGTTTATGCCATCTGGATACTCAATATTGATCGGGGGAATATGTGTTTTCCATTGCAATTATAGTTCTCTATTGCCGCAGCATGGTCTCTCCCTCTGCTTGTTGTGGCCGCTACCCTGTGGGGGAAAGAATGGGCCTCAAAAGCATTCTCTTCCATTGCGTCCATTGGGACTTATGAGAAAAAATATCACCTTTGACAAAGCAAACCAGTTACAATGTTACAGTTTTACAGAGTTACAAAGTGAAAAACTAAAACCAAACACGATTTATCCTACAAGCAGTTCACGAGGATACAATACGCTTTGTTTTCCACAGACACAGGACTGAGGAACTGCAAGTCTCAGATGTCAACATGCTCCTCACTCAGCAGTACACTGGAATAAAAGAGCCATATCCAACTGCAAAGTTCAAGTGGGATCAGGTGTCAACCCCCAGACGGTCTTCTCCACACGTGTTAGCTCAACGGCAGAGTAGAGCAAATAACCATTTACAGACCAAGACCAGAAAACCTGTTGAGAACTAAGCATCATTGCAGACAAGAACAGCTCAGGTTATTGTCGACACAGGAATACCATGGCAGAACAAACCTAAAGTCAAGCATTGGAGTCCGCACACACTGAGTATCCAAGAGATGGTAAAATGATCCATGAAGGGCTTTACGTTTAAGTTTATCCCTCACAATTTAAAGGCAACAGGAGCCTCAATATGAAGGGGAATACAGAACCATGCTCAAGATGTTGAAATGTCTTTACAGCACCATGTCAAGAATCCTGATGATAAATGACATGTAATACTCTTGTATTCTACAGTTGACTATTTTCTTTGAACTTTGCTCTTATGCATAGGATGTGTATGTACAGGACCTCTAATTATTCCCTCTAAGGCCTTTTAGTTCTTTGATGAACATATGCCATTGAATAATTCCATCCCAGTTGGTCCTACAATTTTCTAGATTTCTATATTCAGAATATTCTATAGAGTTTGACTGAGAAGTATAAGATTCAATGGTGAAATTAACGTCATATTATAAAGTCAGCTCTTTTATCACATTTTTAAAGATATTATGAGCTATTCTAGTTAGTAGAGCCAACCATTCACCGCCAAAACACAACATAATAGTAAGCAGTATCCAGAAGGTTCACTTTTGTCAGTTTGCTGATTACGCCAATAAATATACATTTTTATTCAATGCAAGTACATTTAATCAAATTTTTTGGGGACTGCATACCAAGTAGGCCTCCAGGTCCAGACGGAATCAGCAGACCTTTTTTTCCCCCCCTCTCTCAGCATTAATGTGGGAAAATCTGCAGAATTTAAATATAGTAAAATGTGTTAAACAGAGCTGCGAGTACACACTTTTGGAGGCTGAGAGCATTAGGAAAATGACCTAAATACTAAATAGATAAAATGCAAGTAGAAGATGTGCAAAATGTTGTGCACACTAACCTGCTCGGTCCTGTCTGACAGCGAATTGTCCGTGTCCTCTTTGTTCATCGGTGTTTTTTCACTGCGTGAGACTATATTTGTGTGGTGTGATAACATTTCAATTGCGTGACTCGCTTAATGCGTGAGTTAGTTGTCAGCCCTGTTTCACTTCAATAAACCCACTGTAAACAACAGCTAAACAGCTCTTTGCGTATGTCATATAAGTTTTATAGCGAAAATCAGAGCCATAGAGAGAATAGTCTCTATGGCTCTGGCGAAAATCAATGACATATTTAAAAGACCACACCCACCACACACTCATTTGATTGGCAGAACGTGCATTCCTATTTATTTGATTTATTTGATTTGTTGAGGATGTCAGATGGGTATCAATATTAGCACTCTGCTTCTAAACAAGGAATAAATTCTGATTTGATAAACAGTGACGATGTCTGAAAACGCACATTATCAGTAGAAAGTGATCAATAACAAAATACAGACGGGTCTACTATTAATTCATAGCCTACATTAATTCATTCACAGATGTCTTTACTGGCCCTGCAGTTGGTCTCTGACAGAAAAAAAAGTAATACTTCATCACAACATTTTTTATTTATCTAAATCAGTGTAAATTAAATGTAGCTCAGTGGGCAAAATTGTATAGCCTATAGGCCTTTACACTAATAGTAGGCTAGTTTATGCAGTCGGATTCAGAACAAACTCCATTGCTGTTGCATACTCTTTTGTGTAGGTACTTATTTTGAATAAGTAATTAGCCTAGGCCTACTTCGTGACTGCTAAAAAGTATGTTCTATGGATATAATCTGGACATATTTGCCATGTTGTCATTATCATGTGACCTACCACCAGCATCAGCTACATCGCTTCACTGCCATTCATAAATCATCTCCTGTGGCCTCATAGGACAGTAAAGTGTCCATCGTATGCACAATTCAGAATCTCGCCGTTAGTAGTAAGTCATCCGGGTACTTTTTGCCGACTCTTTTATGAATACTACTGTGAATTCGAACATTGTCTACTAATCTTATCACATGCTACTGTATTTTTCGCCTGCTATAAGGGAAGTATGCGATTTTGACCACTGTCACCAATAAGAAAGTCTCTGACTGGCCGAATCCTCTTAACAGTTTTTATACAGCAAATATAGCCTAATTATGTATAAATATTTTACACTTTAAAAGATAGGCCTATATGTATTTTTATATTAGAGTATATTTAGAGTAGTTAAAGTGTTTCAATGAGAATTTGAAGATTAGAATTTGAGGGAAATGCTCTAATGACATGGAAATTATGTCACAATGCAATAACCTTTAAAACAGCATTCATTTTCCTTATGTTAAATATTATTTCATATTTATCCATGTTCATTTTGGGGACTTTGACATTGTCTTGACATGTTTCAGGAAGTGGAATTTGTGCTCTGGTAACGCAAGTTATATAGTAGCCTAGCTTACATCTCATGCTTTTAAATTATGATCTTGTGTCTCCCATTGGTCACTGATATGTGTTTGTGTTGTACTGAAACTCGTTATAATCATGTACTTTGATGTGTTGCCTCACCTTTCCCTACACCTTCGAGCTTTTGTCTTTTCTCCTTGCCTGTTTATGCCTCGTTCTGTAATCCATCCATTATACAGGTCTCATTTTGTCTCTGTTTCTTCCTTTGCCAAGTGCTCCTCTCGAGAGCTTGGATTTGCGGCTTGGTTTTTCCTTCCCACAAGCTTCTGCACATTGGTCCTACCAAATGGATTTGAAGAATTCCCACTTCTCAGTACCTGACCTTGTTGTTTACTGCCACTGTTTTCGAAGTGGAGGGAACAGTTCTCCCTCTTGAAGATTTCTATAACCCTGGAAGAATGGAAAATGATCTAGTTCTTCAGATTTTCTATTAGTGCTTCTGTGCATGTCGGTGTGACATGACCTCTATTTCATCTTGCAGTGGATGTGAGTGACGCTAGAGCTGAGAATTCCTATATTTTTTGTCTATACTTCCAGCTCATTTCCAATGCATGCCGCTTCCTTTGTAGGCAAAAGCTTCCTGCTACCTTTATTTCACAGATGATTTACAGAGATATGTCATATATAAATAGTTTTTTCTGTCTTTCTTGCTTTTCTGTCCTACAGTATACGTGTGGCTGCATCTCGTATTGATTGATGGAATAAATTCTTAATATAAACGATAAGCTTTTGTCAGATTTGTTCCTCTGTGCCACAAGATATCAACACGGCAGAGACCTGTGTGAAGCTCATTTATATTCTTCACACTTAGTCAGCTAGCTTTTTATTTTATTTCCTTTTGAATGATTTCATTTCAAATTGTTATTATTTTTTGATTGCTATTGCTTTTTTTATTTGTCTTGCAAACCCTGGCCTATAGGAGTTTTGAATGAATAAACAGTGAGTAGCAAATACATAAACAGCCTGGATATTGGTATGTCTCAATGTTTTCAAAACCCTCAACTCTTCATACATTTTCTGACTGAAAGTGTTGGGGAATGTTATTTTTAAAATGAATGTTACAATCACTGATCTATAACAGAGAATATACACAGAAGAAAAGGTTCTAGTATAGAACCTTCAAGGGTTCTGTCAGGCACTTCATACACACACTGTAAAAAAAAAAAGACCAATAAGTTATGACAAGATATGTTTTTACATTACTTTAACTCATCAAAATAAGTTAAGAAATTTTCAGCTTTTTTTTTTAATTTATACAAGATTCAACTCATTTTTTTAAGTCAGTTTGATGAATTCAAGTTGTAATGATTTAAACATCCAAGTTGATTTTTTTTTGATTTTTTTTTTACAGTGCAACCTTTTTATGGGTTCCCATCATTGGATCATTTTATGGATTTAATTATAATTCATTCATTTTGTTTTATAATTTTTTTTTATTTTGATTACATTTTATGAATTAAACAGCTCATAAACATACTTTATCACTAGAAAAAAAATGTAATAACCTGTTAAACCTGAAAGTATTATGCAATCATTATTTAAGACATTTCTCCTTAAATAGAATATTTTTACTTTAAAGGGACACTATGCAAGTCTGAGTGTTTTTTCTCTACGAGCTCCCCCTAGTGTCTGGTAGTAAATGCTTTCAAACACAAGCCGTTTCTCAATATGCGAACTTGTCTGTACTTGTGTTCTTGTGGACTTGTGAAACGTCATCAGTCGCTGCCCTAGTACTGTTCCAATTCAAAGTTCACATCTAGCCAAGTCCAGTTCGAATCCCCGGATGTGTTCTTGATCCGCCCCTTTTACCGAGGATGCATCGAGAGGTGACTTGTGCGGACTTCAGACAGCCAGGTATCCCAGAATGCATCTCACACCAACCAGCAAGCGTCAATAGCAGAGGAGAAACCCCGCGTAATTTAAAAATACTGCTATAATTGTGTCACAAAATGTAGTTTTAAGAGTATTTCAGGCGAGAATGTAGTTGTTAAAAGCTCAAATCTTTGGTTTATTTATAAAGATAGCGTCTATTTGAAAATTTGATCTGACGTTTTCGGAGTTTTGAGAACCAGGCAATCGGACGCTCGGCGCTCGTACCCCGCCGAGAACAGCCTCTCTCGGCTAGTGCTGCTGACTTGCCGGTGGCTCGGATGTCTAGTCTAGTGGTTTAACTAACATGAGATATAAATCGTCTTGTGTATATCCAACAGGCGATTTATTTATTTTATTTGTCTCATTAATGTATAATTTGTTCCCTGGCAAAACGTTTTAGCTGAGAGCAAAGTGAAGTTTCATAGCTTTATTTAACGTTAGTCTATTTAAATTTAACGTTTTAGCGAGAGCTGACATGTTTGACTGAATCGTTGGCTTTTTATTGTTGTATAGCTTCTTATACCTTTTAGGCTACTTATACTTTTAGAATGGCTATTATTGATCATTAAAACTGACATTTAACAAAAAAGGTTATGTCATTTTATTTTATATATTTAAAACATAGCCTATACAATATTTTATTATAGTCTGCATGTTGCCTATTCTCTTCACTGTATATACATATATGACACAACCCTGTCTCTTTTTGCTAAATATTCGTTTTAATGATCAATATTATAATGTTTTTTTATTCATCATATTTTTAAAATGAAAACAAAAAGAGTCAGGGTTGTGCTTTATATTTTGTGTTGTTGTAAATATGCAGTGAAGATAATCAATTGCGTTTCCTGAACCACATTTGTGTGGCCATTATGTTAAAGATTTTTTTTTAAATGAAAATGAAAAGAGGCAAAGTGGTGGTTTATAACATATTTCGTTTTATTTGTAGCCTAAAGAGATAACCGGAGTAGCCAGAGCAAGCTGAGTGAGTGACGCTATCAAGTACGCCGCTGTTCCATTTGCAGAATTATCGGACTTGTGTCCTCCCGTCCTCGGGAGTTCGTTCTCCTGAGTCGAACTTGTCAGTCCGAACTACCAAGGACTCAAGTCCGAACTTTGCGTACTTGGTATTGAGAAACGGCTTCTGTCGTAAAAACGAACTGTTGTCCCTCCCCCCTCGCCACGAGCAACCCAGCTGATCAGCTGTCAACCCAGCTGAGCAGAGGAACCGGCTATTTCAAAACCAGTTATGTCTACCGAGGCAAGTAAAGCAATACTTTCTTTCCAACTGATGGCGATTTTTTTATTTATTATGTTGTCATGCATACTAGTATTTTTACCGGGAACGAACGATATGAACGAGGCGAACTACTGCTTTCGTGTTTGTTTGTTTGTTTGTTTTTGGGAGAATGGGCATGAGCATAAAAAATATATATATATCGGAGGCTAATATTTGTCTAAAGTTATATTAGCAAGGTCTATAAGTTCATCTGGTAGAATGATGGTTTACCTTTGCTTGTCTAAGAAAACATCAGAACGTTTTTTCTAGCTCGATCATGATATGTGCAACATTTTGCGCGTCTGATATTGCCTACTATCAGACGCGTTGACTTAGTGACATAAAATAAAAGTGTAAGTTACACAAATAAAACCGACAGAGGAACGGCCAAACAACTACAGAAATCAAACGTGTTTGCTATGACAATGCTAACATCAAAGTTATAGTATCTAGCGTACTAGTAAGCCCCTAACAGACAACGATCAAAATAAAAACCTTTACAGACAATAGCAAACATCCTGAGGTCGCAATTACTTGAAATTTAAATATTAAACACAGTTTATTCCAAAGATACTTAACTTACAAGTGCAACAGCAGGATCAGCATCCGTTTTGCAGGCTTCTGTTTCTCTCAGTTCTCACCATTCTGAAAAAGCCGGTCCGATATATTTACTCGAGTCTGACTTCTTGCTCGGTCAGTCTCCCGTTTCCTCTTTCGTTGGTCCTCCGACAAAGATTTCCTAGCTTTCTGCTTCTTTTTTACAGGCTCAGCCTCAGCCATAACTCAATCTATAGTTGCCCTTTGCTTATAGCTAGCCCGCCGGTGCTTGAATGGGGGCGTGTACGTGTGCAGTGCCGTCAAGCAATTCGTTACATCGCGAGACCTGATATCACGCGATACTTCCTGACACCGACCCGCGTCCCAAAGTTGCAAGTGAGTTTTTTCCGCTCTCGGGCACCAGGGGGGTGCGAAACCACCACCATTCAACCCGAAATAAGTAATATAACCATTCCACTGACTCCGAAGCTGTTCAGTTAAGGTTAAAAAGTTACCTAGAGCACCTTTAAAGCTACACTGTGTGATTTTTACCCCCATCTAGCGGTGAAATTGTATATGACTACCCAGTGAATATTAGTTTCTGTTCCTCTCAATTCCGAGGGCGTTTTAACTCCTACGGTGGCCGTATTATTCCAAGATTAACATGGCTTCCAGTTATCGACTTCGTCCATGACAATAATAAACAATACGTCTAAAATTAATAAAACTACAGGACAGATGTCAGGAGGTAAACGTCACCCTTGGAATCGGCTATCCCAGCATTATCAGATTAGGCTAACGTTACAATGTGTACAAAGTAAAAGCAATTAAAAATAACTAAAATTTACAGTGTCCTTTTTTTTATATAGCTTAAAAAAATTGCGCCTTTAAAACTATTCATCACCTGTGATCCGTCGCAGCACAGATTTATGTTACAAGGTAAACAATACTTTTTCACCATTGACGCGAGGATGAAGTTATACTAGAGGTCGTTCTGGCGTTATGCACAACCATGCTATGGTTAGAACTTAGACAAGCAACTATAAAACTTCGAATTTACACAAATGAATTACAACAGGCTGAATTACCTGTCGAGAAGAAAGCAGGCAACCTCGGCGTCCGTTTTAAAATCTTTGCTCCTCATGAGCTCTTTCCATCTGGGAAAAGTTACTCCAATATTGACTATGGTCTTGCTGATTTGTCTGTCGCATTGACGTTTTAATTCTCTTTTTCAAATGTGAGTACACACACACACACACACACCACACTATCTTTCAAATCTGCCGGCACTCGCGAGCTCGCGAGTAATCTCCCCCTCGCATTCGTCACGGTGTCACTGAGTAAAAAACGCAAAAGGCGAAGCTTGAATTTACTGGTATGTCCCTCTTTGGCTAATGTAGTTTCAATATGGAGGGGCAACATGGCGACCGGCATTCGAACCCCTCACCCGTATGTAGTTTCAATGGCAGATTATAAACTTAAGAGAATACTTTATTACTTGAAAGAAGTAAATATACATTAATGAGCACATATATTTTTGAAAGAACTAAGTGTTTTTTGCTAAGAATCAACTAAAAAAGTTACACAGTGTAGCTTTAAGAAATAATTAATAATAGGCCTACTTTTAAATGGGAAATTAAAACCGCCAGTAGGTGGCGACGAGTCTTAATGATTGAGTCACTTAATCATTCTTTCAAAAGTTCGTTCAAAACGTCTAATTCATTCAGAAATGAAGCAAGTGACTGTTTTTATGAATGGCTCATTTAATCGTTGGCTTGCCGGCATCGCCAGTATTTTGAAGCATTAGTATTGCGGTTCTACCCTAGTATCGGTATACCGTGCTGTGAGACCCGACTAGCCTATAACCCCGTTGAACCTTTTTTCCATGATAGATCACAGGTTACAATGCTACTCATTAAAAAGGTAACTAATTGTGCAGCACATAAAACCGTTTAAACCGGAAAATGCATTTTTCATGATATGACCTCCACTATGTGACTGAGAAATAAATAGAGGACCTTAACTTTTATAAAACCTCCAACTCAGGGCATTTTCTGACAAAAACTTTTTTCTCAGGGACTAAAACTCCCTTGACTTCTTTTGATGCCAAGATTAAACCTGCATGCTACAAAAAGAAAATCTTTGAATTAATGCACTTGTGGAAACAAAACCCATATGAGAGAGCACTTTGTCTCCCTGATTCCTCCTGAGCTCTCTGATTTGATTTCTCGGGATGCTTGTTTCTGACATTCTCTAGAAATAAAGTGGCAGCTCAGGCGTTTTGTTGGAGAAACACCTGGCACTGAGAGAAAACAAACAGACTCAATAAAACCGGAAATGTTCCAATCAGACAGCAAAAAAGACACAAACACTGAGTTGCTTTCACCTGCTCTCTTTCCCCCCATTCTAGGTTTCATTCTGTGTTAGTTTTAAATTGTAATATTTCACAATATTACTGTTTTACTGTATTTTTGATCAAATAAATGCAGCCTTGGTGAGCATAAGAGACTTCTTTCAAAAACATTAAAAAAAAACATATTTACTTACCCCAGAATTTACACACATTCAAATATATTTTTATATTTTTAAATATTTCTTTGTCTATAATCCTTGTTGTTTCACAGCTCAGATTGGAGCACTTGGGCATTGTGCATGACAAAGACGGATTATGAGCATCATGGGGGCTTTTGATTACTATTTAGCCCCCAAACTATTCAAGATACCATTGATTTATGTGACCAAGTAGAAAATATGTTTTCTATAGCCTGTGGGAGAGAAATGAGAAGAGAAAGGGGACCCCGTCGAGGATTAATAGGTAGTGCTATCATTTGTAGACAAGTTCGCCCCAGTCTCCAATCTGGAATCTAATTGCATGTGGAAAAAACACCAGAAATAGATGGATCCTCACTGCCACTTAACAGCCCACAGTTATAATAGCAGGCACCCATGATATCAAACCCCATCAATGTTATTTATTTACAGGTTCAAAAGCTAGTGGTTGAAGTCCAGTCCTGAAGGTTTACTCGCAGTAGAACACACACCTGGAAAGACACATATGAATAGTATGACATTTTTACCGGATGCAACAGGATCTATTTTGGTTTGCAGAGAATATTTCATGTGATATTTCCAATACCCGTATCTTCCATGGTCTCACAAAGAAATATCACTATATTGTGATTATTTCATCACAGAGCTTGTGTCAATGGCTATCTTGGACAGTTAGTGTCGTTTCATTGCTATTGATTTTTAAGAATTTCGTATTTCTGACCTCACACTCTCCCTTCAGATGCTGAAATGAGAGTCCTATTAAAATTCTGGCCATACTGAAGGTTGCGCCCCAGTTCTTGGTGTCAGTGCCAATTCAAACCTTTTTTTTTTTTTTTTTTGCAGTGGAGAAGCTCTTGGTGACATACAAGTAGTCTAGTCAAATAGTCAATAAATTTGATTTGTTTTGAAGTAATTTTTTTTTGTGAATCCTTAAAAAAAAGTATCACTGTTTCCCCCAAAAAATTTTATATTTTAAGATCAAGATTAAGTAATATTAACTGTTTTCAACTGGTTTTTTTTGTTTTTTTTTTTGTTTTTTTTTCATTCAGCTTGGAATGATTTCTGAAGGATCATGTGACACTAAAGATGGAGTAATGATTTTACTACTAGTAACTAATTTTACACAATATGACCGTTTTATTGTATTTCTGATCAAATAAACGCCTTGGTGAGCATACGAGACTTTATACATATCTGATCTATTTTTCTAATTATTTAAAGTTGTTTATTGTCATACCGTGCTATTAAAATCTTACTTGAATGCTTCTCCACAGACTATGACAGGACGAAATACAATAGACAGTATTGATATGTGCAAAAATGTACATTTGCAGAGATAATAATTTACCTTTTTTAAACTGTAGGGAGTCATAAAAGCATTTTCTACAATAACCACATGTCCATCTATAAAGAAAATAAGTGATAATCAGATCCTAGCAACCATATAGCAAAGCCCTAGTAACCACCCAGAACAATTTAGCAACCACATGGAAACACCCTGGCAACCACCCACATTCTAGCATCGTGGCTGTGAATTTTGTACCTCTCAGTTCTAATTAATTTGTGAATGGAGTTAACATAACATGGAGTTGTTTGTAAAGTTCTTGCCCTTGAAAATTAGAAAATACCAAATAAAGAAAGAGAGCAAGAGAAAGATTGAGACTGAGAGAAATTGGGGGAGGGATTTTGGGGGGGATTATTTTTTTCTCCTTGAACTGAGTATGACATTGAATCAGTGTTCTGCTTCGATTCGTCTCTTGTTTATCACAGTGGACTCTATTATGAGGTTGATCCACCGGCTGCAATGAAGCACTTAAGCTCTATTTAAAGAGAGTCGAGTTCCTTTCTGTGTTTATTAATTGAAGAAACTCCACAGCTACGTAAACAACTTGTTTGTTCGACAACCTTGTGTATTCTTTGAGATTAAAGCCATTGCCTCTCAACTCTTCCTGTTCTGTCGTCTCTTTGTTCTCTGCAGTTTACAATCAGATTCCCATTAAGTCGGATCCACTTTGTTGCTTATTCTGGCCATGAACTGCTCCTTTAGAGATTATTTGACCAACGTGTAAACTTAAACATCCAACCACGGTTTATTTAGTTTCATTGTAAGGTTTAGGGTTGTTTGTCTGAAATAGTTGATACAATAACAGATTGACGTTCGTTCAAATAAATAAATAAATAAATAAATGTGTGACAGTAAGCTACAATAATATTTCAAAACTATTTTTATTTTAGGTATAGTCTATATTTTTAATAAGTATAATATAATCATAGTTTTTATTTTTATATTTAGTTTTTTTTGTATATTTTAAGAAATTGTAAAACACAAATTTCTTTTTCACACATGTTGATTTTAAAATACATCTTATGACTTAACCCCTCCCCCTTTTTTGCATTTATAGTTTTTATAACATGAAAGTAATTCATTACAAGTAATGTGCATTACGTAATCAGATTACTTTTTGATGTTATGAGTAAAGTATCACATTACAAGTAGCGTGCATTACGTAATCAGATTACTTTTTGATGTTATGAGTAAAGTAACACATTACAAGTAGCGTGCTTTACGTAATCAGGTTACTTTTTGATATTACGAGTAAAGTAATGCATTACAAGCAACATCCATTACGTAAATAAACAGATTACTTTTTGATCTAACAAATAAAGTAATGATTTTAAAGGACCATTAAATCCCCCAATCACTAAAGTGGGCCAACACCTTTGCCTCCAGCCATAGAGGGCGGTGTTGTCATGGAATACCTGAAAAAGGTTTTCACAAAAGGGACTTATAATGCACGTGAGAAGCCCCGTGGAGAGGAGCAGAGAGTTCGCTCAGAGTTGGAGTAAATCACTCCGCAGAAGTAGCAGTGCTTCGCCTTCTGAGAATATAGTTCCCAGTATGTATACGGTTAGAAGATTGCTGTGTCTCATGTGACCTTGTTATTTGACTATACAAATCACAACATGTAAATAGGAAAATGTTGGCGTTATTTTGTCACTTATTGGGAGCAGTATGCTAGCTGGAGCCATTTACCTCCAATCTTTGTGCTAAGCTAGGTTAGCGGTGGGTGCGTCAGACAGAGTTACGGCACGCGCGGAGATGAGAAGGGTATGTGTGGACTTATCTAACTCTGGGGGATATGGTGAATAAGCTAAAGTCCCAAAAAGTTGGCGTGTTCCTTTAATGATTTATGTTAATATGATTTAATTTAGTTAATTATCTACATTTCTACTTTTTTAAATTGTGATTCAAATGTTTTGCAATGACTTCAACATTATAGGCCTACATAATTAAATAGCAACTCCACCATGACAGCATAGTTCAGACAAACACTATGTTGCACATTACTTGCTGTCTCTTCTGATAAATCAACACCACAACGGAGTTCAGTTATGTAGGAATTTTAACCGGGCCTTAACTCTCCGAATATCAAAACTTCTCTTTTAATTATAGGCCTGCCGACCAGTGGCTAAAACTGATTAATCTCTGTGCTAGGAAAAGAGAGAAAAATCGAACAGCATATAAAGGGAACAGATCTTTTGCTTTGGATTGGAAGTATGACAGTGTACTAGAATTAGGAAACTGATAGCATCGTATATCTAGAACCTGTGATCAGTAAACAGGCAGGTTCTTCACAGAGATAAAGGGATTTTCTCAAGAAAGAAATCGAATATGTCAGATTTGTATTGAGATCAGGATTAGTTATTGTCACTGCAGTAAGATGTGGCAACATATGATTGTGATTATGTCAAAGGATTAGGCTACAACAAACATCTAATTCTGGTAATGATCTGTCAGTTATGAGTTACTAATGAAATTATGAATACATTATAGGCACTTTCCTGCGAATATAGGGCTACTATGAAAGCTTGTTTCCACCACGGAATAATAATAATAAAAAAAAGGTAATTGTGACTTTTTCATACAATTGCAAGGTTAAATTTCATGTATTTATTTTTTTAAGATATAAACTTGCAATTCCGAGAAAAAGGTCAGAATTACAAGATAAAACCTTGCAATTGCAAGAAAAAAAAGTCAGGATTGCAAAAGTTTATATCTCGCAATTCTGACTCTTTTCTCAGAATTGTGAGTTCACACAAAAAAAAAAAAATCTGTTGAGCTAATTTTCAAAAATGATTTGGAATTAAGACATTTTAATGACCAAAACATATTTTTTCCCCTTTTCTTTTACCGATTTTAAAAAATATTTATTTATTATTATTATTATTAATAATAATTTTATACACTTTGTGTATTTACTTTTAATGTTTACTTGTTATTAGTAAATAACTATTGTTATCTACTTTTAATGTTTATTAGGAAAATGGCACAAATGAAAGTTTCAAACTTTTGTGAGCAAATATGTTGTAAATATTGGTAACAAGGTTCCAAATCTGCAAACATTCTATAAAATTCTATATAAAATAAAACTGATTCTCCTTTTACTGATCATTTGTTTAAAAATCCAAAAGAAGAAAAAAAAGAGATATAAAAATAGTTTCAGACTCTATTTTGTAAATATGTAAAAATTACACATTAACACAACAACATTAACACAACAAAACCAGTGTAGACGGTTCTAGTTTTGTTGTTTAGTATCATGTTGCTATTTTGCAGTGCAGTCTGTAAAGAAAAATTTGTTTTTAAGTTTCTTTGTCCAGTGTATTTTGGTATTATCTTTATTCATTTGGAATACAGTACAATGTCACAGGTGGATACACAGATTTTGTGCACTCGGTAAACACACTTCACAAGGTGAAATGAATGTATAATGTTACATTGACCCTCCTCAGAGAGCGCAAGTTGCACTAATAAACATAAGTATGGCACATTGATTATCCACATTCAAAAATAGTTCATCCCAAACAGAAGTATTTTCAGACCTGATAGGAACACCATGTCATCACTGTAAACAATATTCTTTATGATCTGATATGAAAAACAGCATAAGGCAAAGTAAGAAACGTCACAGGACAACATTCAACACGCTTGATGTCTCAAGTATCGAAACAGGCCGAAGGACGGCCAAATACTTGTTTACATAAATGAAATGTGTGCAGAATTTGTGTGCATGTCTCTTTAGAAATGCACAGAAATGTGGCTCACATTTTGAATAAAGCCTATGTCATATATATTGCCATCTCTTTAACAAAAATAATGATGCTCTACATGTACAAACATAAACATCTTGATAATTCATGTAATACAAAAAATCTGGCTATAATAAAAATGACTTCAATGTAAAATTACTACAAATCTTGGATACTAAAGTGCTCTACAGATAATAAACTACTGGTCTCTATGACTAATGAGAAAAGAGAACCATCCTTTTTTTGCACAGTCATGTACAAACCAACATTCTCATTAAAATCCACAGTTATATGTAGTTAGCATTTGTCAACCCACATTTCCTAGTCGCTTTCATGTATTGCTTAAATATACACTCGATATTTTCCTCCCCAGGAAACAACAAATCTCATAAAGCGTTTTAGATACCCTTTTTCATGATGCCAAGTAGACATGAAATACTTACATATAATATATGCTTTAGGATATAATGTACATTATAATGAACAATATATTTTGAATTTTTCATTTGAGTCCCAATTAAATAGGGAACATAAGTTTCATGTACAGGTGTCCCCCAGTAACAAGCATAACGTGTGTCTTTTATGAGAAATGTCTCACAAAGAAGCTTTTAAACAAAAAATGTGTCCTGTTGACATCAAGCAAGGCAAAATCAATAAGGGATCTGTTTGAATTTCATTTGTCTTGGGTCTCAAGAGAAAAGTAAATAAGTCTTTGAGTTACGTAATCAGATTACTTTTTTCCAGGTAACTAGTAAAGTAACGCATTACTTTTAAATTTACAACTAAATATCTGTAATTTACTTTTTCAAATAAATAACGCAAGTTACTTTGTTTTCCCATTTATTGACTGACTGACAGTTGAGAGAAACAAATTAAGTATTCCTCAAAATGAATATATTGAACTGGATAGTCGAAGGTCAGCAGCAAAGTCATTGGTTAATAAAGTGAGATTAAATACATAAAGTATATTTGTGTAATGTAACATATTTAATTATTACAGGTTTGTGTAACATTCTGAGTTTGCATTTCACTGTTTAGTTATACCAACAAAAGTATTTCTAAAGGCTAGAGCAAGTAGAAATAGATCCTTAAGCAAGTATTCAGCAAAGCTCTGCTTTTGTTGTCGGTCTTTAATTCTTTTTTTTTTTATTCTTTTTTTTTATGAGCAGCTATTGTGAAAAATTCATTCTGTTGGATCTGATTTACCAAGCACAAATAAAACTCTGGGGCAGATGGGGTTACCAGCCAATCCGGTAATGATATAATGAGAATTTCCTTATCAGCCAAGTGCTATTCTAGACGAGTTTTAAATAATAGACTATTCTCTGGTTAAAGCGAGTGCGGCTCGGGAACATTATTAGCTTTCTCATTTCTATTAATTAATAAGTAATCGTGCCTGTATAATGGAGGAAACCTGTACAATGTTGTCCTGTGACTCCTCTTTGACTGTCACTCGATCGTAGTGCTTGCGTGAGCGTTGAGACGTGTTTCCATCCATTGCATATTTCATTTATACCTGGACATCCAAATGTAAGAGTTTCATGGTGCTGTAACTAACAGCTAAATCAATTCATGCCCTGGGCTGAGTTGAAAACTAATGTTATGTCCTGGAAAATGCCCTTTAACAGAATGACACACTAGCTGATACATATTCAAACCCTGACATTCACATTTTAAACATTATTCACACCTTAGATACTCTGTTTCGTGATCATCAAGTCAACCTGCTCACAAACTTATGCTTCCCAGGAAAACACTGATTGACGTCACAAATGGCACATTCATGTGGACATATGAACAATATATTTTGAAATAGAAGTGAAACACTGATATACCACAGTGTTTGCTGTCAGATTATATTAATACACATATTCCTTACACTGCAAACTAATAGAAACATCATGATCATCCATGTAGGTTAGGCGACAAGCTTAAATGGACATCGATTTGGTTCAGAAACAACCATTAAATAATTTCCTGATATGTCAGAAATCGAATACTCCTTTTATCCTGTGTCTTACGTAATCATTTGGTATAATTGCCTGCCAGTCGTGTCATTTCAATTCAAAAGCTCCTAATTATCATCTCTACGTGACAACTACAGTGCAAATGTTTGCAAAATGTAACAGTTACATTTGCACCGGCGAGCGCTGTTGATCATTCAGAACAGAAAGCCTGAAAATGCATAGTGTATTTCAGGTGAAAAGAAAATCATTTGTATCCACATACTACAAACCTCTTAATACTGTATGTCACTAGTGGTATAGCATCACTTTTGGGTTGTTTCACGCCCCCTTTGACCATATGCAGTACTACTACAATCATCTCAGGCGTGTGCAACAGGTAAAAATCCACGATAGTTTACTCGACAAACACAAGACTAACATTGCATGACATGAGCATGCCCTAAACAGCCCTTATTCTCATGCAAAGGGATCAGTATACTGGATGTAAAATGTCAGAAACGGCCTCCGCTCCATATCCAACTCTTCACATGTGTCCTTCTCCGGAAAAATTGGTTTTGGGATCTCATATGTAGGTGAATGGATGCACAGCGGAGCTCTACTGGTGCGTCCAGGCTATTGTAAATCCATGCATCGTCATGCACTGAAGAGTAGGATCCTCGGTTGGAGATGTCCATGCGGTCAAACTCACCCAGAACTTACTGAAGAGGGAGAGAGCGGTTGAAGGGGAAACTTTTCAGAGTCCATTACAGTATAAACTTCTTCTTTCGCTCTTTTCCTGTACTTTTCATTGCGGGTAAGACACAGTATGTGTGCGTTTACATATTTGTGTGCATTCTGTTTTGAAACTGCTGTCAAATAATAAAAAAACTATGTCCAGTGGAAGCTGTAGCTCGTCTCAAAAATATTTCAGTCACCACGTTTGGATTTCACGTAAATGAAATTAACTTTTCAGTTGCTCCAGTTTGTGTGTGCATATGTGCGTGTTTTGTTTTTTGTTGTTGTTGTTTTGTTTTTTGCCATTTTGCCATTTTGCCATTTTGCCATTTTTTCACTGTCATATGTTGAAATGAATCTATGTTGTGAGCGGTCCATACGTTACTTCATGCCACTGCGAAGCACCTGATTGGCTGCAATGAGCATGACACTGATGATGAAAGCAATCGCAAAGGCGCAGATCAGACTCTTCCGCACGCATGTTTGCTTCACCTGCTGGGTTGGACTCTCCGCTGAAGAAACAGAGAGAAAACAAATAAGAAGATCAAGAGAAATAAGGTAGTAAGACAAGGTTTGGAGATGATGACTTGAAATAAATGAAAAAGTGTTTGAAGACTCCCAGAAACCACAGCTCTGTTCCAAAACCTAGCGAGCTGTAGGACCTAGACAATCTTTTTAGGCAGCATACTGTAGGTAATTTCATGAAAATCCATGAAAGATGGTAGATAAAAATTGTTGGAAAGGTCAATTAGAAATGTACATTTGTTTTGCCAAGTACTGAAAAGTAATGATAAAAAGTTGAATTAAAAATAGAACTAAAAAGAAATATTTCAACCAAACATTTATGTATTTGTTGTGCTCAATCAAGTGTGAGTTAGTCAAGTCTCATTCATGTTCAGTAAGAAGCACTATGATGTCACACACACTATTCGTTAAATAGTTTAGGGTCTTTGGTTTTGAAAGATGTCTCTTATGATCACTGAGACTGCATTTATTTGATCAAAAATGCTGCTAAAACAGAAATATTGCGATATATTATTACAGTTTAAAGTTTGAATTTATGATGTAATTTATTACTCCAGTCTTCAGTCACATGATCCTTCAGAAATGATTCTAATATGCTGATTTGATGCTCGATAAACATTTCTTATTATTATCAATTATTATTATGTTTTGATCAATTTATTGCATCCTTGCTGAATAAAAGTATTAATTCGCATAAAAAAATTGTGCACTGACCCCAAACTTTTCAACAGTAGAGTATGCCTAGTTCAAGATATTAGGATTTTTGGGGGCTTCCTCCAACAAAATTCCAATTTAACCCGTTATACACCTAACATATTTAATCAAGATGATGAAATTATGATTTTAATCAAGATGATGAAATGATGATTTTGACAGGAAAGTAATAATAATTGAACTTGTATCTCAGCCAGAGCTGTGCATTATGAAAGAAAAAAATTCTCACTGTCAATGTCAACCTGGCAGTCCCCAGGGTTTTCGATGTGATTCTCCTCTGTCATGATGATATTCTCAATGTCCTTCATAGACAGGTGGTCACAGAAAGTGTCGTATAAGAGTCTCTTCAGCTCTTCCACAGTCAGCTTCTGCATATCACACTAAAAATAGAAACAAAACTGTAGAATTTCATTTTGAAATTCTTTATGCGATCTTTAATTGGTCTAAATACATTACTTTACTGTACATTAATGCATTCGGTTGACACTTTTATCCATAGAGACTTACCTGGAACCCAAACAGCAACATAGTGTCGGCCCAGATCCGGCCCGCATCTGGTACACGTGAATTCCACACGGCCCAGACATGGGCCGGATCTGGCGCGATACTATGTTGCTGTCTGGGATACATTTTGATCAGTTCATGCATTCCCTGGGAGTCAAACCCATGGCCTTGTTCACGAGTTCACACTTACAAATAATCAGCTAGAGTAAAAGAGTATGCGAATTTGGTGTGCTGTCCAAGGAGAGGGCTCTAAGCTCAGAATTTGGCCCAAACCCAGAGTACTCCCCTTGTATCCCTGGCTGGGATAGGAACCAGCTGATAGTAAGGAGTTGGTGTGGTGGAGGGATGCAGAAAACTGTCGCGGAACATAATAGAGTTGGGGATGTATATATAGGCCTTCTCTCGTGCTGATTGGATAGATACAGTAATTTGGCCGTGTTCCTCCCGAGCTTCGTTAATAAAATATCATGTGTTGCTAACACCATGCTCTACTGTTTGAACCTCGCAGTAGACATTTGGTCAAAACTTGATATTAAATTTGACATGCAACCAATTTCACTTCCATAATGTGACATATTTTAGAGTACAAAAGGATATTCAATATGAAAAAAATATATATGATTTTGTCTTTCAGAGTTTAAAAGCGGTCTCCAAATGAGAGGTAATTGAAGGAGAGTCGCCATTAAGGGGTGGAGCAAGTTTTGCATGCATTTCGATTACAAAAACAAGTTTATTTTCTTTAAAATATCATATACTGATGAACTGCTGACTAAGAATGTGTAGTAAGAAAAGACAGGGTTGATTTTGATTTCATGCACAAATATTAATAGCACTGAACTCATAATTACACAGAGAGACGTTTAAGAGGAAGAACCCTGTAGCTATTTGGGGTCACACACACTGCTAAAAAATGCACCAGCAGTGAGCTGAGATTAGAGAAACTCGCCCTTTGGGTGAATCACCATATGGCCCTTACAAATGATATTCTGCTCTTCTCACTTGGAGACTCAGTTATAAAATCTATTAATAAATCTTACTTAAAGTCATCTTGTCACATCGCAATATATCGGCATTGAAGTGTATTCAGATTTGTAGGTTTTGTAACACTTTATTTTGATGGACATTATACTAATCAACTATACTATAAGCAACTACATGTCAAGTAACTCTCATTTGAGTATTAGTATTAGACTGCCTGCTTAATATCTGCTAAAACTTTATTTTGATGGTCCCCGAACAGACATTTTACTAACTATAACATCGCAACTACGTCAACTTATTCTACTAACCAGAACCCTAACCCATAAACTAGTCTTTTAACAGTCTACTAATTCTCTAACGAGAGTTAATTAACATGTAGTTGTAAAGTTAAATGTCTAAAGTGGACCATCGAAATAAAGTGTAACAGTAGATTTTGCTCACGTTTGAAGGATAGGAGACCAATTCTCATAAGGTGATTCATGTCTGTTTGTGTGATTTCATAGAGAGAATTGAAAGCAGGGCCTAAAATGAACACCTGCCAATGGTGTCAATGGTGTATGAAATGGTGTCAATCGGCAGTTAGCCGGTTACATTTTTATGAATTCTAACAATGCAATGTTGTGAGAACATGAACGTGAACAAACGTGAACGATGCCTAGGACAGTTGACAGCCAGCGCTGCATGATCACGAAAGTTTAAGCCTTGGCAATTTAAATATTCAAGTGCAAGACCACGTGAAAGGGAACTCAGTTTGTTACTCGCGCGCTGTTTGGGAAATTTTCCGTGCACAAACATCCGAATCTCAGAGAGCGTGCAATTAGTGAATTGAGTTCTCTTTCAAATATTCTTGCGCTTGAACAGACATATTTAAATAAAATGATGTCAAAAGGCCCATATTGGGGAGTATCCTCGTAAACATAGTCATTTATGCCTAAAGTGAACATAAACAGTTGAGAAAGAAAATACATAACGGATCCGCGCATTAGCTCTTAAAGTGACAGCAGCCTAATATTCCTGCTGCTGTCTGTGTTTTTATATTAATCAAAAGACAAGGAAAAATCACTCTCTTTTCTTGACTGAATAACTTGTATAACTTTGATAAGGATTAATCCATGTTTAATTTAAACAGTGAAGATGTAGTGTTATTTTTGCATTTGATTCTTTATTAAATTTCTCTACCTGAAAAGTGAATTTTCACTGGCATATAAAATTTTGATGTCATAACTGCCTGTTTTTGCCAAAACAGTTTCTTTTCTGGTAATTTTTTTAAAGTCACCAGCCATTGGCAGGTGTGGCAAAAAGTTAGTTTCAGGCCCTGATTGAAAATGTGTGCAATCTAGATGTAGTTTTGGTGTGTGACAGATGCAGCACACTTTGTGCCTGTTGTCACTTTAAATAAGAGGGAAGTGGCTAATAATCACCTTCCAGAACACAGAGTCAAAATCGGTTCCGTTGAACTTGTCAGGCATCCCGGCAGCCGTGAGTTTGGGCCCCAGGAGAGTAACAAATTCCTCAAAATCCACCTGGCCGTCTCCTAAAAAACAGACCGTGAAGTATTAGATGGATTCTAGCATGATATCAAGTTCCAATTGTTTGCTCTATGAAACAAGTATAGAAATGGATAGAAATATATTTTCTGTCAGGGTTGTGAGTTATTTAGAATTTAATGAGAATGCCTGCATAGAAAATTCCTGCATTTGAATAAAATTTGCATTGAGAAAATGCACTGTATGTAATGTAGAATAGTAAAATGGGAAAAGTAATTTCTTACGTACCTATAAACACATTATCAAAAACAATCAAATAGAGCGGAGTTTCCCAACTTGCCGTTTGCGAACTGCTGGTGGTTCATGAGTTGATGAAAAGATATTAATTAATTCAATCCTAAAAATAAAATAAGTGAAATAAGTGAAATAAAAATGAAAGGCCCTCTCTGAGACGTTCTTTAAAGCACCGCCACTACAGCCATCAAAGCACCGCTTTCGCCTTCAATTAATTTCAAGACAACTAACTTCAAACTTCAAAACGCCTACTGTCAAACAGTGTTCTCATTATCAGCCCATGCATAATCCGCTTGTCTCCATGCATTATGAGGAATATTATCGTTTGGGGCAATAAAAAGTCAGAGTTGTTCAGCTTTTTTATTTGTTGAATATCTGTCAATTGTGTTTAGCATCTCTACAGTGCAGAGAAATGCATCTGATTGGTGACTCATTATTTACTATTTGAAAATTTGAATGTCTCGAAATGTCTTATTTTGTGGTCTAAAGAAAAAATAAGTCATAGGTTTGGAACAACATGAGAAAATGAGCACATGTTGATTAATCTTATTAACATTTTTTGGATGAACTATCTCTTTAACTCTTTCCCCACCATGGACAAGATACTTCATAATATATGACACAATGCTTCCCTGCCATTTACAAGGTTTTCCGGCAATCCATGTTTTCACTGTTATACTGTTGGTTTGGGGCTGTTATGGATCTTTTGAAATAGTACTACATCTCCAGATCCAAACACAAGGGAAGAAGATGATCTGCATAAACTGGAAGGAGCAGATAGAAGATTGCTTACACACTATAAGCTAATGTGTTCATCAAACATTCAACAGCATATAAATTAAAACTGCCTAACGTTACCAAGCAAAATGAAGAGGTAAATGACTGTGCAAGCTTTGGGGGTGTTGATAGACTCGATCTACTCCATTAATGTTTAGATCATCTGAATCTGACAAATTTGCATAATGCCAGCCTATGGTATTATTCATTGGCTGTCCACAAACAACGCCGACTTAGTACTTTGACCCGCCCTCAAACACTGTAGTTTTAGCTGAGAAGAAACATGTCATGTCGTGTTGTTGACATGTCGAGAAAATGTTATGTTCTGCACTGCGAATCCACATTGCACGCACTTCAAAAGGATGAGGACTCACGCTCGAATTGATACAGTAAAACCGACGGCATCGTTATTGTTCACATCACTGTGTATAAAGTGCTAAGGAAGCCCCCAGAGCTGAAATTCAGATATAATGAGCATTTCGTTTCCGATGCGTGATGTAAGCGGTAGACCGATCACAACAGATTGGGCCATCTGACCAATCAGAGCAAAGTAGGCTCTTGGAAAGGAGGGGTTTAGAGAGACTGAATCCTTTATCAAGCTTTTTTAGACACTGTGAGAAAATAGGTGATGCTGCAATATATATTTTGAGAAAATTGAATTGTTTTTGACCTTGGATGCATGTAAACCTGTTGTAGGAGACCTTTAAAATAGCATAATATGGGCACTTTAAGCAGCCTGGTGGGAACATCAGCAAACCAGCATCCCAAGCTATTCTGGTCTTTTCTCTTTGCAGTCTATTCACAGTTTGTGTAAGTGTCTCCTCACCATCCATGTCGAGTCTCTGAATGATGACCTCTAGCTCGACCTCATTGGGCATGTACCCTAGAGAACGCATGGCCATGCCGAGCTCCTGCTTTGAGATGAAGCCATTCCCATCTCGATCAAACACCTTAAACGCCTCCCGGATTTCTGAGGAAGAGAGTCACACACAGATCTGTAAGACGGTGCTTTATGCCTCCAATTTTAAAAGTATTACTCTGCAACATTGTTATAAAAGACAGATATTAAAATCATCACACCGAAGTGACTCAAAGAAAAGGGATGATTACAGTATATTGATTTTTTCCACAATAATTCACTTTCTGCTCCTTAAAAACATTCAGCAGAGCACAGCCTCTTTACTTGATGGATTTAAAACAAAGGAACAGGATGATTTCCGTTACATTCGTATAGGCTTGTTAAAAGAAGGGAAAATGCCGCAATGCATACAGTCGGTTGAGCCGACTTATTTCACCGTATATGCATTATACATCATCATTAAGTCATTTGCAATTTTCCACTTGTCCCGCCATGATGCCATGTTCATAATTATGAAATATGCACCACAGGCTGCAAGATATTACTATAAATCCAGATAATATATTCAATACGGAGTGTGAACAGGAGTATTCGGTACGTGCACGGCTTGCTCACTGGGCTGTAGGTTTGATAAATGGCTATTTGGACATGGGGTCCAAACAAAAAAGCACATTAACTCTATCGCTCCCCCGAGTGAAGGATATTAGGGAGGAAATATGAGAAAAATACAAGAAATTATGGCACTGCGGTCCATAACAACAGCAACAGATGGAGAAAGCAACTTTACTCCACATTACAGTGGAAGTAAGCAGATTTTAAATGGAAGTGAAGTGTGGGCTCTATTTTGCTCATTTCAAAGCCAAACTGTTTAGCTGCAAGCAACACATTTGGATGCCCAAAAAAAGAAATGAAGTTTTAAAGAAAAACAGGATGGTTCTAAGATGCCCTATCAACCAGACGAGAGAAAATAAACAGGATATTCAGCCTCATTTGCAGATTTTAATGATCATTAACATGCTCATGTTATCACCAATCTTTTAAGAAGCTCAGCAAGTAGATCATTTGTGCATGCAACTTTTTTGCAACTTTTCACAGACTTTTTAGAAGTGCCATGAATGCAGTCCAATAATAATAATCCTTAACTATAAATTTTATTAAATAATATAATACGACGAAGTATTTCAAACCATGCCAACAACCAAATGTATTAATATAATTCATGCACTGCATTTTGAAAAGAAAAATTCAAGTTTATCGGCAAATTTTAGCAAGTTCATAATTAACTGTGATTGTTTTAATAGATTTACAGAACTACAGTTGAATACTTGAACTGTAACTAATAATAAGTGCTAAAGAACTCATTTCAACGTTATTGAATATTGTGCAGTATGTTTAAGTGCATCAAAACATGGTAACGTACAAATAATAGAAATTATAATCTTAAAATAATGCAGCTCAACTGCCTGAGTATGTCTGAGCACACCACAAAAATTATCATTATTCAAGTCAAGTCACCTTTATTTCTATAGCGCTTCGGATTGTTTCAAAGCAGCTTTACAGTGACAAACAGGAAAATGGTGATTCAGTGATGCAAACAGAATTCAATTCTGCTGTAAAGCAGCTCTAAAAAGACAAATTAGACTAAACAGTCATTATTCAGTTGAAATCAGCTGATTCAGTTCAATTCAATAACTGTAAAATACACAAATGATGAAATAAGTTCAATTTATAAATCAGCTCTGGAGAAAACAGTGATGTCATTGTCCAGCTCAGTTCAGTTCTCATCCAACAGTCAGTGCAGCCAAATCATTAATATTACTGAATATTAAGTGTTCCCTACTAAGCAAGCCAGAGGCGAAAGTGCCAAGGAACCCAAACTCCATCAGGTGACAGAATGGAGACAAAAACCCTGGGAGAAACCAGGCTCAGTCAGGTGACCAAATCCCCTCTGACCAGCGAACGAACACTGTGTGTTTTGGAGATCTCTGGTCTGCAGCTATACCTACTTGGAGAATTTTCAGCCTGTTGTGCTCGAGACCTACCCTGGAAATCCAGAGTTCTCGCGAGAGCACAAGTTGAATTTGCTCAGTGAGTTTACTCTGGCGTCGAGTAATGATGCTCATTAAATATGCCCTTGTATCCGAGCTGCACCAATCACATCGGGTTATCTGATATAGGCGGGCTAAACAGAGGACGACAGCGCTGTGACGTCGAAGTCATTAGTAAACACTGCAAGATGGCTATGGATGAACACCAGTTGTTTGAAACAGCTTTGGCCTCTACAATGAACGAGTTAGACTTGGCTTTTTATCTAAAAGAGGAATAGAAGACGGCGCTCGAATCGTTCCTTTGCAGGAAGGGCGTTTTTGCTGTTTTGCCGACCGGATACGGCAAGAGTCTAATCTCACAGTTAGCTCCGCTGGTAGCTAAGCGCATGGGGCTTGCTGTGATTGGTCGTAGTGTTATCCAATTGCGTGCAGTCAGTGAGTTTTTCAAATGCATGCTTGGTGCCGCCCCTCGAGCTTTCAGATTTAGGTCTGGATTTCCAGGCTACCCGAGACCCTGCCTTCTTTTCTGTTTATCAGCGCTGCGGCTTTGCAGTTGAATACTAGGCCTATAATACGTTTTTAAGATCAAAAACGCGTTCTGTGTGATCATCCCCTTACACCTATCATTCAGAAATTCTGTGACAAAAAATTGTCAAATTTAACAGAAAATTAAACTTAAGCGGTTCAACAGCGCAACATTTAAAGATTTTAAATAATTAAAGTTTTTAAAGTTGAAAGATTTCCGATGACTGACATCACAAAATTTACTGGTATTTTGGTGCTGATGTGTGAATGGTCTCTTAACGGTAAAGAGCCTGAACGACATTGCTTATGTGAACAGCATGTTTGTGTATCTACGGTAAAGTCATTCTGGTAATTTTACAGTAATTTACTAGGATTACTGTGTGAAAGGGGCTAACGCGTAATGATTACATGGCGCTATGTAGGTGTTGTTTGGAACAAAGAATCAGGCCTCTGTCACAACCAAAAACCCCATAATGATGAGTGAAATGTGGGGAATTTTGGGAAACTACCGAGGCTCAATAGTGGACTCAACAATCTTCATTGTGCAACAAAGCTTTTGGGAAACCCACCACTGCCTGTTGCTAGGCAACTGCACAGCTGTTCAAACCCACTTTTGTAAGGGTTGTGATTAGACCACAGCCCTTCCAGCATGATAGCGCTCGCTTGTCACAGTATATATCAAAAGTTCTACCTGCTCATAAAAATAGCACTCTCTATAAAAATAATAATGATATCTTTGAAAGCCAAGCATGCACCTAAAAATGAAGGGTTAGGGTTTACTTTTTAACAAACACATTTCAAAGAATTTTTGAAGCTCATTATTGGGAAAGATTACAAGCAAAAAAAAAAAAAGTATATATATACAGTGCTATGCATAAGTTTAGACACCCATGCTAAAGTTGACTAAAAAGAGGATTAAAAAATCATCTTTTGGAAACTGAACTTAATGCCTTAATTGAAAAAATTAGGAAAAATCCAACCTTTAAGGACACCAATTTTCTTTGAGAATGAATAATGTATCGTAAATAAATAAATGTTCTTCCTTAAAATACAGGGTGCATAAGTTTGGACACCCCTATGTTAAATTCCCATAGAGGCAGGCAGATTTTTATTTTTAAAGGCCAGTTACTTCATGGATCCAGGATACTATGCATCCTGATAAAGTTCCCTTGGCCTTTGGAATTAAAATAGCCCCACATCATCACATAGCCTTCACCATACCTAGAGATTGGCATGGTTTTATTTCAGTTAGCCTAATAGCTAGTTTGATTTGCATCTCTAGGTATGGTGAAGGCTATGTGATGATGTGGGGCTATTTTAATTCCAAAGGCCAAGGGAACTTTATCAGGATGCATAGTATCCTGGATCCATGAAGTAACTGGCCTTTAAAAATAAAAATCTGCCTGCCTCTATGGGAATTTAACATAGGGGTGTCCAGACTTATGCACCCTGTATTTTAAGGAAGAACATTTATTTATTTACGATACATTATTCATTCACAAAGAAAATTGGTGTCCTTAAAGGTTGGATTTTTCTAGGGGTGGGCGATATCTCGATATTTACGATATATCGAGATATTTTTTAAACTCGATATGGATTTTGACATATCGTATCGATGTATTGTTTATATTTAATTCTGATTTCGCCACTTTGCTTGTTTGCCTTCTCTGTGCTGTGCTCGCCCCCGCCCTCCTCCGCCTCCTTGCTTTTGTTCCCCCTCCCCTCGCGTGTTGTCTCATTCAACCAAGTCCCCCGAGTCCGGTCAGGCACATCAATCTTTCCCCGCCCAGCGAGTGCTTGAATGTGCGTCAGAAACAGCGCGCGCGCGATCAGTTGTTGTTGGTAATTTTTTGTGTAACGTCGCCTCTCGCCGCATTGCTTTTGTTTGAGGGCGCTTAACACACTCACAATTAACATGCTCCCCTGTAGAAACGGGCCTGGCAGCTCGCGCCAGTTCTAGACACAGTGAAAGTTTCCTGATTGTGACGGATGGCCGAATTTACATGACACATAATAAATTAGCATTAGCCTACCTATTCTGCTATAGATACAGTGCCAAAAAGAAGAGGATAAAGACAGAGGTAAAGCGATGTAATGAATGAACAGTTTATCTAATTGCATAGTAGTAAGAATTTAATGGCAGTTATTTTTACCTTAAACTTTATGCTAGCAGTTGTTCTGAGTTCTCCAGAGGCCCCAGACAGTGTGATTTTGTAACAATCATGTCAATTTTTAGATGCATTAGTATCACTTTTTTTTTTAATTAATGTTTTACTCTACAGTTGTGCAGTTTTTGGGGGATATATGGCTTTTTTTTTTTTTTTGCCAAAATTAGTAATGATATTTCTATACAGGTTTATTTAAAATAGTGCAATATGTATTATTTCTTCCTTTATTTTACAGTTAAATTATTATTTTTGTATACAGGGATTATTTTTTTTTTTTTTAAATGTCGCAGAAACACTTTGTTCCTACATGAACTGCCTACCTATTTGCACTTCAAAAAAAAAAAGACTTTGTGGTATTTGGCATATTTGTTTTTGCAGTAGTTTTTGGGGGGTTATTTTTCCTGTAAAGATATCGAGAGATATATCGTATATCGAGATATAGCTAAATATATCGAGATATATTTTTTGCTCCATATCGCCCAGCCCTAGATTTTTCCTAATTTTTTAAATTAAGGCATTAAGTTCAATTTCCAAAAGATGATTTTTTATTCCTCTTTTTAGTCAATTTTAGCATGGGTGTCTAAACTTATGCATAGCACTGTATATATATATATATATATATATATATATATATATATATATATATATATATATATACTTTAAGGTATCATATATGACTTCAAAAGACGCACAAGTAAAATGGACAAGTTTTATGCTATTTTTATGCTGCTTTGTATCATTTTAGGAAAAGGATAAAGTGAACAAATGAACGTGAAAATGAACGAGTAGTGTTGTCATGCTACTGGAATTTTCACCTTTTGAAACAATACCTTGAAAAATATTGATGAATTTTTTTCATGCCAGAGGGAAAAATGCCATACATACCGTTATACAGATAATTTGTTATTATCTCATAATTTTTGATAATGTGGGTAATTTTGTTGTAATAGCTTACACACTTTATTTGGTTCGTTGAACTAAATTTACCAACAAAAAAACAAACAAAAAAAAAGAGGCAAGTAAACAGTCAGTAATAAAATAAGAACAAATAAACAAATTGCAAACAATAGCACAAACAATTACAATAGAATAAAGAGACATTAAATAAATATGGCTTTAAGATTTTCAGATGGGTCTAACAGTAGTATTTAAATAAGAAATAATACAGAAATGAAAGTAATCAAATGTAAAATAACACTGGATAGTTTTCCTTGTAAAAAATAAATAAAGATTAATGCTTACAATTAAACAGTTACAAAAGTTTTTCAGTCAAGAGCAGCAAGTGATTTCTCTTTGTCTTTTTTTATTAACATGAAAGAGCAACAGGATTATTAGGCTGCTGTCACTTTAAGAGAGTGTGTATGGATTCAATACACTGTTACACAACATGCTTTTTCTCTCAACTATTTTCCAATACGAGCTAGATTTACCTGAATACTCAGCAAGATGAGCATTTTGACATAATTTTGTATGTATTTGACCGTTTAACCGCAACAAGCAACGAAAAAGAAGTCAATTCAGTACTCGCGAGCTGTTTGAGAGGCAGCTTTATGAGAGCGCTACTTATAGATCAGTGGTGCATGTGCTTTTTGTGAGAGTGTGAAACCTGCGGGAATGACTAAATTTATGCGCAATACAAGCACTTTTCAACCAGAGCGAAGAGTGAGAGGAGGTTTGTGTGTGTCATTTCACCGTCGGAGAGAAGAGAATGAGAACGCGCAGCTGGTATCTGTGTATCAATACTGCAGAAAAGGAGTAGGCCTACTGGAAACGTTTCAGATATTGCAGTATTGATACATTTCTAATATTGATATTTCTGACAACACGAGTACTATTTCTTTTTTAAAATGTATCTTTTTTGTGTTTTGCAGAAGAAAGCAAGTCATGCAGTTTTGGAACGATCCGTGGGTGAATGAATAAAAAAAATTGTGCACTTTGCCATTCATGTGTGACTTGATTTTAAAGCATTCATCATTCAACTCCATCAACCAGGTAGATCTGAACAGCTTATATTTTACTGTTTTGTTCAAAACGAACCAACAACCAATGTGCCTCGAACCACACCTGCAGTATAATTTACATAAATTACAACTTTCAGCTCATTGCACTTGCAATGTTCATAAATACAATTAGCCTACAATTTATTTTGTCTTTGAAGTGAAACAGAAAATGTTTTCTGCAAATTTAGTGGCATGAGGCAACAACAACAGCAGAGATTTTACAAGTCTTGTGAGGAACAGATAGCAATCCGATTAAGGGATTGCCACGGGTTTCCTTGGAGTGAAAAACATTTCGATTGGGGAAGTCCTTGCCAGAGCACAACATGCTGCCAGATGCTGTGCTACTGGCGATGCTTAGATTTGTTGGGAAATCTGTTCTTTGCCAAATTAACTTTTACCTACCATATGTATTTCTCTATTATTTCGACCACTTTATTATTATTTTTATCTCAAACCACAAAATTCATTGAAGCCTAACGGATCTCCAAAAAAGACTTTGCTAGCTCTACTCTAAATGTGTCATTCTCTGATGTTGTTTACTTCTGAATATGTGCACTAACTTCATTGCAAAAATATTGAATAATTTACACAGTTAATGCTTGTCTGACATTATATAACTGTCATCCAGTCCCTACACAGAACCACTAGGGGAAACAGATGGATAAATATATATATATGTCCTAGTCCTGAACAAAGAGTAGCTATAGAGATTAATGAAGTTTTCTTCAAAGAAAGCTAACTAATCACTTTCCTGTGTTAACTTTCTCTTTGTGAGCCCCTTATAGAGGGATTAAACTGACATGACAGCCAGTCCAAATCACTGCTCAGAAAGAGATAGATAACATATCCATACTTTTTTTTTTCCTGTCATACAGTGAGATAACGGATGTACAGAGAAGAGTAGAAACCCGTTTAAACTCCCTCTCACGTGGCATTCATATCTGATGACCATATGCTCAGGGGGTTGTCATTGCATTAAGACTATAAGAATTGGTTTGAATGTAATTATAGCGTTTCATTTTACAGCTTTAATTTTAGTAACCAAATTTTCTTCCATTATGTCTGCTACTTAATTTTCTAAAGATCTGTTCATTAATGGTTTTGCAATTTACATCATTGCTGTTTTGTTCCAAAATAGTCCAAAAAAGTTCTGTCAACACTGTCAACCATGTGATTTAAGCAGAGGATAAGCCAAATATTCACTCTGCTCATTTCCATTTAGTGGAAATAAATAGGGATGTTATATGGACCAAAATTTTTATACTTTTATAATTTGATCATGAGTTTGACAGCTCCGTCCGCATTTGACTGAATGAAAAAGAGCTGTTTGAACACTCTGCCTAACATCTCTTTTTGCGTTCCCGAGAAGAAAAGGTCGAACAGGTTTGAAACGACATGAGGGTGAGTAAATGATGTTCCGATTCAATGATTGTATAATCAAATCATGACATCACACTACCAACAAATCACAAAGTGTTCAGATCAAATTCTGCCATCAATACACTTTTCTGTCCGTTTGTTGTCCTGGGATTTTTTTTTTTTATATTGAACCACTGTGTTTAATCCGCTTTCACCTTCCTTTTAAAAGTCCCGGGAGCTTGAAAGGGCTTGCAGGATCTCTATCATCTCAAGGCAGGGTGCTTTTAATACATGCTGAAGCCCTGTTTGATGTATGAAGGTGAGGTTGCACTTCAAAGCTGTAATGTGTTCCCACAGTTCTCTTATAGAGATGTTATTGAAAGAGAAAGACATGAAAGTGCATGTGTGGGGTTAAATAATGTTCAAGTCTTCAACACAAGCCTTTTTCTCTCTCTCAAACACACTTGCAAACAAATTATGCAGGGAAAACTTGAATATAATCCATTATGTATGCAATGGCTCACTCATTAGATTTTCATTTAAAGTAATTCATCATGGATGTAGATAGATAGATAGATAGATAGATAGATAGATAGATAGATAGATAGATAGATAGATAGATAGATAGATAGATAGATAGATAGATAGATAGATAGATAGATAGATAGATAGATAGATAGATAGATAGATAGATAGATAGATAGATAGTTAGTTTAATCCATTTAAAAACAGGGCCGTCACTAACTTCATGAAAAAAGCATAAATATATATATTCATTCCCAGCAATACTTGACTCCAATCCCACACTTGGCAATTCCGCTCAGCTATATTCCATAATCTCTCATTTCCCTGGTGTAGATCTATCAGCTGCGTCCGTTCCCCTTCCACAACAGGCTTCCCTCAAATGAGCTCTTTATGTAAAACTCTTAAAAATCATTTTCTTCAGAGGCAGTCTCCAACTTTGTGGTTTGACAATGAGAGTGTGTCTTTATACTAGCATGTCTATGTGCATCTAACGCCTGTGTGTGTGTGTCCTCCGGACTATTTTTAAACATCTGTGGCAGGCTTAATCCATCTTGTGTGGTGAGGCGGCCCAGCCGATCTGAATATTACAGTAACCATATTTTAACAAGACTCTGGAGTATTCACATAAGCATTAAATACATCGCAGGGCCTTGGTGTCGGAGGGGGGTTCTCTCGTTTGGCAGTCTGATCCTGTAAACCTCCAGAGGAGCCTTAATCACACACGGTTTCGGGTTGTGGAAAAGCGGTTGCATTTGCCTCCCGGTCAACTGAATAAAGGCCACTAAAAATGGCAGTTAAGCTGGGAGACATTGGCAGTGAAACTCATCCTTATTCTTATCGTGCTTCACTATTATGCATAAAAGATGTTTTTGAAAATGTAGGGTCAGTGAGGATACAACACTATCAAAGCAATTTTCCAAATTCCACCATAAAATAAAGTATGATAAAAAGATTAGGTGAATTCACTAAGGAAGGATAAATTGTGTCGGCTGATGGCTCCGTTTATTTGCATGCACTCTCTGCATTGTTTTATTGTCCGTTTCACTGAAAGAATTATGCAAATCAAGTAACAGCAAAACGTGGCACAAAATCTGCACTGAAAACAATTTACACGGCACAATTTTTACTAAAAACTGTCCATGCTCATAAACACCAGTGTCCAGGCTGTGATCAATCTTTCTCTTCATTTTTTTTCTGTCACTATCCACTTTGTCTTTTGAATAAAAAAGGAGGCAAAAGTCTCCCCAAAAATTAAAGAATAAGTTGCAAAAGTTTTATAAGCAAAAAAAATAAAATAATAATAATCTCATAAACTTACAATAAAGGAGAGACCCAAGTCATATCTAGAGATGAAAATATCATTGAGACTTAAGTGTGGGATTTTTTATTTGGCCCTGCAATAACACCCTAGCAACCACCCTGAAGGCCCTAGCAACTGTATAACAATATCCTGGCAACTATCCACAACACTCTAGCATCACAACAGTGACTGTTGCTTGGCAATCACAACTCACATGTTCTTCAGCCACTAGCAGCACCAAAACATCTTACAAAAACCATAGACTGTAAAAAAAGATGGACAATGCACCTTCACTCTCTTCCTTTGTAGAGTCTGCACAGTTACTTAGTTCAGTTCACTTTATTAGCCATTTGCAGTGTAAAACCACATTGGAAAAAAATGTGCAAGAAGCTCAAAGTACAATGTCAACACATAAGAGGACATAACATAAAACAGACAAGCAGGTGCCACATAAAAACTCAATAGTAAAATGCTGTACAATAAAATCCACACATAAATTTAAAGTGCCTAATTTAAAGTGCTTTGTTTAAAGTGATTACAGCTTGGGGAAAGAAACTGTTTAAATGGCGATGATTAGAACATTTGACAGAGCGATACCTTCTCCCTGAGGGAAGCATCTCAAAGAAGGCCCCTGCAGGATGGTCTGAGGCATCATTAACAAGTTTTAAAGCTCGATTCAAGAGTCTAGCTTTATATGTAACCTCCAGGAGCTGCAAAGTGCAGCCAATGATCCTGCTGGCTGAGCGAACCACTTTGTTCAAAGCCTTCTTCTCTTTCAGGGTGAGATTACCAAACCACACAGTAATACAACTAGTTAGGACACTCTCAATTACACAATAGTAAAAATTCAGAAGAATCTTAGTAAGAGAACTCAGTAGAGAACTCGGGACCCAAGTCTGCACAGTAGAGAACTCGGAACCCGAGACTGCGCAGTAGAGAACTCGAAACACGAGTCTGCGCAGTAGTGAACTCGGAACCCGAGTCTGCGTAGTAGTGAACTCGGGAACCCGAGTCTGCTCAGTAGAGAATTCGGAACACGAGTCTGCCCAGTACTGAACTCGGAACCCGAGTCTGCTCAGTAGAGAATTCGGAACACGAGTCTGCGGAGTAGTGAACTCGGAACCCGAGTCTGCGCAGTAGTGAACTTGGAACCCGAGTCTGCGTAGTAGTGAACTCGGGAACCCGAGTCTGCTCAGTAGAGAATTTGGAACACGAGTCTGCTCAGTAGTGAACTCGGAACCCGAGTCTGCACAGTAGTGAACTTGGAACCCGAGTCTGCGTAGTAGTGAACTCGGGAACCCGAGTCTGCTCAGTAGAGAATTAGGAACACGAGTCTGCCCAGTACTGAACTCGGAACCCAAGTCTGCTCAGTAGAGAATTCGGAACACGAGTCTGCGCAGTAGTGAACTCGGAACCCGAGTCTGCTCAGTAGAGAATTCGGAACACGAGTCTGCGCAGTAGTGAACTCGGAACCCGTTCATATGTTCTTCAGCCACTAGCAGCACCAAAACATCTTACAAAAACCACAGACTGTAAAAAAAGATGGACAATGCACCTTCACTCTCTTCCACTGTAGAAAAGTAAAGCCGCCAATGTCCCAATATGCCGCTGACATCTTGCGCTGATTCAGGACCCAAGTCTTATCCAAGGCTGTAGTGAACTCGGAACCCGAATCTGCGCAGTAGTGAACTCGGAACCGCGCAGTAGTGAACTCGGGGACCAAGTCCGAGCAGTAAGGGAACTCGGAACCGCGCAGTAGTGAACTCGGGACCCGAGTCTGCGCAGTAGAGAACTCGAAACACGCAGTAGTGACCTCGGGACCCGAGTCTGCGGAGTAGAGAACTCGGGACCCGAGTCTGCGCAGTAGTGAACTCGGAACCCGAGTCTGCGCAGTAGTAAACTTGGAACCCGAGTCTGTGTAGTAGTGAACTCGGAACCCGAGTCTGCTCAGTAGAGAATTCGGAACCCGAGTCTGCGCAGTAGTGAACTCGGAACCCGAGTCTGTGTAGTAGTGAACTCGGAATGCGTGAACACTCCTGCAGATCGGTTAGTACAGTTTACTGCAGAGCAACTCATTATGTCGGTGTAAAATATACAGTTATGGAAATGTAGAAATTAAAGTTAAAGCTCCAATCTCCTCCCAAAAAAGTCTGTTGGTGCCTCAGTGACTACTTTGCTCAGAGAAGCTGTCAATCTCAGCAATCAATCACAACGTCACACCGCCATTTTTATAGCATATCTAAAAATAACTACCTAAAATGACAGAAACCATCTTTGGAAAAAAATTATTTGAAATGTAATTTGATTGTTTAGTTTGTCTCAGCTCCCATTAGTTTACATGTAGAGGGCAGGGTTTATGAGCTATACTGCATCCAGCTACCTAGGGGAGATAGAAACATTTTGGCTTCACTGTTCAGAACTTGTGTGGTACACTTGGCAAAAAACTTGTATGCACTTGTTTCTCAAATGCATATGTGATTGTATCGAAAACAGGAAATCACGCCCCAAACTCCATTGCCAGACATCCACCTCCAAGTGTTCTGATTGGCTAAGAATCTCTGATGTCTGTCAGGTAGTAGTATGTAGTTGTGATAACTGCACAAAATGTTTAAATGCCAGAAACACTTTCAAGAGTTCCAGGAAGTTTGTGTGCAACTTGTTAGCGACGCATCCGTTGTAACCACCTTTCTCAGAGAAACTGCCCTGACTCAAGAAAAGAGCTATTTCTCCACGGATGGAGAGTGTACATGCAGAGTGACATCACTATCACTTTGAAGTTGAGGTGGCGTTTTGGACAGGCCAGTTGGAATGACAGAAACTGTCGAGGCCATCAGCTCTAGAAGACGTAAGCACAGTCTGAATGGAACTCTTCCTTTCTGAAAAAGGGATAGACAGCCACGAATTTACCTGATGCGCTCCTCCGACAGAAACTCTTGATACAGGTCAGTCTGAGACCCAGGTAAATTATCTCCTGTGCAGCTTTTTGTCTTGTTTATCTTGAAGCCTAAGCTCTCCAAATGAGGCAAACCTGAGGAATTTTCTGTGTGTCGGGTAGATGCTTATGTGAAAATATGCATCCTTCAGATGGACTGACGTAAGCCAGTCTTTAGGATGAATAAATTGTGATAACATCTTTAACGTCAACAATTTGAACTTGTATTTTCTGAGGTGTTTTTGAGGTTCTGTAAATCCAGAATAGGATGGACGAAAAGTGGGCTTCCTGGGGAGGCAAATATCAAAAGCCTCTCCATCTTTCTTCCAAAGGTCACACTGCTGTCACATATTTGTCACAGCAGCCCCGAAAAGGGCTTTCGGCTCCACTGGAGCATCAAGGAACTCCGCCTTCTCTCTTTCTGACAGGCCTGATAATCCCAACCACAGCGCTCTTTCACCCACCACTGCCAAGCCCATGCTGCGGCCACAGATCTGGACTGCTCCTCTGGATGACCGGAGGTTGAGATCGGCAATGATGCAGATCTCTTCCCACAATGCTGAATCAGGAGACCTGAATCAGCCTGATATGCTGTGAGCAGTGAGGTGGCGTTTAAAGCTCTGACAGCCAAGGCAGATAAGTGGTAGATTTTTTTGAAACAGAGAAGCAGAAAGCCTCTTTGTCCATCCTGGGAGTGAAGGAGAGACGGAGGATAGGGCTGTCCGGCGATTGGGGTGGAGGTGACTTGCCACAGACAATTCTACTTTTTTTGACATTCCCAGTTCCTCCATATTGGGGTTGACATCCCCAGTTCCTCCATGTTGAGTACATCCAGTCTAGAGAAACCTTTAACTGGCACTCTATGAGAGAAAGGCTTGTACCAAAAACGATGCATCTCTGCGATGCACGCTGGGACGAAGCATGCTTGGCTGGGGAAGTGTGTGACAGCAGCTTCTTCCCATCATATAAATCTCTCTCTGTGCCCTGGCCTTCCTGTTGTGATGACCAGTCGATAGAGAGTTAAGCAGCTGCTCTCCAACACATTTCAATAAGTTCCAAGTCTCCCTGTATGGGTTAGGGTGACTCACCTGTCGCACTGCTAGGCCTGGAAGAGAGATTAGGAATGAGAATTGCATCCTCTTCATCTTCCTCGAAATCTTCTTCCAAGAGACGAGCAATCATCTCATCATCTTCCTCCTCCTCTTTATCCCCAGCCAAGGGTGCCTGATTTAAAGCGAGGGGGAAGTTCGGGAAACATTTCATACATTAAAGGGGCATTCCACCCATTTGAACATTGTTTTTTATTTAAAGTGGGTCATATATGTAGTCGAAATGTAAAATAAATTTTGAATTTGGTGCCTTCGTGACCGAGGAAAGACAAAAAATAACTTCAGGACGCATTTGTATGAAAGACAACAACTCCCACAATGCACCACATTGCACAGCTCCGCAAGCCACTCCCACTAATCCAGAAAGCGCATATCTGCCTATAAGAGAAATCACTCTTCCGTCTACAAGGCTAGCTACCACCAGAGCTTGAAATTCATTTCACATTCACACAAAATGTCTCGTTAGTTGGCGAACTCATTAGTCCATTACTCCTCGTTTGTATTTCTTTCGAAAAGGTGAATTATTGCATGGTACCTGGATGTTCAGTCAGAACATATGCGGTGCGAAACTAGGATAGTTCTCAACACAAACGTCCGTGTCCTCGTCTGATTCAGAGATTTCGTCCAGGAGAAATTGTCATCGTTGAAATTCTTTGCCGCAGACGGACACTATCTCTGTGTTCATAGTTGCATCTTACAGTCTATGAGTTGCATAGTGAGATCACCGGCGCCACCAGTCCGCCCTAACTCGAGCCAGTCCGGGCTCCTCGTCCGCGGCAGGCAGGTCTTCTGCCTCGGCTGCTCTTCGCTATAATGCGGCTTGTAAAGGTAGCCACAAACACCTGATTCAAGCATCAGACTTCCGAAATCCTCTTCTTCTATATCATATTGAGCACTCTCCTCCGCTATTGTCATTACTTTACATCTGCCTCCACAGTGCCTGTTAGCTTAGCTTCAAACAAGATGGAGGATATTGCTTTCAGTTTCAGAGAGTAAAGTCCCACCCACTGATCTGTAATAGGTCTGTAGCGTGAGCGGGTCCCGCCCCCTGGGAAAGATGAGGAACTAGTGCTTGTAGTCTCAACAGAAATCCCCCCCTCTTACACTTC
Organism: Squalius cephalus; assembly: GCF_949319135.1. NCBI lineage: Eukaryota > Metazoa > Chordata > Actinopteri > Cypriniformes > Leuciscidae > Squalius > Squalius cephalus. Next base: position 43,908,964 of record NC_137126.1, on the reverse strand, counting down.
CTCCTACAATGACGCAAAATGACGATTTTTGCGTCATTGTAGGAGGAAGTGTAAAAGGTAAATAACGGATTTCTCCCGTCTCAGGGGAAAATGAGAGAGTGTTGCACGACCATTCAATAGTATGACTGGGTTTCTAACAATGCAAAGCTTAATGCAAATGGGTGGAGTGTCCCTTTAACTCTCCCCAGCTATACTGGGATTGCTGAGCAGGCCCATCTTTCTCTCTGAGTGGCGCAGAAAAACTTGAATCCTCCTTATTCGCTGCCACGACTCGCATTCTGCTCTCTAATACCCTTAATGAGAAATGGCCTGTGTGTCTAACTCCTAGATACGCAATACATAGAGGATAAGAGTCTTTGAACGAAATCATAGACCCACAAGTGCACAGGCGAGAGGGATCTTCACCCTTACCTGCCCTGTAGGGTGGGTTCTCAGTCGCCTAACAGATATGCGAACACCGAGATGTTAACTTCATCACACCACTCAATGTGAGGAAAAAGGAAAAATGAGCTGTAACGGCTCAAGATTTGAAAAATGAGAACTCGCCTTGACGCGCTAGTTCCCACCAGAAAAGACAGAAGAAGAAAAATATTCACTTTGACAGTGAATATTCCCTTGGAAGACTAAGGAAAAAATAATAGACGTACCTATATACACAGGCTTGTCAAGTGAACTGTTTTGCGGCCACTCCCTGCTGCTCTGCTGAGGATAGCTTCCCAATAAGGATCTTCATGGGGAAGAAAACGAGAATGAAGTGGGGACAGCTCACAGTGATATATATGAGGGAGACAGGACTCCCCGATAACTGCTGTGATTGGTCTGTCAGCTGACAGAAGTGGTGTAATTGGTACTTCCAGGATCGGTCACTCCCGAGGCGCTCCAATGTTTGAAAGATAATTAATTATCACAACGCGGCCACGATTTAGTAAAACAAGATTAACAAATTATTATATTGTGCACACGATTTAGTTAAAGTGAGGGAACAAATTAGTGAAACGTGTTGACGTATTAGTAAGACTTGGGAACGAATTGTTAATTCATTGCTATGATATAAAAAAAATAGCTCTGAGGCCAATAGCTACATGGAACAAACCAAAATGTATGTTCTTATCCTAACTCTTACACCCTCTAAAATCCACATATGTGACCCTGGACCACAAAACCAGTCACATGGGTCAATTTTGTTTAAATTGAGATTGAAATTGAGATTCACATGAAAGCTGAATAAATAAGCTTTCCATTAATGTATGGTTTATTAGGATAGAACAATATTTGTCAGAGATACAACTATTTGAAAATCTGGAATCTGAGGGTGCAAAAAAATCTAAACATTGAAAAAAATCGCCTTCAAAATTGTCCATTTATGTTCACGATTGTGCTGCATTCACTTACAAAATTAAATGTTATACATATTAACGGCAGGAAATTTACTAAATATCTTCATGGAACATGATCTTTTCTAGCTCTTGCGTCTACAGTCGACAACTGGCTTCGAGTTCCTTACCCTAACTTACTTGCTTCCCTAACTAGCTTGCTGCGCAGCAATAATTGACAGACAGACTTTAGCAAATGTCTTCTAAATGCTTTAATCACGGCCGGGAGAGATCCCGAACAGTTCTCAGAGAATCTCCCCCAAGAAGAAGCACGGCCGGATGATCTCAGGCAAATATAATTGAGAATCCCACCAGCAAACACGAATACAACGGTTTTTATAAAATAGGGTTATGGCAAAAATTACATGAATCATTACATAATTTCCCCACAATTTGATTGGTTCTTCATAGACAAGCCCTCTTGTTACTTCATAATCACAAGATTTCAAGTTTAGATATCTGTCTAGTTTCATTTCCCATATTTGTTATTTTTACACTCACACAACCAAAGTCACGAGTTTTCGTCAAATGAGACACATACAAAATTCAAAAGCATATGAATATTGTTCCTGCGAGAAAAACAAATGTTAGTTATGATTAATTAAAAAACCCATCACACATATTTGAATAGATGTGTCACATTTAGTTAAATAAGCAAAAAATACATAAATAAAAATAAAATCCGTTGTGGAACAACATGAGTAAATAATTTTCATATTTGGGTGAACTATCTTTTTAACCCACTTGTAAAAGGTGTGTACATTAGAGATAAAATTAATTGTAGTGAATTATCAAATATCTACCCTAATTTGTTTTAAAAAGTGTCTTAGACTTGATCACATGACCTGTGGAAGAATTCAATAAAATGAGATCCTGAGACTGAAAATTGTTTGACTGTCTGCAGTCATTGTCAAACATTCACAAAGGAACGCTGATCTGCTGTCTGAAAAACTGCTCCTAAAATCTGTCTCGAGATTTGAAAGAGAAGAGAGGGAGAGAATCAGGCATGTGCACAGATAGACCCCAAGTGTTGGCATGTGAGTGAGTGGTTGAAAATGCCACCAAAATGAATAAAAATGCCTGCAAAATTCAAGATATGAATTTTCCATGTATGACATTTTGTCTTTTATGTTTATATCATGTGATCTATTTAAGCAATATTACACGATGTTTTCCCGAATATCAGCACGATCACAAATACTATTTTCACATTTTCATTTTCATACAACTGTTCATTTTAAGTTGATATTCATTAACACAGTAATGTCAATTTTGACTGTTTTTGCTCTATTTCACGAATAAAAATAGTTCTGAACAAAGTTTAGTCTCCCTGAGCGGTGTTTCGTTCATGCATGAATCAGCTGGTTTGAACGAATCAGTGAATAAATGATTCTTTGACTCACTTAGACTTGCCGCCACCTACTGGAGGTTTCAGTTTCATATAAAAGTATCATATTCAGAAAAGTGTCAATTCATTTTGTCATTTCATATTTCCATATTTCTATATTTTCAAATTTTACATTTAAAACACAAATTTCATAACATTATTCCTGCAACTGTAATTGCAGTGTAAATGCATCTAAATAATAATAGTATAATACTAGTAAGGTTACACTTTATTTTAAGGTGACGTAGTTAAATTGGACTTACTCAAGTAAGTACTGAGTAATATTAATTAACTATATGTACTTACTATAGAGTTACGGTTATGGGTTGGGGTTTGGTTTAGGGTTAGTTACTTGTAATTATGCAAGATTTACTGTTATTACTAGTAAGCACATGCAGTAACACGCAACTACGTCACCTTAAAATAAAGTGTTACCAATAATAATAATAAATAGTTTAATTTATGTCAGTAATGCACAACATTAATTTAGCTCATTTTCAAATTCCAGCATTATGCCAACAAAAGACATATTTATTTTAATTGATAAATATAAAGGTCATTTAAAAGTGTTCTACAGTATGTAACTAATTTCATGTATTTTTTATTTTAATAATGAGAGGGGTTGCACCCAAGATGTTGGTGGGTGCATAGCCCTGGAGAGAGTGATAAAAAGCTTCATGATTCCATAGACATCTCATGTGTTACTTTCCCCTCTTTGACATCTTCTGATTTTGTGTATCTGAGCCACCAGCCTGCTTACATTTTTAGACCTTGCTCTGTAAATCCTGAGCCAAAATGTATCACAACTTCATCTCCGCTCCTACCGCTTTGTGGTATTGTGTTACTGTGATTTGAGAGAGTCGTATTTGACCTATATGAACTTACGCCCCCATAACGCCTACCCTCCAAGTTGAGACCTACATTACAAGCGTGAATGTGAATCACAAAGCTCATGCAGACAAACCGTTCTTCTGGATAAGCTCTTAAAGCGCCAATCATGCTGCCAATCAGGATTTCGGCTGACACAGTAACACTGTGTTGAAATACTCACAAACATAACGATAAACACTTTACATATTATTCAGATTGTTGGTGTTTCTCAAAGATTTTTGTAGGATTTTATTCAATACAAGCAGGGTGCGAATTACACAATGGCCAGAGAGTTTGGGGGGTACACTACTTACATTACTTACATTATAGTATAACTATTTCAGTGTTAATTTGTGGATATTCTCAGCAAACAGTTTGCTTCGTACATACAGTTTAACAGCACTGAAGAGGGCAAATGTTATCATTCAACTGAACTGTGTATATGCATTTTAAACATTGTGTTCTTCATCCATGCAATAAATGCACATCTCTGAAAGAGCACTGCATAGCGCATTCAATTCCACTGCAATTACATAAGGGTGATTCTATAATTGCAGGTACATATTTAGTCCAAAGTCATTATTTTTTTCTGCTTTTTTCTAATGGTTATATTTTTAATTCTATTCTATTCTTATAATTTGCTAATCATTGTCATGGATCACAAGATGTTACAGGCCATAAAATTATAATATTTTCTGTAAAAAGTGTCTTAGCTGAAAATCATGATTTCTTGTTGTCCGAATTAGTCAGTGTATTTTTTCCATCATGTCTCGTTGTGTAATCAAAATATTTCATTTATAAAAGCCCTAAATGGTAATTTTCCTTATTCTACAACATTAAATTGTTTAAAAATGACTTTTATTTTATAGAAATGTGTCCATAAATCTTGCGTCAATTCCAAACTTTGAACCAAACTTTGCCTTTAAATTGGTGGAATTATCTCCCACATCTACGTAAGATACAGGAAATGATGTCACTTTCCCTCACTGATAAAATCTGAAGCACTGAAAGGTATGTGGTCTCTCTGATAAAATATTTTAATCTTAAAAGTTCTTACACAAAGAGTTATTTTTTTACTAAACTTTTTTTTTTGTTTGTTTGTTTTTACTAACTTTTACTAAAAGTTAGATACTTTTAGTAAAACGTCAAAATTGTTACCACAATGTCAAAAGGAAAACAGAATTAATCACTGATCACAGTGGGTTGTTTAAGTCTTTTAATCATGATTTCATTAGTACCATGTGCTCTTAGCATTTATGCTAGCAAGTGGAGTTTTTTGGCTAAAAAGTTTAAAATGGTCAATTCTGTTACCATTAAACTCTGTTACTAAGGTAGAGTAACAATGTTGACAGTATGTAACAGAATGGACAGTAAAGCAGAACGAGCTGTTGCATCTCAGAGCAACAGGCAGTAGTCTACTGGCGCCGCGGAATGAACCAGTGGTTTAGAACGAATCATTCAGTGAATTATTCAATAACTCGCTCAAGACAGTTGCTGAACTCGGAACCACATCCTAGCATACTCTTACTATTTCTGCCATAGAAAGGTATGGTAAAAGTATTATGAGTAAATGCGGTTTAGCAAGTCACTTGTTTCGTTCCAGAATGCATCAGTGCTTCTGAACGAACCAGTTGAGTGAAAGATTCATTGACTTGAATCTGTGTTTTTGAACAAGTCGTTGTAAATGAATAAACTCAGAAAAAAAGTCTTACACACATAATAATAAATAATATATTAAACTAAACTGAACTAAATAAAAGGAATGAAAATAACAATTAGAAAATGTGTCTGTAATTTAAAGTTAGGGTATAGGCAATTTTCAGAGGCTGGTAATAACAAGCTAGCTTTGAAAGCATAAGATCCCACCCTCCCTTCAGAGAGTCTCCAAAGCCACGCCTCCTCCAAAACACATGAACGCACACAGCAGAGTTTACAAAGCATCACGAGAGACGGCCTTAAAGACGGCCTTAAATTAACACGTCTCGCATGACATTACAATAACAATGAACATAAACAACTTAAAGAGCACTGACCTGTACCACATGACTTCTGCAGATTCATTTCAGCGTTGGTAGTGTTGTCATTGAAACGCATAAATTCGAGTCTCGAACCGCTCCGATAATAACGTCACGGGTTTCCATCTCTTCCAAATTACAGTAGTTGGCATGAACGCAGCATAAGCTCATTGTTTTGGTTCAGGAGGAACTGTAAAAGGCGGCTGCTGTTTCGTTTGCGGTGCTCGGCGACTGACGTCTGTCTAACTCTGCATAGATAACTGATATCATGTGATGTCTGCGCGAGCAGGGTGTGGTATGAAAATACATACTTTGACAGGCAGGTATGAATGACCAAATTCAATGATTGGACGAACATTTTATGGTCATATACTCCTTCCACAGACGAAATATATATATATACATATAAATACATTTAGACCACTTAACTTAGTGATTGCTATTAGGATGTGAAGAAACTTTAAACCAGCAACAAAAAATGTTTCTGGAACAAATCACCTACCCTGCCTTTAATGTTATCAATGCTTTGGCAGTGTAAAGCCTTTTACTACTTGAACTACACCAGCTACTGGTGTAACAATGTAACCTACAGACAATCTGTCTGGAACACGCATCTAAATACTAATAAAACTATATATATATTTACTGAGCTAATGTGCTAATAAAAAAATTATGTAGCCATCCTGCTAAAGGTCTAATTAGTTACCATCATCATAAATAAACCAACTAACCAGTCCATTGCAGTTTTAAACATAGTATTAGATGTTCAAAAGCAAGCCTGCAATGGTATAGTTCTATTACTGATTTTGTTAACAGCTCATAAGCAATTTCATTGTTGCGACTTGCGAGCAAACAGCTTCTATCTAAATCTAAAATTAAAACAGCAAGTTTGAGCTTGACTACAGCCGACTCAACTGCCTGGACATGTAGGCTGTACCAGGATCCATATTTCACCCCTCCCAAAAGAGTTGAAACATAACACAAATAAACAAAGCCCTCCATCTATCAATGGTAACCTATTGTCTCTTGAGCCGCTTTACCTTAAAGTGTCCATAGCACAACTTTGTGCCCATCCCAGAGGGCCATCTGTTGAAAGTGCAATGCCGTCACTTAAATGTCAAGCGTGTTGTTTTGGGGTTGGGTATAATAGTGATTAATGGTATCGGTCAGTGTCAGGTTTTCATATTTGATTGAACGTACATTCAGTTTAAAAAGGTGCATCTCACACACACACACACATACACACACGAGCAGTGACAGTCAGAAGATCTTGTATATTGTAGTCTGAAAACGCAATTTATTTTATTTCCCCATAAAACAAAATGGCACCCTATTTAAAAAATAGGGGTTTGGAAGACCATTTTGGAAAGCTGCGGGAGCAGAACCCTCGTCTAGTTCTCACCAGTGGATATGTTGGTAATTGAAAGTCAGAGTGTGTGTAAATTGACCCTCCTGTCCATGCTCCACGAAACAAGCTGCCCTCACAGAGAAATGCACAGCAGATTTATGCAGAGAGATTTTTATCAAGTACATCATTGTTAGGCACTTGTTTAGTTACTTTTATTATGCTATTATATTTTTGTTCCATAATGTGAAATATCAGTATTTAAATGAGAACACACACACACACCACGTTTAAATTAGAAATGTCACATAAATGTCATCTGAATATGTTCTAAGAACGTTTTGATAATGATCCCATAAAGTTATGAAAATGTTATTTTAATGTTCTCAGAACGTTCAAAACTTCAATTTTTAAATGGTTATGTGAACATTATGGAAAATATTAACATTCTCTATTTTCTCATATTCTCAATATTATGGGAATGTTACTTTTCAATGTTCTCTGAACCATCTGAAAAAAGTAGTAAGTAATGTTTAAAAACATTAGACTAATGTCCAACAAAAATGTTTCAGAAAAACATTCCATGAATGATGTATAAACAACATTGTTGTGCTATTGATGTTTTGATTATGTTATTAAAGATCAGATAACTTTGAACCAATGATCTATTAATGTTACTGGAAGCTCTATTCTGATTGGTCAGTCGTGACATTCTGCTGTCAGGTTTTTTTTTGTTTTGTTTTTTTGCACAATAAAACAATTTAACTGAATATTTCAGTTTATTTATTTATTTGTGTGGTAGGCTAATGTAATAAGTGTGATGAAGTAAAATTATTCAGCCATTATTGCAAAATAAACCCTTTTACACTAATGCAAGATCACCCTGTTGGAGTCTGTTAATAACTAACTGTGCAGTATTCGTTACATATTTGCCTAAAAGTGCATATACTTTATGACTAGATAACTGGCCAGTTGATAATACCTAGATATGTACTCGTTATCATCTACGCTAATATTAGTCTCTCTGATTATCCCAAGGTTTACCGTAGTCAGCCGGATCTGGGCCGTATCCAGATGAAGGACCTGCGCCTAAACACGACCACAACGCAACCCTGAAGTGTCAGCAAAGGCCGTGTCAACTAGACTATCCCCTGCGAAGGCCTCATCAACACGACAAAAGCTTTTTTCGTAACAAAAGTTTTTTCCTATATACAGATGAAAACGTTATGAAAATGATTCCCAATCCGTGGAAAAATGCTGTATTTTCCATGCCAGACAAGTAATTGGTCATTTTGTAAAGAAAGACTACGTGCATATAAGCATTTAAATACGCACGCTAATAGACTAAACACCTAATATGCATGTGCATGCCGTCACCGTTTTCACAAAATCACGTTTTTGAATTGTTTACACAGAGATGATAACAGTATCAAAACTCTGCTTCTCATAAACACTACTGTGTAATTGTGCACGTTATTTTTTTGACAGACATTTGTCGTGATATTCAAATCATGTGGATTTGAAAACAGATGGGTCATAAGGTAGTAATTATTTATTTCTTAGCTGGCAAATACTCAGTGAAGTGATTGATGCCCATAATTGTTTTATGTCAATGTTTTTAGTTCTAATATTCCAACCCAAAACTTCTAATATAAGTTTTTGACGGACGTGATAATGTGCACGAGGGGTGAACTATATTAGATTTTTGGATAATTATAAAACAGGCTTAAAATTTTCTAAATGTTTTTTTACAATAAAAGTTTATTTCGTGGCTTAATAAATTACATGACCTATTTGGATTGTCAAAAATGTTACATTCAGCTGTCACAAATTTGTTGACTTTTGAAAATCAAGTTATTTTTTTATTTTATTTTTACAAAGGAGTGGTTTTGGTTGCACAAAGTTGTTTTTATTGTCCCTCATATAAAAAATATTTTATTCAAACCCATGAAAATGAAAATCCTGTTGTAAAAAAATTGTGAAAAATCACTTTTTATTAAACTGTCATTCCATTATTACACCTTATCAGATTTTGACATATATATTACATGGATGTTTATTCCTATTAACATGCACTGTACAAATAATAATAATAATAATAATAATTTTCACAACAAACCAATCAAACATTCTGTAAATTTAGCCAGAGGAGTCCATTTGACTTTATCTCTTTGCATCCCTAATGCACATTTATGCGGAAAACAAGCATTTTTCCATTTCTAACACTCCAAATATTTTCTGCGCCCTCATTTTTTTGTGACCTACAGCTATTGAATTTCTCAAAAATGGAAAAATATTACATGCACTGCAAACAAATCAGATCAAAAAAGTGAGATATGATAATGAAGTTATTCCGAATTTGCATCAAATTAAAGATTCGAGCAGAAAATATGCCAATGTCCCTCTGTTTCCTCTCATTTATGATCCTGCAAAACAGGCAGTGTGTGGAAAGAGAAATGTGATGGAGAAATAAAAAACAGACCTTGCTGGTGGAAGGTTTGTTTGCTCTCATGTTCGTCTGTCAGTGAGATACGCTCAAGTGAATCACTCCTCTTTCTGTGTGTCTGTTTCTAAACCAGTCTACCTGCCAAACAGCCATTTGATCTTTCTTGTACTGTGACAGGAAACGGATTTGTACCTTCTGCACTGCATGCTGAATTTACACAAACTGGGATTTTACTTGTACAAAAGCCATTACATTTATACAGAGTCAGAACATTCATATATATTCATTAACAGAGTCAAAACATTCATCGTTGTGGTCTAACGCCAATACAAAATGCTGGGTTTCCCCGAATCATTAGCATATTAGTAGCACATAAGTGTTATTTAATATCTGTGGCATGTTTTTCATTATGTATTACTGAGTTACCTGAGTAATACAAACAAAATGTGAATTTGTAAATTGACAACTTGTATCTGTCATTTAAATAGATCTTTCCACTTGGTTTCACAGTTTAAGAGAGACATATGGCACAAAATAAACTATATACGTGTATTTTGATTGCAAAACTGGTAAAAAAAAAAATCTATAAAATGATATGCTGCAGCCAGAACAGGCCTGGATTTACATGACAGGGATCACTAGTATTAAAAATTTGCAATATAAGGATGATATTATCTTAATAATAATATTCATTTCAGAAGAACTATGAGACAAACACACAGGCCCAAACACATAAGGCAAATTAGTCTATCTGTAATGCACAATGCATTCTATTTTTGGCAAACGGGAAGGCCCTTTTAACAATTCAAGTTTTCGTTGAGACCGGATACCACACCCGGATGCAGGTAAATCCAGACTGACTCAAACATGTTGGAAAGTGATTTGAGAGTTAATTTTTAATGTAAGCCTAACATCATTCTTTCAAGCAAATAATTTAATTTAGTACTCTTCTACATTAAAATAAGCTTATTTCTTTATTCCTTGTACTGCCAGAAAGAAAAAATCAATTGTTTGGTAAAAAGCCAAAAATGTAAAAATGTATTCAGACGTCCTTGTCATTTTGATTGCATCTAGTCGGCATAACTAAATAAATGTAAGATCATACAACAAGACTAGAACAAATCTGTTCTAATAAAATGCTTAATTTAATTACGTCGAAAAGTTTTCCTCAGTTTAATTAAGTTAGGGTTATTGAACTTTTTATTTTTTGAGTGAGGTTCTGTATGCACAAAATGGCCTTAATCATTCTAGAAATTATAAAGCCATTGTGCTTTAATAGCTCTATTTCAATGCACAGTCATCTGTAACGTTTACATGGTTTTCCTACATGCAAAATAATCAGTACAAGTATGAATCAAAAGATAAGTAGTTCCCATTAGTGAGAATGGTGTTAGTATGGGCCATTTTTATGAGCAGAAACCAATCTCCTATACTATTATGGTAGTAGATCACTAGAAAATTGGTTGAATTTTCCCCAGTATTGATAGCATCTGTCAGATTATTCAGTTGGTTACACTGCTGTCAGCCGGATCAGACAGATCTGCATCCATCAGTAGATGTCACACCAACATTAGCCTACAACACATTCTCTCTAAGATACATCATGTATGTCAAGTTCAGCATCCAAAGTGTAGAAACTTCAAAGATAACACCATATCCAATGCCTTGAAACATAAAAAAAGATACACAAAAAATAAATAAACACGGAATATAATTTAGCAACATTGCAAAATAAATAAATATATGACTCCAAGATATCAGACATAGTGTTTAAATATTTTTTAATTTGTCAGATTAAATATTTTACAATTTAAAAGAACTAAATATATTTTCATTTATTCCTGTCATCAAAGCTGAATTTTCAGCATCATTACTCCAGTCTTCAGTGTCACATGATCCTTCAGAAATCATTCTAATATGCTGATTTGCTGCTCAGATTTATTATTATTATGCTGCAAAGAGTTTAATATTTTATATTTTTTGCTGCTTAATATTTTTGTGGAAACTGATATATTTTTCCCAGTATTCTATGAATATAAAATTCATGAGAACAACATTTGTTTCAAATCTAAACATGTTGTAACATTATAAATTCCTTATTAATGCCATCTTATTATATCACTTATAAAGTTCCGTTTCGGTCCAAAATGAAAATATCATTCTTGTGCCATTTAAATGCCCATTTGGTTTACATCCTAAAGATGTTGTAGTTTTTTATCCTGAATGTTTCTGCTATATAAATGCCTCATTCATTCATTCATAATCTTTCCCATCTAATTCCCAATTAATTTTATGAGTTAGTGATCTCTGGTAGTGAACAACGTAACTTGCTTAAGTATCATAGCATGATGCATCATTGAAGAAATCAACTAGCTAGTCACGACTGTTTCCCGAAACCGTATTGTCGCAAATCTGTCGTTCAACCACGTTGGTTAATGATGTCACACAGGTGGTGGAGTAATAACTTCTTTAGATTAATCCGTCTGAGATCAAATTAAGTGCACGTTGAATGATTTTGGGCTGCAGATGAAAGATGACTAATCGTGGCGATTACTGGTCGTGGCTCCTAAACTGTGGTCCTCCGTCCTACAGTGAGAGAGGTTAAAAGACGGCGGTTCTCAAAGATAGCCTGCGATCATTTTCTGACAGTGTTAGAAATTTAACATGATCATCTCACAGTGTTTGCTGATACGACCTGTGTCTACAGGCTAGCTAATAAGATGCAACATGAGATGGCGTATTGATCAACGCAACATGGCGCTAAAACTTAAAACTAAGCTCCATTTGGCATGCCAAGTTGACCACATTTCGCTTCCTCCTCTTTTTTTCAGCGGCAGCGCACATAAAAACCACAATTGCCAAAGCGCGATTCATCTTGCTCTATTTGCAGGCATTAGGGAAACGCACCCATGATTAGTTAGCCTCTCCATACTGATGTAGTTCACACCGTCTGTCACCAGGGTCTGTCAAGCTGCTGAATACCAAATAGGCTTTGATATGAAAACATGCAGATTTGCTCATGTTTGTGACGTCAACACCATGATTATTTCTGAAATCATTTTAAAGTTAAAAATAAAGTTTCCTTTAGAGTGGACTTAAGAAGGAGTTTCATGTCAGAGTATTCCAACAAAGTAAATAAGACGTGCAAAGAAAGTCCTGTTTTCCATGATACACCCTCTTTAGTTGCATACTTTTTTGACTGAGAAGAAGGAGCTTTTAACAGTTTTTTAGACCCTATGAACGTGACTCTGTGTGTAAAACATCAGTCCAGCATGTGCTGTCAGTGTGGTCTTGATCAAGAGGGGCTGGCATGCTCTCAGAGGCAGCAAATGGCACCCTTTCTATCCCTGGCTGGGACAATGGGCTCTGAGATTGCTTTCTGAAATCCATCCACAGTACCAAATTTAATCACAGCTTTATTTGCTTCCGTCACCGCAGCCAACCTCTTTTAATGAAATTCCAAACGAGCTTGATGTCTGGTTGTCATGAACTGCCATTGAAATAGCATGTGGCGCCTGACGTCGGTGTGGTTAACAGCTGGGTAATTCCCGGCGCACGGAGGACCCTGAACATTAACTGAATTTCGCTCTCACGGCGGCTGGTTTGTATTGAATGTGCATTCAGTGAAAGCCTTACCGGTAATGGATGTTTATTGAGTTCATGTGAATCATATGGGTCACTGTGAATAAAGGCCAGCAAAAAAAGCAGCTTTCTGCTTCCTTTGCATGAGGAACCAAATGAAATTCATCCTCGTGAGAGAAGTAACAATGGGTCATTCACTAACCGCACGAAAGTGTGTGCATGAAATTTGCATACGACTGCCTTGATGAATAAAGCAAGATTCACCATTAACTTTCAACTTTACTAACCTTTATTCTAAATTGAGGAACAATTTAGGAAAAAAGAAGAGTAGAGAAATATTCCCAAGTCAAGATGTGTCGAGTAAATAGACTCCCATCCAAATAAACTGAGTGCTGTAATAAATCCAAAGGGTGCTTCAACTAAGTATTAATTATGGAGTTAGTTAGTCCAAGTTTTTATCTCTGAAATATGTCTGTTTGGTTTTCAGTGACAGGCACATTTGCAAATAGATTGGCTGTCACATTCACATTTTGGATATGATTTGGATCATTTACTACAAGAAACATCCATATGTGATATTTAATTAGGCATACATTTTTTTGTGAGAAGTTCTCCTGTGCATATGATTAATTCATGCTACAATCAGTGAATGAGTTCATGAATCAGATATTTTCAATGAATCAATTGAACTGGTTCATTAAACCAGTCTGAATGATTTTTTTCACTAATCTGTCTCAACTCACTGACTTGATTCCTAATGGTTAACAGCCCACTTAAACGGAGGATTATCAGTGAATAATGAATTACACAGCAGTTTGTTCTTTATACAAAGCTTTATATGGCAGAAAACTTTGAATACAGCACACGAGACACCTGGATGAATTGGAAAGCTTGAAAGCTCAATTCTCCTTCCTTTATTGTTCCGCTGAAGAAAAAAAGTTCTACGTGTTTGGAGCGGGTCAGAATTTTCATTTTTGTGTGTGTGTGTGTGAACTAATCCTTTAAGGGATGTTATTAGTGGGTTAAGATGTCCAGTGTGTGAGAGCATAAAGTCAGGAGATAATGTCTTTTAGATGAACCAGACTTTAAGCATTCTTCAACTGAGAATAATAATGAATTCTTCTAGCTTTATCAGAGGCTCTTATCCTCATTCTTCATTTTGAATAAGGACGGCTTTATGACGAAATATAACTCGCTAACTTAAATAAAGATGCACGGATCTAGCTCACAATCTCAATTTCTGCCCCCAGCGTGCCATATGAGTTCAAAGAAAAATATAAAAATCTGGCTCAAACTCAAGATTCACAAATAAACAACTACATATCCTAAGAGTGAGAAAGAACATGGCCTACTTCGTCAGTGTGAAGCACTTCAACCAACAGTTTGGTCCATGAGCTGTTTATATTTGATGAGCAAATCTGTGGAAAAGCTAAACTGTTCCGGGGATGAAACCCAATGCTTTGTCTGTTCATCTTTACTTTCTATTTTCCATCTCTGTGGAAATGCTATGCAGACTATCGTAAATGATTTGGGATGTGGCACAGTTTTCCTTTGTGAACATGTAGGCACATTTGCAAATAGATTGACTGTCACATTTACACTTAGATGTTTGTGTATGAACAGTTTGCACACGATCAAGTACTACAAGAAGCATCCATATGTGATCTCTCATCTCTTGCATTTGTCTCTTTTGGCCACTTTGTCAGACTGCCAGTGAAACTATTTTTTGCATAACCAGATTTTATCCAGATGGGTTTTTGAAAGTCTGGACAGGAACTTTCTTTTTTTTTTTGGATTCAAAAATGACGTTTTATTAACAAAGTTCGGGAAGAGCATGTTCAGATAATTAAAAATTCCGAGCCCGGACAGCATGCCAAATACGCATAATCTTTACTCTGTTCAATATGATGTAAGTGTGGACTCGTGAAACCACAGTTGGAGATGGTTTGAAATGTGATTCCAATCAGATTTTTACAGATCGAGTCTGGACGCTCTGGCTGCTCAAATCGGATTTCAAACTGTCTTTTGCCTCACTCTTAACGTGATACACAACGATAACATCAAAACGGAAATGCCAGAAGAATTCATACAGTGTTCAAATGACATGTCGAAAGATTTCGCCATTTTTCTGTGCGACAGAAGTTCTGCATAATAATAAGCTGGGTGCTTATTTGGAGAGTGAGATGATGCACCTACATTTTTTGAAAGCCTCGTCACATACGTGGGTACACCTTTGTTATTACCAAAGCAACACATGCAGATAGGTTGGTTATGTCATCCTATTTGATAACCTGCAATTAAAAGTGCAGAAAGTCTGCCTGAAAAGATCTGATTTGGGAACAATTCTGATTGGCCTGCAGTCTGAACATTGGCTAAATCATCATTTTAGCTTGTGTTTATTCAGACCATCAGGTTTTTAAGTGTTAAGAGCATGAGAATCAGCCTTGAGATTTAGGGTTATTACTTATAACTAGATGTAATGATAGAAAACATCCCTTGGTGAATGGAATTGCAATGAGGTACTGACATACTTAATTAAACCTTAGTCACAAAAGATTGACCTGGAAAGACACTTTGAACTGAGCCGACAATCACACCAGTCAGACGTCAATATACAATGTTTAATAGCAGAAACAGACTTTAATAGAAAAACGAAACTAGAAAATCTGAATGAATGTATTTGATTGTGCTGTCATTCACAATTACAGACCCTCACATTACAAACTTTTATATTTTTGCAATTAAGAAATAAATTGATTTTAAATTTGATTTAAAATTGTACAGTATATACACAATACATTTAAAAAGCATGGGATTATGATGCAATATGATTACACTGAGCTGTCTATGGTTTGTATTTCACACGTAGCCTACCTAAAGCATTTGCATGGTGGCTTTACAATAAAGCCATTTATTTGTGTTTATTATGTGTCTAGTTCAAATGACATTTTAATGCTTTTATTTAATTGGATACTTATCAAGGTAAACCAATTGTTTTCAATCCTGATCCTGTAGGTCCGCAGCACTGCAAATTTTGGATGTCTCTCTATCTGACACTCATATTTCATGTCTTGGTGCCACTGAATCAAGTGTTATTTAAGAGACATCCAAATTGTGCAGTGGAGGGATATTACAAGACTATTATTGGGAAACTCATGGGGTAAAATGTAGTTTATGAAGAAAAAAATTCAACACGCCTATTCATTTGCATATGGTACAATGCGATATGTTTCAGATGCTAAAAATGAAAGTGTTGGTTTTATGCTTAGAATAACATGGTATTGAAGACTCTGAGTCATTACTCCAAATGAGAGGTCCACATTAAAGAGATATTAATTGCTGCATACCAATAACAGGTGTTTTACTCTCCATAAATCACAAAATATCTGAATCAGAAAAGCCAGTTGTATAAAGCAAGTGGATAATGTGACCACTAGTTGATTTTATACTAATATTCAGTTGAATAATCATCAGGGTAAACTCTCTGACACTGATGATGAGTAAGATCATGGAAATACTCTGGCGAATTACATATCCATATTTAGTTTAATATGTTTCAGAATCTAAAAACAGAGCTAGTATTTGCGTTATGGATTAGAATGGCATGTGTCAAAGACTTCATATTTTGATTTACTTCTTATTTGTTCACTTGCTTCAAAAAGCCAAAGAGATGTCTCAACTGCAGCATATAACTCAGGTTGGCATGTGATAGACCTACTTTCAATACATCATACAATCAGATTTATCCACTTCATAGAGAAACACATGCACAGGTAACCGGATTTTCACGCGTCTTAAATGAACTGCCCTAACAAACTTGTTATAACAAAACAGAAAAATTACAGGATAGAGCATTTCACTTCACTGTTCTCTAACAAATATATTTAAATCGAAACTGGGTCACTCAGATACAGAAAGAAAAAAGAAAAAAACAACAAACAGGTGCGGAAAACACCGAGTTTCTGTCTAGGAAACAGGCTGAAATAGACTAAAGCAATGCAAGAATTAGTAAGCGTTTAGTCATTTTATATAGAATCCAACAGAATAGGGGCTTAAAAACCATCAGGACCCCCTCACTCACCTTCCACCTCATCCTCAGGCAGGTTGACCGGTGCCCGGTACGACAGGATATCTGGAATGGTGCAGATCCCCCGGTACATCAAAGTGGAAGTCACCGGATGCATAGGCATGTTTGCGCTTTTTGTTGACCAGCACGTGTGTATTGATCCTCATATATGTGATTTACTGTCCAGACGGCAACTTTTTACCCCACATCAGATCGGACCGAAACCTCAGTGGAGATCACGGGTGGAGTGGATTCCATGGAAAGCGCCGATAGTTCTCTTACAGCGTGCGCAATTGCGCAGCCCTCTCCATGAAACCAGATGTGGGGATTTACAAGTCTTCGCAGGTCAACGGGTGGACTAGATGTAGGCTAAGGCTTTTGGGGTTCGGACAATCAAAATACAAGCGAACCGCCCGGTCTCTAGATTGTTGTAAAAATGAACAAAACAACGAATTACGGCGGTTCCATCGGCGAGGAAACTAACAGATCCACATAATCCACCAGCTCACTCGACGCGCATCAAACAAACGCGCATTTTTATCACTGCGACAAAGTATGTGCGTGTTGGCGAGGTGCGTGGATCGATTCGAGCTCCAGGTCGTTAGGCAGGCAGCTCCATCTGTTTGCTCTTCAATCGCTTCTTAAGACACAGCAGTTGAGCTTCGAGCATGCACTTGTTGGATATGCGCACCGCCAGGAACAAGGAGTTAAAAATGCGCTTTACGCGTGTGTAGTTGAGAGGTTCCTATAAAGAAACCGTGTGTTTTTCCATTTAGCAAACAAATAGAGTATTTAAAAAATGGGTGAGATGCCGAGATGCCATCGATACAATCAAACTTTCCTGCTAAACACAACATGCAGATAAACACGCCTTGCGTGGCGAGGCGAGGTGACCGGGTTCCCTCGCGATGGATCTATATTTAGTCTTGATTGTAAGCTGCTGCTCTCTACAAGGTATTTCCCCCCGCAGGTGTTAGGAGGCATTCACACAGGACGCGTTCTTGCGTTTAACAGCCAGACGGAGCGTTTCAGATTTGACGCGTTTTCAAAAGTTGATCTGTTTTTTTGTTTTTTAACTTGACAGGCTGTCTTAAAACGCCACGCTTATGGCGCAAAATACACCCGCCTGACTTGTAGCCTACAACAGTGCAAGACATTAACTTTTAACATTATTTGCTCCCTGTGTTGATTCTGAGGGGCATTGTTTTATCTCTGTTTTTTAACCTCATTAAAAACACAAAGTGTCATCATTTTATATCTACATTTCAGTCTGAACAAATACCCATTAAATCAAACATGCTATAAATTAATATAAAATCATTATCAGCTCAGATTTTATGATAACTCTAGGCCTACACCTTTTAGAATATTTTAAGAACAACATAACAACTACAAATGTTGCTTTTAAAGTCCCCATGAAATCGAAATTGAAGTTTCTTGGCTTTTATTATGAATTATTGTTATCTATATGTTAGTGTGCTCCAAAACAATGACAAAATTCACATTTAGAAGATGTAAGCATTCAAAACTCACAACCTCTCACTTCCGCCAATATGGATCAATGATTTTGATGACATCACTCTGCACTTCTGCTTCTAATCAGATTTTCTGTCCAATCAAATAGAATCTAAAGCGTCCCACCCACAGTATAAATAGATGCTGAAACTGCAGCTAAAATCGGTCACGTTCACACATTTACTATCTTCTACATGGTGAAATATAGGGGATAGGGAACGGTTCATAAAGTGTAAATATGCTTTCCATTGGGGCGAATGAAGTCTGGTTTCACGTTAGTGTCACGTGAACCGCCGCAGCGCACACACAGTCTGCTCCAGTCCAGAGAAATGATAGCACAGAGCGGATCATTTGCGCGAGTCACAGAATGCTATATTTTAAAGCGATATGAGAAACGGTTAGAGATTAGGAGGAAACTGCGGCTATACTGAGCTCAAGGGCTCTGGCCGAGCTGTGATATAAAAGAAATGCTATTGGCTATTTAAAAAAGGGGAGGGGCTGTTCAATATGTCTCACCCTGTCTTCCTGTTTCAGTGAAAAAACATCAACACATTGAATAATGCTTAAATAATCGCTTGAGTGAATGAATCAGTGACACACCAATAAAAGCTTTGATCCTCAATGAATGTGTTTTTGAATGTATTGACTCAACAAATGACTCAGTGACCGTCACAACTTGTTTAGTTCCTGAATCATTGTTCTTGCCCTTTATAGATATATATGGACATTTCTGTGGCATTTAAAGGAACACGGCGACTTTTTGGGACTTTAGCTTATTCACCATATCCCCCAGAGTTAGATAAGTCCATACATACCCTTCTCATCTCCGTGCATGCCGTAACTCTCTGACGCACCCACCGCTAGCCTAGCTTAGCACAAACACTGGAGGTAAACGGCTCCAGCTAGCATCCTGCTCCCAATAAGTATACATACTGGGAACTATATTCTCAGAAGGCGAAGCACTGCTTGGGCGGAGTGATTTGCTCGCAGCGCCTGAGAAGCCGTGAGGAGCAGAGAGTTCGCTCAGAGTTGGAGTAAATCACTCCGCAGAAGTAGCAGTGCTTCGTCTTCTGAGAATATAGTTCCCAGTATGTATGCGGTTAGAAGATGGCTGTGTCTCATGTGACCTTGTTATTTGTACACGCTGTGACTATACAAATGTAAATAGGAAAATGTTGGCGTTATTTTGTCACTTATTGGGATTAGTATGCTAGCTGGAGCCGTTTACCTCCAGTGTTTGTGCTAAGCTAGGCTAGCGGTGGGTGCGTCAGACAGAGTTACGGCACGCGCGGAGATGAGAAGGGTATGTGTGGACTTATCTAACTCTGGGGGATACGGTGAATAAGCTAAAGTCCCAAAACGTTGGCGTGTTCCTTTAAAAAAAAAATTGACTCTGATTAAAGCATGCACGGATGGAAGAAAGGAACACGTCTTTAGTGAAAAATAGCACTGAACGAACATCCTTTGTGAACTCCCCCTTATGCTGCATTCCATGCGGGACACCACTATTGAGTAGATAAAAGTTTCATTTATTCCCATTCATTTCAGTGTATTTCTCCACGGACAACTTCGATCAAAATGATTCCAAGAACCCTCTTGAACAAGAAGATATGTGATTAATGTTTTCTCAGGGCAGGGGCAGATCCCATTCCTTTTGGCATTTCTCATCATTGAAATAAAATCTCATTCAGTTTGATAACCAGTGAGTTAGGCTACTGCTCTTCTTAAACTCAAAGGCTTTGTCAGATTTGTCCAAACAAGAGAGACTGAAAGCATCCCAGACCCCAGTGTGTGACAGCATGCCAACATTTCAAAAAGAGATGCTTATTATTTTGCATTTGCAAGAGCATCCTGATGGAAATGCAGTGCACTTTGCAATGCAAACATATTAATCAAAAGGTGCTTGGCATGGTGGAAGTCATCCACTGCACAGTAATCTGTCTCAGTGTGGGTGGGTTATCTTTCTTCGCTTTTCTAAATTTCCTTCTCAGATTTCTGACATATTCGCAGCAGGTGTTTGATTCCCATGCAGGGATTTTCTGCATACATCCTTTGTCAAATGCACTTAGTAAAAAAACATGTGCATTCTTTCTGAGACATATGAGTCTTATTATGGGTTATCTGCAGCTGTGATGAATTTGGGTGATGTAATGACATCATTGTGTCCTCCAGCTGTGGACCGGAGCTCTTGCGACAGGACCCAGGTGCACACATCAAGACTTGATGGCCTATTATGACCAGTGGACTCTGGACCTCCAACACACAGATTTGGAGGCATTTTCTACTCCCTCTGTGTTTCCACGTAGTGACAGGTGTCCTGTGTTATGCACACACACATACGCACACATCTGAGGTGGAGCGCATAAACTTTTCACAGTGTCACCCACGTCTAACACTGAGTGACGGATGGAGAGAGAGGGGCTTCTTCCCGTCTCTCTTCACTGCTGCTGGTGCTCTCCTGGGTGCATCATCTGCTTTGACAGAGAAATACTCCTCCAAGAGATCATATTTCATCATATTCTATCTAGATCAGGCCCATTGGCGGGAGACATCGTCTATGAGCTTAAAGCTCCAATATGTAGGAATTTTGTAATAAAATTTCCGAAAATAACTTGCACAGTGTGATATATTTCCTCCAGTTGTGTACTTACAATATTTCAAAAGTCTCCAAAGATTTTTTATTTCAGAGAAATTCCGATTTTAAATAACTGGCCGACCCGGAAAAGAAACGTCGCCTCTCAGTGACGCAATGTCCGCTCTATCCTTGTTTTCCGGTGTGGACCATGTGATCGGATATTCCACCGCACCGGATTTTTTTTTTTTTTTTACAACAACTTTATTGAGGTTTTTTTTCTTATCACAATAAACAATAACGACGTCTGACAAAGAAGAAAAATAAATAAAATAAAAAATATGACCCACCACACCGGAATATCACATGGTCAAATGCGGAAGTGGTGGTTATAGCGTTATAGCCATAGACTGTATGGTTATAGCTGTTATGGATCACGATTACTCTTTGGCGAGTATTGAAGTGCCAACAAAACGAAAGCGTCCATATTCTGATACACGCAGACAGTGTGACAAAAACGAAGGAATAAAACCTGGATAAATATCGGCCAGGCGTTTTCGAGATGGAGAGAGCTGCGCGAATCTTGGACTTGACAGAGACTCTGCTCTCGCGAGTGTATTGATAGACAGGTAAGACATGCAGCTGTCAATAATAGCACTTATAAACAAAGTTATATTGCTCTTTGTACTTCGGTAAGGCTTTTTATCACGTGTGGTGACCGAGATTATGGCAGTACAATTAAATACAATCGGATATGTGTTGTTAAAAAAATATATTTAGTCATTACTTGCAAATGTTCGTTCAAATTTACTTTTAGATATTGGTTTGAACACGTTAAACAACACGGCATTAACCATAAAAACGTAAAACTGCACAACATTAACCCAACAAATCATTTGACAAATAGCTGTAAGTTGTAACGGGATAATATAGCATAACATTTCACATTCCTTGCAGTTCATTAATTATGATAACATAAAATAATACGATCAGACATACAGGTAATACAAAAACGAATAAATTACCTCATCCGTGATCATGATTCATTAATTCCATTTAGATACATCGCTAGATGGTGAAAACGCATTAAAAACGACATCTCCCATCGTCACCTCCTTCATAGCGTCATCAAGCTTCGCCTTTGTTATTGTTGGAAACTGCGCCCTCTTGTGGTCAAAAAAAATCACATACTGGAGCTTTAATGTCAGAAGTCTAATTCTTAGTGGGATCAAGGGTTTGTTCACACTTGTAGTTCGGTTCGCTTGGTTCGTTTGGTCCTGACCAAAAAAACGAAAACAACATTTAGTCCTGGTCCGCTTAGCATTCATATTGGCATTTTTAACACCAAAGCTAAAGATACTGAATCTAAAGGCACAGGGATATGTTCACAACCTGACTGGTTGGCTTTTATGACATATATTTCACGATGGAACTATATTTCGCGATGGAACTTACCGAACATCCACAATAATGCTGTGTGCTTGTTGTATGTGCGTAGCTACATATGGTATTTTTAAAACATGTCATATGTTTTACATACATACAATAACTTTGTAGATCATACCAAAAGTCATTATTTACTGCTGATCTTCTGCTCCAGTAGCTGGAACACTGAATAAGCGAGTTGAAAAAATCCAACTAAAAGGAATGATGCATAATAATTCAGACATATACTTCTCTCTTTTATGATACTTTTATGAGGCTTTTATAAATGCATGGAAAAGAGGGTCTTGTTACGTGGAGGAAATAAAGCTACTCACATTTGAAATGACATGAAGGTGTGCAAATAAATAAATAAAATCCTTACATTTATGCTTACTTACATCTTTAAGTTAGCATAAATTAGAATGTATAGATACTTTTTAATTGCAATAATATATTTTTATTTATAATGTATAAATGATATATTTTTTAAAACAAACAAAAAATCATCTTTTCATTATGCAAAGTAATAATAATAATAACAATAATAAAAATAGTAATTTTCCTATTTTCCCAAAATAATAATTTTACAATTATTGTTAGGCTGTAAAACAAATATTACTAGAATGTATAAATACTTTTAAATCTTCATAATACTTTTATTTATAATTAACAAATTATTTAATTTAATAAATGATCATTTTCATTAAAATAAGGTCAAAATGCATCTAAAATATCTTAATGGTCAAAAAAGGCTTGTATTCATTGAGCAAAAGTAATAATAATACTATTTTTCCTTTAATCTATATTCCCTTAAATTGGTACAAGGCTGTAAAACAAATATCACTATAATGTATAAATACTTTTATATTTTTATAATATTTGTATTTATGATTTACAAATTATTATTTTTCATTTAATAAATATAATAATTTTCATTAAAATAAGGTCAAACTGCATCTAAAAATATCTTAATGGTAAAAAAAGGCTTCTTTTCAGAGTAAAAGTAATAATAATATTTTTTCCTTTAATCTATTCCTTTAAATTAGTATAAGGATGTAAAACAAATATTACTATAATGTAGAAATAATTTTATATTTATATATTTTTATTTATAATTAATAAATGATCTTTTCATTTAATAAATATTATATTTCATTAACATAATGTCAAAAAATGCATCTAAAAAATAATTTTTGAAATAATAATTGATTTTACTTTTGATTTCAAGGTGAAATATACCCCAGACAAGCTTCCTAAACTTCACACTATTATATCATTGTTGCATTGGCCAATAATGAATTTTGTCAGCACACAATGCCTTCAGGGAGAGCCGGACGAGCCCCTGCATGGGTTCCCTTTCACTCCGGTCCTTATTGATCCCTGTATTGGCAGTGCCCACTAAATACAAAAAGCAAACGGAACCCTGAGTAAACTCCATTCAGACATCAGCACAAAAAGTCCACAGCACGGAGCAGCATCCAAAAGGTCACTCAATAGCTTCCACCGGACTTTATTAGGACACATACTGATGATTCTGTTGTTCATAAGGCATGTTTCATTAGTGTACACAGAATCGAATGGCCCTCCCAACGGTCTGTCTGGAAGGCTTTACAGCTCATCCTTGCTCTTGGTTTACATGTCAGTCTCTAGAGGGCAATATTGAGTGCCCGTGGCTCCTCTCTGCTGGTGGTCGAGAGACATTGGATCCAAGTTGCAGAACATTTCTGTAGACACTGAGATAAATTAGAAAAACAGCATGTTGCCTGTTCACATATTTTATTCATCATCTCAAGTTTGCAGTGTGCTCTCTGAAATTTAAAAACTTGTAAAAAAAAAAATATATGTAAGTAGTCAAATATTGAATGTAGTGGATGGTTTTAATCTGAAGTCAGTTAGGGGCAGTTTACTGCATTCAGTCTATAGACACATAGTGTTTCTTTACCAGGGGGCCAATGTTTCGTAAAACATTGAAGCTTCCCCGGGCGCCGCCATTGATTAGCAGACCCCCACCTGCTGTTAGCATTCCATTGACTCCCATTCATTTTGGCGTCACTTTGACAGCGAATAACTTTACATCTGAGGCGTTTAAAGACTCCATTTGTCCATTATTTATTTCTAAAGAAACACGAAAATGTATAAAAGGCTCCATTACCCGTATCTTACGTTATATGGCCCCGTAGAAGCCGTTTTTGTAAAAATAGGCTAACGATTGTGTCATAACCACACGACTCTCTGTCGCACATAGAGAAATTACCGTATGGACAGGAGGAGAAGCTCGCGGGCAATCGGGGGGACGTGGAGGCAAAATGACAAAATAATGAATCAGAATACTTAGCGAAAGTTGCTCGTGCTCCTAGCTCATGACAGCACCTACTCACACTCTCCGTCTCTGCAAGTTTCGGAAGGGAATGATTCAGATTTCTCTTGGCACAGCTACTAGAAGACAGACAGGTTACTCACGTCACATCTACGTCGTCAAGCTCAGTTTGAGTCTGCGCAGTACGCTCAGCCATCAGGAAGTGAGTGCTTCTAATTGACTTCACTTTTCTCCGTTGAATCCAATGGGGTCGCTGTGTCCATTTCTTTTACTGTCTATGTTCTTTACAAAGTGACATCGCCAACTACTGGCTTGGCAGCAGAATACAGTGTTTTTAGTCGTTTTCGCAGGGATTGTTTTGAAAACATTGTCATCTGTTCGCGAAAAACACAAAGGGAAAACCTTTCCGTTTTTATTACATCATTGTCATGTAAACGTACCCAAAGCGTGACAGTCAATCCCTCCGAGACCACCGCAATGCTAATGGTTTATAAGAGACTTTAAGGTAATAAAGCAAGATTATTGTTTTCAAGTTCATGAGTAATCACTGCAAGAGAGTAAATGTACATTTATTTATCAGATTCTATTCTATTCTATTCTATTCTATTCTATTTACCCTAATTATGAAATTTCAGATCATACCTTGTATTGCACAATTTACATTGTGTTATCAGACATACAATTTTCATGTAGCTTACAAAGATGTTAAGAAATGCGAACCAGATACTGTACCATAGAAAGACTTGAGGGTGTGCAAAAATTTAGGGCCTAAATAAATGTAAGATTTACACCACTTTGTTGGAAATGTTTACGTTAAAAAAAAAACATCTCTTATTCTGCATACTGTAAATCTGGCCTAAATTTAGGCCTAAATAGTTTGAATTGGGCTAGAAAGTCTCCACCTTTTTCCCTCACAACGCTTTGCAAAAATTATTGGAGTAACTTCTGTTAAACTGTAAACAATCAGTGAAAGGTTTGCTCTATGAACACAATAATAAGTATTTTCAAAAACTGGGTACAATGAGATTACATTATTCTACTCAACCTTCAACCACTGAACATTAAAAGGACATTTGAAAGTGTAGAAGCATTATCAAATTACTACCACAGACCTTGATAAACCCCTGATTATTTCCACAGCAATATTACGGATATGTTAAATGTCACTGTAGTAATATGTCTGTATTATGTAACATGTTGTCTTAATCAAAAATGTTAATGTAAAAATGTGATTTCCCATCATTGTGACAGACAATAAATATTGTATTGACCTGATTTAGAAAGATTCCAGTAAACATAAGAATTAGAAATGAAAAAGGGAGACAAGTATATTTTAAAGCATTGGGTGAAAATTAACCTGGAAAGAGACGTGAGGATTTGGGGAGAAAACAAGAGATTCTTAGTGCATTCCAGTGAATTATTCATGGGATATATCGTAAATTAAATCGAGAGAGCAGACCACAAATGCGCAGTATGTTGTCCCTTTTCATACTGTTACAGTGGAATACAAATGAAAAAATACAATAATGAGGAGGGAAAGAATACAGATATTCTTGTCATATTTTCTTGAAGTTTGAACATGAGAACATGAAGGACATTTTACAGCTCATTCAGTCAAACTGACAGATAAGGAATATTTGTAGCGCATCCTTATGATTTGAAATGATTCCCTTTCGAATGGGAACTTGCACTGCGTCCTAGGACGCTAATGGGAATGCCTCCGGCATGACTGGTGTCTGATGCACGTGTCAAAACACGACAAAAACATTGGCCGGTGACAGCCTATGACTTCTGGTGCGACCAGAGTATAAAAAGGGCACCTATAGTGCACGTCATCCGCTTTTATGTCTTCAGGTGCCATTTGTTTTGGTTGTGAAACGTGTCAAAGGCAATATGGCAGCGCAAGCTCTCAGTAAGTGTTTTCATCCGTGTCAGCGCTTTCTGACACCGAATGACACACATGAGATGTGCGTGATATGCTTGGGCGAGGAGCATGCTCGTTCAGTCCTCGAAGGGACTGAATGTGAGCATTGCGAGAGTCTCTCAATGTAGAAACTCTGCTCTCGTTTTGTCCCTTTTCTCAAGGGATTTGGGACAATCATCTGCCGTGGCGGCGTGAGAAATGCGAGACGAGCGATAGCTCTCCGCCATAATCGCCCAGCACTCGTAAGCCTTCCGTTTCTTCCATAATCTGCACAGGTGGAAAGATCACAGATGAAGCCCGTATTCAACCATTTCAGCGTGCTAATTATGCTAAAGTGGAGGGGATGCGTGAGCATGGATATGAGTCGATGCCACCAGTTGAAGAGACGCTTGCTACCTATCTCTTGCTGGGAGAGGCATCATTTCAAAAACTACACATAGTTCCAGATAGGATGCCTCTTATTTAACACAAACAAATGAATTGTTAATCAACTAGAGATGTTTTTTTGTATTAGATACATCTGTGCCGTTAGATATTTCAAAAAGTGGTGGGGACAATATGAGAGAGATGGAATGGGGGAAGAGGGAAAGAGATGTAGATTAGGGATGATTCTGAAGTGAGACTTGCGTCCAAAGTTCAAATGTTAATTTCCTTTGTTCTCTCAGAGAGTTGCCCTCTCTTCCAGTTTTGCCAGTCTTACAGCTATTTCAAATGATACCAAACATGTATAATTACTTATTGTACACATTTAACATTGCAACATTTAACATTTTTAGTGAGTTTTAGGTGAGGAGGAGAAGAGGGAGAGCAGGGGGAGATGATGGTGTGGAAATGTGAGCTGCACTGTGTGGTGCGTCTCAGATGTTGCTGTTACATATGCATGAGAGTTCAAATGTTAATTCTCAGGAGAGCCTTTTGCTGTCTCGCGGGGTAGCCCAGACTTACTGGCAATTCGTAACCAGAGACGTTTTCAGTCTTTTTGAGTGGAACTTCCCTAAACAAGAAGTGCCTCCCATAATCTAAAACGCAGTTAGCTGATTAGGAAGAGGGTGGACAACTCCCCAGAATACCATAGCAATCATCTAAGAATGCCCTACCATCCACTTAAAACATCCGAGCTACCACATAGTAATAAGCTAATAAACACTCTATAGCAACCACCCACTGTACAGGCAAATACAACTCATATTTTCTTCAGAAATGTAAAACTTTGTTTGAAGTGCTATGTGAGGATGGATGGTGCTGATGCTGCAGGCTGCATGCGGGGATCCAGGGAATTTTCAAAGTCAATAATATCACTGATGTCTCTCCGGCTTTGGCTGGACACTTAATAGACTGGATAAATATGAAGGGTCTAAATGGCAAATCTGCCATCTTGTTTACATGCGTAAAGACATTATAGACTTATAGGGCCCTATCTTGCACCCAGCACAATTGACTTTGTACACCGACGCATGTATCATTCCTATTTTGCGGTAAATTAGGGAATGAACTTGCGCTCCCGGGGGCGGTTCAGAGAAAAGAGGAGGCGTGTTCCAGCGCAAACGTTCCCTGGTTCTATTTTGCAGGTTTAGAAAACAATTCCGCCACTGACCAGGAAAAACCTTGACTAAGTCAGTGGCGCGTTGCACATGTTATTCAAATGCTATTTTAAGGGCGCATGCTTGGCCATAATCAATGTAGCGTGTGCACAACGCGCATACACTTTGATTCTCTCATCTACACAGAAGCAGCAGTTTTCATTTTTGCAAATCATAGGCTACATTATTACAAGGAAAATTATTAACACACGAGGGAAATCATTGTTGTGTCCATGAAGATGTG
Organism: Squalius cephalus; assembly: GCF_949319135.1. Taxonomy (NCBI): domain Eukaryota; kingdom Metazoa; phylum Chordata; class Actinopteri; order Cypriniformes; family Leuciscidae; genus Squalius; species Squalius cephalus. Next base: position 43,880,303 of record NC_137126.1, on the reverse strand, counting down.
AAAAAATATGTGCCTGCTCTTAAAGGGAATGGGAGATGTCGCTCTGATTGGTTTATTTCACGTTACGCCCAAACCACACCAATGAGTAATGAAGCTACTTCAGACCAACCCATTTTAGATTTGCGTTTGGAGACACAAAAATTGGAGACTAAAAAATGTTCCTCCAAGACATAGCTGCTAAAAAGTTAACGTTGAACAAAGTCTTTGAAAATGAAGAAGAATGACTTGAAGGACACTTCAAAAAATCTGTTAGAACAACAAGAAAGGGCTTCATTTACCAAATCCTTTTTTTTATAGGCAGCACCGCTGGCTGAGCGTTGTGTTTGAACAGACAGGGGTCCAACAGCAGTGACCTGCTCAACAAGATTTAGATTAAGTCGCCAAACCACTCAGATGTATAATATAACCTTAATATAACCTTGGTGTGTTTTAGGGAGAAAGAAACAGACTTTTTATTTTTCTGAGATCAATAGCCAGAGTAGAACAAGGCACGTCCAGGGGCGAGGTTGTGTCCTTGAGGCTTTCTTACCGAACTTTCTGAAACCAGCAGAGCTTGTTCGTAAGCATCTCTGCTTCCTACAACCTGGTCGGTCATATTCACAGCAGGGACGCGGGGAGATAAAACACATGAAAGCGTGGCCCAAAGATGACGCATAGAGCTGCCAAACGGTGCTCGACTGGGCTGAGAGCCTGCACAATCCTCTGGCATCCATGCATCCCTTTCCAAACACTTCCAAACTTTCGCTTTTATTATCTTAATGTAGTCCTTCCTCTCCCCAAGAGAAAGAGTGTGCTGTTGGACGGCGTTAAGCTCTATTTGAAGTGTTGCTCGGCTGTTATGGGACCTCCACAGAGATAGGAAGAAAGTAAGAGAGGGAGGAAGGGAGCAAAGAGATAAAGACAGAAGGTTGTACAAACGAGAGAGATTTCATCCTGGTGCGGAAGGAGAATGGCCCCTTTTCAGGATGTAAGATGAACAGAAACAGCAACTATCAAAAGGAAATTCCCTTGTGAAGACAACTTCAGCTGCTCATCTAACATAACGCTACCGTTGGATATATTTACACTTAGCAAACAGCAATCTGTGTGCCAGTTGTTTTTTTTTTCTTCATCTCAGCTTAGTCATTAACAAAGAAACTGAGACTTCATAATCGCTGCTTATGAAAAACAGCTCTGACGCTATACATAATTAAAGCTGCAGCAAGAAGTTTCTGAGTATTGTTGTTGAACACTGTTGATATTTGAAATCAACCCAAACAAACACACCCCTCTCTTCATTGCTCCGCCCCCAAAATGCACGAACACACAATACAAGAGTGGATGTCTCTTTTCACGAAAAATAAAGCAAAGGTGATGAATGAATGACAAGGAAGAACAAAAAAATGAACATACAGTACACAGGTTCATTGTTAGTCATAATCAGCACAGCAGCTCCAGACAAACAATGACACTCAAAACTGTTCTGTAACTACAGTTAACATTACCTTCATTCTGTGAAACAGCTAAACCAATGTAACTCACGCATGGAGCAGAGACGACGCAACCTCAGCGTCCGTTTTCAGGTCTTCACACTTAGGCCTCTCCAACGCTGGAAAGCTTTTCTAATATTAACGCGGGTCCTAAAGCTCTTGTCTGATCAAAACCCTTCTTTTTCCAGTGATATTCCTCTGAGCTTTTATCTTTTGTAATGTCTCTCAGCCATCTCTCTTTCTACAGTCGTTCTTCAAATCTCCCTCTTGCTAACTCTCTCTCCTCCCCAATCGTGAGTGGACACGCCCCTTACTTCTGATTGGCTACAAGAGTGTTGTGCTGCCCAGACCATTCCACTTTTGCAGGATTTTTTCAGAAATCACTTACTGCACCTTTAAATTAGCTCATCTCATTAAAAAATGTTTCACACAAAAAGTCATATCAGTGGCCTAGAAAAAGCTGTTTTATTCTACATGGTATAGGTGGCCTCATGGGAGGTCTATAATACCTGGAGAAAGTTCAGTTAAAAAAGTTACAGTAAAATCTCACTGGCAGCTGCTTGGGAGGAGCAGGACCTGCGTTAATGGGACCAGAATGTTTTGAGCCAATCACCTGAGCTGTAAATGCATCCAGTAAAAAGGTAACCAATAGCCTAAATGTGCTTCATGAGGTAAAACATCTTCTATAATACACAGAAAAAAAGATTTTTGGTGCTTGTTCAAGCTACCTAATTAAAATGGGATGAAGCAACACGATAGCTGAACATTTTGCCACTACTTAATTTATTGTGTTCATTCCACTTAAATGTGTTAGGCTATATCAAAGTTGACTTAATCCAACTGAAACTGGGCAAAGGTTTTTTGTTGTTGTTGTTCTAAGCATGCTTTGGATAGGGCTGGTTCGGGATAAGTAGATGTTGAAATTAAGGGTTATTTTATACATTTTTAGTATAAGGTAAGACTTGTCAGTGAGGTGAATAACATTAGAACTGAACATTAAATTAAACAGGGCTGGATTTCCCGAAACCTTCTTAACACTATGTCATTCTTAAGTTATATCTTTAGCTGTACCTTATCGTTAATACGTGTTTCCCGAAATGTTCTTAGTTAAGTATACCTTCTGTAAGTAATACATTCGGAATGTTGGTCTGGACCAATCTTAGCTTCACCTTATCACTGCAGTTCACTCCACTAGTGGCCCTTTTCCCTTTAAATAGACTCCTAAGCCTTTACTGTCTAATGGTTTGTCAGCTGATGTAGCCTACCTTTGGTTAATATAATTAAAAAGCTAACAACAATCAGTGTAATTACAATTTTATTCTGTGCATGAAAACACTTGAACTAGCCTAATTGAACACTGTGTGTATTAACTTCATAATTATATTCGTATTCTGAGATGTAAAGAAGTTTTTTTGTTTGGCCACCTGGGTGATAGGGTAAAGCTAAGAGTAGTCCAGACCAACCTTCCGAACGTATGACTTACAGAAGGTATACTTAACTAAGAACGTTTCGTGAAACATTTATTAACGATAAGGTACAGCTTAAGGTATAACTTAAAAACGACGTAGCGTTAAGAAGGTTTCGGGAAACGCAGCCCTGGTCTTTACTCAGAAATACAGACTTGTAAACTGTCTGGAATCTATATAATTGAGCTGAAAAAAGTGTATGTCTGAAATTGAGATAAATAAATTTTGTGTAACCACTTGCCTTAAAAAAAGCCATTTTCAGAGTATAATGAATTATATAGTGTATACGCTACTGTTCAAACCTGTTGGGGGGTCAGTATATAGGCTACGTTATATGCTGGTCAGAATTATTTGCCCCTTGGTAAATATGATCAAAAATGGCTGTAAAAAAAAAAAAAAAAAAAAAAAAATTCTGCATTGTTAATCCTTTTGAAATTGTATTAACAAGACTTGCAAAAATCTAACCTTTCATTGAAGTAAAATAATTGAAAGTGGGGGGAAAATCACATTATGAAATAAATGTTTTTTTCCAAAACACGTCTATATATATATATATATATATATATATATATATATATAAGCAAGGATGAATTAAAATGTGAGAGTAATGACATTTACATTGTTACAAAAGTTTCTATTTCAAATAAATGCTTTAATTTTGAACTGTTCTATTTGTTATAGTAATTCTATAATAAACCAATTCTCTTGCTCCAACAGAGCTCAACATCCCCACTGCACCATTATTACACATTATCTTGTACACATTCTTAGTCTGTTCTGTACCATATTATTATGGCCCTCAGGGCCAGATATAATAGTTAAAAAAAGAAAGAACAAAAAAAAAATAGATAGCAAAAATTAAATTTGGATCCACTTGCTGTATAAATGTCAGCAAACAGTGCAAACTTTGCTTACTGTATTTAGTGGAGTACCAAATCTAGTCACTAGTGCAAGATGATACATAAGACCACTAATCCAATAACTAAAAGTAGGTGGATACTGATCCTTCCAAATAAGCAAAATCAGATGTCTAGCTAGTAAAGTAAAAAAATAAAATAAAATAAAAATCACATTTTTAGCATTATTATCTAGAAATGTTTTTGAGCAGCAAATTAGAAATTTAATAAGCAAATTAGCTTATTAGAATGATTTCTGGAGGATCATGTGACACTAAAGACTGGAGTAATGATGCTGAAAATGTAGCTTTGACATGATCACAGGAATAAATTACATTTTAAAATATATTCAAATAGAAAGCAGTTATTTAAAAATTTTGCAATATCACTTTTTTAACAGAAAAGATTTATTTTTCAAAAACATTAAAAATATCACTGACCACAACATTTTTAATAGTATTATATATAAAATTCCTTTACTTTTTTAAAAAGATATTAACTAGATTTCGTGATATCAGCTTTAGAGCAATAAAGATACTATTTAAGCACTATAGTGGACATTAAGGTAAACTGCGGCTGCATCCGAAATCGCACACTTCCCTACTATAAAGAAGGCGAAAGAGTGTGTGACAAAAGAGCATGTCCAAATTAACAGTACTGATAAAAGAGTAGGCAAAAATTACCAGGATGATCTACTACTTCCATTGAGATTCTGAAGTGTGAATACGATGGACACTTTACCATCCCATGAGGCCACAGGAGAGGATTTGTGAATGACAGTGAAACGTCATTTTCTCCTTCAGGTCAACAAAAGTCATGACAGAGCATTAAGCAAGCACCACTAATAATGAACGATCACAAAACTTTACCTCCTCAGGATATGATTACCCATATCAGTCAAAATTTAAACATAATCGGTTGTTGACAGCAGAGAAAGGCCAATTTAAGTTCTAAATAATAACTTTTACTGCTCTGTAAAGTGCTTCTGAAACTATAAATACATGCAGCAAAATAATCAGGGTGACTATCGTGCTTTGCAGAGAGCTTTCTCATTAGCAACAACTGGCTATGAATCCGAGTTTTATCCTCATCATAAATCTGTGCACAGTCCATCAAGCCATAAACCTGTCACAGAGCCAATGACCAATAATTGAGAGTGAACTCAAGGCTTTGCAGCTCTAATGGGATTCTGATACTAGAGATCAATCTCTCTCTTCCCACAGCTCATTAATGCTCATCTTCCCACACTTGGAATGCAGTGAGTGTCTGCTCTCCGCTCTCCTCTCACCTGCAGGCCATTTCCAAGCCCTTCCTCTGCATCTGTCAGCCCACCGTTGAGATGCTACATGACAGGTGTGCTTCTTTATCCTGCGTGCTCTCGCTGCGTAATGATGGAGACAAGCTGTGCGCTTTTAAAAATATATTAAGCATCTGCCCCGGGGATCTCGCCCCCTCCGGCAGGGAACAGGGGAATGACCGTTATGCAAGGCAGCTGGTTCACAAGACTCGTATGGGAAGCCAGGCTGAGTTAATAGGATGGCAGCGCTACGGTGAGATCGAGAGAGTGTCGAACACTGAGCGATCTGTGTGTTTGTAAATATAACCTGTGTATCTGCACTCCTGGGCATCAGCAGGAGAAAGATGCACTTGTTCCAGAATATTAATCAAGCAAGGAAAAAAAAAAGGCCTCCTTCACATCAAAGTGGGAGAAAAAACGGACAAGACAGGATGGCTGTGTCATGCACTCATACACCCTCACTCTCTCTCTATCTCCATCCTACTGCATCTCGCCTTTCATCCATCCACCCGCTCCAATCTGTTTTTGGATATTTTAGTGCAAGCGCTTATGACACATCAAATTTGGAAGCTGACTTTTTCTCATTTTTGTTATGTAGAATGTGTAAAAGCAAGTGGTAAATTGAAAAATGTATGTATGGATTTATTTTAGTGCTGGGCAACGATTAATCGCTTCCAAAATAAAAGTTTGTGTTTAGGCTATAATGTATGTGTGTGTGTACTGCGTATAATTATTTTGTATATCTAAATACACACATATGTATGTATATTTTTAAGAAATATTTGCATGTATATACTGTATATATATTTATACATTATTTAAATTATATATAAATATTTTACATATAAATAATTTCTTAAATATATACATGCATGTGTGTGTATTTATATATACAAATTAATTATACAGAGTACACACACATATATTATATAAACACAAACTTTTAGGATGCGATTAATCACAATTATTTAAAAGTCTTTATTTAACCCTAGAATGCATGTGGCCTTTCTCTACTTATCCACTGCATCTGAAATTGTAGCTAATTGCATCAGTCTCAGTAGGTTCTACAGTGCTTCTGTTGTGCTTTACATTAGTATTTTTATGCTGAAAATATCATTTGTAATGATAAATACTAAATAAAGAATGCTGAATAAGAATTAGCCACAAAAAAGCAACATAAAAAACCCACAAAAATTAATATTCAAGGTTTTAATCAAATAAGAATTAGAGGCATTGATCAGGTGATGCTTTAGAACATTCTCAAATTATACACATTTTTACAGTAAATGTTTTACTTGATTTGTTAAGCTGTTAATAAAATTTGCACGGATACATTCTGTATTACATTATTACAAGAATGTAAAATAGAAGCATTTGCACCTGTGGTCTCAGACTTTTAGACCTCAATTGTATTTAATGTATAACTGTAAAAACGTGTTATACCTTAAAGAGCTCTATCTTCCTGACCTTACCCTTAAAATGACTTTCCTCTATGTATTCTAACATCAAATCAATAGCCAGTTTTCTTGGAAAGAAAGGATGGCTTCCATGAAAATGCCCTTACAAAACAACAAGTTTATCCCCTTTCAAAACAACTTGCATTGACTCAAATTTTCTTCATGTGTTCAGAGAATGAATAGGCATGCTTTCATTCTACACATATAGGAAAAATCCATTAGAACCAAACATTAAACATAAGACCAATTCCACTCCATAACAACAGAACAGCACCCAATAAGGTTAAAGAAAACATGATGGCACGTGATGTATTGTGAATGGAGGACATACAACAGCAAATACACGGCATTTACCGGCAACACAACATGTTTGGATTTATTGGGTCGATGACAAGAGCTTATTGGAAAGTGTTTGAGCACAACAGCACATAATACAGAAGCTCTCATCTGTTTTTCATACTCTAAATGCATGTCGTCATGACAAAAGTCATTTTTAATATTAGAGCGATAAATGATTGTATATTTCTGAATCCAATTAATACAGAAAAGAGAATTATGCATCCTTTGAGGAATAAAGAAATCGAACAAAAGTTGATTATTCTGTTTCAAATAAAACTATATAATTGCATATGAAATAAATAATCTTTTAATGTTCCTTTTATTTTTTTCATAAAGTGTAGCATACAGTCAAACTTTTCTAATATTAGCCAGTCAAGAAGCAAGATGTCTAGCTATTTCTTCAATGTTGCTTTCAAGCGGTGATTCCCAACCAGCTGGTTCTTGGAAAGATTTTGCTTTTGCTTTGTTAAACCTGTAAGTCTTTGTAAATTCTCATTAAAATCTGCACTGATTCACTCGTGGCATATTTCATACTTGTTGAACTTCTGTGGTAGCCTATTTATATTCCACCAGACAAAGAATGAAAATGACTTTACTGATGTTAACCCAAGTCCCATCTGGATTTCATTTATAAATAAATTCACCATTAGGTCTGTCTTTCTCCGAGAAAGTTTCTCTATGATTGTGCCCAGAACTGTCAAGACAGACAAATAAACTCAGGTGTCTCATTAAAGTGAGAGAAATATACTTTTCCAGCCACTGTTTTTTAGTCTAAAAATCATTGTAATAACAGCTGCTTTAATAATATTATTGATTTTGCTGAATGAGTCAAAAGGGGAAAAATTGAGTTTGGTGTCAATGAGCATATTGACGGGGTAAAAAAAAAAAACTATATACAGCATCCATCCTTACACTTTTCAGTGTTGGTCATGCAGTTTTAGGTTTAGTTACCACAAGGGCTTTTTTTAGAATATAACATTGAACAAGACCATTCGATCATCAGGACACAATGAAATCTGATAATATCACATCACTTTGTCAATGACTGAGTATGATAGACTTCTCAATTTGCCACATTCAGACACTCACATCTGACGAATGTCTGTACGAGCAGGAATGTGTTCTGGTGCTCTTGATATTGAGTAATAAGAATTAGATGTAAAACAGGAACTTAGCCTGAAAAAAACTGTAAGTATCTTCTGGTCAAGATCCATATTTGGCACCTACAGGGAACAAGCTGTACATAGGCAAGTTTTATCAGGGAAAGAAGTGCTCTACAACTGGAATTGCATCTCTCGAGTTCTGTTATAAGGATAATTTGGTTTGGATGAAACTCATCAGCAGCACCAAGAACAACACTGTAAACAATAATAAGCCCAATTTACTCAAACACACTTCCCCAAAATAATTAAAGATCATCAAGTTCTTCTAATATGGTCTTCTGAAACTTCAAAGTAAACAATTAAAGTATAACTAAAGATAACTATTATGATTTTTTACAATTTTGACTTTCTTTAGTGTGTAATGTTGCTGTTTGAGCATTATACAGGTCTGCAAAGTAAGCACAAAGTCACTCCAAAGGGAGTTATTCTCTATATCGATTAGTTATTCAGGAGTTATTCGACTACTAAAGATTGTAGTCTTGAGTTTTCTTCCAGTAACGTACATGTTACAATATTTCTCATTTCAATAGTTCCCGCCCAAGTCATAGCCTATGGAAAAAAAGGGACGAGGCCTGGTTGAGTTGCGTTAGTAGTGTGTTAGTCGCCATGTCCAAGAGAAACTTAAATGAATGAGAATTATTTACAAAACAAAAATGTACCACTGTGAATCATCCTGGGGTGTGTTTCCCAAAAGCATCGCTAGCCAACTATGTTCGCAAGTTCCGTCGTTATCAGCATATTTCAACGAGTCGGTGTTTCCCGAAACCATCGTTCTAACGAACATTCACAAATAGCATCGCAAAGTTGTGTAGTTGGAACGACAGCTCTCGACCTGTGGTTAGAAGCATAGTTTCTAGTTTGCATGATGTGGACTTAATAAATCCTTATCTTGAGCAAAATAATACCATTTCCTGTGTATTTTATTTAGAATACATACAAATGTAATTTGCGTCTTATAGTTTGTCAAGAGATTTAAAGCACCATTTTTGAAGAGTGCACATGTGCGAACTGCTCTACTATGTAAGAACGAGCCTATGATTGAATCTGGAAATAAAGCAAAATAACTGAGAAAAATGAGAAATAGTCCTCAGATGCCATGTCTGTAATTTATAGCAAAACATCTAGCGTTAATTCGATCTCAAACAGATTCATTAAAAGAAGTTATTACTCCACCACGTGCGTGACGTCATAAACCAACATGGTTGAACGACCACTTTGCGACAATACGGTTTCGGGAAACAGTCGTGACTAGCTAAGTGATTTCTTCAATGATGCATCGTACTATGGTAGTTAAGCAGCGAGTTACGTCGTTGTTCGGGAAATGCCCAGGTCGATCCGCTTGTTCTTCTAAATTTTCATTACCTGACTCAGGCTCGAATTGATAAGTCAAAACTGACACCATTGCTAGTGTTTACATTGAGAAGCTGAATCTCACGGTTATGGTAGGGGAAGTGACATTTCCGAAAACACGCTCGAAGCGGTTGACCAACCACAATACCCTGGTCCAGCCGACCAATCAAGAGAACATTGCGATTTTCAGAAGGAGGGGCTTCATAGTGACAGGAACTAAACTGATAACTAAACTATACTCAAACTTATTTGTTCTCGTTTCCTTGCTCTTCAGTCCTCCAGCCATTGACCCGGAAACCGATCAAACTCAGCCATCTTGAAGGGCATCTCAGTTCTCTAATTGCACCGAGAAGAGGCGAGGAAGCTTCATGAGGAGTCATGAGCGAGAAGCCCTTCACTTGCATCCTAAGGGGTGGAGCTAAGACACTAGGAAAGGAAGTCAGGATGCACAAATAAGAAAAGAGAAGCACCCATAGTTACTGACAGACTGGGAAGAGAGGTGCTGCAACAATGCAAAATATGTGAAAAAATAATGTGATTTTTGAACAAGATTTTTTTTTTTTTTTTTTAACCTGTTGTTTTAATAACAAAAGGTTTATGTAGTTAAAAACACCTGTAACTTTTGTAAGTTTCTGGTAACATATTAGTCAAGTCAAGTCACCTTTATTTATATAGCGCTTTTTACAATAGAGATCGTTTCAAAGCAGCTTTACAGTGATAACAGGAAAATAATGCAACAAAGTTTGTTTCTGCATTTGAACTGAAACATTATTGAACTAAAACAGCACATTTGGAGCTTAAATAAATGTTTATAATTAGTCATCTTACTCATGTTCAGTGGATGTGATGAGACTTGCTGATGTTTGTCTAATCGATTTTCTGTTTCTGTTTGCAAATCAAGTCCTTTGGGCCCTGACCTCAACCAATGATCTGTGATGCAGCCAGCTGGAGAGAAACTGCTGTTTTCCTCTCCACTCATTCCTGTACGCATGATCCCAATTTGACACTGCAATAATGGAAGCTTTTAACCATGCCTTCATCATTTACACATCATTTGATGCTTTTCAAATGTCTTTTATGTAAAGATTTTTGTTTTACTCCACCCCAGCTGACTTTCAAAAATAAAGTGCCCCTATTATGCTATTTTAAAAGTTTCTAATTTTGTTTAGGAGGTCTCCTACAATAGGTCTACAAGTGTTCAAGGTCAAAAAAACAATTCAATTTTCTCATAATATGCGTTGCCTTTACAATGTCTGAAACAGTTCAATCAAATATTCAGTCCTCTCTAAACTCCTCCTTTCCGAGAGCCAACTCTGCTCTTATTGGTCAGATGGCCCAGTCTGTTGTGATTGGGTACCGCTTACAGCGTGTGTTAGAAACAAAATGCCCATTACCATATCTGAATTTCAGCTCCAGAGGCTTCCTCAGCACTTGTATACACAGTGATAGGAACAGTAACAATGGCGTTGGTTTTACCGTGTCAATTTGAGCCCGAGTCCTCATCTTTTGAAAGTGAATTTGCTTTGGCTGCGTGGAAAACAGCATATTCTCAACATTTCTACAACACGACCCAAACACTTACAGAAATTTCACAATCTACACATTGTATATGACCATTTTAATATGTATTGTCTGCAAATTATCAAAAAAAATCATCCATCCATCCATCCATTTTCCAAATTTTTCATTAGTCCTATGATCATATATTATATAATTTCTAATATAATTATACACTGCCAGGCCCAAAAAAAGTTGATATTTGGATTTAAATTAGCAAATGTTTAAGAGTCTATGATTGGATCATCATTTCAGTGCTTATTATGTTCATAGCATGTGATATGTTTGGCAACAGTTCTTCTAACACTAATTGATGGGGTGCGTAGCTTTTCATTTCTTAAACCACCATTGTAGGAAGACACATCATGGCCATATTCCAGGATGACAATGTCAAGATTCATCAGGCTCAAATTGTGAAAGAATGTTTGGAAGGGAGCATGAAGAATCATTTTCACACATGAATTGGCACCTCTTAGTCCAGAGCTTAAATTCATTGAAAGTGTTTGGGATGTGCTGGAGGAAACTTTACAGAGTGCTGGACTCTTGCATTGTCAATACAAGATCATGACCAAAAATGTATGCACCTCTTGATGGAAATAAATGTTATTAAATGTATAAATGTTTAAATAATCAATGTCATTTCCATCAAGAGGTGCATACATTTTTGGTCAAGGTCTTGTATATAACGAATATTGTCAGAAAGACCTAATAAGAGCTAGTATTTTGTTATTGCTGAACATCTCTCCTCCACACCTTTGCAGAAGTGCAGTGGGATGTTTACAAAAAATAATGCATGTATATACACCGCTGGGTTTGCTCTTCAATCAGTTGCCCATCACACTGGAACACCCTCGAAAGGATGTGGCTGTGCTTTTGGGTTGAATTAAGCTCAGCGAAGCATGAAAAGAGAGAGGAAAGACGTGCATCGGTGAAAGCACAGTTTGTTATGCCTCAGCCTGTGGCTGCATGAAAATAGAACTAAACACACCCTGTTCTCTGCCGGTTGTGGGTTTGTACAACAGTACATTTGTCTGCACACATACGCACACACTATCACATTTTGAAAAGTGCATACACATTTACATTTACATTTACATGAACACCCAGTTTTGAATTACTTTGAGATGAAGACTTCCGTTTTAAATTTGCCTGAAGTGTAGAAGCACTTAAGTGGAAAACTAATCATAAAATCATTGTCTGTGCAGATTGACATCATTATAAAGAGTTCTCAAACTCAAGCGTGAATTATAATGTTTCCTTTTCTTGTTAGAAAGAACAAGCTGAAGGATATTAAACACATGGCCCAGACTATGCTCAAATGAGAGTTGTTTGTCAGTACAAACATTAAATACAACTGCAAGTGCATTAAAGGAATCATATTCTATACTGTCTTCTTTTCCCCCTGAATGCCACCAAAAACAGCCAATTTTCCACCCGCTCACTGCCCCTGAATTTATCAGGTTGCTTCTTCAACTGAACCGTTAAGAGTTCATAAAAATGTTCATGATTTACACAATGGAAATACACAGACACGAATGACAAGAAATAAGAACCATAGATGTACCATAAAACTGCTCAATTGTACATCTGCATATTCAAACTGACATTGACTTGACAAATGCTATGATCCAAACAAAATTTAAATGGACTAATGCAACATATTCCCTTATCCTGAGAAACCAGGAAGAAAACAAAAGGTACAAGAAAACAGCAAAGAAAATGTAAAATAATTATAATTAATAATTAATAAATAAATAATATTACTACATTTAGTTTTAAAATTTAAGGAAATGTTTTAAATTATTTTTGTGACAGATAATATTGAAAGTCAATATTAGTATATGTGTGTGTGTGTTTATTTATATACTGTAAAAGGCATTTGAAACGCTGTTATCAAAAATATGACAAATATTAGGCTAATAATTAAATAATACATTTCAGTGTTTAATTGAAGATCATTTTGAAGGGGAACCTTTCAAAAGATCTTTTTCCCACACACATCACTAAAAATTACTCCAAAACTACATTTACAGAGTGTACAGGTGGCTGTCAGCACCGCTTTCAATACACCCAATGACGGAGGGATAGAAAGCGACATCTGGAGCAAAAGAGTGTTGTGAATGGTGTTAATCTGTCAGGAGCTGAGATATGGCAGTGGGATAGAGATGTACATTAAATGAAGGTAAAACGCAGTCAATGCAGTCAAGCAGTTGTGGATGTGATTTATAGTGTACCAGCAAATGGGAAGGAGACGGTATGGGAGATGATGAGCTATGAATGAAAGATTTATGGTAAGTAGAAAGAAACGCATCCAAGATTGCTTTCCCCTCCCCAAACTAATGCTGCATTCAAGTCATGTCAAAATGATCGTATTTAGGAGATGAATGCACAACAATGTCAAAATTACCAGTGGAAAGCATTGCAGTTTTATTGAGCCCAGACTCTCTGAATTGGGGGCTTGTCAACTGAAGAAAAATCATAGCAGAAGTTAATTGGTATTAGTTATAATTAAGTTGTAATTGTGGATGTTGACTGCATAATTTAGCTTGTATGCATTCTGACTACTGTTCTTAAAAAATAGCAATAAAGCTTGCCAGAAAAGAATTCTCATTTAGCTGGCGTATGAGTCAACAGGTTTGTGTGAAAAAATAAATAAAAAAATTCTTTGTGGTAGCAACCTAAAGTTAAAACATTGATAAAGCATCTAATGTGCTTAATTTGCTCTTCCTTTTGTTGTTGTCTCAGTCGGTAGGTGAAAAGACAAAAAGAAATACATCCCAGTGAATCTAATTTCATAACCAAAATGACTTGAATGCATATCATCTTAATTATGACCTGAGTAGACACTACCCGGGAGAACTTGAAATCATCACGTCAAGAAGGATAATAATGCGTTCCACCCAAAGGTGGATGATGGATATAAGAATATTAGATACGTGGCCGTGGCCTCTAGTGTCAGTCACTAGTGCACCTCTTGAGATCAGGGGAGTGAGGTTTACATGTACAGCTCTTACTAGCTTGCCTCCGTTATACAGACAATCAAAATAAAGTGTTACCAAATGTATAATGCTAAATCTAAAAGGATTGAGTTATGAAGATAAGACATTTATGAACAAAAAAAGTGATAAAAGACAAAAAGTTTATCCATGATGCACTGCAGCATGAACTGTTAACTTAGGCCTTGTTCACACCTGCTATTAAGATGCATTTTGGTCGATCGTATCACAGGTAGAAGAGGGAGACACATAGCCGTTCACACCTGGTGTTTTAATCCGTCTGTTTTGTCCACTTTCAAGCACTTCTGTCCTGATTTCTTTGAGGAGAGGGTTTAAGGCCTGGTAAATGTATGGGTTTTTTCAGATCTTTTGATCTAATGGAGAAAGTAAGCTTGCACAATTTACATAAGTACGTGATCGGAGACAATGGAAAAACATATGGAGAGCAAGCAGCTTTAGTTTCTTCTCTGATAGCTGCAAGACCACACTGAACGCGGTGAGTGTGTGTTAGAAACATAGACTGTATAAAAATATGGACGTAGTGTCCGTGACGTCACCCGTAGGTTTCTGAAGGCCATTTTTGAAGCCCAAAGTGGGCGGGGCCGGCCGTTGCCATCTTGGCAGCGCGTCACTCCCGGATAACTGAAAATGGGCAAAGAGGCGGGATTAGCTGAGGTGATGTGACGGCTAACAGACGGCTAATAATAACAGCAGCGCAATCCACCTGTCACTCAAGTGGACACACCCTGAATTGTGCCAAACTTTAAGGCTTAATATAATTTTAACGGATGAGTTATAAAAAAAAATTCACCCCCTCACAGTTGTCATGAAGGGCAAAATTAGCTATATAGACCAAAACCACTTGTTGTACCAGGCTGTAAACATAATTTGTTCTGCTGTAAAGTTGGGCATTTTAACATGGGGTTTGTGGGATTGGCTCTCTTTTGAAGACTGTCTCTAGCGGCCAGTCGATGAATTGCAGTTTAAGTCACTTCTGTGTTGGATTCAAGAGAGAGACCTGAAGGTTGCTGCTTGGTTAGAAATCAGGAATGGTGAGAGAACATTGTGCTTGGTACGTTTTTCGTCTTCAAACCAAATTTGGGTCTCCAGCCGACAAAGTTTAAATCCCGTCTGGCTAGCGCACTTCCCATAATGTTTACTCTTTATGTCAGTATGTGGAGAGTAGACAGTCTTTTGTGGTTGTTTGAACGCATTCGACAACATGAGCGTTTGCACTATGAAAGCAATCCGGTCGAACGCGTTTTCGAATACCTCTGGAAATTGTTGAATGTGGACAAGCTCAAAACGTTTTAGATGAAACTCTAGATGGCGCAGGCTGATAGGCCCTTAACTCAATTTGTTAGCGATCACAACGTTATCTACATTGCGCAGCTGATTGGTTGCTGTGGCATCAGTGTCCAATGAGCAGCAGCTCAACATTCAAATACTTGCCATTGTTTGGCTGTTAGCAGTCTGCAGCACGCTTTCAGAAACCCTCCACCTTCCCCAGCTCCACCTGTATAGATCTGCTATGGGGGTTATTTCATGTATGCAAGTGTCTGTGCTTGCTCTGCAGCAACAGCGTAGCAGATCTATTCCGCCAAGACTAAATACATTAACATCTGTATTGATCTGATCAACCAAAATGCATCTTAATACAAGGTGAAAACAGGGCCTAAAAAAATTCACTTTTCTAACTCTAGTTAGTATGTATTGTTGCTGTTTGAGCATAAACAACATCTGTTACAGCGCTCAAAGTTCAAAGCAAAGGAAGATATTTCCTTTTAAAGAAATCGTTTTTTAAGGACTACAACAAATGGCTGGAAAAGACAATCCATCTTTTCACATGCAATACAGTACATAACACAAATGCAATAACGTGTGTGTGTGTGTGTGTGTGTGTGTTGAGGTTGTAGAGTATCTGTGTGTGAAGGGTACACAGGTGTCACAGGACTGGTGCAATCTGGAGATTCTACCACAGACAAATGAGATGCCAACTTTCTTTCTGCCAGCATCCTCCCCTCCTGCTTCTTTCTCCAGGTTCTGGTTTCTCAGATGGTGATATCTCATGAATTCATTGATTAATAAGAACTGTGATCTTGCAGTCTCTCTCTAGCATATTGAACTGACCTGCCTGCCAGCACTTTTTCTGAGCCCACAAAAGTTTTCAGATTCGTGTGCATTCTGAGCCTTCAGGGAGGACAGAGCTGGGAAAACACAATGTTCCATCTCCAGGATCATGGGTTTGATTTGAAGCGATACCAAGCTCAGGTCAAGCGTCCTCAAAAATACAGCTTTCCATGTTTCAGGCTGGATGAGCAAATTGCAGGTCTCTTCCTCTTGAGCCTTCAGAGGTCCCAGAGGGGTTGCAGATAGTTTACGGGGAAATGTCTTCGTGAGCATTACCAAACCTTGGTTATGTCTGCACAGAATACATGAGAAGAGGAATACGGCTGATTTTAAAGGCTTTGGTGGTTGCGTGAGCATCTTTGACTTTGATTTGACCTCCATATATTGCATGTTTTTGATGCTCAGTCAAAAAACCAACAGCTTTTGAGTTATACTCAGGTTGTCAGCTTTCTAGCACCCTATTATGGGATCAGAGCTGGAATTCCATGGCAGATTAGTTGTTAAATGAATTTACAGTACCATTACTGTAGTAACATTACCAGTACCGATGACCTCAGGATACATCACTGATGATGTGCCCTGGTGCATCAGAAGATGTATCAGTACAACTGAGGACATTTTATAAGCATAATGGTTTTTATACATCACAGAAAAAAAAAAAAAAACGTTAATACTTTATAATAACTGCACGCTATTAATCATTATCTATGCATTAGTAAACAGTTAATTCATCATTTATAAAGCATTAATAGACATTAATAAGCAGTTTATAAATACAGCTATAAATGCTATATTCTTGATTTCATAAGCATATCTATGATATGTTTAATAGTTGTATTTTCATACTTTATTAATTATCAATTTATAATATCACTTAGAAAGTGTAAGCAAATGATTGATAAACTATTTAAATGTGCAATAGCGAATCCACCATGGCACGAGCGCAACTGGCTTTTAAAGGGAATGGGAGATGAGACTCTGATTGGTTTATTGCACGTTATGCCCAAAACACACTCATTAAGAGAATAGGGACAACCCCTTTAGACTATGCGCCGGGTGCGCCGACCATTTTTCCCGTCGTTAAACTAGCAAAAGCGGATTCAGACATAGTGCACTTGCGCCGTGCGCTTTAGACCATACGCTTAGATCGTTAAAATAGGGCCCTAAGTGTCAGATGTGCTTTTGAAGTATATAGTGAATTAATCTGAAAACACAGCAAATAAGTGCTGCTAAGAGACTTGTCCAGCCTTCCTTTAAATCGGACTGATTTCAATGCCCTCTTGTGTTTATCTGCACTGTTGATCTCTGTGATGGATGAATGCGCTGCCTGTCAGTCGGCCAGAGACTCAGAGTTGCTCAGTCTCAGATGTGGGAGCAGGGTTAAGTTGTCCTTGTAGTCCGAGCCTTATCTTTCCCTGCTCTTATCCGGCAGATAAGAGGAAGACAGTCGAGCAGATAGAAGCAAGGTTACTAAATGATGGACGGTTACAGGCTCCTGTCTCAACAGGAATCTGATGAAGGTGTTAATGTGTTTGGGTCTGCTAATCTGGAAAATAATTGGTGCACCTGTTTTGAATCTTATAATGCTATCACTCCATTCCAGATGGATGTCAACACAGTAACAACCCATTCCCACTACCTATTTGATATAATGAACAATTCAATTGCCATCAGTAACATGCATGATATTGTAAAAATGAAAATCAAGGGACTAAATATAGACATTGAGTATATAGATAATACTAAAATGCCACTGCTGCAAAGTATCAGATTTTCATTCATTCATTCACTTTGGAATAACGAAAAACATTTTTGTCTTTTTTTGTTTGTTTTTTGCGCAGACAGAAACATGACTGCAAGCTGTCACGCTGTAAAAAAAAAAATCCCCAAAAAAACCACCAAAAAATTATAATCCTTTTAGTCTGCTGAAGCCATTAGCTTTGAGTGATGATTTTTGCTTTCCACAACATTTTTAGAATTGGCATGAGGAAAAATAATGACTTTTTAGTTGTGGGTTAACTATTGCTTACTATATGTATCAGCAACACAAACAACAATAAAATAATCTATTAACTGTCTATATATATATATATATATATAATAAGTAGGCTATAACTTAGTTCAACTGTGATAATGGCATGTTTAACCCAGAGGAACTTGTTGAAAACTTCAAAATGTTCTGTGGATTAGTGTCATGTTGGGTGTTACAAACTGCTTTTGTACGTCTCATTGTTGTCTTCTAAAGTTTATTTACTACCCTAGGAATGGATCATGCGGTAAAATATTGTTTGACAGGCATCTCCTGGATGACAAAAGCTATTGCCTCTGGCTGAAAGCCACACACACATTCAAGAGCCTTGGCACACTGAAGGGAAGTCGTGTTCTCCGTAGTGCCCTTGGTAGTGAGCCAAACCGAGCAGCGATCAATCGCAGTAAATTAATTACTGCTCAGAAGTCCAGCTGACCACATAAATGCCCCGTTAATCATTTCTACAGTACGGACGTTCTAGATGGATGCTGTAATGTCTAATGATGGCAATGATGCTGTAATGGTTTGATGTGTGCTGAGACTGAATGAAATGTGAAGGCAGCGATCACAATTCCACCATCCTGCTGGATTTAAGTATTTGGTAAAATCTTTTTTTGTGTGTTTATCAAAACATGTAGAAGCATCATCATGCTTTCAGAAATCTCAATAAAGAAAATAAAGCAAGCTTGATGAGTCCAGCCCATTTACCTGTCAGGCTTTGTAGATCAGTGAATATATGAATGAAAACAAGAGGGTTGGTTTATAGCAGACTAAAAGTGCCAAAAGTAAAAAATAAAATAGTTAAAATATCAGTTAATTAACTTAAAACTAAACATGTAGATCAATAATCACCTTTGAAATAGACACATAAATCGACATGTTTAAAGCTGATTGTTTTATTACATTTTGGAATGTTTGTCAAATGTTATGCAAATGCAAATATTAAATAGATTTTTTTTTTTTTTTTTTAAGAATTGACCGATTTATCTTCTTAATCTATTTGCCAAATACGTTTCTTTATCAGTTTGCCCAGTTTGTCTAAGTATAGCAGTCACTGGTTATGGACTACATTTCATCACCAATTTCATCAGATCAGTCATAATGGGTCAGAATGGTTGATATACTGTACGTCCACCAACTCACTGAGGTTGCCTGAGGCTTAAACTACAGTAACAGAGACCCAAAAGATGTGTCCTGTAGATATTGTTCTTGCAATATACCCACAAAAACAAACAGCTTTGGACCAGGTAGGAGGTTCTGCTCATTTATAAAACTGCTGTAAATCAGGACGAGAGTAACTACATGCATGCAAGATACTGCAAACATACTGCAAGAACGCTGGGAACACTGTTATCTGATTGAGTGAAGATAGTGTCTGTGTGGCTACATTAATAACACCAGCACTTATTTACTTCACTGCATCAGGTTGCATTCAAATAATGACATGCATTAGCCAGGTTTATTAACAAATGAGCTGTTTGAATAGCAATTAAATACAAATTTGTCATAATTTGATCTTTCTTTTAAATTGGTGGCAATGTCTTTGTTTGCATCGGCACTGATCGCTGTGTTAATGCCAATTGATTGCTTCCGTGAGCGTAACCCTTCATTTTTTTACTGTTACTGACAAGAGAAATTCAGTATTGTGGTTTACATTTACATTTATTAGCTTAGCAGATACTTTTATCCAAAGCGACTTACAAATGAGAACAATAGAAGCAGTGAAACTAACAATAGGACAACAATAAAGTGCTATGACCCTTTCCAGTTTAATCTATTGCAGTACGTGTACTTTTAAAATATATATATATATATATATAAATATATAAAGATAATAGATATAGAATAGAAGATAAAGTGTTAGTATTAATGGATCAGGTGTTGCCGAAAAAGATGCGTCTTCAGCCGTTTCTTGAAAATGGCCACGGACTCAGCAGCTCTGGTTGAGTTGGCACCATTCATTCCACCAGCAGCGAACAGACCAGGAAAAGGTGCGAGAAAGAGATTTTGTGTCTCTTTGAGATGGCACCACAAGACGCCGTTCACTTGCAGAGCGCAAGTGTCTGGATGGCATGTAACTCTGAAGTAATGAGTTTAGGTAAAAGGGAGCAGAGCCAGTGGTTGTTCTGTAGGCAAACGTCAGTGACTTGAATTTGATGCGAGCGGCAACTGGCAACCAGTGCAGTTTTGTGAGGAGAGGAATGACGTGTGCCTTCTTCGGCTTGTTAAAGACCACTCTAGCTGCAGCATTTTGGATCAGTTGTAGAGGTTTGACAGTGCAAGCTGGAAGATCTGGAAGGAGAGCATTACAATAGTCAAGTGCTTAGACAAGGAGTTGTGTAGCATGCTCTGATAGGAAGGCCCTGATCCTCCTAATGTTGTACAAGGCAAATCTGCAGGACCGGGCAGTTCTAGCAATGTGGTCTGTAAAGTCCAATTGATCATCAATCACAACTCCAAGGTTCCTGGCTGACCTTGATGGAGAAGTTGTGGCGTAGTGTTGGGTTGGCTGGGACCACAAGCAACTTTTCATTTGATTTAGGAGTCACACGTCATTTTATATCACAATTCCCCTCAGTTTTAGAGATTTAAACCTAGTGAGCTACATCATTTCACCATAGACAGATGCTGTTGAGGCTGTTGTTGGCTTTCTAAAAAAAGTTTAAGCTTTCCACAAAAATACTGTTTCCGGCATAATTATAAGAAATGTTTCTTGAGCAGCAAATCAGAATATTAGAATGATTTCTGAAGGATCATATGACACTGACGATTGAAGTAATGATGCAGTCTTGGTGAAAAGAAAAATAAATCTTACAGACATCAATCTTTTGAACGGTAGTGTACCAAAACATTTTATATTCTGAAAGCAAAGGCCCATTCTTAGGCAACAGGGTCTCTGATTTCATTCTCCCAGCAGAACCATAAAGATATAATTGCTACTATAAATTACTCCAAATGTTTAGGTTTATTACCACACACAACCATCTACTAATGGAACAATGCATGTTTGAGGGGAAAATTGTCATCTTGCTAGTTCACTAATGTCTTCGCTGTTTAACACCCACTGCATGACCTATTAAAGGTAAAAGGATCTAGAGACTTAGAGAGTTTGTCGTTACACCCACGAAGACATTCACTGGTACTCTAATTCTCAAATATGGAGTGACTGTACGTTTGTAAATGTAATTTGTAATGGTGTCATTTCTCTTGAACAAATTGGCAATGAAAAATCTCAACTCAACAACCTCATCTGTGTTACACAACACTCTAAACCTCTGACGCTAAACCTCTTGCTAGAACTGACATTTCAAGCAAAAATGAACACTGACCATTTGCTACTGTTACCGTTTCTAATTCAGCTTTACAGCACATCCCATCAAAGACATCTCTAATGTATTATGAACAGGATCATTTTCAGTATGTGCAGATGAAGTGGTTAAAGATACTTTTCTGCCATTTTTCTTCTAAAGGGACTGTCCCCTGGTTTCACAGACAGGGCTTAACCTAGTCTCAGACTAAAATGCATGTTTGTGCTGAAAGCAACTTGCACTGACATATCTTAAAACATGTCAGAGCCATTGTTTTGTCTCAAGATTCACAGCAGCATGTTTTTTTGTTTTTTCCTTAGGCACGTTTATAAAATCTACTTAAATGCCCAAATTTGACTAATTGGACCTTTCCCGATCCCGTACCCCTCTCTCTCCCACCTCGCTTCCTGTCCACTCTATAACATCATATCACAATAAAGGCAAAAATCATCAAAAATAAATCTTAAAAAAAAAGAAGAAATTGGAGGAGAAGATCTGGTGGTGCTCTGGCGAAAAAAACCAAAATATACATGTAAATTTAACAACAGCTGGGCTGAAGAATTAAATTTCATATCTCAAAGCCATATCGACATTGCCCACGCCTAAAGAAATTAAAAGAAACACGTGCACACCTAACGTACAAGAGACTGAATGTGATTCATTTACATTTACATTTATTCATTTAGCAGACGCTTTTATCCAAAGCGACTTACAAATGAGAACAGTAGAAGCAGTGAAACTAACAGTAGGACAACAATATGCAAGTGCTATGACCCTTCTCAGTTTAATCTAACGCAGTACATGTTAATTTTTTTTTTTTTTTTAAATAATAGAATAGAATAGAATAGAATAGAATAGAATAGAATAGAATAGAATAGAATAGAAAAGAATAGAATAGAATAGAAGAGAAAGTGTTAGTATTACTGGATTAAGTGCTGTCGAAAAAGAAGCATCTTCAGCCGTTTCTTGAAAGTGGCTATGGACTCAGCAGCTCTGGTTGAGTAAGGCAGATCATTCCACCAGCAGGAAACTGTCATGGTAAAGGTCAGAGAAAGAGATTTTTGTGCCTCTTTGAGATGACACCACAAGACGTCGTTCGCTTGCAGAGCGCAAGTTCCTGGATGGCACATGAGTCTGAAGTAATGAGTTTAAGTAAAAGGGAGCAGAGCCAGTGGTTGTTCTGTAGGCATAAGTCAGTGACTTGAATTTGCATCCCTTTGATGCGAGCGGCAACTGGCAACCAGTGCAGTTTTGTGAGGAGAGGAATGACGTGTGCCTTCTTCGGCTTGTTAAAGACCACTCTAGCTGTAGCATTTTGGATCAGTTGTAGAGGTTTGACAGTGCAAGCTGGAAGACCTGCTAGAAGAGCATTACAATAATCCAGTCTGAATAGAACAAGTGCTTGGACAAGGAGTTGTGTAGCATGCTCTGATAGGAAGGGCATGATCCTCCTAATGTTGTACAAGGCAAATCTGCAGGACCGGGCAGTTCTAGCACTGTGGTCTGTGAAGTTCAATTGATCATCAATCACAACTCCAAGGTTCCTGGCTGACCTTGATGGGAGTTATGGATGACGAGCCTAGCTGAATGGTGAAGTTGTGATGAAGTGTTGGGTTGGCTGGGACCACAAGCAACTCTGTCTTCACAAGGTTTAGTTGAAGGTGGTGGTCCTTCATCCAACCAGAAATGTCTGTCAGGCAGGCTGAGATACGATCAGCTACCGTCGGATCGTCAGGCTGGAATGAGAGGTAGAGTTGTGTGTCATCAGCGTAGCAGTGATAGGAAAAACCATGTTTCTGAATCACAGATCCTAGTGATGATGTCATGTAGATGGAGAAGAGAAGTGGTCCAAGCACTGAGCCCTGAGGCACCCCAGTAACTCGATGTTGGGTCTTAGACACCTCACCTCTCCACGACACCCTAAAGGACCTACCTGAAGTAAGACTTGAACCATTGGAGTGCGGTTCAGGAGATGCCCTTCATCTTTAGGACTGACAGGAGGATCTGGTGGTTAACTGTGTCAAAGGCAGCAGACAGATCCAGCAGGATGAAAAGGCCGGATATTCTCACGACAAAGTTCTTTTCATTTTTTGCCTAGAAGTAAAAAGATGTTTGAAATACCTTTGCAGAAATATACTGTTAACGAACATTGCACCGCATCCTCTCAATGACAAAGTAAATTCAAAATAAAATTGACAGCGGCTAAAAAACAGCGGTTAAGAAAGCATCTGATCATAGCAATATGGATATGTTTGCACCAGCTGTTTGCCGACCATCATGTCGACAGATGAGGTAATTAAAATTAAACAGTTATGATAAAAGTTATCATTATTATTATAATTAAGTTATTATTATTATATCTGAGACTAGACTATATAGATCTGTCTATGTGAGGCTATAGTTTGAATTAATCCCTTTTTCTTTACATGACAGATTGACATTACAGTACAGAATTACTTTTCTGGCATTATCCTGAACATAAGCATTTATTTCATAGGCATTTACACATAGGACTGAAGAGAGGCTCTTGAGGGCCTGCACAAATGCCCATAGTGCTTCAAATTAGTCTAAATAGTCAACCTAAGATGTCGGGGAAGGTTTCATTGTTGTTGTTTTTTACTTTCGTTACAAGCTGTTCGCACAATTGCAATATAAAAATGATTAATACATGAAAATTCTTACATATACCCCTTTAAGAAATGATGCAATCACATGTTCATCAAAATGGAGGCAAAAACTTCTCAGTTGACTGAAAAGAGCAAAGCCTCATTTGAAAGCAATTAAATCTGATAACATTATTGTATGAGAACAGAACTGTTTCTAACGTTTCCACTACATATATTCACAGTGGTACTGTGAACCCTTTGGTTACCACAATATCACCACTATTATTATCTGAATCCATACGCAAATAATGTTAAATTGGTACCATTTATTGATCCTGAAGAAAATGTTGTACAGGTTAATTTGAAAATTCATGATTCAATCCACAGCATATGTTACAAGCAAGATCAATAAATTGAGAACAATATTTACAAAGCCTGCTTTATTTCTGTCTTCAGACCTCAGTCAGTGAATGTGAATGTTTGACCTTTAGGTCAGAACATTCTCTATTGAATCCTGCATCTTATATTTCATATAAGATAATCTTTATAACACTTTAATAGTCCTTATCTACCTTATCTTGCAGTTTCTAGGAAGCCTTGAAACTTAGGGGTGTTTTTTTTTTATCATTCTTGATTTCTGGGGGGGGGGAATGGCAAGACTGCAAACACGTCCATCTAACAGAACTAATAGAGATAGAAGAGAGAGCCAGAGACAGCAGAAGTGCTTTGTTAATTTGTAAAGGGGTCATGGCAGTGTGTGTTTAGGGAGAAATGTAAAAGGAGAACCTTTGACGTACCATTGTTTCTCTCATACACAAAAACCTGAGTATTTTTCTAGCATCCAAGTCTAGATAACCGAAAGCCAAATCTGCAACAAAACATCCTTTAGAGATACATAGACCGGGGCTAGTTGTCACAACAATGCTTGTTTTCTCTGGCAGTGGTTCTGTATGTTGATTCCATTTTAATACATTTTAAAATGTAATTTATTCCTGTGATCAAAGCTGAATTTTCAGCATCATTACTCCAGTCTTCAATGTCACATGATCCTTCAGAAGTCAGTCTAATATGCTGATCTGCTGCTCAAGAAACTTTTATTATTATTATCAATGTTGAAAACAGCTGCGCTATTTAATACCTTTGAGGAAACTGTGCAGCTTTTTTTCCCCATGATTTTTTACTGAATAGAAAGTTCAAGAAACGATTTATTTTAAATAGAAATCTTTTGTAACATAGCTAATACATGTCTTTACTGTCACTTTTGTTCAATTTAATGCATCCTTGCTGACTGAAAGTATGCTGGAAAAAAAAGACCCCAAACTTTTGAACAGTAGTGTATGTAAATAAAGTATGGCTTATTAAAACCACACAGATCTATCTCATACACAGAAACTTCAGTACTTCAAAAGCTGATTGTTCCTTTAAAGATTTCAGCACATTCTTTTGAAATTTCATCATCTATTTGAAATTTCATCATCTTGCAGTCTCCAAATACCCTCAAATGACTGAGTTTGACTAACAGCAGGTGAACGATCTGATTCTGAAGACAATTTGAAAATAATTCTCCTCATCAAAAAGCAATGAATTTCCATTTAATGATAACTTCACGAAGAGAGGAGCTGTCTCAATGTAACAGTGTTAAAAAGAAGTGTTACTATAAATGTTATGTCTTTCACCAAAATTACTGTTTTGTAATAATTAAATTAAGTAATAATAAGTAAATAATCTATTTAATAATTGTTTGGTGACCCCTTGTGGTGACATAAGTAATTAGTATGTCATTTGCCCTTTCACCTGTGAAAACTTTGTGTACTGTGGAACATCTCTTGTACTGTGGTACTTTGCGAAACAAGTGGAACCTTTGGTGAACTATGGACTCAATTCGCCATTTTATATTTTTGTAATCGAATTACATCCGTTTGTGCAAGTTTATTTTTCGTTTTGTGTACTTGCAATTAAAAAAATAAAAACTTTTATTTCTTTCCCCCTACCATCCACGTTGAATTAATGGCTGAGAAATTTCCTTCAGATTATGACGCTATTAGCCTATTTGTCCCTAGAGGGAGGGGTGTTTTACTTTCTGGGATGAAAAATGGTGTCATGACTCGCAATGAGTCATTTTGTGGAGGGGTTGGCAATCTCCAGTTTATGTGTGATAGTGAAAGGGGTACAGGACGTGGACATACTACAACAAATCCGACAACGAGACAATCTTTGGGGGATGGGCCTTTTGTTTCCACTCCAAGAGCTGATAATCCTGACCATGCATTGCAACAATTGACAGATATGATGCGTAGACTTGGAACCCAAATAGGTGATTCGATCATGGCGAGACTCGCTGAAACAGGAGTTGTAAATGCAAATTGTAACTCACAAGTTAGCAGAGAAACAGGCTCCGATAACGTCAGTCAAAATATGCCTCAAGTCACAGTTCATGTTAAAACAGACAGAGAACCAGTGACATTTAAAGGTGACAGCTCTGATAAATACTCTGTCTGTGTTTGGATTGAATTGACAAAATCTCAGCTAAACAAACAGAAGTGTCCAGTCTCCGACCAAGCTGACGAGATACTGTCGAGATTAATGGGCAAGGCAAGGGACATTGTTAAAATTGGGTTGAGGAGTGGTGTTTCTCCGGATGTAGTGCATAACCCTGACATAATCTATTCCATACTGCTCAAGTACTTCAGCGACGCTTCTTCTTGTTTGCTTCTGGCTGATTTTTATTCAACATGTCCAGAGCCAAAAGAAAATCCAGTGGATTACTGGATCAGACTTAACAAAGCAGCTGATTTAGCTGAGGAAGGGTTGCTCAGACAGGGTAGAGTTATAGATATTATTAGCATGGAAGTGGCATGTATGTTTGTGAAACACTGCCCTGACCCTGAGTTATCATGCCGCTTTAAATGCAAGCCAGTTGATGATTGGAATGCAAGAGACATTCAGTGGCGGCTGGATGATTACCAGAGAGAGAAAAAGAGCACCATTGAGACAGAGTAGTCTTCATCTCCGTAACTTTGCTGCTGTCGTTCAGTGCGATGACCAATCATTGAACATTATCTATTGAATGAACAGACAAGCTGTTCCAATGTTTCCCTATCTGCAGACATTAAGCTCATTGTACTGACCCGGCACACTTCCATGGCACAAAGTGTGCCAAAGCCAGATGGGGAGATCTTCAGCCGCATGATGAGTATGCTGGAACAAGTGCTAGAGAAGGTGGCGCAAAATAGCAATGTTCATCCCTTGCACAGTGCTGATTTTAGACAAGGTGATAGAGTGAGAATGTGATGTCTGTAAAGCGCGAACACATTCCACCAAAACTCAAAACTCAAGACTGTGTTTCTCTTGTTTTTCCTCAGGGCACTCACACAATGCATGTCCACACAGAGTGTCTGCTCAGCGCAGTCAGACTGGGGGAAACTAATGGACCCGTATATGGTGGGGGGGTGTACAGGTCTAAGCGATAACTCCCATATGGCTGATGTTGACGTTGAATTTGCATTTACTTTGGTCAAAGACTTTTGTGATTCGACTGAAAATGTCATTGTGCAGAACACCAACACAATATGCAGAAGCGATAGTTTTTTTTACACACCAGTCATCGTGGGGAACAAGTTAACTCTTGGTGGCATGCTCGATAGCGGGTCAATGGCTTGCACAATGAGTGAAATGGCTGAGGCTCAAAAAGAGAATGAATTCAATTTTGATGTAGTTCTAATAGGCTGTGGCGGTAGTCGAGCCAAGCCTAAATCTGCTTGTGATGTTGAAATGGAAGTGTACGGCTGTAAGATCATTGTGCCTACCCTGGTTGTTCAAAGCCAACTGGATGAACTTTTAATCAGAACAAGCGTAATCAAACATGTGATCCATCAGTCTAAACGTTGTGCTGCATACTGGATAACATTGTCTTATCCATGTCTGAATGCCGATTTAGAATCTGAACAGTTTCTTTCCATGTTGGCAGGGGTGGAACGTTGGAAGGGTGGGGAAATCCCAGACAAGATTGGTACAGTCAGATGTACTTCAGCAGTGTGTCTGGAACCCGGCCGTGAATACCTGTTGTGGGGAAAGTTGGATAAGTCTTGTGCCATTTCCACAGGTAGTGCTGTGATAACTGAACCTACTACTTCCAGATCAGCTCCCAGACACGTGTTAGTGGCTAGACTTGTCACGCCTTTGTAGGGTGACGGGTGGGTACCACTGAAGCTCATTAACATGTCTCATCAGCAAATTTTGTTGAGACGTAATGCAAAGATCGCTGATGTGTGGCACTTGAAGATATGGAAGATGTTGTACCTACTGGCAAATATGTTTCTCTGTTGAGCTGTTCTCAGGTGGCTGACTCCACATCAAGCCAGGGTAGAGGGGAGAATGAGTTAAATGAGCAGCTGCTATGTGTTGGTCTGGGTGGGCTGGACATCGACTCATGTGAGGTTTCTGAAGGTTGTTGGAAACAACTTCTGGACCTCATTTTGCGGTATGAGGATATTTTCTCCCTCCATCACCTTGATTGTGGTAAGGCTGAGGGATTCATGCACAGAATTCACCTCACTGATGCCAGACCTTTTCGCTTGCCATACTGGAGAGTGCCCCTGAGTCAGTATCAGGTTCTTCGCAAAGTACTTAATGAGATGGAGGAGAGAGAGATAATTTGTAAGTCTACCAGCGAATTTGCCTCTCCACTGGTGCTGGTTTGGAAAAAGAACGGGGACCTACGTATCTGCACTGATTTGTGGTGGCTGAATAGAAGAACGTCCAAAGATACATATCCACTTCCCCACCAGGCTGATTGCTTGGCTGCACTAGGTGGTAATTGTTTGTTCAGCACCATGGATCTCACATCGGGGTTTTACAATATGCACTTTGCGGCTTTCACAACCCTGATGGGGCTATACGAATATAACCGCCTTCCACAGGGTTTATGTAATAGAATGATGACAGCAATTTTTGGTGATCAGAACTTCTTAAGTCTTCTCTGTTATCTTGACGATCTTCTCGTTTTCGCCCCTGATGAGTAGATTGCTTTGGAGCGACTGGAAATGGTCTTTAGCAGATTGCGTGGGCACAGCTTGAAGCTGCCACCAAAGAAATGTTATTTTCTCAGAAAGTCAGTAAAGTTTCTCGGGCACATAGTTGATGAGATGGGTGTCTCTACTGACCCTTGTAAAGTTGAGAGTATTGCAAGAATGACTTGCACTGATCTGATGGAACAGGATGGTGTGACTCCTAGTCAAAAACATATAAGGTAATTTCTTGGCATGGTAAATTATTACCAACATTTCATACCCAAATACTCATCCATTGCTAGACCTCTCTTTGAATGCTTACAGGGCAGACGAGAAAGTCTAAGGGTGGCTGGAGGTTGAAGAGATCTTCACAGCGCCATAAGCTATAAGAGTCGTGAGCACTGGACTGATGACCATGTCAGCGGCTTTGAGATGTTGAAGCCCCTGCTTAATAGTATGGTTCTGGCACATCCAAACTTTGATCAGTTTTGTGTTTTCCACTGATGCTTCATTGGATGGCATTGGGACTGTTATTTCTCAAGTATAAGAAGGCGACACTATTGCTAGGCCAATCGCATTCGCTAGTAAATCGCTGTCTCTGTCTCAGAGGAACTATCTTGCTCATAGATTAGAGTTTCTGGCCTTAAAATGGGCAGTGTGTGACAAGTTTAGCCATTGGCTAAGAGGTAACAAATTCACTGTCTGCACTGATAATAATCCGCTGACCCATATTATGACTAAACCGAAATTGGATTGTTGTGAGCAGCGATGGGTGGCGAAGTTAGCCAGCTATGATTTCGACATCAAATATGTCCCGGGCTCTTTTCACAGGAGCATCTCTGGTTCCTTAAGAAATAAAATGTGAAAAAGTGTGTGTGTGATAATGTTACTCAAATATTATCTCTGTGATCTTACGTTCTCTTTCTTTAAAACATAATGTGATTAATCAGCGAAACATGAATCAGATCTAAATGAGTGGGCGTCACTGTGTATTAACAGAGCCGAATAAAACTGTGTGGAATTGCTTGAAGCATTGGAACGTGCAGTTGCTGTTCTTTAAGGTGTACGTGTGAAAACCTGGAAATGTGCTGAAGGCTCTAGAGAGTCATTGATTTTGCTAATATCAGGACATGGATGTTCAAAGGTGTTTGTTAGGGAAATTGGCATTCAAAGTCCACTTTGGTCACTTAAGCACACATAAAATGTATGAATGTCATTGCATTAGATAACAAAATACCAAACCAAGTGGCATATCCACTTCCGTTCAAAAGTGAGGTCAGAGAAATGTTTTTCGAAAATAAATCAATAATTCTATTCGGCAAGGATGCATTCAATTGACCAAAATTGACAGTAAAAGACATTTATAATGTTAACTTTCTAAAAAAAATGTATCATGGTTTCCACAAAGATATTAAGCAGCACAACTGTTTTCAAAATTGATAATAATAAGAAATGTTTAATGAGCAGCAAATCATCATATTAGAATGATTTCTAAAGGAGCATGTGACACTGAAGACTGGAGTAATGATGCTGACAATTCAGCTTTGACATCACAGGAATAAATTAGAAAGATAAAAATATGTTTAAATAGAAAACAATTGTTTTATATCAAAATATTTCACAATACGTTTACTGAATTTTTAATACAATAAATGCAGCCTTGGTGAGCAATAGGCTTCTTACATAAACAATATATTTAAAAAAAAACTTTTGTAAAAGAAAGATAAACGCATACTTTTCAAGCAAAACATTTAACAAAAAATTACTTTTTTAGGATTTTCATGGTAAAA
This sequence comes from Squalius cephalus, assembly GCF_949319135.1. Taxonomy (NCBI): domain Eukaryota; kingdom Metazoa; phylum Chordata; class Actinopteri; order Cypriniformes; family Leuciscidae; genus Squalius; species Squalius cephalus. The sequence continues at coordinate 43,849,441 of NC_137126.1, read as the reverse complement.
CAGTAGATATACTTTTCAAAGTGTTATCCTTGTAACAAAAAAGGAGAAATTTGGAGAAAGATTTTTATTCAATTACATGAGGCATTCAAGCTTCAAAAAAAGACAAAAGAAGCTTAAAATATTGTATAAGTAAATTTGGCTTGTGCGCAATATGTAAAGCCTATTTAAGCCATAGTATAGCTTTGTATGACAAACAGACTAAAAAGTAAGTAGAAACATTCTTCAAAATTTCTCCTTTTGGTATAAAAGAAAGTCATCCAGGTTTGCAACGACATCAGGGAGAGTAAATGTTGACCGATTTTTTTTTTGTTTTGGGGTGAACTATCCCTTCATGAACTACAGGACAAAAACACAAGCGTCATGAATGTCAGAACTTCTTTTCAGCGCAGTGCAAAACACCCTTCGTAACCTTCATTTTCCATCTGCAATCAATAGCTTATAGACAGACGGAACAGCTCAACTGTAGTTAATTTGGGAACTGTACCTGTGGATCCTGCATTTGATCGTCTATCTATAGACCACAGCTCGATATTGCCACGCTATTTCATAATCCTATAACGCTGTAATGAGGAGATATCAAATATAGACTGCGATTGTCAGCCTTGCTCTCTAGCGTGACTGGTAATCAGCTCCTCCTCTTTTTTTTTTTTTCTTTAAGCAGCAGAGATTCCTAATGCATCAACCTTGATCCCTCATTAAGAGAGTGTCTTTATCCTATCCGGAACACAGCTGGAATATAAAGAGACTTCAGACAGCAATGAACACTTCATTCAATCCCAAACCGCCTGCTAAACCCTTCAAAATGATCTGCTGGGCGGCATGGAGAGGCTAGATAGATTTATCAAACAGGTTGTCGTAAAGGCGGCATTGGGGTGTCACAAAATCCCACCTGTCCAGGTGTAGTCAGATCTGTTATCTCTAAAATGCCCTGATACAACACTGCATCTCTGCTAAGCCCATCAAAACCAGTAGCTGTATTTATAACCCAATGGCAACAGATGCTGCGAAGGGAGAGGGGAGAGGGGTAGATGCTGCGGCACGATGCCAACAAAGACATTAGTTTGGGCATCGCCAGGTGAAACGGGCTGAATGACACACGGCATTTTGACCCGTCGCTAACGAGACACTTCACAGGCCAGCTGAAGTGTCACTCCTAATGAGAGTCGTGTCGGGAGGATGTGGCGACGTACCCAACAGGTGCTGCACGTGCTCATTAACAGCTGTTCACATGCTCCATGTGCCGCTGATGCCCAGTGACTTTGAGAAAGAGAGAGTTTGGATAGGAGGATGAGAGTAAGACAGAGATACTGCATAGGCATTGAGGCCAGACTAATTATGGAAATTAAAATGGTTATTAAAATAGAGGGTATGCATTGACGTCACTATCCCGGAACACGGGCGTGTTCGGCCAGATTGAGTGGCAGAAGAGCTGCTGCACGACTGGATTTAATAGGGGAAACTGCGAAAACAGCAGTAAAACGAACAATTATCAGTTTAAACTAAAGGTTGGACTCAATATAGCGTTCCTTACAACTTACCAAAAATCCAGTGATCCATGGATATAGACATGCAGCCAGGAATCGTGTTTGCTGACAATTTTATGTGCTTTCTCCACCGGGGAAACACATAAAGAAAATTTGCCTGTGAACGCTTAATATAAATAATACAGGTAGGTCTAAATCATCCAATTATGCAGAATATACGATGGTAAATATTTAATTGATGATTTGCCAATACAATATATATATAATCCCAAATTTCAACATATTGACACAAAATGATAACTGCAAATCCACCTTTCGCTGCCTGGAGTCAGCGAATATACCTCAGATTTCTTGTCAAATCTAGTTGTACAGTCAATGGCAAAGCTCTTTCCCGTTTTAGATGCGTTTTGTGTGTTTTTCATTCACGCTGAAAACAAATGCTGTCGCTCAGTCTTTTTGCCACTTAGTGGGCGTAACCGCAGTCACTCCGGCTGATGGTGACGTCACGCACATACCCTCTATTGTTATAGTTATGATGTCACAACCATAAGTAAGAATGGAAATAGCAAGAAATGTAACAATTGCGATTATGTTTAATTCCGAAGTGCAGTTAAGAAAGCATCTGATAGTGATGTGGATATGTTTGCACCAGATCTGCAATTCACCGGCATCATTAAAAATTACACTTTTATAGTTTGATTCTAAAGTATGTTTGAAATTATAGACTATTTAGATATAGTTTACAGAATAGCTCTTTCACCATTACCCTGAACCTTGTATAAACATAAGTTTCATGTGTCATTAGAGTAGAAAATGGTCATGCAAAACAAAAACATAAATGGTTTTTGTGCAAGAAAATTTGACTAACATTATAAGTGGACTTCAGTGGGGGTAAAATTTCTAAGAATGCAGAATATGATTAATTGATATGCCATTAATTGAAGGTACAGAGTGCTGTAGTGACAATTTTTAAATTGAAGCTCATATTGTCTCTCTCTCTCTCTCTCTAGCTTATTTCCATCTAGATTTGGGCTTTGTTTCTCCTTGGTTCACTGATGCATCATTATTTGTACCCTTTTATTTGTATTATATAGTCCAGGTCTCTCTGTACCTTCAATTAAGGTACTACGCGTGTCATTGGCTTTAAAGCCATAGTGTTCATTATGTTTCACTAAAGCAATTCACCATCTGGATCACACCATGCACCGCCAATGCATGCTCAGGCTCTTTTGAAGAACACAACCATGATTTGAATGTCTCATATGCAGTATCAGTCTCCTTCCAAAAAGTTTACAATCACATCAGTTGTGCCCACAAGGAACCACTTCTATAAAAGTTCTGAATTCAATTATATTTAAAGCACAAGTCATAGCCACATTGCAGTGGGGATTCAGGAAAATGTGATTTGAATAGCAATATTTCTGAAGTCAACCCTGCAAAATCCACCCAGCAAATCACTTTGACAGCCTGCACTGATGTAGCACCGAGACAATTTAGCCACTGTCACCTTTAATGTGGTCCAGGGCTTCTGAGAACATTGTTTGGGACAGTCAGAACTAGGGGAGGGCGACATGACCATAATCTTATATCACGATATGAGTCATTTTATTTCACGATAACGATATAGTTATTTTTGCTATAACAAACTTGTACTAAAAACAAGTAAACAGTGATAAAGGAAATACAATGAAACAAGCATCTAAACTACAATAGAACAAAGACACAAATGAAATGGACCTACCTGAAAAACTTCAAGCACTAGAAATAAGAAATACTTTAAATATATTGAATCAAGTAATCAAATGTACACATATTCTTGTATTAAAGGTACAAAAGTAATTCAGTCGAGCAGTGAGATATTTTCTGTTTTGTTGTTTGATTAACATTAATGACAGACGACAGCAGGTAAATTAGGCTGTTGTCACTTTAAGACCAAATGCATGGATCCAATATCGTGCGTTTTTTACTCGCAAAGACGGTCATTTTGACACATAAGTATGTGTTTTTAATGTTCAAGCCCAAAAAAGAACTCAGTTCAAGTTCTCACGCACTTTATGAGCAGCTTTAGTGTGCGCGTCTCTCAGACAGTGCTCAGAAACCATCTCTCAGATAACGCGTGCATATAGCGAAATGCTGTCTTTCTCTGCTTAGTGCTTACTGCGCTCAATGCTTAAAAACGCATTCAAATGAAGCTTTCAGGACGGTACAGCACAGCAACGTCATGCAAGTGTGCCCGCAATACAGACGGTAGTCTATACCTACTGACAAATTTTACCGGTTAATAGTGTCTACTGGTAAATCGCCCACCTCTTGTCAGAACTGAGTGGTTCTGGAGAGGGTGAAGAATCGCTTCAGATCTCACTGAAGAATCTCATGACTTACTGAAGAACTGCACCCTAGCATCTAGGGCTGCAACAAACGATTATTTTGATAATCGATTAATCTAACGATTATTAGAACGATTAATCGACTAATCATCGATTATTTTGCCGACTAATCAGTAAGATTGGAACGATTATTCAGCTTTTCAATTAGTTAAAACACTGAGTTATACATATTCTAACTATAATATATAAAAAAAGAAAATCACTTCAGCTTTTGAAATGTTTTTTTTAATGATCTTTGAGTCAACTAAACAGGTCATTCTCTTTAAGTTTCCAGATTTCTGTCCAACTCAAATCACACACAAATGCTCTAAGCATTGGTTAAATATTCTGTTCTCTTTCAATAGAAAAAAATAAACAAAAAAATAATCAGCTGCATTACAGACAAACTTAAACTGCAAACAATTATTATAAGAATAAAATAAAATAAAAAAATTGACATGACAATTGAGCTGACAGAGACACTCTCATTCACCTTTTAATTTACAGTATAACAAATTAACTGACATGATATTCTTCATAACATCTCATTTTGTAAGTCTTCATGAATATGGAACAAAATACAGGCAAAGTGATAAGACTGTAATACCTAATAATAAAAACAGCCCTGACTACTAAGCTCGATCAAGCTTTATTCTATGCTAAAATAAATCATCACATTACTGTAATTATATTATTATTGTTGTTAATATTATTGCTATTATTAGTAGTATTGCATTCTCTAATAAAGAGATTTACTGCTAGTTATTTAGCTCCAGCTGGAGAACATTCACCTCTAACTGGCTCGTCTTGTGCCGGGGTGTTTCCTCTTTAAGTGCTTTAACATGCATGTTGTGCTCCCGTGAAAAGCAAGTTCCGCCTTGCATGTATTGCACATGACAGCATTCTTGGTTTGAAGTTTTGTGAAACTTTCACACACCTTGCTAGTTCGGATTCGTTTGCACTCCGTCATAATTCGCGCTGTGTTTTCTTCTACCGCAATAGCATTTGTAACGGCTGCATTACACTCTAGCGCTACAGCGTCGTAGCGGTCAAATCGCGATATTGCAGGCCCTTACATTAGGTCACGTGAGATCAAACGACTACTCGACAACAAAGATATTTGTCGACAATTTTTTATTGTCGACGTTGTCGACAATGTCGACTAATCGTTTCAGCCCTACTAGCATCTCTCAAGGGCGTATGGACAGTTTGGGCAGAATTTGCAAAACACGAGAGAGACCTCCATTAACCCTCAGAATGCCTTGTAAAATATTAAAGTCTCTGAGGAAATCACTTCTCGTTTTATTTCTGACTTATTTCATTTCTTTCCAGACATTGACAGAAATCCACCAGCTATAATTTATTAATCATTCTCTGTCATTTTCTTTTTCTTTTACTGAGAACATTACTAAATGTGAAATAGACAAAACTTTATATTGATGCCATCTGATGCCAGCCAATTCTATCTTGCTACAATTTACTGCAGTTGATATTATAAGCATTAGATCTTCAAAGTATATTTAAAATTGTTTATAAAACTATGTACACATTATTAAATTTTATAATGTTACAAAAGGTTATAATGGTATAAAAATATGTTGAAAATAGAAGTTATTTTAAATTGCAATAATATTTTATAATATTAAAATGATATTATTACATTCAATTTCCAAATAAATGCAGTCTTGGTGAGCATAAGAGATTTCCTTTTTATTGTTTTACTTTTGAAAAAAGGAAAAAAAGAATATCTTAAGTTCCCTATTACACCGGGCTTAAGCTGTGATCACACAAGGCTTTGAGCATGCAAAATTACTTCAGACTGCAAAACTTCAAAGCATTACAGACTTCCGGTTCCCCGTGTCAACATGCGTTTGAAATGAAAATGAATGAGTGAGAGTGAATGTGAAGTGTGACCACGGCTTGGCCTCTAGTCTCGACACCAGAAACCTGCCACGCATCAATCACTCCAATCACATTCTGCCTTTCACAGGTTGCCAACAATGCCTTCCAATTAACATCCATATTAAAAACGTGATATCCCAAACTAACAGTGTTCATTTGCATATAACATTTATGAACGCAAATAGTTCAGCAAATCCGTATCAGCGAGGCCCACCGAATACGTGATGCTCCAGCAGATCTCGCGCTGTTCTCAAATTAGGATTCTGTGAGTGTTCCTCCTGCAGATTTCATCTTTACCTAATGTTTAATGGCCAGAAACTGCACCGACCTGATGTTTATTTTATTTTATCCGTAAAATTGTGCCGCAGTGTCTGTCACATTGAAGGATCCTATTCATTTCAATTTTCCGCCTTCAAATATTTTGACACGATGGGAATGCGTGGTTTATTTATTTATTAGGCCAATAGCAATCCATTTGCAAACACAAATACAGCAATCTTCCATGCACGCACATTTTAGTAGGATGCAATGAATGTTTCATCACTTATAATACCTGTCATTTCATGGGATAAAAGGCCTTTGAATGGCAAGTGTAATTTAATCTGTAGGCCTAAATAAATTATCCTTCTGGGTTTCTGTTCTACACAATATTCCTGTCAATCAACGACTTGAATATCAACGTTCAATTCACCTTGAGGGTGTTTAAACCGAACTGTTATCTTCTGAGTGAGCATATTGGCTCGTTTTGTTTTCATTCGCATATTTCGCAAATGTGTGTCTCTCTGTGTGCCGTTTACGAGGAGCTCCCCTGTTAGTCATTTGAGTGTGATTTCTGCGGGTGTGTGTGTTTGTTGTTTGTTAGTTCTCCTGTCAGGCAGCTCTCCCAGGGCTTGAGTGGAAAATCCCTGCAACGGAGCTGCTGTTCCATTAACATTCTCCACCACAAGCAGTGTAAGCCTTCACACGCTGCCGCAGCAGAAGAACTTCTTTATCGCTCTCGCTGTTTCTCTCCCTTTCCCCCCACCACGTCTTTCTCTATCACATTGTCCACATTCGTATTGTACTTTCTATCTCTCTGACCCTCTCCTCCTTTCTCGCTGTCTGAAGCTTTGTTCATCGTCCTGTGGATTTTCCCCGTTTGACCGTTCTGCCAGGGGCGAGATTAATTCACCTCAATCTGACATCAAGAAATGAGGTGTGATCCCTGCACTGCTACACGTATGCACTAATAAAGTGGCTTAAAAGGTCATATCGTACAATTCTTTCTTTTTTTTCACTTTTTAAAGGGAGATCACCTATAATAGAAAATTCTGTCATCATTTACCCTCATGTTGTTCCAAACCCACCAACCTCATGTTGTTCCTCTTTCTTTTGTGGAAAACAAATAGTGAATTATTGAAGAATGTAGCCTATATAATATAATTGGGACTTTTAATGTAAAAAAAAAAGACATTTGGTCACAAGAAATGGTCAAAATAAACTGATGTCCACTCATTATTTTTTCCAGCTGAATACTGTTTCACTAGAAAATATCACATTACTTTTGCAAAGTGCTGGTTGATTTTTAGTCAGCAGAACTGAAGTAAAAATGTGCAAAATTGATATTCCAATATCTAGTCTTATGCATAATATCCATCAATTATAAAATCCCATGCTAACTCTTTAAACTGCATCCTAAAGGAGTCTGCTTTGATCATTCCTCCGTTGGGAAATACACTTCGGTCTGCCACAGCCTAAGCTCAAGCGAAGCAAAGCCAAAGCAAACTATTTACCACAGGATACCATCTAATAATTTCCTGTGATGGGAATTTTGATATATGTGGCTCTAGAGGATATACGTGCTCTGAATATCTGAAGAATAGTGAAGTGCACCAAAGCGTCAAAAACTCGTCGTGTGTGATACTCAGCTAATAGACTACAGGCAAAAGCATGCCAAACTAAATATTTCAAGAATTTTTAAAAATATATTTCAGGCTAATTTTCTTCTTCAACATCCTCAATAACACTGATATTATTAAAAATCACAAAAAGATTATTTTATTTTTGTATGCATACTCATATTCACTCACCCGGCCACTTTATTAGCTACACCTTGCTAACACTGGGTTTGACCCCCTTTTGCCTTCAGAACTGTCTTAATTCCTCATGGCATAAATCCAAGGCTCTGGAAACATTCCAGAGATTATGGTTCATATTGTCATGATAGCATCACCCAGTTGCTGCAGATTTATCAGCTGCACATCCATGATGCGAATCTCCCAGTTCACCACATCCCAGAGGTGCTCTATTGAATTGAGATCTGGTGACTGTGGAGGCCATTGAAGACACCAGTTTGAGATGATTTGAGCTTTGTGACACGCCGCATTATTCTGCTGGAAGTAGTCATCAGAAGATGGGTTCACTGCGGTCATAAAGGGATGGACTTGATCAGCAACAATACTTAGGCTGCGGTGTTTAAACGATGCTCAATTGGTACTAAGAGGCCAAAAGTATGCAGAGAAAATATCCCACATTCCATTACACCACCAGCACCCTGAACCGTTTATACAAGACAGGATGAATACACGCTTTTATGTTGTTTACGCCAAATTCTGACCCTTACATCTGAATGTTGCAGTTGCAGCAGTAAATGAGACTGTTGCCTTTTTATCAGCTCAAACCAGTCTGGTCATTCTCCTCTGACATCTGGCATCAACGAGGCACTTTCGCCCACAGAACTGCCGCTCACTGGATATTTTCTCTTTTTCAGATTATTCTCTGTAAACCCTAGACATGGTTGTGCGTGAAAATCCCAGTAAATACTCATACCAGCCCATTTGGCACCATCAACCATGCCACGTTCAAAGTCACTTTAAATCCCCTTTCTTCCCAATTCTGAAACTCAGTTTGAACTTCAGCAGATCATCTTGACTATGGCTGCATGCCTAAGCGCATTGAGTTGCTGCCATGTGATTGGCTGATTAGATATTTGCATTAACGAGCAGTTGAACAGTTTAACCTTATAAAGTGGCCAGATTAAGACTGCACTTAAAATGAGTCTTCTTAGACTTGTTCACTTTATCAAACAAATATTTTTTCTCACTTTCCACTAAAGTTTTTTAAATAAGTTTTAAAATATATTAAATGATTCAACTTCTTGATTTATGACACAAAGCATGGACATTAACAGTGTATTTTCTTAAATTAACATGTTTTTGGAGCAACATCATAATATCTGCTTCTGAAAAAAGTTTTTTTTTTTTACCGACTATTTAAAAACATGTAAATGAGAAGAAGAATCTTAACCACTTATCACTCTATTCACCTGTAGCGTCTAACCAACTGTTTAATATGCACCATACAATCAGCGCTTGTTTGTGAAAGAAAACCTAGAGCTGTTTTCTTCAAATGTTTATTTACATTTAAAAGACACAATTTAAAAATCCAAATGATAAAATAGCCAATTATTAAAGGGGTCATATAATGGTACATGCACTTTTACAAGTTGATTGTACTGAAATGTGTGTTGGCAGTGCCTGTACACAACCATCATAAAATGATAAAAATCCATCCAGTGTTTTTTTTTTAATCTCCTTATATGTTTGACCCCCTCTGAAATCAAGCCGTTCGATTTTGTGACGTCACAAAATCGACGCCCCTCCCACGATTGGTGATTGACAGCAGCGTTTCAACACAGACCCTCTAGATTTTGTTTTTCATTTAAAAACAATAATAAATAAACATTAAAAAAAATTATGAAACACTCATTTGGATTTGCCACATGGATATACACAGACAGAGAGAGATGTATTGCTTTTCTTGTTTGTTTCATTCCCATTATGTTTCTCTAGGAAAAAGAGGTTTGATTTTACACGGCTGACCTTTATAGAGATGACATAGTTTTGCTGCATTGTGCACCGCAATGTATTTATGTTTATACATCCGCAGGAGGAAGCGAGAGCGAATGCTACACAAAGAGAGAGAGAGAGAAAGCACATTATGACATGCAATACCTAAACAGTGAATGATGCACTTTGTAGGAGAACAGTAATAGATCAGTGCGACCCGCACACCACAGGCAGGGATATCCTCATGATGTGCTTCACAATCCACATCTCAGTCAATAACATCCTCTGACAAAACCCATCACAACAACCCCACTACCTGCTTGCTGCAAGTCAAACAGACAAGATGACATTTTGGATGTCATAACTCACGATTCAAACCTGTTTACAGGCTCTATCCTTGGCACGACTCAATTCTGACCCCTTTCCTGACCCAGAAAACCATCAACCAAAATCACTTCCTGACTGTCCCTCAAAAAATGCTCATTACCTGCATGCGGGATACAAGCGCGACAGCATGACATCACACATGAGAGGTCATCATCAGCTTTAAGAGCGCTTGAGAGGAGCCGGGTGATAAATAAAGAACTCGGATGTGCCGCTCACATGGACTTCATTACATTCCTGGGTGTGGGTGGGATGCATCAGGTCTCTTGCTGATGGATCAGTGAGGTTAATGCAGTTCAGGCAGAGGCAAACAGGTAGAGATCGACTCGGATGTAGGGCTTCAGCTCACCCACGTTACATTATGCAGATAGATATAATTTGACATTAAGTGGCAATTAACCCCTCTTCGCAAATTCTGAACTACTACAAACACAGGTTTGGGTAAGTGTCCGGTCCAGCTTACATAATATACCATCACAACCATTAAGGCCCACTTGGTTTTGTGGCTTCGGCAACACAGTGTAATCATATACTTGGTAACCTGCATAATATTATGTTCAAAACAGCAGTTATCTCTTTGATTGCAGTTCAAGAATTAGTCGCCCTTTCTGTTCTGATGGATTAAAGTTTAACTTCCATTTTGGCAATACTTTTTGGTAATAACATTTGAAACTCACAATTACTCTTTACCTTGTGAGAGGGATAGTTCGCCCAAAAATTTTAATTTTGCCATCATTTACTCACCCTCACGTTGTTCCAAACCTATGAATTTATTTTTCCATGATGTCTTTACATCTTTCATTATGTGTGTATTCTGAGTGGCAGTTTCTCTCTGCAGATGACGAGGTTATGATACGTGCCAGCATCTGAAATACATAATTGAGTTTAGAGTTACATTGTGTCTCTTACATTTGATTATGTAAACAATTATGCCAAATTTAGCAAAAATTTACAGTATGAGCCCTTTACCGTATTAAAAGGAAAACTGATAAAGTCATGAGATTGCTGTCAGATGTTTTTTGTGACTGGGTGTGTTTAGGCATATAATTAAATATTAAGTAATAATTAAAAAAATAAAAATAATCAAACTAAATGGATTATAAATTCCATATCTCTGTTACTTATGTTGTGGAGAAGAGAAGATGAGTTGCCAGAAGAGAAGATGAGTATCCTTGTGTATCCTGAACAGAGCTGCTCACACTCACATGTTATGTTAAACTAAAATAGAAAAAGACATGATTGGTAGGAAACCCGTTACAATTTTTAAAGTTATAATTTATAGACATTTTAAGAAAGAAATCATTTACCTGTTGAGTGTATGTTGACAGTCTGTGTAGTTAGCTGAGCTCCAGAAAATCAGTAATGAGGAGTGGCTTTGACAGTTACAGATTTGAAAACCAAAAAAGGCGGGAATAAAGAACCCTAAACTCTAAGACAAAGAACCATTTCAGCATATAAAGGGTTCTTCAGGACGATACGGTTCTGAATAGAACTGTTACTACATGTAAAGAACCTTTAAAGAGCCTTCTTTTTTAGCCATTGACTTCTATAGTTACTTTTCCTATAGTTACTGTCTTTGAGCTTTTGCTTTCAGGCCTTTATAAAAATGAAAACAATATAAAGTGAATCAAGGAATAGGGTATGTTTAATGAACTGGGCTGCAAAAAAAGCCCTGGGTCCAGTTACGGACCTTTAAATGGCAAGGGGAAGACCTCTCCACAAGCTCCGCCGAAACATTAAAAGTAATATATTCCAATTAGTATGGTAGGACGTTCAACTAGGTTACATTTGCATTTGGTTAAGCGCCTACATTTGAGGATAAGAGTATGTGAGTGTGGGTAAAGAGAGCGCTCACATAATAATTCTTGAAACAAGAAAAGAAAGTAACCGAAACTGCGGATAAGAACTTAAATTAAAGTGTCGCGCTATGAATTACTCTTAAAATGTTTCATAGAGGAACATTTGAAAAGACATACATTTAACACATTTAAACATGAATGGTGTCAGAATGAATCCAGGGTCAAAAGATTCTCAGAGGAAAGGACAGTCCATTTGGCAAGCCATGAATATCTTTTCATTCTTTTCAGTTTTTGAGAAGCAGTCACACAATATCAATGTCAAAGCGTGAGCTATCGCTCTCTCGTTTGCTTTGACAGACGGAAGAAAACTGCAAGTGTCTCAAATGCAATATTTCTCAGTTCTCAGTTACATTATTTGATCTATTACATAGGCTAAAAATTACAAAAACAGGCTTTTCACGGCCCGTCACGGGCTGCTGTTCTTGGAGGACAAGCTATAATAATTCAAGAGAGGCAATCTCTAGCGGTACTATGCAGCGTAATTCAAAATCACAGCGGTTTGATTGCAGGTTTAGAGCGCAAACTCTCTTGCTACATTCTGCAGTGGGTGATTAAGTGTCAATTGAATTACAGCCGTAATTGCAAACCACACTGATGGTTTACCTAGCAGGCTAGAAGCTAGAGAGCATGAAATACGATTTGCCAGAGCCCAAATCTCCCTTCTCTCACAAAGTTTAACACAAAAGTGCAAAACTTTTCTTGCTTTGGAAAAGCATTGAAAATAATTTCACTGGTCAAACAATAAACCAGCAGGGTGTCTTCAACCAATTTCCGGTGCTTTGGCTTAATATTGTATTTTAGTTTCATCTTAAACTAATCAAACAATGATCAAACAATGATATACAGACCCCCTGTTGAAGACTATTCATTACAATGTTCATTTTACTGTTTAATAAAATTAGTATGGACCTTAGTTTAATTTGACAAAAGAGAAAATGAGGCCTGTGAGAGACAGACACAGTCTGTACAGTCTTTTAAATGGGATTTAATGTTGAGTACTTTCCCAGCCAATATTTGTATGTGGGGCACATATGAGTATGAAATGGGCTGAAATATGTAAGGGATAATGCCCGACGAGGTGTCCATTAACATAAATGAATGGACGACGCGGAGGACGGTTGCTTCCGCGAAGTCCATTAATTTCTGTTAATGGACACCTCGAAGAGCATTATCCCGCTTATACCATGGTCACTTACGAAAGAAAGAAATATTTAATCAATTAATAATACTTTAATGTGTTTTAGAGTAAAAATCGTGAGGGTTTTTATTTATTAAGTCGAGCGCACTATTTAATATCTCCCGTATACAGGCGTTGCCAAGCAACGTGGCCACAGTGACCCGACCGCAGCAGTTGATCAGTGAGTTTGAGCCAGTGCAATCATTTAGAACTGTCATCAGGCAAATTGACGGGACGCCTTTCCTAGGTGTACATTTTAATGGACACCCTGCACCCATTTAGAATCGTGTCTTCACCCAGACCATGGTATAAGGGCCCTATAAAGGATTGTCTACGGGTTCAATTATCGCCCCATGCTAACTGCCCATATGAATTTCATAAAGGATTGCGCTTGCCACTTGGCGGGACCCAACTGGGCAACATGCGCAAGACCAATCTCTGTCCCAGCTTTTGTGACGATTATTTAATCAAATAAATATTGAAAATATTTCCATATTTTTCATTAATTATGAAATACTACAAGTACTACAAGTATTAAAATAGTATTAATAATACTTTTCACTAATTCACTTGTAGTACAGATGCAGTACAAATGACAAATGTAGTCGTGAACTAGTCCACAGTAGTCGATTGTCGAGTTCGCGCAGTTAGTTAGTTAGTTACCTATGATCACGCGTGTGAACTCGACAATCGACTACTGTTGACTTCGACCGGAAACAGGAAATAAATATAGGTATGTGCGCTGGCTGAATTAACTTCATTTTTATTCATATCTTTCACATCTACTGCAGTCAGATTCACCGTGTTCACTCTGAAGGAATCACTCAACATGGCTGTGCACTTGTAATGACACATCAAGGATGTTAAGAGGCTAAAAGCAGGTTTAAAACTTGCCCCATTGAAGTCAACAGGGTGCAAATTTTAAAAAGAGGATAACACGGTGTAGGCAACACCGATTTTTGCCGTTGTTCTCTGTACTGACAGCACTCCAAATTTACAAAAGAAAATTAGCTCAATGTTAAAATTGACCGGAGTTCTCCTTTAAGGGTCTTCTTGAAACATCTAATCCCTTAATTCAAATATTTATCTGTTTGTCTGTTCAATAAATGATTCAAAATACAAAAGTAGCCATATTGTAATAGAGTACAAAAGTGGTAGATTTTTCATTATGAAAACTACTTGTACAACTGTTCTGTCCACTGCATGGCCACAAAATAACACCCAAACTGTCAAATGCAACATGCAAATGCGCATAAAGCAAGCTAACATAAGTGAAACTACATGACAAAAAAGGTTACGTCATCTTAATACCTTTAGCCACACACAAAACATCTGACAATAACTATTGATTTACGGCATTCTCCAAAATTAGGTCTTAAATCTCAGAAATGAAGTGAAAATGTTTCCAAAGTTTTGGTGGTGTGCTGATAAACACTGGCAGGGAAACATTGCCTAATAAGAGTGTGTTATTCATGCCAGTTTGAAGCTCAATCTGACTAGTATTGCCACTGATAGGCCCTGATGAAATATCGTTATAATTAAAACCACTCATGTGTTTAAAATAAATGTCGGGCCATGTCCCTTGCCAGGGCATCGACACCACTGGGAGACATGGCAATTACAGTCAATATTTCTCAATTCCACTAAGCTGTAGAGGAGGAATGAAATTCATTCGCCAACTCATACACAGTTGGATCACGGTTTTGGCAATATATTGACTAACCGTTATGACATTTAAAGCCTGATATGAAAGATGAACTGCATCACACACTTCCAGGGAGTCTAAAACCAGATGAGCAACTACAAATGAGATGAATGGGAATGCTAACAAAAGGGGGAATGCTAGTGGACCTCCTTGGCTAGCACCCAATTACATGCCAATTACCAAATCAGCTCATTAATATTCATGAGTCAAACTTTTACACTGTACAGTGTGTCCTCCCCTTACAGCAAGAGAAAAGCTGCATTGATGGGCTAGAAAAGAATCTCATAAACTCTTTAAAATCCAGATAAACAAGATGCTGAATCAGAACAGACATAATAATCCCCTGCGATACGCGTCTACTCTGTGATCGTCTAATTAGGCCTTAATACATGATGAGGAGAGGTACTAATAACAGCACACTTATGCATATTCTGTGCTTTGGCTCACCGTTCTTGGCCTCGGGAGTCTCTGCGGAGGATGTTCTGTGAATGTAGGTGAATTATGAAATCCTTTGCCTTTCATGTGTTTATTTAATATTAATTGCTGAGGTTTTTCGTTTTCTCAATGGATATGGCACAGTTATTAAAACAAGAGTCCAGACAGACACAGACATAATAGAGAGAGAGAGAGAGAGACTCTGTCTAATGATTCTTTGAATTGAAAGTCTTGTGGATCGCTCTTGTGCAGAATCCAGGTCAAAGCGGCAGAGTTACCCGAATGGCACACAGAAAAGTGGGGCAAACTCAAACTTTCCCCCCTCCTTTTCCAGTGAGTAAGCAGTATGACACACTCCCTCACAAAAACATCACCAGCCATCATACCGAAACGAGGCGGAGGGAAGGAAGCGAAGAAAAACACATTAATGAGAGAAGGAAGTAAAGCAGGGAAAGATGGAATAAATGATGAATGTAAGTGGAATGAAAGAACTGGAAAAAGTTTTCTTTTTTTAATGTAACAGATTAAATGCTATAGGCCTTACAGAAAGATAGTAGATGCGTCCCAATTCGCGAACTTAAACTATTTTATGACGTGGAATGTTAGGCACTTCATGCACTCAACGGTCACAGCTTTAATTACGTAACGGAGGGGCTATCAGGCTCCAATGTTGAATGACAAAATAACCATATAAAATTCATACCAGGGCAGCGCTGTGTGGTTGTTAGGGCGTTTCTAGGCATTTGCAGGGGTGTTCTACTTTTTGATACAATATATTAAATGATAGAATGACAGCCAGACAGAACGATAGAATGACAGACAGAACAATGGAACAACGGATGGAACAATATTTTGCACGAAAGAACGACAGACAGAACAATGGATGGAACAATATTTCGAACGATAAAACGACAGACAGACAGAACAATAGAACGACGGATGGAACAATATTTCGAATGATAGAACGACAGACAGACAGAACAATAGAAAGACGGATGGAACAATATTTCGAATGATAGAACGACAGACAGACAGAACAATAGAACAACGGATGGAACAATATTTCTAATGATAGAACGACAGACAGACAGAACAATAGAACAACGGATGGAACAATATTTCGAACGATAGAACGACAGACAGACAGAACAATAGAACGACGGATGGAACAATATTTCGAATGATAGAACGACAGACAGACAGAACAATAGAACGACGGATGGAACAATATTTCGAACGATAGAACGACAGACAGACAGAACAATAGAACGACGGATGGAACAATATTTCGAACGATAGAACGACAGACAGACAGAACAATAGAACGACGGATGGAACAATATTTCGAACGATAGAACGACAGACAGAACAATAGAACAACGGATGGAACAATATTTCGAACGATAGAACGACAGACAGACAGAACAATAGAACGACGGATGGAACAATATTTCGAATGATAGAACAACAGACAGACAGAACAATAGAACAACGGATGGATGGAACAATATTTCTAATGATAGAACGACAGACAGAGAACAATGGAACAACAGATGGATGGAAAAATATTTTGAACGATAGAACGACAGACAGAACAATAGAACAACGGATGGATGGAACAATATTTCGAACGATAGAATGACAGACAAACAGAACAATAGAACAACGGATGGAACAATATTTTGAACGATAGAACTACAGACAGACAGAGAACAATAGAACAACAGATAGATGGAACAATATTTTGAACGATAGAACGACAGACAGAACAATAGAACAACGGATGGAACAATATTTCGAACGATAGAACGACAGACAGACAGAACAATAGAACAACGGATGGAACAATATTTTGAACGATAGAACGACAGACAGACAGAACAATAGAACAATAGAACAGACAGAACAATAGAACAACGGATGGAACAATATTTTGAACGATAGAACGACAGACAGAGAGAACAATAGAACAACGGATGGAACAATATTTTGAACGTTAGAACGACAGACAGACAGAACAATAGAACAATAGAACAGACAGAACAATAGAACAACGGATGGAACAATATTTTGAACGATAGAACGACAGACAGACAGAACGTTAGAATGACAGACAGACAGAACAATAGAACAATGGATGGAACAATATTTTGAATGATAGAACGACAGACAGAGAGAACAATAGAACAACGGATGGAACAATATTTCGAACGATAGAACGACAGACAGACAGAACAATAGAACAATGGATGGAACAATATTTTGAACGATAGAACGACAGACAGAGAGAACAATAGAACAACGGATGGAGCAATATTTCGAACGATAGAACGACAGACAGACAGAACAATAGAACAACGGATGGAACAATATTTCGAACGATAGAACGACAGACAGAGAGAACAATAGAACAACGGATGGAACAATATTTCGAATGATAGAACGACAGACAGACAGAACGTTAGAACGACAGACAGACAGAACAATAGAACAATGGATGGAACAATATTTTGAACGATAGAACGACAGACAGAGAGAACAATAGAACAACGGATGGAACAATATTTCGAACGATAGAACGACAGACAGACAGAACAATAGAACGACGGATGGAACAATATTTTGAACGATAGAATGACAGACAGACAGAACAATAGAACAATAGAACAGACAGAACAATAGAACAACGGATGGAACAATATTTTGAACGTTAGAACGACAGACAGACAGAACAATAGAACAATAGAACAGACAGAACAATAGAACAACGGATGGAACAATATTTTGAACGATAGAACGACAGACAGAGAGAACAATAGAACAACGGATGGAACAATATTTTGAACGATAGAACGACAGACAGAGAGAACAATAGAACAACGGATGGAACAATATTTTGAACGATAGAACGACAGACAGACAGAACAATAGAACAGACAGAACAATAGAACAACGGATGGAACAATATTTTGAACGATAGAACGACAGACAGAGAGAACAATAGAACAACGGATGGAACAATATTTTGAACGTTAGAACGACAGACAGACAGACAGACAGAACAATAGAACAATAGAACAATAGAACAGACAGAACAATAGAACAACGGATGGAACAATATTTTGAACGATAGAACGACAGACAGAGAGAACAATAGAACAACGGATGGAACAATATTTTGAACGATAGAACGACAGACAGAGAACAATAGAACAACGGATGGAACAATATTTTGAACGATAGAACGACAGACAGAGAGAACAATAGAACAACGGATGGAACAATATTTCGAACGATAGAACGACAGACAGACAGAACAATAGAACGACGGATGGAACAATATTTTGAACGATAGAATGACAGACAGACAGAACAATAGAACAATAGAACAGACAGAACAATAGAACAACGGATGGAACAATATTTTGAACGTTAGAACGACAGACAGACAGAACAATAGAACAATAGAACAGACAGAACAATAGAACAACGGATGGAACAATATTTTGAACGATAGAACGACAGACAGAGAGAACAATAGAACAACGGATGGAACAATATTTTGAACGATAGAACGACAGACAGAGAGAACAATAGAACAACGGATGGAACAATATTTTGAACGATAGAACGACAGACAGACAGAACAATAGAACAGACAGAACAATAGAACAACGGATGGAACAATATTTTGAACGATAGAACGACAGACAGAGAGAACAATAGAACAACGGATGGAACAATATTTTGAACGTTAGAACGACAGACAGACAGACAGACAGAACAATAGAACAATAGAACAATAGAACAGACAGAACAATAGAACAACGGATGGAACAATATTTTGAACGATAGAACGACAGACAGAGAGAACAATAGAACAACGGATGGAACAATATTTTGAACGATAGAACGACAGACAGAGAACAATAGAACAACGGATGGAACAATATTTTGAACGATAGAACGACAGACAGACAGAACGTTAGAACGACAGACAGACAGAACAATAGAACAATGGATGGAACAATATTTTGAACGATAGAACGACAGACAGAGAGAACAATAGAACAACGGATGGAACAATATTTCGAACGATAGAACGACAGACAGACAGAACAATAGAACAATGAATGGAACAATATTTTGAACGATAGAACGACAGACAGAGAGAACAATAGAACAACGGATGGAACAATATTTCGAACGATAGAACGACAGACAGACAGAACAATAGAACAACGGATGGAACAATATTTCGAACGATAGAACGACAGACAGAGAGAACAATAGAACAACGGATGGAACAATATTTCGAATGATAGAACGACAGACAGACAGAACGTTAGAACGACAGACAGACAGAACAATAGAACAATGGATGGAACAATATTTTGAACGATAGAACGACAGACAGAGAGAACAATAGAACAACGGATGGAACAATATTTCGAACGATAGAACGACAGACAGACAGAACAATAGAACGACGGATGGAACAATATTTTGAACGATAGAACGACAGACAGACAGAACAATAGAACGACGGATGGAACAATATTTTGAACGATAGAATGACAGACAGACAGAACGTTAGAACGACAGACAGACAGAACAATAGAACAACGGATGGAACAATATTTTGAACGATAGAACGAGACAGACAGAACAATAGAACGATGGATGGAACAATATTTTGAACGATAGAATGACAGACAGACAGAACGTTAGAATGACAGACAGACAGAACAATAGAACAACGGATGGAACAATATTTCGAACGATAGAACGACAGACAGACAGAACAATAGAACGACGGATGGAACAATATTTTGAACGATAGAATGACAGACAGACAGAACGTTAGAACGACAGACAGACAGAACAATAGAACAACGGATGGAACAATATTTCGAACGACAGAACGACAGACAGAGAGAACAATAGAACAACGGATGGAACAATATTTCAAATGATAGAACGACAGACAGACAGAACAATAGAACAACGGATGGAACAATATTTCGAACGATAGAACGAGAGACTTTGAATTAAGGGATTAAGACCCTTCACTGAGGCATGTGCAATAACAGTATGTTGTTCTTGTCAAGAAAACAATGACACGACTGCAACAACACAGTCTGAAGAAGTCAAGGAGTCATGCTGCACACAGACAGACAAAAGGAGGTGAGAGAAGAGAGAGGGAACACAAGGGATGAAAGGTAGACAGTGTGACAGAATAGCAAGTTAGCTGAGGTTGAAAGAATTAGAGGATGAGAAGAGGAAGAGAGAGAGAGAGCGAGAGAGAGAGAGAGAGAGAGAGAGAGAGAGAGAGAGAGAGAGAGAGAGGCTTTTGAAGAAATCAAGGCCATCAAAAAAGCAAGAGAGACCATCAGTTGTTTTGATATGTCATCCGTAGAGAGGTGAGAATACTGAGAAGCAGTGACACATTGAGCGTTGTTTGCCACATAGATGGGACAAGTGCATATGTGGCGGGAAAACCGCTGTGTTGGGGTTAAAAAGAGAGAAAGAAAACCTGTTTTTGTAGGATTGAGCAGAACGCTTGCAGTTCTGATTACCCATCTTCTCTCTGTGCTTGATCTTAGTGGTAGCTGTGAATTTGTGACAGAACATATATGTGAATTCTAGAAGTCAAAAAGAAGACAATGAACTGACAGAAAATCAAACAAAACTACAAAAAAGTTTGTGTTTGGATCAGTGTTTCCCAACCTTTTGAACATTGTATTTTTTTTTATATTGTTTAGCTAAAATAAAATGAAAGGAAATAGTAATTATTATATAAAGTATACTATTATATACACCACTTACACTAATTATATACACTATTGTTCAAAAGTTTGGGGTTGGTAAGATTGTGTAATTTTATGAAGTCCAAGCTGCATTTATTTGATTAAAAAAAGTAATGTATTTTAATGTATATTTAAAAATTGTATCTATTCCTGTGATGCAAAGCTGAATTTTCAGCATCATTACTCCAGTCTTCAGTGTCACATGATCCTCCAGAAATCATTCTAATATGATTATTTGCTGCTCAAGAAGAACGATAGAACAACAGACAGAACAATAGAACAACGGATAGATAGAACAATATTGCAAACGATAGAATGACAGACAGACAAGAAGAATTTTTAATTTTCTTATCTTATTATCTTATTATCACTGTTGAAAACAATTGTGCTGCTAAACATTTTTTGTGGAAACTGATTCATTTTTTAGGATTCTTTAATTAATAGAAAGTTCAATTTATATGTTTCGATTTATTAGAAACAGATTTTTTTACTGTGACTATTGATAATATATTTAATTAATCCTTGCTGAATAGAAGTATTAATTTCATTCCAAAAAATAAATGTTTGATCCAAACTGTATGTGTGTCTATAAAATACATAATCTATTATAGTCCCAAAAGCACACAAGCAGGAACTTTACAAAAGCCTGACCGACAGTTTCAGCATCTGAAAATGTTTTTAAATCAGCTCTGCATATATTAATAACTAGCTGACCTTTACAGTGATCCATGACTCGGTGCTTTCGTTCATGTTGTTTCTGTAAAAAAAAAAATAAAATAAAAAATAAAAAAAAACTTAGATGGTTATGCGGATCTCAAACCAATTAAAAAAGGTGTTTCAGAGCACACAGTCTAACAGAGAGAATGGTTCATGGTTAAATTTAATAACTGAAACTCATGTTATAATGAGAGCAGTGTAATAATGATGCAGACTTCTCTGTTCATTTAGTGGCAGCTAATGGCACAAAGGATAATACATTTATCTTAGACACACACATGTAACTGAATGGAGAGTTTTTCAGTAATACACTAATCGACTGCAGAACAGGGCCAGGGCAGCAAAAAACCAACAATAGAATTCCAATCCAAATTAAATGTTAGAGAACCCTTAGTTTCTCCTCAAATACTGTGCATATAAAAATAAAGCTATACGGTGAGTTGGTATTAGCCACCACTGTAATGAAAAAAGACATCACACACACACACACGTCTGGTTCACTATCTTTGCGGGGATTCTCCATAGACTTAATGGTTTTTATACTGTACAAATTGTATATTCTATCTCCTTACACTAACCCTAAACCTACCCATCACAGAACACTTTCTGCATTTTTACAAAAATATAATTTAGTGTGTTTATTTACCCATTCCCCTCATGGGGACCGCTGGCTGGTCCCCACAATGGAGGTGATCTCAGATTTTACTATCCTTGTGGGTACATTTGGTTCCCACAATGTAATATAAACCAAACACACACACACACACACACACACACACACACACACACACACACACACACACACACACACACACACACACACACACACACACACACACACACACACACACACACACACACACACACACACACACACACACACACACACACACACACACACACACACACACACACACGGCTATATTGTATTACTTCCAGTCATTAGTCTTTAGCGTCCTTGTTAGCGTGCCCGCCTCCCATGCCAGAAACACCAGTTCGAATCCCGCTAAGAGCCTACAACAGGGTTTCTCAAACTCGGTCCTGGAGGGATACTGTCCTGCAGAGTTTAGCTCCAACCCTGATCAAACACACCTGAGCAAGCTAATCAATGTCTTCAGGATCATTAGAAACTCACAGCTAGGTGTGTTTGATCAGGGTTGGAGCTAAACTGTGCAGGACAGTGGCCCTCCAGGACCGAGTTTGAAAAACCCTGGCCTACAACAACGGAGTGGTTCACACCACAGGGTCAGGGTCGTTTACGGTAACTTTATCCTCTAAAATATCGATCTAATATATCTTTTATCTAGAGCCAATCGTGCCTTATTTCAAGCCCTTTCTGCTACGTGTGCGTTGCTTCTCTCTCCCGCTAAAGACGTAACGTAACGGGCCCCATTGACTACCATTTTTTTTCCTACTAGCCAAAGGGGCCCGAGATCGGTTTGGTTACAAACAGTCTTCAAAATATCTTCTTTTGTGTTCAACAGAAGAAAGAAACTCTGGTTGTTTGGAACAACATTAGTAAATGATGACAGAATATACATTTTTGGGTGGACTATCCCTTTAAGACCTGCAGATGACGCGGTTCTTTAAAACCCAAAAGTGAAAATTAGCCCATGATTTACTCACCCTCAAGCCATCCTAGGTGTATATGACATTCTTCTTTCAGACGAATACAATTTGAGTTATATAAAAAATGTCCTGGCTCATCCAAGCTTTATAATGGCAGTGAATGGCCCTTTCTGTTTTGAAGTCCATAAAAGTGCATCTGTCCATGATAAAAGTGCTTCACACGTTCCGAGGGATTAATAAAGGCCTTCTGAAGAGAGAAGCGGTGTGTTCGTGTAGGAAAAATATCCATATTTAAAATTTTAGAGACTAAAATAACTAGATTCCAGCAGACGGCCGCACGCATCGATTTACGGCGAAAGAGTAACACTTGAACTTGACGCACAACGTACTGACGAACGCGGAAGCGCAGAGTATAGAACAAAACAAAATACCAGTCACGAATTAGAAGCCTAAAACGAGAATCTTTAAAGAGAAATGTCGGAGGAGCTTGAGTTTGTTGCCCAGCCCTGTTTGTTTGAACCGCGAGAGGCGTCAAAGCTTACACTACTCCTACATCCTCCGTCATTCATCTTCAAGAGTTGCTCTTGTGGCCTAAGTCGACTTGTGTAGGCCGTCTGTCGGAAGCTAGTTCTTTAAATATGGATATTTTTCTTACACGAATACATCGCCTTTGCTTCAGAAGGCCTTTATTAACCCCCCAGAGCAGTGTGGAGCACTTTTATCATGGATGGATTTTGATGAACTTCCAAAAAAAATATACCCATTCACTCCCATTATAAAGCTTGGAAGAGCCAGGACATTTTTTTAATAAAACTCTGATTGTATTCGTCTGAAAGAAGAATGTCATATACACCTAGGATGACTAGAGGGTGAGTAAATCATGGGCTAATTTTCATTTTTGGGTGAACTAACCCTTTAACAACAGTAACAGAAACACGGTGAGTAGAAAAATAGATACTTTTGCTATAAAACACTGCAGAAAACGAGAGTGCAGCAAATACAATTATTTTTTATCTGTCATACAGATGACTCTGAAAGTTTAACTAAACCAGGTTTGTAACAATTTAACGAGGTGTGCCTTTAGTAAATTTCCAAATGCGCGAATGGACATGGTGATAACTAAAAAGTTAAAAAAAATTACAAATTAAAATTCAGAAAGACTTCTCTGCGTGTTGGGAGTTTATATAAATATTTTCAAAACTCTGAAGGAGTCTTACTGTGCTAAATACCGGCGGGCTGCATATTAAATCTCATTAAATCTCATTAATTCTCCCTGCTGATAAACTGACAGATCAACAGAAGTTTCAGTTGGTTTTACTGGGCTTTTCTGACACGCGACACTTCAGAGCTTATAGCAAAAGCGCCTGCGTGGACCATGTCAGAGTTTGATTGATGTTCTGGAATGCAAAATGGTGGTCTAAAAATAGGCGGACTGGCCCCCCTGCTGTGATTGGACAGCCTAATGAGTGCAGAGTGATTGTGCTCAGGTAACACTTCCCCTGGTCCACCACCCATACACTAGACTGGAGAGATGTGAGGATGGGGGATAGAATCAAATATGATATGGGAACAAAGAGACCATTATAAAATGCTCTGCTTGAGTCACTGCATGAATGATTTGAGTCTGTCATTGTTTCAAGTACTCACTAATTCACTCTCATACTCGTTTAAACGCACAGCAGTCCTGGCTTGGATCCAATCAGCCAACCATGAAATTAATAAGAGTTCATTTTTATCCTATAAGATTCGAATGAGTGCAGTTTTAACATCTGAACGATTTATTTATTTATATTTTTACGAAGAATTTCCTAAATTCATTTCACTTTATAAAATTGCAATTCATCTTTCATTCAAGCACAATAAGCACATCATATTAATCTACAGCACACCCACAAATATCCGTTCACAAGTACAGCACTCATCATGTGTGTGCATATATATATATATAAATAGCAATATTGTGAAATATTATTACAATTTAAAATAACTCTTTTCCAATTTAATATGTTTTAAAATGTAATTTATTCCTGTGATGGTAAAGTTGAATTTTCAGCATCATTACTCCAGTCTTCAGTGTCACATGATTCTTCAGAAATCATTCTAAATATGCCGATTTGCTGCTCAAGAAACATTTCTTATGATTATCAATGTTGAAAACAGTTGTGCTGCTTAACTTTTTTCGTGGAAACCATGATTTTTGAATCCGCTCTTTATGAAATAAATAAATGTTTTTCTCAAATACATGTTGGCCACAAATACTGGCACCCCTAGAAATTCTTATGAGTAAAATATTTACGTTTAGATATGTTTGGTGCAAACAGGGATAAAAAGTACCTCTTTCCAAAGGTTTATTATACTACTGGATTGTGGGTCTCTTTTTCTGCCGGAGGTCCTGGACATCTTGTTCAGATACATAGTATCATGGATTAAGACCAACAGATAAATCGAAGCTAAACGAAGCTTCTGCCATGACCGTCCCAGTCCCCTTACCTGAACCCTATAGAAGATACTGAATAGGCTGAACTGAAGAGAAGAAGCGCCAACATGGATCCGGGAATCTGAAGGATCTGGAGAGATTCTGTATGGAGGAATGGTCTCTGATCTCCAAACTCATCCGGCATTCTAGGAGAAGACTCGGAGCTATTATCTTGGAAAAAGGAGGTTGCAAAAAGTATTAAATAAAAAGAAAAACATTTGAAGAAAAACATTTATTTCATAAAGAGGTTTTCAGTCCATTTTCAATTATTTTACTTCAACGCAAGGGTTAGATTTTTGTGATTCTTTTGGATAAAATAACAAAAGGATTAACAAAGGCTTCTTTGTTCATATTTACCAAGGGTGCCAATAATTCTGACCACGTGACCAATGATCACAAGTTCCAGGTGAACAACAGGTCACCAGAATCACATACCGGTGTCTCATTTGTCTTATGATTTCACACTGCAGAAACAAGAGGACCTGCAACATAAGAAAGAAATAAACTGATGAATTGAAATATTGAAAATGAATGCACACCCCGAGGTGGTAATAAGAACACTATGTTATGCAGTCACACCTCAAGAGTGCATTCATTTTCAATAATCCAGGTCTGGAATCAGTAATTCTGCTTATATATTACGGATCATTTTTCATGTCCCTAAAACTACTTACACCACAGACAAAATGCCTGCTTTGAAACAGCCCAAGTTGCAATTACTAGGTGGAAACCGTAGCTTGGATTTTAAAGGCACAATATATAAGATGTGTAGATTTAAATATCCAAAATCCACTAGAACAATGTTATATAATTTGGACAAACAAACAAAAAAATATTTTTTTTGTTCCACAGAAGAAATTATAAGTTATAAATTATAGGAAGTCTTGTTATTTATATAAACTGCAACAATTTTGAAATAATTCAGCGATGTGATCTAGAACCATAATGTGGTCAACAAAGTTATAGCAGTGCGGTTACAGAACATTAATCAAGACTCTGAAACATCTGTCAGCCAATCAGAATCAAGCATTCAACCATAGTTGGTATAAAATGGTACAATAAACAGGATGCGAGCGAGGACAAAAGAGCTAAACTGATTATACACCCCTTGACATTTCAACACATGCCACATTCAAACCTATTCTGTCACATGGATATGATTTGCATAAATTTATGAAGTGTGTGAGTGTATGCACCCAGGCTTGGTGCTCCCCATTGATCATCTAAAAGGCTTGTAGTGATTTTTGCAGCCAGATAACAGTTATGTCCTACTGTTATATCCAATGACGCAAATACAAAACAAAGCAGGCGTTGCATGGACGTGAGGGCAAAGCATAATTACACACACACACACACACACACGGCTTTCTTCCATCCTGTCAAGGGGTATTTGTAAGTCACCTGAAGCCTATTCAAGCAATTTAAGCAGAGAAATGAATCACTGAACTCAATGTCATTTATTAGTGTCTCAGGTAACGTGGGGAACCAGATCCGTGAAAACAAGCGCTGACATCCAATCAGCCTACAGTATCTCAACAATGAAGGCTGACGTGTATTTTCTATAACGTTTTATGAAGATTAAAAGTGAAGTGTGTAATTTCTGCACCCCTAGCAGAACCAAAAAGAATTATTAGAAGTAAAGTTGGAGTGTTCCTTAAGTTTAAAAGTTTCAAGGTTATATAAGCCTTGAGTTAATTAGTTTCAAGTTGTAATATACAGTATGTCTTTCTATAGGCTGAGGTGCCGTGAGTTTACTAGGTGGTTACTAAAGCTCAAAGTGCAAGATCAAGTTAAGCTCAGTCAATTAGAAAAAAAAGGCAATATACACTTGTCCTTTAAAAAAAAGAAAGAAGGAAAAAAGAAAAGAAAAAAAGAAGCAAAAATCTTTTACAGTAAGACACTTTGTAAACATTAAAAAAACACTCACTGTTTTAACAGTGTAACCACAAGACACGGAAAATGTGTGCGAACATAATTTGACGAGAATGAGAAAAACATTACAGCTCAAATAATACAGTTTTGTAACAAAATTAATAAAAGTGATTTTTATAACAATATAAGCAGTGTTGTTAAACTACAACTAAAAAATGTTAATTGAAATAAAGCTAAAATAATGTTCATATTAAGTGGAACATTTTAATTTAAATTTAAATGAAAATTACTTTAAATGAAACTTAAAGTTGGTTGAAGTATGAAATGTTAAATAGAAATTTCATTATATAAAAAAATTAATGACAAAAGTACAAAGTTACTAAAACTAAAATTAAGACTATAAATAAAAGCTATTTCAAATGAATAAATACAACAATAGGGTTAGGGTTACAACACTTTTTTGAAAGACAACGTGGTATGGGACCAATTTATTTTGTGCTAATCAACATTACACCATAGAAGCTGTCAATTTAGCTTAATTTTTATTATTTGTATTAAACCCAGATTATTCCTTTAAGAACTAGTCAAAGAAGATAGAAATGCCAATAAAACAAAAGAAGATAAAGGTGGAAACTATAATACCGGATGTGTGGAGGTCTGAAGATCCCGGCTGCATCCGAAATCACATACTTCCCTACTATAGTAGGCGAAAAAACTGTACGAGACAGTAGTAGTATGTCCGAATTCACAGTACTGATAAAAGAGTAGGCAAAAATGACTTCCAGCGAGATTCAGAAGTGTGAATACGATGTACACTTTACTATCCCATGAGGCCACAGGAGAATGTGAATGACAGTGAAGCGACGCAACAGTAAGTCACATGATATTGACAACATGACCGAATTACATTCATATTATACATATTGATATTATAGAACATCCTTTTTAGCAGTCGCAAAGTAATTACTGATTCAAAATAAGTACCTACTGAAGAGAGTATGCGAGTTCAGACTGGGTCCTGTCCTCTGCAGGTCAGGTGCAGTGTTGTCAACCTACGACTGGCTTATTAATGTCTCTGCATGTAAAACTGCAATAGGAGAAAGCATTTTAATATAAAAAAGACACATTTCAGCTTTAAACCCAATGTTTCCAGAGATTAGAAACAAAGCTTGCCCTCAGAGAACAGCCTGGGCAATCAAATTGCATGCGAACTGTGTAATCCAAGTAAGCTGCAATCAAACTATAATAAATTCCCAAGGCAAAAAAATGTCATTGATTATCACTGCCTCTGATTTTCTCACCTTCAGTAAAGTAGCTATTCTTCTGTTCACCTTGGTACCAGTATACCAGTATTATCTCCCAAGGCCTCCATCTGCCACCCCTGATGGGACGCATAGTGACATGGTCACCTCCTAAGGCACATCCCTCTCTTGATTGTGACAGCCTGTCAATATGCCTGGAACCAGCCATCAATCAAAGCTGTCATCTGTCCAGACATGCAGACAATGTGTTGAGGAAGGGCAGAAACTGATGAGTGATGGTGGGGTATTTGTCTCAGGCTGTGATAATGATAACCAGGATTATGGGAAGTGTGAAACATGAAGCAAAAAGCTGCCCAGCAAAATTGTGTTTACCATCTTGATTGGTAACAAATATTGTAAAGCCATTGGGAAAAACTACAATAGCTTCAACTGCACTGATTTTCACCGATGAAACCACAGTATATTTATTGCAAAGTGCTTCGAGTTTAATGAGCTATTAAAGTAACCGTGATACTGAATTCTGATTCACAGTCTACCTTCATGCTATAATTGAGACGGTTGCAGTTTTCATGTAACATACAAATTGTTAATTTTAGGCTGATTATATTGATTTACCTTGTGTAACATTCTTCAGGAAGACGAAATCCCAACAGACTGCTGTTGCTGTTCTCAATACATCGCTGTCCTTTCAAACATTCACACAAAACATTCCAAAACACAATGGAGCTTAACAGTCTATGGAGGTAGATTTGTGTCTTTATTATTCAATCAAAAAAAAGGTTGCTTCAATCAAAAAATATATTTTCAATCAAAAAAACCCGTTTCAATCAAAGAAAAAAAGTGTTTGAATGCAAAAATATATTTGAGACTCAAAAAAATGCATTTGAACACTATTTTTTTTTGCTTGAAAATGTTTTTTTTGATAGAAGTGAAGGTTTTTTTGTTTGAAGCAACTTTTTTGATTGAAGTATTGTTGTTTTGTGTTTGGGCCATATTATGGGTAGGACATTTGTGTCTTTATAATTCAATCAAAAAAGAAGTTGCTTCAAACAAACAAAACATATTTTCAATAAAAAAATCACTTCAATCAAAAAATAAACCTTTTCAATCATAGAAAAAATGTTTTTGAATGCAAAAAAATATTTGAGATTCAAAAAATTGCACTTGAACACTTTTTTTTTGATTGAAAATGTTTTCTTTGATTGAAGTAATCTTTTTTGTGTTTGGACCATGTTATGGGTAGGACATTTGTGTCTTAATTATTCAATCCCAAAAAAGTTGCTTCAATCAAAAAAAAAACATTTTCAATCAAAAAAAAATAATTTCAATCAAAGAAAAAACTGTTTAAATGCAAAAAAAAAAAAAATCATTTGAAGTGTTTTTTTTTTTATTGAACTTTCTTTTTTTTTGAATGAAGTGAAAAAAGTTTTGAAGTCGTTTTTTTTTTAAATCATTTTGACACAAACGTACCGCAGTGGGGGCGGGTGCTTCTCCATTGGTCAGACATGCTTGAGTGACAAGTGTCTACACCAACGACGTCTTTCTGACAAGCAAGTCATGGTCGCCACTCGCCAGCGAGCCAGGAAGCAGTGGTGGAGTTGTTGGTAAGTAGATAAAACCGTATTAAAATGATTGGTGTCACGTTATTAGCCTACTCTGTTTGATATTTCGATTAAACATACAGCTTGCTAACTTAAATAAGGATCATTATTGGCACAATACTTTAAGCTAGTAACTACTTGTACACTATGTCAGACAATAAGCATCACTTCATTGAACTGCCAGTTTTCCATGTGGAGTTGTGCAGGACATTAGGCTACTTATAAATAATGCCTGACACAGCTAGTTTGCGCACCGAGCAACGGAATATATATTCATGTTACCGGTGGTATGCAACATTATTTTCCGTACGGGACGGCATATGTAAGCCCCGCTCTCAAAATAACAGCATCTGCCTCTGTGTCTGCGAGCATTTGACTGTGATGGTGGGGAGACCACTACCCGTGAGCGAGAGAGAGAGCGGGACGGTCAAATAGCTGTAATCCTGTGGGCTGTGTGAGAAGATAGACTCAGGCTCTGCATGACCTGTTGCTGCTAAACAGGCAGCGCTGTGGGCAACAGTTGGCCTGTGGACTGTTGTTTGACCACTAATGACGTTACGTATTATAACACAATATAGCACAAGCACATAGCAAGCCTCTGTAACGTTACTTAAGTGAAATAAACAATTCAATTAGCCGTTAGCGCACCCTGCCTGACAATATGAGGCGTCAGATATCTAACACCATCACACAAATTAGTCAACGTGAGCTAAGTTAGCAAGCTGTATGTTTAATCGAAATATCAAACAGAGTAGGCTAATAACGTGACACCAATCATTTTAATACGGTTTTATCTACTTACCAACAACTCCACCACTGCTTCCTGGCTCGCTGGCGAGTGGCGACCATGACTTGCTTGTCAGAAAGACGTCGTTGGTGTAGACACTTGTCACTCAAGCATGTCTGACCAATGGGGAAGCACCCGCCCCCACTGCGGTACGTTTGTGTCAAAATGATTTAAAAAAAAAACGACTTCAAAACTTTTTTCACTTCATTCAAAAAAAAAGAAAGTTCAATAAAAAAAAAACACTTCAAATGATTTTTTTTTTTTTTGCATTTAAACAGTTTTTTCTTTGATTGAAATTATTTTTTTTTGATTGAAAATGTTTTTTTTTTGATTGAAGCAACTTTTTTGGGATTGAATAATTAAGACACAAATGTCCTACCCATAACATGGTCCAAACACAAAAAAGATTACTTCAATCAAAGAAAACATTTTCAATCAAAAAAAAAGTGTTCAAGTGCAATTTTTTGAATCTCAAATATTTTTTTGCATTCAAAAACATTTTTTCTATGATTGAAAAGGTTTATTTTTTGATTGAAGTGATTTTTTTATTGAAAATATGTTTTGTTTGTTTGAAGCAACTTCTTTTTTGATTGAATTATAAAGACACAAATGTCCTACCCATAATATGGCCCAAACACAAAACAACAATACTTCAATCAAAAAAGTTGCTTCAAACAAAAAAACCTTCACTTCTATCAAAAAAAACATTTTCAAGCAAAAAAAAATAGTGTTCAAATGCATTTTTTTGAGTCTCAAATATATTTTTGCATTCAAACACTTTTTTTCTTTGATTGAAACGGGTTTTTTTGATTGAAAATATATTTTTTGATTGAAGCAACCTTTTTTTTGATTGAATAATAAAGACACAAATCTACCTCCATAACAGTCGGGTTCTAAAAATCTCAGGCACGTTTTCTATGGAGAAATTGATTTTTAATAATAACTTATAAACCCTTCAAGAATGACCTACCATGCACTCTGGAGTTGTTAAGTGATGATATATGCATCTGTTGAAGCCACTTCGGATCTCAATTTCATTTTTAAAATAGCTGAATAGCTGAAGCCTACATATCCATTTATATTATAATTCATAAGTTACTTTGAAATAAACCACTGTTTTTACTCAGTTAGATCATTCACAATGCTTCATGGGCTGTGCCATTCATTTCATCAAGTTATAATATCTTTTTTTTTTTTTTTTTTGCTTAATTTTTTAAAACAATATTATTTAATATATACTTTTGAAATCCCTATGAGGAATATGAATGGGGGGAAATATTGAAATATTTAATAAAGTGATAAAGCGGGCAGTTGATGTATGCTCTATACTGAGTCATGCTTATGGACAAAATGCAGGGTTTTACTGCCCACCAGGTGAAAATTGTACATCTGATCACTGACAAATAATAGGCACATGATTTCAATCATCCCTGTGGCACAATCGGTGTGGGTCAAGTTGCACACTAAAGTGTAAAACTCAGTGCTTGGGGGATGTGCAAAGCAAAGTGTTTTATCAATTTTTTTTTTTTTTTAAAAGAACAGCCAAAGAATATTTAAGATAATTTCTATTCATTTATTTATCTGCACGAAAACATTTTCAAAAATATATTTTAACATTGTAAAACATTTCAGGCCAAGTAAACGGTTTTAAAAAAAATCCCAAATATTTCATATGTAAAAATGGTGCATCACATGGTGTTCTCACAAATGCATTTTCTCCTCTAAAAATATCCTGTACTAACCTATCCTCTGAGAGAAAGTAAACTCTTCTAAACTGTAACACGATAAGGTTTAATTCAGCCTTTATGAATGACTAGACGGCTCCATAGTGGACCACAAATATATACACCTAACTTAATACAGCACAAGGGTGCAATACCACTGCTTTAGCCAATTATTCGGACACATATTGATTGAAAGAGATATCTGCTGTGCAACTGGAGAGATGAATTTAAGATGCACTGCAGAGATATGTGTAGTCAGTGTGTGTACACTGCTATTCGTAGTGTCTTTACAATGGGTTTTTAACCTCCTGCAGACAGAGGGATATTGGGAAACGATGTGTAGTGTGACTCTATATGTGAGTGAGTTTATGTTAGTGTGTGTGTGTCCCTTTAAAAACATGTTCTCCCTCTGTAGTTCTGTTTACTTGAGGTCCTGGTCCTCTTAGAGTAATACATGTAAACTTTACCCACATATACATTCTTCATCACCGGAATGTGCTAGGATCATATAGGAATGGGTCACAGCCAGTCAGGAATGTGACAACGACACAACGAGACATTATTCAGACACTATAGTCCAGTCCGTCTGGATGGCTATAGCTCCTGGAAGAAGGCCACTCTGGATTTGGTGCTCTGGAGAGTGAGCTGTGGAGACAGATTGAAGAACATTGAGAGGTGTACAGAAATGTGCTAAGTTCCAAACTGATGCTCTTCATTTCTTATGAAGTGACAAGTAAGATAAAAAAGAAATAAAAAGATAAATATATAAATAAAATACATGCATTACTTAAAAATTGGGGTAAATAAGCATTTTTATTAATACTTTTATTCTGCATTAAATTGCTCAAAAGACATTTGCAATGTTACAACATTTTTCAATTTCGAATAAATGTTGTCCTTTTGATTCATCAAAGTATCCTCACAAGAAATGCATCAGTTTCCACAAAAATATTAAGCAGCACAACTGTTTTAAACATTAATAATAATAAAAGATAATAAGCAGCAGCACTAAATCAGCATATTAGAATATTTTCTTATATACATGAAATGTGTTTTAATTAGGGTTGCCAATATATTAAAATTAGCTTGATAAATCTTACAACTACTGCAGAAGATTAAATGTCACATTTTTTATTTTCTAAAATTAATCAGTAACACTTTACAACAATAATAATAATAATAATAATAATGCTCAATATTCTCAGTTAATGCAACAGGCAGAGGAGCATGAAAAACAATGAACAATACTTTTACAGCATTGTTTAATGTTAATTTATATATACTAATATACGTGTATGGTGTATTCTAATGTATTATGAACAAACTATGGAAGCTTATTTCCATCAAGGATAAAAAAATAAATAAAGGTACATTTTGAGTTGTGAGATATAAACTTGGAATTGCAAGAAAAAATGCTATTGTGAATTGTGAGATATAAACACGCAATTAAAAATGGTAATTGTGACTCTCACACAATTTGGACATTTTTCCTCGCAATTGCGAGTTATAAAGTCCGAATTGTAGGATGTAAACTTGCAAAAAGATAAAAAAGTATTTTATGTTTTGGTGAAAACAAACTTCTGTAACAAAAACAGTATATTTATTAACACATTTATTATTAAATTTAAAACATTAACAAATAATAGTTAACTGCAGTTAACTGATAACTAATGTGTGTGTAATATAAGGTTTGAGCATTATACCATGTTAAATTTAATGCGGTAAATTCTATAAATTATTGTTTTAACTTTGGCAGGCGTAATTTTTAATTATTTATGCTCATGCCATGAGAAACATTAGACATGTATGGCACGTTCAATACCTCAGAGTCATGCAGAATTCATAGCGAGAGAGAGAGTAAAAGAGAGAGAGAGAGAGCAGTGTGTGTGTCTCTGATCAGCTGTCACTAGTGTGTGTGAGCCCACTGATGGTGATGTTTAAAGACACTTCAAGACAGAATCCCTCATGAAACACTGGCGTAAACAAACAAGAAGAGACGGAAGAGAGATACAGAGATGGGAAAATGATGAAATTAATGCTATATAAAGATGGTACATTTCTGCTTCATTATTGAACTATTTGCAGGGATATAAGGCACAAGTACTTTCACCCTGAAATACCCCAATCTGCTCAGTGGTTTTCCACACATGCTCCAGACATCTTGAGATATAAATGTCACTAGAAATACACTAAAAATAAAGACAAAAGTCTGAGGTTACTCTGCTAGGACAACCGTGTGAACTTGAGGAGAACTGACTTCAAACATCCACTAAAGATCACCTTGAGACCAGATGGTTGGAAGTAATTGCAAAAATGCCTCAGAAAAGTGCAAAAATTCATGTTATCCGCCACCGACAACGACCGGATACTGCAGTAGAGTAGGAACGTCTACTGGAAAGCGAAAGTACAGAACCTTTGCGGCCTCCAGCAATTTAATTACTGTCAGTATGAACACTGTGATGACTTTGAGGAATTACATTTCTTTTTTGATATTTAGGAGAAACTATTTTTAGTGTCTTTTTTAGTTTTAGAAACTGGCCAACTCTCCAATTCATAGAGTTTCTCTACCAGAGTTTAAATCTTAAGGTGATGATGCACAGGGCAACTTTTTGAGCAATGTTGCCGTCAACAGGCAATCAGATGAGACACAGGGCCCATGACCGATCTAAATTATCCAGATCTAAATTTATTGCCCATTTTCAATGGGAAAGTGCCCAAGCAACAATCGCTCAGCAAGATTGCCCAGCAACATTGCTCAAAAAGTTGCCCTGTGTATCATCACCTTAAGACTTTAGGATTAACATATCAGCCCATATCAGAAAAGTGAAGCTAGTTTTCTGAGAAAGTTCTAATAAAACTTTAGCAGATGCCATTTTGGTTTGACATTTTGTATATTTTAAGTAATTTAATTTATTTCTAATGGCAAAGCTGAATTTTCAGCATCATTACTCCAGTCTTCAGTGTCACATGATCCTTCAGAAATCATTTAAACACGCTGATTTGATGCTCAAAAAACACATTCTTATTATTATCAATGTTGACAACAGTTGTGATGTTTAATATTTTTGTGGAAACTGATTTTGTTTTTTAATTCCTTAAATAGAAAGTTTAAAAGAACAGAATTTCTTTGATATATAAATCTTTTGTAACATTATCAATGCATTTATCATCACTTTTGATCAATTTAATGCATCTTTGATAAATAAAAGTAATAATTATTATTATTTTTTTTATTTTTTTTAAGTACTGCCGCCAAACTTTTGAATGGTGGTGTATGATCATGAAATTTTGTAACCTTCACACAAGTAAACATGTAAAAATCAATGGCTTCCCAAAGAAAACATCAATGGAGGTTAATCGACTTTTAACATTTAACTTCATATATTTCAGTACAATTAACAAAGGAATGCTTGGACACTTGCGTGCCACCGCTTCAATGGGGATTTTGATGGATTACCGCATCAACACATTCAGAGAACAGGTGAGACTGTCAGTACATTAAGACACTCTCACTACATCTCTGTCCCTCAGGCTATAGCTAGCAGCAGGACACACCAGGCTATGGAGAAAGCACCGCCACGGCCATTAATCATTCCACAGCGTGACCTGGAAAGCCAGCGACCCTTGGTACTTGCTCCAAGGTCCAGTGCTCAAGCTACCTGAGCAACAGTGATTTACAATGAGTTGGACAGTGTCCCGATACAGGCTTCCAATGCGGGCTCAACATCGGCTAAGAAAACAACAGCTGTCAAAGTGTGTAAGACCGAGTTGGATTTTTTTGCTGCTGTTAGCATGAGAGCTGTAAAGCTGTTCCCCCAAAGTGTCCGGCTTGATTTGCTCAAGCTCCGCTTCAATTAGACAATCACATCAACGCAGAATGACTGAACACACGGAGGGCAATCCATCCGTCCAAACAACCGATCACAACACAGGAATCAATTAGCGTAGTGCAAACGAGACAATTTCACACACAGCAGGAAAGGATTCTATGGCTAAAATGGGGCTTTTAATCTACCGTTTCATAAGACTTGATGAAAACGTAGCTGAACCTTTCAGAAAGATGATGAATAAATTAATTTTGGATTATCGGTGCTCGTGGCATGACTAACAGTGTGATTAGGATCATATTTCATAGGAACTAGCCCTTCTGGGAAATGGTATTACAACACAGGCTTTTCAGAAGAGTTTAGTGAACCTGCACTTCCATTTTCAAAATTATTCCTCTCTCAAACACAAGTTGTAATAATTCTAACTTTATAGATTTACTTGCTGCAACAAGCACTTCTGTAGGTCGTAAAAAGCTGAACTTGAAGTTATTTGAGTGTTGGACTACAATTTTTTTAAGAATTAAAATCTGAAGAAGGGGTAATACTTCAAAGTGTCTGTGCTGCTATATGATTTTAAGAAATTATATTTCATTTTTAAGTGCCATCTTTTTCTCCAAATCAACTGACAAACTCTTTTAACTCTCCAGTTCAGTTTCTCTTCCAGAATTTGAAATTAATGCATTTCAGTTACCAGTTACCAAATTCATGAAACATTCTTAAGAATAAAATTCGTATTAACTGGAAATTTCATCTCATTTTCCAACTTAAGAATAAAGCTAAGAGTATTTTATATTCCCAAAAACATTTAAAAATTTTTTTTTTTTTTTTACTTAAAAATTTTCTATAAATTGAATTCCTGATAAGAATGTTCTTAAAATCATCGTAACTAACCTCTTAAAATAAATGTTTACCTTTTATTTCGTAGGTAAAAAAGTTATCCAACTTATCTTTAATAAATGTATTGGGTTGTTTCAAATACTAAGCATTACAACAAAAATAATCAAGTCAGTTGCGACAAAAATGGTGTGTGCTCCTAGTATTATTATTATGGTAATCTGAACTGCACTTTAGAATAACTTCTTAGAAATTATCTTTAGAAATTTCTTAACTTCTGACTCCAGATGTATAACCACTAATCTACCATACATACAGATAACATATGAAAAATGATGGAGTCTTAATACAGCTCAGGGACTTTGGAGCCAGCAGCTGTTGTTGTCAAGTGGGCGAAGATGATTCGAATTCAGCTTGCAACAAATCTCTATACTTTTCCCCACTACTTTCCTGTCATCTCTCAATTATTATTGTCAACTATTATATTAGATCTACTATTTATTTGCATGTATTTGTCTCAAACAGGGGTGTCCACTCCTGCTCCTGGAGGGCCACTGTCCTGCAGTTTAGCTCCAGCCCTCATTAAACACCTGAAACCAGCTAATCAAGGTCTTCAGACTCACTAGAAACTTCCAAGCAAGAGTGTTGAGCTAAAATCTGCAAGAAATTAGCCCTCCAGGAGCAGGATTAGACACCCCTGGTCTCAAACCTTGTATCACACTATGTCTGGCTTTGTGAAGGATGCATTTAACCAACCTTTTTAAAGTTGCTCTGCTTGCTGGTGCCTTTCTCAGCATTCTCATTATGTAGGATGTCTAGAGGGGTTTCTCGGTCCTTTAGCTTTAATGACTCAATCTCGGTCTTCAGTTCATTCAGCTGCTCCTGAAGGTGTTTGCTCTTCTCCAAATATTCGACCCTGCCAAAGAGGACAGACATATAATGAAACAAAGCTGATCTCCTGGTTTTCATCTGTTTTGAGGCCTATTAACACCCAATTTTAAGCATGAAAAACTCCTCCACACAAGTGAAATATCGTACTGAGATGATGTGCATTTGGAGGCTATTTTGAGGAAACCGGATACGTTTTTCAAGATTCTTTGATGAATAGAAAGCTCAAAATAACAGCATTTATTTAGGTAGAAATCTATTGTAACATTTTAAATGTCTTTATTGTGCATCCTTGCTGGATAAAAGTATTAATTTACTGCTCCCAAACTTTTGAATGGTAGTGTATTTCATCCACGGAGAACAGGCATAGACTTTTAAGAAGACGATCTTTCAGATCATGACAAATTGGACAATCAATATTTTTTAAGAATAACAGCACCATATTCTCATGAAATCACCTTCTTATTGACTGCCAACCTGAAAGTCATTGGTCATTCTAGTTGAATTGTCTAAACAAACAAGGGAGTAGGGAATTTTATCACATAAAAACTAATCCACTACTCAGTTGAGCATCAGCAGAGAGGACAAACTCAGGTACAGTTGATGTAACTGGTTCAAAAGATGTGGACAGATGTGACACCAGCAGAAAGACTGTGATCAGGATGGATTGCTGCCTGAAATGGGCTGCACTCACTTCTCCTTTTCGATCTCCATGGACAGACGTTTCATGTCAGTGTCTTTGAAGTCAAAACTCAGGTTCTCCATGCTGAAGTTGAAGTTAGTGCCATCAGGAGGAAGAGCATTGGCAGACAACGGCACAGGCTGAGCAGTGAACAAGAGAAAGAGGAAGAAAGAAAAACACATTCAAATGAGCTGAGTGGCTATATAAAAGAACAAATGTACACATAATAATTAAGCAATATCACACAAGCAGGAGTGTTTATATCCTTCATATCAGTGTTCATATCAGTATCAAAATACTAATGCTTCTTAACAGCTTTCCAAATATATATATATATATATATATATATATATATATATATATATATATATATATATATATATATATATATATATATATATATATATATATAAATAAATAAATAAATAAATAAATAAATAAATAAATAAAAATAAATAAAAATAAATAAATAAATATAAATAAATATATATATATATATATATATATATATATATATAAAAATATAAATAAATCAATATAAATAAATAAATATATATATATATATAAATAAAAAAAAATATATATATATATAAATAAAAAAAAAATATATATATATATATATATATATATATATATATATATATATATATATATATATATATATATATATATAGATAGATAGATAGATAGATAGATAGATAGATAGATAGATAGATAGATAGATAGATAGGCCCTGCAGCATATGAAAGACAGTAGTTTCATATTGAAATAAGGGTCAATGTTTTGACTGGTCAATTAAATGATCAGTGTGGCGACTAGGAAATCAAGCACCTACTGTAGTACGAGCTTCAAAAAACTGCCTTCATTTGCCTCAGGCAGGATGGCGTACCTAAGCAAAGTCAAGCTCAGGTTTGCCTAAGCTACCTATAGTTGGATTTTGTCAAAAGACCAAAGGACGCTTCAGGGTAAAAGAAAAATACACTACAAAATTCTCAGTTAAGACATCATGACCCGGGAGATAGCAGCAATGCTCTACTGGATTTTTAAGTGGTCAAACAGATACAGCTAACATTAGCCACCCGTAGAAAGAGCTAATGTTTCAAATGATACGCTGACCTCCAGTCACCCCTTAACTCACTGTGCATTTAAAATGTGCGGAAATGAGCCGCCCGTGGGATTTTCAAGAGTATCCACAAAGCTTTGAAAGAGCAGAAGAGCTCAGTTCCCAAGTGCTTGGACCAATAATTAGGAAACTCATTGTAATAGCCCTGAAATGCAGTTTCCAGGTAGAAAAACGTCCTTTCTGGGAACATTTATGTAGAAAAAAAAACTAATTTTCTGACCTCAATTATATCCATTACTTACATTCAAGGCTTAGGATAATCCCTCATTTGTCCTGCATTTGAATCACATATGAAGTGCACTCAGTCATCATGTGTATTTGAACCAGGTGGATATTCACAATGCATTTAATGGAGCTATTCAAGTTAACTGCAGTCTCTCGCTTTCAGTTTCCCTTAAAATAGCCAGACATTTAAACCCATTTGTAATCCAATTCTGAAAAGCATTACAACCATGCCACACTATTCCCGGGACCCTATATGGCTACCTAACCATTTTTTAAGTTGGACAGCTTAATATGAATATAAATATTCATTCTTGATTGCATTAGGGTGGTTATTGCGAGGCTAAAAGACTCTCGAATGTTTCCCTGGATGAGAAGGGAAAGTTTTCCTGCAGGTAATGGAATGGCTGTCTGGTGAAACTTTTATTTAAACAAATTATCTTGACATTGACAAATGGCCAAGAGGCTAAATCAGACTTGCGTAAAAACTGTACAGAGTTTAAATCCTTTTTCTCTTAGAGATAAAATGGAACTGGCTTCGGACACCAGGCTGATTAAGAATGACAAGCGCTGATGTAACGTCATCGGTGGAGATGTTGGAGAACGCAGTGGGGGAGTGTTTTGGTAAGGAATGGGTGATTACCAAGTACGGCGACTTGCTGGTGATCTCCAGTAGTTTGTTTTTTGCTTTGCGCTCCGATTCTCTAGCCTCCTGCAGATCCTGTTTCAGCTGGTCGGCCTCCTTCGCCCTGCGGAGAATAAATACATTGGGTTAGTCACTCAAGGTTTGAACCCTTTGAAGTGGACACAGTACTGGGATCTCCAAAGCACAAATTCAGCTGGAAATCGAAAAATGGATGCTCAGATCAGCAGTAAATTGACACTTTCACAGGCACA
The DNA here is from genome assembly GCF_949319135.1 of Squalius cephalus. Taxonomy (NCBI): domain Eukaryota; kingdom Metazoa; phylum Chordata; class Actinopteri; order Cypriniformes; family Leuciscidae; genus Squalius; species Squalius cephalus. The sequence goes on along the minus strand of NC_137126.1, from coordinate 43,808,011 downwards.
GAATAAAACCGCTATCAAAACATGCACACCAACAGAGTGCCACATACTGAGTAAAGACCCAGTAGATGGCTTTGAGATGGGCCATCAGCATAGATCCAGCTGTGAGAGGAAGATCTGGGTGGTCTATAATAGTGCATGTTCGCATACTGAGTTCTGAGTGACTATATAACTGCAGATGATATATATATATATATATATATATATATATATATATATATATATATAATCTATCATATCACCAATTTATCATGATTAAAAATCAGTGTGGATTAGAAGCAAGTTACACACACATATTATATATATATATATATATATATATATATATATATATATATATATATATATATATATATATATAAAATATGTGTGTGTAACTTGCTTCTAATCCACACTGATTTTTAATAGACTTTAGTGTAATAAACAGACTTTAGGCAAAATAAATAAATAAAATAATAATATTAATATTTATATTATATGCTCTTTCTGTGCAATATTTTTTAAGTAATATCTATATCTGTCTGCTTTTTATTTTTCAGTTGCCAGCCAACGCCACCATTTTTGATCATATTCACAAAACTTTCATGTTTTGCCCCAACAATATTTTGTTTAATGAACGTGTAAACAGTCAATATATATAATAAAATAAAAAATAATATTATATGTATATGTATATGTATATATATTTATTTATTTATTTATATTCTAGCTTTATTCATTCTTTTTTATATCGAACAAATGTTTTATTTTGTTTTGTGCTTTTGTTATTTTTAATACTTTGTTTAATTTTTCATTTATTTCAGTTTAGTCATTTTTGTACTTTCACTCAACATTTAGAATTTTAGTCTAAGTTTTTCCATCTAATATTTATGTTATTTATTTCAGCTTTATTTCAATTAACTAAAACAATTTTCAATAGTTAACAATTTTATATTTAATTTTATATTTTCCGAAAAGAATAAGAAAAATGGTGCTCGGCTATTCAAAAGAGTTTAAAAAACATGACATTTTAAAAATAATAGCTTTTAAAACCCAATTAAAAGCTCTTATCGTTTAACCATTGGTACACCACTAAATATGTGTTAAAATAACACCATGAAAAGCAGTCATCTGATGAAAGAATATCCAAATATTTATGCTGAACATGCGTGTGTGATATTACCTCCTTTCGGACTCTTCTGCCATCTTGAGTGCAAGCATTTCAGCTTCTAGCATCTTCTGTTCCATGAGTCTCTTCTCCTCCTCAGAGCGAATAGCTGTCACCTTTATAGAGAATTATTCAGAGCATGATCAGTCATCAATGGTCCAAAAGGATCTTCTATGTGCAGCTCATGTGCTGATGTACATGCTCACTAACCTTAATCCGCTGCATCTCCTGTTCAGCCTCGGCGGCTTTCTGAGCCAACAGCTTGGCCTCCTCCTCAGCGATTTGTGCCTTCTCCGCCAACAGATCTGCTGTCTCCTCCGAACATAACTGAAAACAGAGAGACCGCACACTTTGCACAGATGCACATAGGTCATTTTGCTTCATTTGATTCCCTCGTTGATTAACGGCATTAGACGGTAAAATCCAGCATTTTACTCCAATGCAGCATTATTATTAAAAAAGCAATCTGAATTATTCTATATAATTTAACTTTTGCTGTTTTACACAATTTCACAAAATTTATGTGAAAAAAACTCACAAAAAACTGTTACATAAGGCTCAGTCTAACACATTTACGTCATTTGCTTCACAGAAATCGTGTCACTAGGTTAGTCTTTTCTTCCCTAAATATATCTCTCAAAACAGATCTACTTTTGGCAAGGAAAGTGAAAAAACCTCATCAATATTTGAGAGAGCGAGAGAAAGAAAACTCAGGACTGGCAAGGACTGGCAAGAACTCACTAATTTGAATTAGTGTTATGCTGAGCATGGATAGTGAACTATTAAGAGAAATGCACATATCAGAGTTACTCACACTGATATCAGATTAAAAGCAACAAAGACAAAATACCCTGAGAGTGTGCACAAAACATTGAGTCTTAAAATGCTATGTGAAAAGATAAAAGAAATATAGCCTTAGAAATATTATTATATGCAATAATAAATTAAATGTACTAATATTTAGGTCGGATGGGTCCCAAAAAACTAAAATGAATGCAAACGGAAAATTGGGCTTAGACTTTAAAGTGGCCAAAAAAAGGTAAACATCTGTAAATGTTCAGACTTCTGTTTAGATTATAACTGATTGTTATGAATTTTGATATACATTTTATAATAATCATAATTATTATTATTTAAATAATAATAAAAAAATGTTTTTAATTATTTAATAATAACTATCATTATTGTTGTTGTAGTATTGGTACTTAGTGTACAAAGTACTTATGGTACTTAGGATAATTATAATTAGTTGATCATTCATAATCAAATATGTCACTACTAAGACAGAAAAAACACCTGTAACAGAATTTTGGGAAAAGTAATGTATTACATCACTATTAAAAACATCACTATTAAGAAAAAAAACAAAAAAACTTATGAGGCTCACGCACATGGGTTGAGTACAAGTATAGATACTGAAGTGCTCTAGCAAGCACTGAAATGATTAGGGAAAGTATATTTAGTGTGGGTGATGTTTTAGTTTCTCACCAGTGCTTCATTGGCCATGTGAGCTTCGTCCTGTAACTGAATCAGTCTCCTCTCCAGTTCATCACGAGCTCTTTCTGCCTCCTCACGCAATTGTTTCTCTCTCTGCAGCCTCTGCCGTTCCATCTACAGAGAGGTGCAAAAAGCTCATCCATATTTCACCAGGATTGCAGCGTTGCTAAATGGGTCTAGTGGATCGCAAATCCAGCACCTGGTTAAAGGTGCCTGAAGGTGCAATGCACATGGTGACCATGAAGTCTTAAGATTAACTAGTGAGGGAGGGAGGGATTTGGCTGACACTTGCCAAGCTCTCTAAAGCAAGATGACTGTTTTCCAAAATTGTAATAACTTATAGGAATATTTATCCTCATACATTGCCGTTCAAAATTTTGGGATCAGTAACACCGTGCCCTAATCAGAAGATAAGATAAGATTCTGGCGACAACCAGTTTGTCTGTCCACACCCAATGACATGTGACGCGACAAAATCCATCATAAATCACAGCCAATCAGAAGAGCATGTGGGTGGGCTCTCTCTGCAAGTTCATAAATGTAAATTATCCATTGTTGCTTTCAGTATTGCTATAAAGAGCACAAAATATCCAAACTTACAATAGACGCTTTTAACATTAAAAAAAAAGCAAGCAAGCAACTTTATTTATATAGCACATTTTCTTTATTTATATAGCACCCCCAAAGTGCAACGTCTGAGATTATCATTGTCATATTTTCTACTGTATGTTGTTGTTCCAGCCATGATTTTGCAGAAATAGAAACCGTTTCTAAAATAGAATAACCATCGTGGCTGGTTAAGACACTATATAAGAGGTTAAGACACTATGGTTAAGACACTTTTTATAATAAATTACTTTTATTCAGCAAGTATCAAATAAATTGATCAAAAGTGACAGTATAGACCTTTACACCTCAGTTTAAATCAACTGCAACTGTGACTATTCTATTTTATAAGTGGTTTCTATTTCTGTGACATCAGACTGGAACAACAGCATACAACGTATGCCCATGATAATCTCAGGGACTGTTTATGTGCCTTATTTAATCTTAAAAGCATCTAATGTGAGTTTGAATATAATTTTGTGGGACCTTCATAGCCAGACTGAAAGAAAATGCATCACGGTTTCCACAACAATATTAGACAACTGTTTTCAAAATTGATAATAATACGAAATACGAAATCGGCATATTAGAATGATTTCTGAAGGATCATGTGACACTGAAGACTGGAGTAATGATGCAGAAAATCCAGCTTTGCATCACATTAATAAATTACATTTTAAAATATATTCAAATAGAAAAGAGTAATTTTAAATTGTAATAATATTTCACAATATTACTTGTTTTACTGTACTTTTGATCAAATAAATGCAGCCTTGTTGAGCAAAAGAGACTCAAAAAACAATATAAATTCTTTCCAACCTCAAATTTTTGAATGGCAGTAATGTAAAAAAGGCCATCAAGGCTATGAAAAATGTACATGTATGTTAGTTTCTCTAATATACTAAAATTATTTTTCATCTGCAACAAGCTACATTGCTGGAGAAAGAAATATTAAATCAGTGTACACATTAACTTTTTGTACTCCCATCTTATCTTTATTACTCTTTTATACTTTATAATTTTTTATTCTCTATTTGTTTTTTAAATTTTCTTTCCTTTCAACTTTCTTATTTTGCTTTTCTCATTTTATCCTTTAAGACAGGAACTCATTAAAAAACAGAGCCCAAAAAACAGCTTGCTTTCATTTATTTGTTTAGCATAAAAACAAACAATATTCTCTACGTGTTGCATGAAATCATTAACTTTTCCCCGACCTGTTTGCGGGCTTTCTCTTCTCTAGCCTGCATCTTCATCTGCTGGACTTCCAACGAATCAACTCTGCGTCTCCTTATGAAGAGATCATGATTTCCGATGCACAGCTGAAGAATCTTTAAACACATAAAAATTGCCTTAATAAAAGCTTAGTATGCCCTTTAAAAAAAAGTAAATTCTGTTATATTTTACCCTCATGTCATTCCAAACCTGTATTTCTTTAACAAATAAAATTTCAGTTCATGTCTCACAAATGCCATCACATATATTCCCAAGTCTTCAACCCATATCAGTTATAAGTTGTAAAGACCATTTAATGATGTTTTTATGGTTTTATATGGTAATTGTCTTAACTAACAGGATTAATGACATATACATTTATTAAACAATAAATCTGTTGCCTTCCAGCTGAGATCTTTAACCACCATGCCACACCACAGTGGATTTGTGAAGATCAAACAACTTATCTCTGCATTCACATCATGAAATACTCACCAGTTTATTGACTTTGAGTTTTGAGGAGTTGAATTTGAAGACATCTGCCCTCTTATCCAAGGGCTTAATGGCAAACTGAAGAGACAATTACAGAAATGAGTGCACCAACAGCAATAAACGACACTTAGCATAGAGCAGGTTGGTTAAAGCATGAATTGTTCATAAAATAAGTACCTCTTTGTCGCTGTAAGAGATGTTTCTGATCTCATTCCAGGGAAAAGAAATTTTGGGCGTCAGTCTGTTATCCGGGTCATAAATGTGGAGGCCCAAAGCGTCAACACCCAGCAGTAAGCTAGTACCCTTTTTATTCTTAAAGAGAAGATATTAAAAAGACATTAAAAAGACATCAATTTATTTTACCATCATGATCTCACCACCACAGCTTTACAGAGTAAAATGGATAGCCAAAGTAATATTTCAAACAAAAAGGCAGAAATAATTATTCTACTGTAAGTTTCAAGCAGGGTAGACACATAATGAAGTGGGAGATGATGCAAGTTAAAGGTGATTAGGTCAACAATAATAAAAGGTTTGTTTATAACAAACAATAATAAAGGTATAAAATAATAAAAGTGTTTGGCTGTAAAGGCTTTAGCCGTCGGAAATCAGCTCAGATTGTTGATGTTGTACAGAAGCGAATGCATTTCTTACCCTAATGGAAAAGTAATTGACCCCATACATCTCCAGATCCTGAGCTATTTTTAAATACTCCATCTCGGCTTCATCTCTGCAGCACACAATAACATACAAAAACGTGGGAGGGAGAGAGAAAGAAAAGGAGAAAGGGAGAGAGAATAAATTAGACACAAAATAAAATATTCCACCGCAGGGCTTTAATGAGACTCAACTAACTTGGAGTGCAGAAACTAGAGGTCACGCAGTATGTCTTACAGTAACTGATAATGGCAATAAACACAAACACACACACACACACTCATCATAAACACACCAATTAAATTTTATACTAAATACCACTCTAAAAATCTTATTTTTTAGTACTAAAAATAACTAGATGTTTAGTACCACCTTCATGTTCTTGCGAGTCTGCAGGGAACATGCCTCATCAAACCACACTTACCGAGAGCAAGAAGCACAGAATGAGTGAGGAGCCGCTCACATAGAATGGGTTTGTGCGCTCAAAAGCAGCCAGACGTAGTGCAACCGAAAGCAAGGATCTCAAAATGATCTACTTTTAAACTTGTTTTTAGGATGGCCATCTTAAAGGGTTAGTTCACCCAAAAATTTAAAAATTCTCATCAATTACTCACCCCTGATGTCGAACTTTGAAACAAAGATCTTTCTGATGAAATCTGAGAGCTTTCTGTACCTCCATTGACAGCTACACAACTGACACTGACACTTCAAGAAGTTCATAAAACTAATCCATATGAATTGAGCGGTTTAGTCCAACATTTCTGTAGAGACTCCATCGCTTTACATGATGAACAGATTGAATTTAGGTTTTTAAATCACATTTAAACATCGATCAGCGAACAAACAGAAGCTCATTGGTTCTTGCCGAAGCTCAAACGTGCTGCGTAACACGAGAATGAACCTCATTGGCTCTCTCATTGGTTCTGTTTACTATAACTGATGTGTGAGTTGATGAATGTTTAAATGTGAATAAAAGCCTTAATTAAATTTGTTCATCATATAAAGTGTTCTAGTCTCTTCAGAAAATTTGGACTAAACCGCTCAATTCATTTGGATTAGTTTTATGGTCTCTTTATGAACTTTTTGAAGCATCAAAGCAGTAGTTGCATGGCTGTCAATGGAGGGACAGAAATCACACAGATTTCATTCAAATATCTTCATTTGTGTTCCAAAGATAAACAAAAGTCTTATGGGTTTGGAACGACCATGTGCATGTGTACATAGACCAACTACAAAATAATTAAACATAATAAATTAAATAAAAAACTGAAAAAATACTAAGTAAATAAATAAAAAAAATTAAAAATGCACAGATGAAAATATGGCAATATATGTGAATGGCAATATAACCTTGGACAATAAATAAATAAAAAATAAAAACAATTGAATAAAACTACAAAGTAAAATCTTTTTTTTTTAAATAATTAAAAAATAGAATAAATTAAAATAAATGAATAAACGAATGATAAAATAAAGAAAATTCTCTGCCAAAATGCTAGGGTTTCTATAAGAGGTTGTCAGGGTGTTGCTAAGGTAGTTGCTAGGATAGTTCTGGGTTTTTGTGTCCTTTTTTTACTCTTATCATGTGAAAAAGCTAGCCAATCATAAGGGGAGATAATTTACACATTATATATTATTTACATATTTATATTATAATAATAAGTCCTAATGATACAATAACAAAATGGCTCAGAGGCCTGAACATGACACATGAAACTATAACAACTGTTTACTACAAGAAACCTTGACTAAACATTGGACTTCAGGGGAAAAAATAATAAGCTATAAAAGTCAAATTAAGCTGGGTGTATGTGTGAATGAGAGAGATAAAACAAGAAGTGCAGAATGTGTATTTGTTGTGAGTGTGTCAAGAATACACTGGAGTGCTGTCACATGCAATGATAAGGTCTGGAATAAGAAAGTGCCCTACATGCATCTAAATGGGCTCTGAAGCAACACAGGAAGCCGGTTTCATCATTAAGTAGACCAATTAGGGCTTCATTTTTATTTATTTTTGCAGAATAAGGCTATGCCCAGTTCTGCAAGAAGCAAGCCAGTTTTTCATCTTTTGAGAGTCTTGACTTCCCAAGGCGCACATCACACAGAGTTAAAGTCCCCGTGAACCGGAAGTTGCAAACGACTTTTCTCCAGTGTTGTGACGCATTTCCAAGTGAAAGGGAATATTGAACAGAGGGCAGGGTTTTTCCTTTAGCGCTCCTCCTCTCCATCTCTGCTCCGCTCAAACGGTTTGAGGGGAGTGGTTAAGCATTTTCAACCCAAGCCGTCAAACTGACGTCATCAGAGAAGAAACGGCATTCCAGACCGGAAGTAACTTTTCACATTTTGATTAAAGATTACCATGGCAAACAATTTTTTTCTATGTATTAACTTGCACGGATTAATTGTTCACCACAAGACTAGTAATATGCGCTAACAAAGTAAATAGGGTCAATTTGATTTCATGTCGAATTTAAGCCACACGTGTGACGATGTGCGTTTATAGTATCGCAAAGCCATACTGTTGGCTATTACCAATGTTTGGTCCATTGCAAAGAACAGTTGTCTGACCAACATGCAACCAACACAGTTTGCTTGTTGCACTTGAAAACTGCCATTTTAAAAGGCTTTTGCCATTTCTGTGTGTAAACTGCATCACGTGAACATGAACAGTACGTGGGCAAGCTGTGCAAGACTGAGAATATGGTGTACAATACCTGGTTCTGCCCCTGTGCTCAGCGTAGCAGACCGTGATTCTCTCCTCCCACATCTCTGCAGTCATCTGGTATAGATTAATAACCTGCACAAGAGAAAGACACACAAAGATCAGTCATCAACTTGAACAAAGACTTTAACTCTCTCATAATGGGATTTTCACAACAGAGCTCTTGGTGCACTCTGTTTGACATCAGTATTCATTTTGTTTGTTGGAATGAAAGCAGATTTCCACTTGAAAAGAGGGAAGTGAACAATTATTGAAGACATACACTGCCATTTAAAAGTTTGGGCATAGTAAGATTTTAGTTTTTTGGAAGAAAATTTATCTAAAGTGACAGTAAATGTTTATAATGTTACAAAAGATTTCTATTTCAAATAAACGCTGTTCTTATGAATTTTCTATTCATCAAAGAAACCTGAAAAAATCTATCACGGTTTCCACAGAAATATTAGGCTAAGCTGCTCAACTATTTTCAATATTGATAATAAGAAGTTTGTTGAGCAGCAAATCAACATATTAGAATGATTTCTGAAAGATTATGTGACACTGAAGACTGGAATAATGATGCTGAAAATACAGCTTTGCCTCACAGGAATTAATTACATTTTAAAATTTATTTAAATAGAAAATGTATTTTAAGTTGTAATAATATTTCACAATATTATGATCAAATAAATGCCGCCTTGGTGAGCAAGAGAGACTTCTTTAAAAAACATTTTAAAAAAATCTTACCAACCCCAAGTTTTGAACAGCAGTGGCATATAATTATAATGTATTATGTAAATTACCAAAGTAAAATAGCTCACATTCTTTGCATCGTTTGCAATGTTTCTGGGGCAGATAGTATGGTGTTACAGTAAGTTCTGGAATAGAGAGACTAAAATATGAGTCATTCTAGCTTCAGTGGTAAAAGGCTGCCACTAATATTTATGGTGGAAAACGTGTTGATATCCCAAATATAGCATATTCTATCTTGTGCCAAACAACACAGTGTGGAAAATAATAGTGTAAAAAGAGTTAACAGAGCCAAACACAATGGCTAATAGAGCTGAAGGACATTTTCTAATTAAGTGTGACTATTTAAATCCTTCAGACGATTCTGAATGCCAGTGGAGTAAACAAACGCTCTTTCTCAGTTCTTACTGACATGTGAGCGGATGTTTCCAGCCGAGAGCTTTCACTACATCTAACGCCCGACGGGAAGCCCGCTGAAGCCTTACGGGCTTGTTACGAGCTCTGTGAACATAATCAGTGTAATTAGCATGGAGTGATGCCCATCTCAACATCACACTCACTCTCTTTGGTAGCAGCTCCTCTTGGGACAGGAAGCCCGGCTTGTGGACATTAGGGTCGTATTCACCGTACTGCAGAAGCAAGATGACAAATCAAAATAAGCTCAATTATGAGGAAAAACATGAACTCATGCAGTCACAAAAACAGCCATTATATCCACCTCCTCTCCCTTAAAGTGAATTGAGTAATACGTAGTTGCCTAAAACATAAAAGCCCTTTCAAATCAAAATAAGATGAAATTCAGCTTTTTTATGAGGAATTATGGGTAAGATCAGTAGGGACACTGCTGAGAGAAAAAGAAAATTGCAATCACATTTTACACAGATGTTACAACTGCATTGATTAGTGAACTTAAATGATGACAAATATGTTCAAGTTATTTAAAAAAAAAAAAAAAAAATCTTTATCACACTACCATTTAAAAGTTTGGGCTCTTATGCTCACCCAGGCTGAATTTATTTGATCAAAAATTAATTTTGTGAAATATTATTACAATTTAAACTAACATATTATATTGTATTCATATTTGTTTATTATAATCAATATTTTTGTGGAAAGAATTTTTCTTTGATGAATAGAAAGTTCAAAAGAACAGCATTTATTTGAAATAGAAATATTTTGTAACATTGTAAACATCTTTACTGTAACTTTATCAATTTAATGTTCCCTTGCTTAATAAAAGCATTACATTTTTTTATTTTATTTTTATTTAAAAATAAAAATAAAAAACGTTTACATCCACATTCCTTTCTGTTACCCTCACAAACTTACCAAAAAAAAACAAGTAAACAAAAAACAAGTTTCCTTCTTTTTTTTTTTTTTTTTTTTTTTTTTCTGGTCCTGCAGTCTTATCCAAACACATTAATTAAGTGTTACGGTTCTACTTTCGGTACCGTGTGAAAGTGTTAAGTGTATTTATTGTCTATATGTTTGGTTTGTTTATAAACACTGAGGAAACTGTATGTGGTAATTAACACCATGGCACAGATGCAGAACATAAAAACATCTCAGAAAACTCATGTATGACAAGGCATATGAAATCGACCAAAATAAACAACGAAGACACAACATTACAAATTGTGGACTGCTGTGCAGACATTGAGGAACAAGCAGATATGCAGAAACAGAAACGGAAAAGGCAAGACAATAAAATTCCTCAGTATCACGCTGGCTTGTCATTTTGCTACGGACAGATTCATGCTGCTCAGCTATGATGAGACTGGCATGTGAAAGCATCCCCATTTGAAAGGGTCGGTGTAAATGGTTGCTGTCTAAGCTTCACTCCTGCATTAAGAACAAGCTTTCTCTGTAAGGGAGAAACAGCTGCCATCTAAGTCTCTCCCCTCTGTTCCACATTCTCTTTCACTTTTTTATTTCTTACTTGATTTTTCTGCCTATGCCTCTTTTTTTTTTTTTTATTCTTACTCCCTTCACACCTCCTCTTTCTCTCTGCTCTTGCCTTCTTTAACTTCCAGTCTCTTTGAATAACTCCAAACCTGCACCTGATGGTTTAATACCAGAAATCTGTCACGCAGTTTCTCACATTTCTAAAACAGATAAATATGATTTGGGAAAGCGTGATTAAATTCATCAAAGAATCCTTTTTGTAACATTAGAAATGTCTTTACTGTCACTTTTGATCAATTTAATGCATCCTTGCTGAATAAAATTATTAATTTCTTTTAAAAAAAAATCCTAGTATGCATGTATGTATGTATGTGTGTATGTACATAAATAATTAAATATATATATATATATATATATATATATATATATATATATATATATATATATATATATATATATATATATATATATATTAGAATTAATAATAATTAATTACTGTCCCCAAACTTATAAATTAATGTATACTAATTTACCATCTAATCTGATTATTATTTTCTTTTATTCAAAACTTGGACTCAGACCAAAACACCTGGGATGCGTTTCCCAAAAGCATCATAAGCCTAAGTTGATCGTGGAGACCATTGGTGGTAATTGTTCTACAATCAACTTAATCTTACAATGCTTTTGGGAAACACGGCTTGTTTGATCTGGAATAAATGCTAAAACAGATTACGTAACAAAAGTTGAGTTAAAAACTCAAATAGTAAAACTAATATAATAAAACAGATTAAATAACATTACGTTGTTCTGTTTTTTGATGAATCTATAATATCAAATAAAAAGAAAACTGATCAGTTGTCCACAAATCACATACATGACAAAATAATTCCAAATAAAAACGTGCAAATTTCTGAGTTTGCAGCACTGTAAAATGCTTTGAAAAACCATCAAAATACTTAAGCACACCAGCACAAGGCTCAAAAACCAGTTGAAGCTTACAAACTGCTTTAACAAAGCAAACAAAAGCTTTAGTAGATTCCCGTCCAGTTTTTAGAGCCATCTAGCGTTCCCTCTGTGTCTGACATGAGTCAGAGAGAAACAGAGTGTGCTTTCTAAATTGGAGGCTTTTGGATAAATCAAATGCTCTTGTTGCCCCTGAGCTGTCAATCAAACTGACACCTGCTTAATAAAATGCACTTCTTTCTGTGGGAAGTGTAATGGGTTAGATGCCGACCTTGAAGGGACGTCCACAGGAGGTTACGGTTAAGCTCTGACACCTTTCTGCGTGTCTATCAAAGAAAAAACGTTTTAAAAAAAAAGAAAAAGAAAAACACAAGTGTGTTAGAAAGAGCACTGACCTTAGCGTGGACGGCGTAAGAGGCTAACAGCACCGAAGCCTCGGGAGGACAGTAGATCTCCTCCTCTAAAATGTTCTTCTTTACCTGCAGGATTTCAGAACAGAGGAGAGTAAGATGAATAGAATTTCATTATTATTTATCTCTATACTTTTTGGGGAATTTGTTACCAAGAATTTCATGCAATGCCATCATGATAAATTACGGTGAAAAAAAATCACCCTAGAACCACTTAACGTTAAGGATCTTGCTAAAGGGCACAACAGGGTTTTTTCAAGGATCATTCCTTTGCAGTGTTTGCCCAGACCTTTCACTGCTAACGCTACTGCTAGCACGTATTATAGAACAACATTAGAGACAAAGTATGTTTAGCAAAAAAAGGACCCATATTAAGTTGTAATCAAAATTATTCAACCTCCATTGCAAATCATGTTTATTGGCAAAATAAAAACTTTCAACTGTTTGCAATGAACAAATCAAACAACAGTAATTGAAATAGCTCACAACGAATGTTTCAAGTGTTTTCCCCAAATTCAACTAAAAATGCAACTTTTAATGACTTCCACAGTCTCAAAATTATTCAACCCCTTCAATAGAATCCCTCACAACAGCACAAATCTGCAAAAAAGGGGTTGTCTCAAGCACACCTGACCTGATGCAACTAATCAAAGGCTTCATTAGTTGCACCAGGTGTGTTTGAGCTAGAACACATGAAATATCTGAACTGGCTAGGTTTGTTGAGTGCAGTGTTGTAATGTAACGGAGTACAAATACTTCGTTACTGTACTTAAGTAGAAATTTCACGTATCTGTACTTTACTTCGCTATTTAAATTTATTTCAACTTTCACTTTTACTCCACTACATTTCCTAGATAAAATGTATACTTTTACTCCGATATATTTCCACAAAGCATCTTCGTTACTCGTTACTACAAAATAAAATCAGAAGAAATGTGTGCGACTGCAATAAGGGAGGTTTGGCGAATCACTGCTCCTAGATTGCATTACGCACGCTCCGCACGGCGCGCGCTCTATTTCAGCGTAATGGTTGTTTGTTGACATGGCAAAGGAGGAGGAAGCACAACTGAAACCGCCATGGAAGCACAAGCACCTACTGGAGGACCTCCCGTTATCGTAGACGACCACCCTGACACAGAGCTGCCAACTCTCACGCATTCACCGTGAGACACACGCAATTGACACTTTTCACACGCTTTCACGCCACACATCCATTTTCTCACGCACAGAAAAATCGCGAAGCAAAGAGGACACGGAGACCGACAGACTAGACAGAGCAGGTTAGTTATGATAGAAAAAAATCTCAGCTTTTTATTACGAAATTCAAACAATAAATACCGTTTTGGAGCTTGTAAATGTGACGTGACAGATCCCTAGCGCACGTGAACCGATCATCTATACTAGCTAATAGTAAATAAACATGAATGAACAATGTTAAAAGAAACAGTACAACTTACCGAAATGTAAATTCATCATACATAATATCGATCAATCAGTGTTTTTCAACCGCGGAAAGGGTCAGTAAAACACCTGGAGAACAATTATGTCACATAACATTTACCTCAGGAAAGCCATTTGATGATCATAATATAGGCTATAGCAGGTTAGTTGGCTAGAAAAAAAGCGCTATAGAGAGTATTTAGCTAAATATGTGTACTATATTACATATTTATTATATTTTTACTTAGCATTAAATAAAGTTGTTATTATGATAAAAAACGCATTATATTTATATCTGATAGGGCTCTCTGTATGTTTACAGCATTAGGTGAGATTTTTTTTCTTGAGAAAAATTAATACCTATCTTGTGTACCTAATATTTATCCAAATTAGTCAATATTGCATATTGTGATCTAAGATTTTTTTTTTTTTACATCCCAACAACTTCCCCACCCACCCCACAATAAAGCCACAATAAAGTTCACAATCAAAGTTTTAACCGTTTGCTTTAAAAAAAAAAAATTACTTTTACTTCTACTTCAATTACTTAAAGCTACACTGTGTAACTTTTTTAGTTGATTCTTAGCAAAAAACACTTAGTTCTTTCAAAAATATATGTGCTCATTAATGTATATTTACTTCTTTCAAGTAATAAAGTATTCTCTTAAGTTTATAATCTGCCATTGAAAGTACATACGGGTGAGGGGTTCGAATGCCGGTCGCCATGTTGCCCCTCCATCTTGAAACTACATTCGCCAAAGAGGGACATGCCTGTAAATTCAAGCTTCGCCTTTTGCGTTTTTCACTCAGTGACACCGTGACGAATGCGAGGGGGAGATTACTCGCGAGCTCGCGAGTGCCGGCAGATTTGAAAGATAGTGTGTGTGTGTGTGCGTGCGTGCGTGCGTACTCACACTTGAAAGAGAGAATTAAAACGTCAACGTGACAGACAAATCAGCAAGACCATAGTCAATATTGGAGTAACTTTTCCCAGATGGAAAGAGCTCATGAGGAGAAAATATTTTAAAACGGACGCCGAGGTTGCCTGCTTTCTTCTCGACAGGTAATTCAGCCTGTTGTAATTCATTTGTGTAAATTCGAAGTTTTATAGTTGCTTGTCTAACCATAGCATGGTTGTGCATAACGCCAGAACGACCTCTAGTATAACTTCATCCTTGCGTCAATGGTGAAAAAGTATTGTTTACTTTGTAACATAAATCTGTGCTGCATAAAAAATATTTTTTTTACAGTCTATGGCTGCGACGGATCACAGGTGATGAATAGTTTTAAAGGCGCAATTTAAGCTATATAAAAAAAAGGACAAGGTAAATTTTAGTTATTTTTAATTGCTTTTACTTTGTACACATTGTAACGTTAGCCTAATCTGATTATGCTGGGATAGCCGATTCCAAGGGTGACGTTTACCTCCTGACATCTGTCCTGTAGTTTTATTCATTTTAGAGGTATTGTTTATTATTGTCATGGACGAAGTCGATAACTGGAAGCCATGTTAATCTTGGAATAATACGGCCACCGTAGGAGTTAAAACGCCCTCGGAATTGAGAGGAACAGAAACAAATATTCACTGGGTAGTCATATACAATTTCACCGCTAGATGGGGGTAAAAATCACACAGTGTAGCTTTAAGTACATTAAATATCAGAAAATTACTTTTGATACTTAAGTACAGTATATATCAGATACTTTAAGACTTTTACTTAAGTAATATTCTAAAAGGTAACTTTCACTTCTACCAAAGTCTTTTTCTAGTATGATACTTGTACTTTTACTCAAGTATTGCTTTCTAGTACTTTATACAACACTGGTTGAGTGTCACTTTTGACTGCATGTTAGAAATATGGGCAAGTCAAAAGAATGGTCCAAAAAGTTAACAGAAGATATCATCGCTCTTCACAAACAAGGAACAGGATACAAAAAGATAGCGAAGGAACTAAATGTTCCTAGAGACACCGTTGGAAGCATATAGGTCGGTAAGTTTACAACTGTGCAGGTCAGTAAGTTGTTTTATGTTTTTAAAGTCTATGCTCTCCAACATTGCATTTATTTGATAAAAAAATACAGTAAACAACAGTAATATTGTTAAATATTGTGAAACTGTTTTCTGTTTTAATATATTTTAAAAGTAATTTATTCCTGTGATGCAAAGCTGGATTTTCAGCATCATTACTCCAGTCTTCAGTGTCACATGATCCTTCAGAAATCATTCTAATATGCTGATTTAGTACTCAAACATTTCTAATATAAATGCTGAAAACCTTGTGTTGCTTTATATTTTTGTGGAAATTGAGATGCACATTTTTAGGACTCTTTGATGAATGGAAAGTTCAAAAGAACAGCATTTATTTGAACATTATAAATATCTTTACGGTCACTTTGAACAATTTAATGAATCCTTGCTGAATAAACATATTCATTTTTAATTTAAATACTAAAGACACAAAATAAACAGTTTGTAAGTAGCATGTTGAATACAGCAAAGTATGGTGTGGGTTTTTAAAGTATGCATCCAAGTATAAAATTTCATTTAAATTTAAAATAATACTAAGCAACTTTTAAGGTGAATAATTTAGCTAGATGCTAACTATTACATGGAAACAGAAACAACATGAGAAAGTGATCTGCGTATACGTCTTTCTACGTAAAGTAACTACAAACTGTGACCAAACCACAATGTCAGAAACAGATCCCCAAATAGTTAAACTTCCATTGTCAAAGTCTAGGGAACTTTAATGCCTGATAGAAAACTAGATATTTTGGCAGGTACTTTCTGAATGCGCTGAACAAACAACACTGTTTTTCAGCTATCCTCTCAACTATCCATTAGTCCAGCCGGCAGAGGTTGTCTCCTTCAGGCTCTATGGACTGCAAAGCCCAGATGTCATTTAAGGCTGCAAATACAAAGCAAAAGCAGAATATTTTAGGATCAGTTTTAAGAACTCTAGAAGCAGTAGATGCCTCACAGGTTACACATTCACTGCCGCAGGGCTGCTGAGTTGAATTCTAAGTGGGGTTGTAGGGAGAAAACTACTCTCCGCCTCAGATGTCATGCCCATGGACTGCTGGCTGAACGTCTGATTTACATGGCACACAAAATGGTAAACACTTCAGAAGTTTTCAAGTCGTCGTCTGATTGGTTGAATTCTACAGGATTTCTGAGAGACGTTTATGCCGCGTTCCTTATCCGTTCGCCTGGAAACAAAGATGCAGTGACGCCAAACCCCCTCATGGAAGAAGAAAGCCGTCGTGTTTACAACAGTGAGCACTTATCAGGATCAACTAAATGCTGGAAGTATGTGAAGTTTGCGACACCATTGTTGCAGTATACTTGCCAACGTTCTTGAATGGATAATTTATTAGATGCATGCCGTTATGTTACCGGGATGGGCCACCGACTTTACATTTTTAATCCCCTAAACATGATGCCGAAAAAAACTGTGATCCTTGGATCAAGATCCTTGGCCAATGAAAGCTGCAAAGGTCCGTCTGAAGGTCTAGCTACGCGAGACTAGGAGAAAATATGCGACCTGGGATAGGACTGCTCAGAGTCCTAGTGCAGACTCCTAATCCTGGTCATAATTTGAGTATCGATCATTTAGACTGAATGAATAAATAGGATCTATCAGAGTTGCAATTCAAAAAAATAAAAGTTCAAGATTTCAGTAATAGGTTTAGACTGTCTACATCCAAGCTGCTCTGAATGTGTAGATTTTTTTTAAAAGAAAATAAAACAAAATACTGAAACATGAAAATAAATAAATTTGAAAAATGTATATTTTGCTAACTAGAAACAAAAAAAATACAATATATCAAATAAAATAAGTATTTAATAAGTACATGCTGAACTAATTCAAGAAACCTGTGGAAAAGAAAAAGAAAGTTTCAATGCAGTGCTGCCTTGAATGAATGACTACTGAATGAATCAAATAATCAAATAAATTCCTGACTTCATGCTTCATCAAAAGAGAAAATTAATAAGGAATGGAGGAATAGACCCCTGACCTTTAAGAACAAAAGAAGTGGGTAACAGAACAAAAGGTTGTTTATGTACACAGTTTATAAATGCATAAATGTGCGTTCACACCAAAAGGTTAGTATTTCATTTTCAACAATGAACCAGTGCCAAATTCCGAGTAAAATACTGCAGCCTTGCCAAATGGGAGATGGCTGATCACGGTGCCGACCATTAGCTGCTTGGCAAAATGAAAACGGATCTCATTTAATCATAAGAAAACAGATGCCAAAAAACTAAGTTTAACAACAGGGCCACAATTAGCACAAGGTCAAACTCATTAAAAACCAACAATAAAACAACCAAATGCCTGTCTATAAATGAACAGTTTGCTCAAAAACAAAAACTGTCATTATTTACATGTTTTGAACCTGTATGACGATCATTACAAAAATATCCTGGTTGCTGTTTTGTGGCTGGAAAAAGTATGCAAAAGTGCCATAAAAGTATCATAACAGGGATCTGAACGACTTTATTACGTCGTATGTTGAGTGAGGAACATAACATTTTTTATCTTTATTAGAAACACTTTAAAATAAAGTTTCATTAGTTAACAATAACTAATAATGAACTGCACAGTCTGAACTTCTACAGCATTTATTAAATGTTAATTTCAACATTTACTAATACATTAACCCCTGGTTTCACAGACAGGGCTTAAGACTAGTCCTAGACTAAAATGTAAGTCAGAGCTGTTTCCACTGAAATAAACTTGCACTGACTGATCTTAAAAATATATATATATATATATATATATATATATATATATATAACCTTTTTAGTTTTAAGATGCACATCGGTAATGTTTTTTTCTAAGCATGTTTATAAAAATTACTTAAATGTCCTAATTGATCTATGGTCTAATCCTGGCTTAGTCTAAGCCCTGTCTGTGAAACCGGGCCTAAGATTAAAAGATATATTTGTTAACATTAGTTAATGCACTGAAAACTAACATAAACAATGAACAGCTGGATTTTTATAATGTGAACAAAGATTAACAAATACAGTAACAAATGTATTGTTCATGGTTAGTTAATACATTAAAGTTAACAAATGAAATCTTATTGTAAAGTGTTACCATATTATTCACTACTTATTACTTGCAGCCAAATAAAGATTTTTTTTAAAGAAATTTATACTCTATTAATTGAATGCATCCTTGCAGAATAAGTGACGCCGGTTAATAATGTTACAAAAGGTTTCCAATTCAAATAAATGCTGTTCTATGCCTCAAAAAATCCTGAAATAAAATGTACCACGAATTCAACAAAAATATTAAGTAGCAGTACAACTGTTTTCAACATTGATAATAATAAGAGGTTTCAAGAGCATCAAATCAGAATATTACAATGATTTGTAATATTACAATGACAAAGACTGGAGTAATAATGCAGAAATTTTATTTTAAAATGTATTAAAACTATTTTTAACTGTAATAATATTTCACAATATAACTGTTTTTACAGTATTTTTGATCAAATAAATCCAGCCTTGGTGAACATAAGAGACTTCTTTCAAAAACATAAAAAAATCTTCTATTAATAAGATTCATTCATAACATTCTATAATATGATATACTATTCTTGTCATTTTGTAGTTTGACAGCCCCAATCCTCATTCACCTTTGTTGTATTGAAAAGAGTAGCAAGGATTTAAAAAAAAAAAAAAAATCTTCTTTTGTGTTCCACAGAAGCAAGAAGGTAATATGGGTGTGGAACGACATGAATAAATAATGACAGAATATTCGTTTCCAGGTAAACTATCCCTTTAAGACTTGCTTCCAAAAAAAAAAAAAAAAAATCATGCATGCTGTTTTATCCATCCCCTGACTATCAGTCTGAAAACAGTCACAAAAGTAGCATGCAGCGTGTCAGTGACTGGTCAAAAAGGTTCTGGCTATTATGGTCGTCTTTTCAATCTGCTTTACAAATGTGACAGCACTAAAGAGCGCAGTCTGGGAAGGGTGGCCGTTCCTGATAAGAGCCCATCCAGGCGAGTGCTTTTAAACAGGATCTGCACATCCAAATATGCGGCTCTATCCCAGCCTACATATGAGCAGAGGCTAAAAGAGAACAGACTCACCGTTCTCCAATCTCTTCCCAGAATTCATTAGCATCTTTTGAGAATTCATTACATTGGTTTTCAGAGTGCACTGCCATCCTGAAGCGGTGCAGCTCAACCTCCCATTACATGTGAAGATAAGCTACTTAAGTTTTCTCAAAATGTTCATATCTTCTCCTTGTGCCCTTTGCTATGCATTAAATCCACTGGATTGATACAAGCACTGCAAATTGAAGGGCAAATTGCCACAACTTAACATTCAATCACAAGTCGCAATACTGTTGGTAAAAATGAACAGAGTTTTAATGCATGCAAAACAGGTGCTTATTTACCTCCCATGCTGAGCAACCAACCAGCTCAATAAAAATGATTGATAATGTGCTCATAATCAAAGAGTTATTGCTTAATGTTTTCTGATCGCCGAGAAGGAATCTTGGCAGGAAGCCGAATTACGGTGGGAGGTGTTCCCCTGGGCTTATAGAATCAGAGACAGGGGCCCTGATGTGGAGCACACCGATTCCACATGGCTGAACACAATCACACCAAACAATGAAAGAGCGCACTGAACCCGCAGACAGCAGCCCACAAGCCTCTCTCACGGAGAACTGCACGAGAAACCAAATACAGGAGCTCAATTCTGCTGCCAAGCCTATTGAAATGAAATGGCTGAGTGTGGGTCAATGACACATCAATACATGCTGTTGTGTACAAACAATACTTGCAGTCCAACTAGATTACTTATGCACAAAACTATGCAGAAATCAAATTAACAATACATCAATTTTCACAATAAAAAAGTATAAAAAAAAAAAACAATACATCAATTTTCTGCTCTTGTGTTTGGAGCATGAAGGTTCCCGGGGGGTTAGGAGTTATGGCCCATTCACACCAAGAACGATAACTACAATGATAATGATAAAGATATAGTTATAAAAGAATAGCAGAGTCCACACCAAAAACTATGAAGATAACAGCCCAGAGAAACAATATTGTTGGAATCACTTTCAGAAAGTTTTTCTTTTTTTAACAATAAAAACATTGACAGCCAATCAGAATCCATCCTGCTTTAACGAGCTTGATCATTTCACAGAACAGACAACAAAACTGCAGAACAATATTGTCCACTGATTTGAATGCTAATACAGTTATAGTTATCTTTATAGTTATAGTTATAGATTTTGGCTATAAAGAAACTGCTCTGTTGTATGTAATTAAGAATGAATGTTAAAGGGATATTCCACCCAAAAATGTTTATTCTGTCATTAATTACTCTCCCCCATGTCGTTCCGAAGACTTTCGTTCATCTTCGTAACACAAATGAAGATAATTTTTGATGAAATCTGAGAGATTTCTGTCCCTCCATTGACAGCTACACATCTCCCACTTTGACGGTGAGTAATTAATGACAGAACTTTCATTTTTGAGTAAACTTCAAGGAAATTTGCTGAAGCCATGACCTAGCAGTTAACACACATGCGAGTTGAGTCACCTCTTTTTCCATCATATCCTGTCCTCTCTCTATTATCCTATCAATAAAAGTGGCAACATGCCCAAAAAAAAAAATCCAATTAATTTGATCTGTATTCCAGCTAAACCCATCTGAGCCAATGACTCACCTGCAGGAAGAAGAGATGTTGCGTCATATCTTGCAGCAGCTCTTCCTCAACGTTCTCTGGGTAAAACTTGGCCAGGAAATGAAACACTATTGGCTCCTCTTTGGGCATATCATGATCCAAAACCTATAACAAAGATAAGTCATGACCAATATTCTTGCTGTGCATTGCATACTTTATATACACTGCCAATAGTAACATGATACTACCATCAGTTTGGACATCATGATTTAAATGATAATGTCATGTCCTTTTTGGACATGTGCCAAAGTAGTACCTTGAAAAGACCATGGTACATGAATATGTCAAGCCTTTAGTACTATCACATACCATCTAAAATCCTCACTGTGCCATTGTAATGCAATCATACTTGTTTTGTGTTGGTTTGGTTTTCATGAGAGTTTTAATGTTCAAAAGTTTGGGGTCAGCAACATTTTTTATTATTATTATTTGTTTATTATGCTCACCAAGGCTGAATTTATTTGATCAAAAATACTGTAAAAAATAAAATAAAAAATCATTCAAAAATAATACTGTGAAACTCTATTACAATTTCAAATAACTGTTTCCTATCTTATATAATTTAATATGTAATTTATTCCTGTGATGGCAAAGCATCATTACTCCAGTCACATGACTCTTCAGAAATCATTCTGATATGCTGATTTGCTGCTCAAGAAACATTTCTTATTATTATTAACGTTGAAAACAGTTGTACTGCTCAATATTTGTACGAAAACTGTGATAAGTTTTTTTTGTTTTTTTTTCAAGTTTCTTTGATGAACAGAAAGTTGAAAAGAACAGCATTTATTTGAAATAGAAATGTTTGTAACAATGTAAAAGTCTTTATGATCTTACTTACCACAAACCTTTGAACGGTAGTGTATATCATTGCACAGTACAATTCAGAACTGTCAAAAATACTTTTAAAAGCCTAAATTAAGTAAAGAGTGTTTTACCTTCTTGTCCATTTTCAGCCACGCCACAGTGTCTTTGACGTCATACCGCAGACCAAAAAACCATGTCTCCCTGAGTCCCAGTGTCCGGCACACAAGTTCAAACAGATCCTTTCCTTTCCACTTCAGCTGCCCAAACAAGATTACAAAAAATGGTCAGTAAGAAGTGCATGTTAAACTACAGGGTGAACTATTTTTAAGACCCATTCCTTCATCATAATTCTTGTTCTGTTGAAACAAGAGGTTGAGCTGGGACATATACATAGAACATAATTTAATCCCAAATGTTACATTTTAAAAAGTCTAACAGGAAACACTTTAACTCTCTTAAGGATTGCAACAGACTAATCGAATTCAGACTGACCACAAATCTGAACAGTTCCAGTATAATGAACAATGGCATTCCCTGAATAACCTCATTTCCACAAACCATGTGGACACAAAGCAGAGAAATGAGTCTGGGCATCATTACAAAGTCTCTGCTGTCAGCAAGCGCATTCACTCGTTTTCAGACATATCAGTTCATCTTTTATCAGGACTACTGTCAGGAGGCCAGAAAAAAAGAAAAAGAAAAAAAAGCCTGCATAAGGCAGCTGCATGTTTGTCATTCATTTTATTGGTTAGATGGATTGGACAGAGAAAAGAAAATGACATTGGAAATAGCTGTCCATTTAATAACTTCGGATATCAGAATGCAATCTGCAGGAGCATATTAGCAGAATAACAATTCAAAAACTCATCTTGTGAGAATAATTCTCTTGTGTAAGCATCTGTGCTCGATTAGCCTTGTCATTAGTGGGATTCAGCATCATCTGGACGCAGCTGAGCTAGATGTTAGTGTCTTGAGAACAATACACTTGCCACTTTTGCCACCTTGAATGATTAGAGTTATGACAGAGGACAGAAACTTGCTGTTATAAGTACTGACAACCTCCACAGTCTTGCAAACATCATCAACACTGCAAACTGTATTAGCATAACAGGGACAGGTGCTTTTCAAAGTGCGGTATCATCTTGCCTAATGTTTATGTATGAGAACATATGACAATATGCTGCCATCCAGAGTCCAAGCAATTAAATATGCTGAGGCTTCTCCTCTAGGAAGCTGACGGGCTGCCTTCAAGGACGACCGTCAGCTGGTGCAAGCATTCACGGAGGAATGAGGGGTTCACTCACGGCCCTAAATATTCAGCAGAGAAGTTATGTGGCTTTTTAGGGTGAAAAAAGCACTGAAAACTTGACAGAGTAACAGCACAAGAAAGAACAAAAGCAGAAACCTCAAAGTCAAATTCTGTCTTTATCCAATATTGAGCCCCACGCAGATTTCACTGACTGAACTACACCCAAGACTGTCTTTCTCGTTATACGGCACAAGATTAGATGACATCAGCACGTCATACCAGTCCGGTATCACACAGAGATGGATTAAAATAAATATTAGCCTACAGCATAAATAAAAATGCAGATGAAGTGTTTTGAATTTCAAATAGAAAATATGTAGGCAGTCTGTACTTCTAATAAGTTGCATGACAATGCTTAAACTGAAACCCATGATGAAAATATTTGAAATGCCTCATTTCAGATGACAATCTGTGTGGAATCTGTTGTGCATTCTGACACTTCGTTTTCACTTTAAATAGCATGCTAAGAAAACATTTAAGAGCTGAAAAATAAAATAAACCTGACTTTATGGGTTTTCCTCTAGTTTCAGGATTTCATTCCTAACTGTTTGGGGAACTTTTTCTGTCACTGTGAAATAATATCCATTACTATATACACAAAGGTTAAAAAAATTGTGGTTTAGCAAACCCTATAATTGACTTTAGTGCTGGGCTATTATCAGCTATTAATGATAAGCAATACAATCTCAACGTCTGTGAGGAGAGAGAAAAAGCGAAAGACTAGAAGAGAAATGGATTTTGTTTTCTAAATCCATGCTGCCACCAAGTGGTGTTGTTTATGAAATACAAAGATGCACTGAAATAGAATCTTAATTTTGCTGAAATCAGATGCAATGGTCCTACTTTCTAAATTTTGACCTTTGAAATGAATATTCTGGGTTAAATATTACTACTTAAGCTCTGAATTTGCTCTAAATGCTTATGATTACCACAGAAAATCATTTAAATTCACCCCTTAGTTTATAAAAATACATGTTCAGTATTGCACTTATAATGGAAGTCTATGGAGCTGAATGTTTTTTGAAAGTATACCAAAGGCTTAAACATTATACATTTTAAAGTTAAATCCAATATTTAACGTCATGATTTAGTAAAAGCTGTCACAAAACCACCAAACAATACTATAAAATTGTTTACACGGAGCAAATTCCACTCACATGAATGACATCTGTAACAAATATCAATGTTAATTGCATAAAACAGTATTGCTCGTGCTAAAAGGATTTAGACAATTTCACTCAAATACAATTTTTGTTCAAAATAATTAAGACAAAATACTGTTACCGTTTGTGGTAATCGATAGTATGAGCTTGAACCTGTAATATTTATCTATCAATATGACAAAAAAAAAAGTGTCTAATGAATACGTCAACCAGAACAGCTACATCTTGCTCCCTTAATTCTATCCCATACATTTAGTTTTGTGTCTAAAGCCACTTTGTAGTACATATATGCCCCCTTATCGGTATGTGACAACAGCACCATGATCCCTCAGAACCTCACTGCCACCAAGGGAAATACTGTTAATGAGTGTGAAAGATCAAAAAAGAGTGAGAGACAGGCAAACACAGGCACAGGGCCTTGTAGAGTGGGACCATCGTGCCTCATGGGACATTAACTCGTGGTACCCGTCTGTCATGCTGTTCTCTTACCACCATCTGTTTTCCCTTAATTCAAAAACACTCTCTTGTGATGTTGTGTGTAAAAATAGGGCATCTTCCTGCAAGAAACTCAGCGGATGCTATGTGCAAATGAAGTGCAGCTCCACAGAGAAACCCTCTATATGCCTGCAGAACTCCCACCGGATTCACAGTTTGTAGAAAACACCTTTATATGTGGGAATGAGGATTACTGCGATACATGATGCTGCTTGCTTTGTAGATTTGTATGTTTGTTTTAGTTTTTTTTTTTTTTTCATTCAAGCTGTCATGAGTGTTTTTTGAAAAGTTTTTGAGACTATTTTTAAAGAAATATTATTTTCACAAACACAAAAGGAGATGTTAGGCAGAATGTTCAAGCTTCTGTTTTAAACACAAGAAAAGTGAATGGTGTTTTATACAGCCAAGCTCCAAAAAGGACACAAAACATGGTCTATATTACGTGTGCACTGTATTTCTAGCCTTCTGGTAGCCAGAGGTGGACAGTAACAAAGTACATTTACTTGAGTACTGTACTTAAGTACACTTTTTGAGTATCTGTACTTTACTTGAGTATTATTTTTTTTCTGGAAACTTTTTACTTTAACTTCCCTACATTTGAAAGACAAATATCATATTTTTACTCCACTAAAATTCTGTCAAGGTCCTTGAGTAGAAAGTAACATCAGTCAGTGGATGATTTTGGTTGCAGGGGTTGCATTTTGGTTGGAAATGAAAATCGGGTTGACGTCAGAGCCCTGCATCTGATTGACATCAGAACCCGAAGTCAGATTGACGTTGGATAATGATTGAAAATAAAAGTTGGGTTGACGTCAGAACCCGACAGATGTTGGTTTCTGACGTCAACCCGATTTTGATTTTCAACCACAATACAACGTCTGTCCAACGATGGAGATCAACGTCAATCTGACATTGGATTCTGACATAAACCTGATTTTCATTTTCAACGTTGGGTTTGGTTTTCTAAATGAGAATTTTGTCATTGTTTTGAGCACACTAGCTTATAGATAACAGTAAGGCTAACATATTCATACTAAAAGCCAAAAAACTTTAAATAGGGCAATATTTGAGGGAACAGCCATTTGGGTGTCCGAAACCATTGTGGACGTTATTTAGTGCACTTATTCAATCTCATATTCAATCCCACTACTGGAACTGTGTTCTAGAAATAAATTTTATATTGATATGAGGGTAGGCAGGCATAGATTCAGAGGCATATGGTACTTTAAGTATTACATACAACAATGCAACACTAATAAAACAATGCATTGACATTTACTTTTTACTTTTGATACTTAAGTACTTTTAAAAATGAGTACCTCTGTACTTTTACTTAAGTAAAAATAGGTCTTTACAACTTTTACTTGTAACGGAGTAATATTTGACCAGTAGTATCTATACTTTCACTCAAGTAAGGAAGTTGTGTACTTCGTCCACCTCTGCTGGTAGCTTTGTGTGAAGAAAAACAAACAAATTTAAGTTGTTGTACATGGATAATCTTCACCTCAAAGTACTCATATATCTCATTTACAGCTAAATTGTTCAAGTTTTGTCAAGAACGAATTGCGTTTCACGTCAATGATATAAAACCTGACTTGTACACTGTATTAAAGGTATGGATTTTATAGGTTTATGGACATATCCACCTATGGAAGTTCACAAGTGTATGTTTAAAAGTGGAATTGAACGCAGCCTAGGATGAATCAGCGTTTTTGAATGATATCTTCATACAATGTTTACTTGAAGCCTCAAGTTATTTTCAAAAGGTGATTTACTTTTATGGTGCTTTTTCAATAGCTTGGTGATATAAATCATCATCCCACGTTTGCTGTACGCAAGCTCTAGCTTGTACATTCTCGTGTAGTCACAGAAAAAAAGAAATGAATACAGGATTGGAATGCCATGAGGGGAGTAAATGACAGAATTTCCGTTTTGGGAAGAGCTATTCCTTAAGGCCACTGAACCGTTTCTCCATTCAAACAAAAAGAAGACAGGAATGTCTTGATGCAGCTCCGCTGGAGAAACAGGTCAGTTTGAGTGACTTGCTCAAGGGCACAACAGTGAGCCGGGACGTTAAAATGTCGACAGCCCGGTGTCTTCCCTAAACTATGCTTACATGCCCTCTGGTTGCTGA
Source organism: Squalius cephalus (assembly GCF_949319135.1). NCBI lineage: Eukaryota > Metazoa > Chordata > Actinopteri > Cypriniformes > Leuciscidae > Squalius > Squalius cephalus. The sequence continues at coordinate 43,780,601 of NC_137126.1, read as the reverse complement.
TGAGAAGCATTGATCTCTGACAGTACAGGTTTGGTTGTAAGCTACAATAGATTTACAACCATAATATAGCATGAATGTGATATGCACTCCTACATAGACAGCTTAAACTTCATTCCGTCATAATTCAAGGTGCTTCACCACCACATAAAAACAATGCATTTATCCAAACATCACATTCATGCAAGATGCTCCGAGCCACTTACCTCGCAGCTAAACTCCAAGTCAGCATCCATTGTAACAATTGTGACGCTGAAGTTTTTGGCTTGTTTCCTCCAGATGGAATTGAGTCCCATTTTTGATTTAAGGACACTTGCCATAATAGCTGCTTAACTTTCCACCTCTTTAGAAACAACATAAACCTGTTGACTAACTATATCTGAAGCATAGCTTATGATGAAACACATTAAGGGTTGACCTCTTGTTAAAAGCTTCAACCTAGCATTACTGGCAAATGTAACAATAAATGTGATTAAAGTCAGAATGTTGACAAACCACCTGCATTAACTGTTTACTAGCAGCTGGGCACATACTATCCCTTTTACTTCCTCTAAAGCGCCATTAAGCCTGCAAGAAGATAAAAGGAAAAGAGAATAGCATAAGTTTACTGATGAACAACTTGTTCGCTAGTAAAATACTGCATGTGCGATAACAATAGACAAAATGAGCTCATTTAAAACTACTATAAGCGTGATATAATATGACAGATAACTGAGAACAAACAGTAACCTAATATAATACTTAACTATACATTCGTGTAGCAAAATACTAACTTTTACAATACTTAACAACATTTGACGTACTCATAAACGCTTGTTTATGCTAATCTACGCTTTCATGCCTCATTGTTTTGTTTTGTTATGAGTGTTTTTGACGGAATTGGACTGACAGCTCGTAAACCGGTTGCTAACTCACCTGTCGAGCCGTAAACACAGCTGAATTCCTGCGGTGTGTGTGTGTGTGATTCACGCCCGTTTAAACACCTGACACACAAACACCGCTACTGGTTTGACTCTTTCGGGCCAAAACTGCAGCTGAAACTTCGCGTGCGCGTGCACGAGGAGGAAGGACATGCGCAAAAGTGCGCTTCATTGAGCTAGTTAAAAGCCTCTTTTTTTTTTTGTCAGGAGATAATACATCGCACAATACCCCAATTATTAAATAATTAAAGCACTTCCAGTCATTAATTTCCAAAAAGTAAAACTAAGATATTATTTTGGACATGCTGTAAATGTTAAGAATAATGTACTGTACATTTAGAGTAAATTCTTAACATAAAACGATAATTAATCACCTTCAAATTGTTTACTAATATATACATGTATTACTTTTTAATTGTTATTTATAAATATGTCATTAGTATTAATTATTTAAATCAAATTATGAATGTAAATATAATATATGCTACTAAGTATATTTCCAGATTAAATGCGAAATCTATGTTCAGTTTTTATTTTAAATGTTAAATTCAAATGAATGGAAAATAAATAAAATAAAAATAAAATAAAATAGATCGGTTAACTACTTTAAATCTGATGTCCTTTACTAATTTATGCCTGAATTGTATTTTTATTTACATACACTATATTATATTATAAATTAATATTTATAGTAAATGTAAAATTTACGTGTTTCATTCAAATATAAATGGGTATATTCGGCTTATTTCACGATATTCTCAAAGTTCAGCCCTTTGCACCAGAAAGGGGCGTGCTTTCGTTGACAACTGGGCGGGGCTTCGATGAGGTCATCGGAGTAAACAGAAAAGATGGCGACGCCACACACGGGAGATCGAGTTTTAGGGACAAATACGGATATTTCAGAGAGTTTCGCTAAGCAGTTAACCGATTTACCAGCCGAATTATTAGAGCATATATTGTGCTTTCCCGTTCTAAACCATAACGACATTAGCAACGTTTCCTGCTCGTGCAAGAGGCTGCATGACGTGTGCCATGGCAGAGGAAAGGTCTGGGCGCATCAGTACAAACTCAGGTGGCATAAATTAAACACATTTCTAAAGCTTTGTACCTCCATCAACCTCGAGTTTTCAAACCATAAGAAATGTGTTTGATCCCTGATAGGTGGTTTAAGGTGTGCATTCAATGCGTGACTTGAGAGCTGTCAGGTCGTGTTCTCATTCTGCTGATGCACCAAATTCGGTCCTGTGTGCACATGCAGAGAGATGCATAACATGTAATATGTAACTATACGTTGAAATAACGAAATGCACGTATGATTGTTTACAACGTTTAGCGACATTAAACACATAAATGCATGACATACTGCTAATAATAAATTAACATATAGGCCTACATGAAAAAAAAAAAAAAAAAACGTCTTGAAATAGACCTATAGTTTTAAGTTTATTAAATTTATAGGTGTTATTTAACAATAACTAGTAACTAGTGTGTTTTAGTGTATACTATAGTTAATGTTTTGGCAGATACATGCAAATTACATTTAGCATGAAATTGAATTGCACCCTCTGCCACAATTAACAATAATTTCTTTGTAATCTAGGTGATATATAAGCGCACAAAAAAATATGCTTTAGAATATGACACACAACATTATCCTAGCCACATTTAAGGAATAGGTTTAATATATTTGTAATACCTTGCATTCTTTATATATATATATATGTATCATTGATGTATCATTAATGTTTTAGGTGGCCCAGGCTGCAGAGATTTTATCGGCATAATGAGTCGTACGATTGGCTAAAGGAATTCAAGAGCCGGGACATGGTTGGTCAACAGATAAGAAGAACAGTAGAGTCTATTTCCAAGAGGTTCTTCACAGAAGTTGTAAGTGACTCTACAAGAGACTGACTTACAAAGCTGTCACAATGTACCGAAAATATCATAATATTTATGGCATGACAATTACGCAATGCTTTGGACAGGTATATTTGTAAGGTAAGTTGGATTTAATCTATTATTTCTGTAACTCAGCCTTGCGTTGGTCAGGTTCTTGGAGACAGCTTTGCAGAAATCGAGTCTCTTGGTGCCCCAGAACACTTCTGTGAGGATGAGCTGCTTGGTATTTTGAACTCAGAGAAAAGGTTAGAGATGAGCTCACGCTTATGAAATATATATTTTTTCTTTCTGAGCACTAAATCATTTAACTGAATTTATGAATGTCCCCTTTTCCTATGATGCCTTCAGGAAAAGTTTGACACTTAAGTACTATGCAAAGAAAATCCTGTACTTCCTCCGGCAGCAGAACATTTTGAGGAATTTGAAGGTTTTCTTTGAGCGACTACCAGAACAGCAATCCGCCCTGGAAGGTAAGCTCACAAAAAATGTTTTATTTCTTATTAATGAAAAATGAAGTGCCAAAGTGTCAAAAAATACTTTAATTTTCACATAATATACATTGCAACATCACCTCTTTTCTCACAGTGTCTGTAATGATTCGGTTAATCAGTCTCTCTAAGCCCCTCCTTTCCGAAAGCTACTCTGCTCTGATTGGTCAGATGGCCTTGTCTGTTGTTATTGGTCTACTGTTTACAGTACGTGTCGAAAACAAAACGGCCATTAGCATATCTGAAGTTCCACTCTGGGAGCTTCCTCAGCACTTGATACACACACTGATACCAACAGTAATGATGGCGTCAGTTTTACTGTATCAATTCAAACCTCATACTCATATTTTGGAAGTGCGTGCAAAGTGTATTTGCTTTGGCAGCGCAGAAAACAACGTCTTCTCGACATGTTGACAACACAAAAAAAAACCTTCCAGGCCTCAGCTACAACTTCAGTGTTTGAGGGCGAGTCAAAATGACGTTGTTCTTGAATAGCCAATGAAGAACATAGGCTGGCATTATGCAAATTTGCTACAGACCTACACGGGTTTGTGCAGGAAGGAAACTTGACGACTCGTTTCAGGCAATTCAGAATCGGTTCTTTCTTTTGCGAGACAATAACTCATTTTACTGTACACTTTGATCTATGAAACTTTGCAGACCTTTTACATTCACAAACAGGTATATTACACACTGCATGAAAGGTAATATCTGAAAATGCTACTATGCTTTATAATACCAGAGATGAGACCACATAAAGGCCAGGTTAATCGAAAAATATCTGCCATACTATAATGGTTATCATAGATAATAATCATAGCTCAAATCAAATTAAATGTGCAGCCACATAGTAGGCTTTGTAAAATTACTGTTTCATATACAGGCTTACCAAAGTCATACACAGCATATTATTCACAATGTAATTTAGGATGACCCTATCTCACCAAAGTTTACTCACTTCATTATTATGGATGATTGAGGTTGAACATGGAATTATAGTTCAAATCAAAGATTTGTGTCGAACAACACATTGTTTAATTCCAGGTGCTGTTTTGGTCGACCAGTATTGCAACCCTCTGACTGATTTTACCCTTGAGAGCATTTCTGCACAGATAGAAGAAATCACTGACAAGGTGAAGAAGCATCTGCGAGTAAAAAACGCCACACACCCAATTCTACGAGCCAGTCAAGGTCAGTCCGCAAAGAGAGATCCGGAAAATTCAATTTACTGTTCTCATGAGGTCTATTAGTCAGACCCGTGTAGCCGGGCTTATGTTCTCCCTGTCGTCCGATAAAAGCTTTCGGCTCGATGTCGATGACATAAATGTCTCGTTTGTCTCTTAGCTTAATTTTCAACATTTTTTAATTTACTTTGGACTGCACTGGGAAACCACAATAGCATTGTTGATCTTAAAGCTGTAGCGTCCTATATCTGTCTTCAGGTGACTGCTTCGTTCTGGAAGACTTGGAGTTTCAAAGGCAAGTCATATGCGCTCTGAACGCTGTTTTATATGACCAGCTACAGTACAAGGGCAATGAGCGGGACTACTACAATCCGCTGAACTCATACATACATCAGGTACTGGAGTCACATGGATATCATACTCGTTTCCAAAATACTTTACAAGCATACACATATGCACGTATACAATGTGAATTACATAAACAAATAACTTTGAGTAACGTAAAATTTCCGTAGTAATATCCTATATATATATATATATATATATATTTTTTTTTTTTAACATTACATTTTTTATCATTTTGTAACATTACTTGACTTTATTTCATTCATAATTGTATATATATATATATATATATATATATATATATATATATATATATATAGATATAGATATACTGTATATATATATATATATATATATATAGATATATATACTGTATATATAATGTAGTTTATATAAATTATATAAACTTATAATTTATTCAAAGAATACAAAAAGCTGCATATTTTACGAGTTGTTATAGTATGTGTGAGTTCTAGGAGGTGTTTGTTTATCAGCAAAAATTTTGTCCACTCTGAGGTTTATTTTGTAAAAATTATCATAATTCTGCTAGCAAATTAAAAAACCTGTACTTATTATCTCCAGACAATATAGCAGAACAGAATTTGAGTGATGCAACAGAGCAGGTACTGTTGCCAATTTATTATGTCATTATCCTGACAACATCTTTGTGCCGACATGTTATTGTATTTAAACTAAGATACTGTTTAAAAGTTTGCAGTGGGTACGATTTTTTAATGTTTGTTTAAAAGAAGTCTCTTCTGCTCACCAACAGTACAGTAACAATACAGTATTATTACAATATATTTTAATATGTTATTTAATTTGACATTTATTTAAACTGATAAAAAAATCAGGATTGTTTGATGAATATAAATATCAAAAGAATAGTGTTTATTTGAAATAGTATTAAAACTACTTTATAAAAGTCTTAACTGTCACCTGTGATTAATCTAATGCATCCTTTGCTAAATAAAAGTTGTGTTTTTTTTTGTTTTTTTTAATCTACTGACCCCAAACTTTTGAAGAGTACAGTATGTTGGGGTGATGAACACTCATTCACAGCAAAAGAAGAAAAAAAACACTTCCAAAGTAAAATAAATACCTGTAATCAACAAAACACTAAAGGAACATAATGTTACCTTCCATCTAATTGTGCTGAAAGTAAAAACATCATATTTACATTAAAGCATTGTATTGTAACGTGTAAGTGTAGACAGAAATGTAGTTTATTTCTCACAGTGTTGGCCCCTTTGTGGTCAGGTGCTGGTCCGTCGTACAGGCATTCCCATCAGCCTCTCTGTGCTCTACATGACTCTGGCCAGGAAGTTAGGAGTTCCTCTGGAGCCTGTCAACTTCCCCAACCATTTCCTGCTCCGCTGGTGCCAAAATCAAAGCAGGTGGGTGTTTTCCACTCTCCACCTATTGCAATCTGTCAAAATGAAATCACATAGCAAACACCATTCAGTTCATTGCTTTAATCCAAATATGCTTAAATGTTAAACGACAACATAAGTTGACTAATGATGTGTTTTGCAGGAGTGGTGACATCTACGACTATGTATACATTGACGCGTTTGGAAATGGAAAGCAGCTGGCTGCTAAAGAGTGTGAGTATCTGATCCGACACCAGGTGACAGCAGATTACTACAGCGCTATAAGCACCAGCGAGCTGCTGCTGAGGATGGTGGGAAACCTGCTTAACATTGGCAAGAGAGGGTGAGACTCAGGAGCCGTTTACACCACACCGTTTTCAACTAAAAACGGAAAACTTTTTATGCGTTTTGGTCGTTCATTTACCTGATAACATTGTTTTTTGGGGGACTGAAGATGCAAACTTTTGAAAACGATACTGTTATTTAGTGGTCGACCGATATTGCTTTTTTGATGGCCGATATCTTAGAGAGCAGGGTGGCCGATGGCCAATATAAAGCTGATATTTTTATTTATATATATATATATATATATATATATATATAATACACACACACACTTTATATTCATTTTAATCAACATTTAATAAATTACAAATAAATTAGAAAACAAATCTTTAAAATAAACATGCTTGCCGGTATACTTTAGATGGCAACTTCTTGAATCTGCAATCCTATTACAGTTTTTTTCACAAATAAAGTAATTGTTTAAAAATATATGAATAAAAAGGAAGTAAACACTGTAACGGCACTCAGTAATCTGGTGCGCATTTCCTGAATGTTGACGGTAAATTAGAAAGTATTTTAGCCTGATTGTTTGCCTTTTCTGTAACAAATAATATAAAAGCAAACGCTTTACTTTTTCACATACCATTTACTTTCTTTGTTTACCAGTTCTGTCTAACAAAGTATTAGACTCACAGAGATAGTAAACTAATGAAGACGGAGAATGTGAGTGAGCGCTGTGTGATCAGGCGCTGCCGTTCTCTTCTCAGGCGCTGGTATTCTCAGCGCCACCTGTCAAAATAAACGTCCCGCTTCCAATATAAAACTAAAAAGTCCAAAATAAAAGTCCCGATATTTTAAAAAGGGCAAATATCGGCCGATATATCGGCCTTGGCGATATATCGGTCGACCACTACTGTTATTGTCTCGGTGTAAACTACAAAAACGTGAATTTGTGCTAACGGAAATGTCATGCGCATGCATATTAAGTGTTCAGTCTATAGGCACATAGCATTTCTTTACAAAATGATATCGCCAACTACTGGCCTGGCAGCAGAATACAGCGTTTTTAGTGGTTTTTTTAGATTAGTGTGAATGGAGATCATTTTAACAATGGTGTTGTCTGTGCATGAAAAACACGACGGAAAAAGCACTTCGTTGTACTTTGCGTCATGAACAGTTCTTTTATATTTTTATTGTCAGAAACTTATTTCATGCTGCTTGTGTACTCATTAGTAAACCAGTCAGGGGATTCTGCAGTTTAGACTGTTTTATGCTAATGAAATTAGTTTTCTTGGCTGTCAGCTAAACTTGTGAATTAGTCAGACCCATGTTTGTTACAAAATGTGCTTGCTTTTGCTTTTTGTCTAGGGAAGGGAATGAGAAATCATATCAGCTCCTGCGGGACTCTCTGGATCTCTATCTCACTATTAACCCTGATAACGTGCAGTATCTTCTGCTGCAGGCCCGCCTCTACTTCCATCTGGGCATCTGGCCTGAGAAAGTGAGTTCAGTCTCATAGATGAGACTTGAATGTCAGTAACACTCCACAATTCACAGTAGAAAACCAATGCTTAAAGGGATGGTTCGGAGTAAAATCAACCTAGGGTCCTTTGCACCATGACCTCGAGCCAAACACCCACCCAGAAGCCCTTTTTCCCTTGGTTGAACATTATTAAAGTTAGAGCTTATTTAGAGATATCAGCCGGATGGCTTAGTGCAGGCGCTAATGGATCCTATGATGTATCTCTTAAATTACCCCACTAATAATGCCCAGAATGGTCCAAACTTCTACAGTAGTACAAATAGGTTCTGTACTCATAAAACGAGGCATTGGAAAGTTTGTAAGTACATCAGGAGTTTATTTAAATAACACTTGCCTGATGGCTCATGCTACCGCTAACCCGGACTTCGAGGTCACTTAAAAGTCCTGGCAGAAAGCGATGCATAAGGATGTAGTGTAACGACGAATTATTATTTTTTCCGAAGTGTTGAAAACTTAGTGTTAATTAATAATTGTTGCAAACTGGTACTGCCAACAAAATATTAGTGTATTCCTGGAACTGGGCGTCGTTACACTACATCTTTATGCATCGCTTTCTGTCAGGACTTTTACAGGCTTTTCCCAAATCACGGAAGTGACCTCGACGTCCGGGTTAGCGGTAACATGAGCCATCAGGCAAGTGTTATTTAAATAAAATCCTGATGTACTTACAAACTTTCCAATGCCTTATGAGTACAGAACCTATTTTGCACAACGCTGCCATTGTCACCGCATGAACTCTCACGCGAAGATGACAGCGTAGGTTACGCACAACACCTCAAATCAAGTTTGAAAACAGCCGCATTTTACCGTGCAGTATTTTGATTGGTCAATCTATCAATTAGACTAACACATCAACAATTTCTTATTTTTATTATTTTATTTTAAGCAATCAGAAATCTGAGGTTATTTTAAGCAATCAGAAATCCCATGTAAATGAGGGGGCCTAGGCCCACCCAGGCCCCCTCGTGGCTACGCCACTGATTTGTACAACTGTAGAAGTTTGGTACCATTCTGGGCATTATTAGTGGGGTAATTTACGAGATACATCATAGGATCCATTAGCGCCTGCACTAAGCCATCCGGCTGATATCTCTAAATAAGCTCTAAATTTAATAATGTTCGACCAAGGGAAAAAGGCTTCTGGGGGGGTGTTTGACTCGAGGTCATGGTGCAAAGGACCCTAGGTTGATTTTACTCCAAACCATCCCTTTAATATAGAATAGTAAAAGATAAAATCTCTCCGGCGCATATGGATAAGGATACTGGTTTGAATTTGTCCTTCATCATTTTCTAATCCCATTCCTTCTTTCTGTTCCAATACTTTCCTATAACTCTCCATTGTTATTCCATGAAAAAGGCCTTTAAATATAAAGGTGGCGGCTCTTTACACTAAGTGATAAAGGGTTAGTTAACACAAAAATAAATCAATTACTCACCCTCATGTCATTCCAGACCCACAAGCCTTTCGTTCGTCTTCAGAACACAAATGAAGATATTGGTGCTCACAAAAAAAAAAAAAAAAAATTGTTTTGTTTGTTTTTGTGTTTTTTTTTTTTTACTTCATCATAATGTTATGAAACTTAGTAAAGGTTTTGGCACTTGCAATGTGAACACGCAAAAATGATTGGACGTGATTTGAAAAGGGTAAATGGTGCTGAAAAAAATAGTCACACTTGTGCTCCTTTGCAGTCAAAATGGGAAACGAAAGTGGGAACTTTTGGTATTTTGCCCAAACAAAATCTTACTGAAAGCTAATTTTTTTGAGAAATTAACCTCAAGTTTGGAACACAATTTGTCTAGATTTATGAAGTATCTTTGTGCATTTTTCATGACAATAAACGGAAAATCCTTTTATAACTTTTTTAAGCTCACTTTTAAAAACTTTTTTTCACTTCAGCAATAATCTGCCAAATCTTTAAAAAGAGACCAAACTTAAATCTGTGCTCCAAAGCATTTAAGATTTAAGAAAGTTTAAGTTGGAAATGTTATTTTCAGGTCTATGCTTAAAAAGTGAATAAATGGATTATAACTACTGTATACATATAATATAGTACCATAAAATACCCTAAAAATACAAAATATTAAATAGAAAACAATTTAGAACTAAAATATAGTACATTCATGTTATTGAAATTAAACTAAATCTGTCATTTTTGACCGCCACCAGAGGGTTAATGAAATCCGAGAGATTTCTGTCCCTCCATTGAAAGTGTATCCATCCAAAACTCTGACGGTTCAAAAGATTTATAAAGAGATCGTAAAATAAATCCATATGAATCAAGCAGTTTAATCCAAGTCTTTTTAAAAGACAATCACTTTACACCAATGAGCCAAAACAATATGATCTCGTGCCTAATATGCTGTTGGTCAAAACAGCGCCGACCCTCCGAGGTCTGGGCTCTACAAGACCCCTGAAGCTGTCCTGTGGTTTCTAGCACCAAAACGTTAGCAGCAGATCCTTCAAGTCCTGTAGGTTTTCGAGGTGAAGATCGAACTTGTTGGTCCAGCATATCCCACAGATGCTCAATTGGATTGAAATCTGGGGAATCTGGGGAACATCTTGAACTCTTCATCATGTTCCTCAAACCATTCCTGATCACTTCCATCAGGGAACACCATTGCCATGAGGTGCACCTGGTCTGCAACAATGTTTAGGTCACTTCAGAAGACTTGAATTAAGCCCCTTGTTTCATATGATTTATTAAATGATCTCTTTATGAACATTTTTGAACAGTCAGGGTTTTGAGTGAATAGACTTTCAATCTCTGAGATTTCATTAAAAATATCTTCATTTGTTTCAAAGATGAATGAAAGTATATGGTTTTGGGATTACATGAGGGTGAGTAATTGATGACAGAAGTTTCATGTTTGGGTGAACTATCTCTTTAAAGAGGGTAATTGCTGTTTTGAAGGTGGATACTGTTTGCACCCAGTATAAATAGCACTAAATAGCACCCCTGGTTACACTAAGTGCAAATAGTGACATGCTATTCTCAAAGTGTGTAAACAAAAGTAATATGCTATTTTACTAAGGGTATATTATCTGTGTAATCTGCCAAAAAGATTGGCTATTTGCACAAAAATAAAAAAGGACAGTGAATATTGAGCATGGGAATATTAAGCATCACTTTTACATTTCTAATAGATGTTTTTCACGCGGTACCTAACACAACTTAAAAGGGAATGTATATTTTGCACTTGCATTGGGAATTTGTGATGGTGAATATTGCGATTAAACCACAAAGTACTCATCATCAGGTTTGTTTGATGTGATTGTCTCTGTCTCAGGTGTTGGATATTCTGCAGCACATTCAGGCTCTGGACCCGTCCCAGCACGGAGCGGTCGGGTATCTGGTGCAGCACACGCTCGAGCATATCCAGCATAAGAGACATCCGGAAGAGCCGGAGGTGAAGAGACGCAGCGCGCCGGAGCACAGGGACGTACAGTACTCTGTAGGCCTCGTCATGAAACATAAGAGGTGGGTTCCTGTCTGTGTGAGCTGCACACTTATGAACTACATGGAGCCTGAAACTCCATTTAATCGGAAATTTTAGAACAGCGACATAAACTTCTATCTTGAAAACTACAGTGTTCTCTTTTTTTGAAACTAACCAACATGGCTATACTATATAATACTCCAAAGATTTATATTTTGCCTCTTTTTTTTTAGTTTCGGGTGAAATATTCCCTATGCACTACAAGTCAAAAGTTTGAAATAAATAAGATTTTCTTTGAAAGAATTTTCTTATGTTCACTGACGCTGCATTTTATTTGATTTAAAATATACAGTAAAAACAGTAACATTGTGAAATATTATTAAAATTCAACTGTTTTCTATTTGAATATATTTTAAAATTTAATTTATTCCTGTGATGCAAAGCTGAATTACTCCAGTCTTCAGTGTCACATGATCCTTCAGAAATCATTCTAATATGCTGATTTGCTGCTTGGTTATCATCAATTGTTATTGGTACTCAATTATTAATAATGGTTTTTAATATTATCAATGTTGAAAACAGTTTTTGCTGCTTAATATTTTTGTGGAAACCATGATTAATTTTTTAATAGAAAGTTCATTGAACAGAATTTATTTCAAATATCAATAATTTGTTTCATCTATTTGTTACATCTAATATCTATTAATATCATAAATATCTTTACTGCCACTTTTGATCTGTTTAATGTGTCCTTTATGAATAAAAGTATTCATTTCTTTTCTTTTTTTTAAATCTTACTTAACCCACACTTTTGGATGATAGTGTATCACGGTTTCCACAAAAATATTAAGGAGCAAAAAATGTTGTGTTTTCAACATTGATAATAAAAATAAAATTTTCTTGCACACCAAATCAGCAAATTAGAATGATTTCTGAAGGATCATGTGACACTAAAAGTGCAAACAGTTCTTTTAATTTGCTATAATATTCCGCAATATTACTGTTTTAATGTATATTTAATCAAATAAATGCAGCCTTTGTGAGCAGAAGACTTAGAATTTTTATTATTTTTTATAAATTTTTTTATTATAATTTTTTTTTTTTTTTTACATTTATATTTTACATTCAAAAGCTTGGGGTCAGTAAAAAAAATTATATAGCTTTTTTTTTGTATGAGAGAAGACATAATTTGTGGAAGTGATTGCTTCCACAAATAATTAGACTCTTTCAATATGAATGGAAAACTGACTTTTCCAGTGAAAAAATGAATCCCTTCCAATGCATCTGAAACAGAAACACACAAGTTTAGCTAGTAAAAACAAAGGACAGGAGTAAAAAGAGCAGCAAACAGTGTTCATTTGTAACGTGTTTCTTAGTTAGTGTGATAAGCAGCTGCCGTCAGTGCTCAAGGTGATACTTGTGTGTTTGTATGATGCCAAATAATACAATGTGAAAAGAGGCTAATTTATATTAGGAATATTTGGTTAAGAATGCTCTCAAACTGTCCAATGTCCTCACAGGTCAGGCTACAACTGCGTTATCTATGGATGGGACCCTAAATGCACCATGAGTCAGGAGTGGATTAACACCATGAGGGTCCATCAACTGTCTAAGGGGGCTGATCAGCCATTTTACAACGTCCTAGTGCAGGACGGGACCTGTAGATACGCTGCGCAAGGTGAGACTTTCCGTGAGCCAAGATCAGTGGGATCATTTTAGCAATGGAAATTATTTGATTCATTTTTTTTTTTTTTTTATTTTATAGGTTGTGCATATACTTTTGGAGACTGGTATCTGAAAACTGGGTCTTTATCCTAATTGCTCTCAATTTCATTAGCAGCAGTGAATCATTTCTTTGGGGGCAAATGGGTCAGGTTCCTTTTGGAGAAACTAATTTAGCTTCTACTTCAGAGTAGGGTCTAAACCAGCACTATAGGAACTACCTTTTTTAAAAAGCCATGTACACACAGATTATAGCCTATATGTTTACTCCATGAACTAACTCTACGAACATGGAAAACAAGGATAGATGGACCTCTCAACCTTTACGCTAAGGAGAAAATCCAACGCAACTTTGAGTGGACCAAGAGAAACTTGATTATGTATTTCTGCTCAGCAACACTGGACATCAACCACACGGCATACGCTAATATTTTTTCATAAACTGTCTACTTTCTTTGTATAACAGTTCTATCTAATAACGTATTAGACTTGACTGTTAGACAGATCGTAAACTAATGAACATGGAGAATGTGTGCTCTGGCATACTCAGCGCCGTCAAAATAAAAGTCACAATGACTTGCGTCACTTCAGAGTTCCTACTGGCGGTGCGAATGCAACCAGATGGCCTTAGGGGAACATTCAGTTCTCAGGGAACCACCCTGGTTGTTAGTTCCCGTAACGAAGTTCCAAGGACTACCCGCTACAAAAGGATTTTGAATAATTCCCACCCAAGGCAAATGCGAAAAAGGGGCCGACGCCTGGTTGAGTAGCGGTAGTAGTGTGTTGAAACCAAGCTGCACCCTTCCGGTCTCTCTCTTGAATCCAATACGGAAGTGATTTAAACTGCAGTTCATCAACTGGCCACTAGAGACAGGCTCCAAAAGTGAGTCAACCCCATAGAGCCCCAATGTTAATATGCCCAACTTTACAGCAGAATTTTTTTTTTACAACCTGGTATAAAAAGTAGTTTTGATCTATATAGCTAATTTTACCCTTTATAACCTCTTTTTCTGTGATTTTTCTTTTTTTTTTTAGAACTCATCCATTTAAATAATATTAAGGGCGTGGCCACTTGAGTGACAGATGGATTGATGCTGCTTTCACTACTAGACGTTTGTCTGCTGTCTGTTAGCCGTCACGTCACCTCAGCTAATCCCGCCTCTTTGCCCATTTTCGGTTATCCGGGAGTGACGCGCTGCCAAGATGGCAACGGCCGGCCCCGCCCGCTCTGGGCTTGCTCTTCAGGAACCTACGGGTTACGTCATTGGACAAGCGGTTGACCAATAACTACACACTGGTCCAGCCGACTAGGCCTGTCACGATAACAAATTTTGCTGGACGATAAATTGTCCAAGAAATGATTGCGATAAACGATAATATTGTCATTCTGAGACCATTTTCATCTAATATAATGATAATGGCATACTAATGCAGGTACACCTTTTCAAAGATCTATAAACTTTTATTTCTTAAGAATATTAAACATTGAAAACGGAAAAACATTTTAAATATCCACAAAAAAATGAACAAAACAACCAAAAACAATAAAAGCAATGGACTCTCTGTCTGTTAACAACAAAATTCACTTGAATAAATACCAAAAACAATAAATAAAATGGATGTAAACAAAATTGCACTTCAAAAATATTAAACATTAGGCTCAGACATAAATAGTGATACATTCCATAACAGGCAAAACTGCCAGTTAGGACCTTTGTAAACAAACTAAAAAAAGCCTCAACAGGCCATATCATACCATTTTGCACTGTCCTCCTTCCTGTTACTTTGTCGACTAAACGCCAGAGTGAATGTGTACTGTCGGGAAGACGGAGACGCACTTTATTGCGTGTATATGCTACGCACTGAAAATACGTGCGTATTACACGAGGGGCTGTTTACACCTGCCCACTTCATGCGTTTTCTCAGATCGAATAGCTATCTGATTTATCAAAACGATTCCATTTACACCTGATCACATAAATGTGTTTTTGCGAAACGGATTTAAATTCGATCTTCAATTCCCGCGATATATGCAGATTTAATGGTGTGTACGTCACCGAAAGCAACAGATATGATCTGTATTTTATTGATCATCAGCTAAAATTTAAAAATCAAAGACTGCAATAAGAGAGAAGCGGCAACAGCCCTGGTAAGATAATTTCGTTTCTTAAGAATTTACTTTTAATGATGATGATTGTGTGATAAGCATCTGCGACTTACTTTCACTTTGATTTGCGATAGTTTGCACGTTGGCTTAATGAATATATGCTCAGCTTCTTATCTGCGGTGACGCGCGTTCCAGTAGCGTCGTCATATCTGGCTATAACATTGCATATAGCATATAACACGCTCTCACACGTTTATTTTTTTAGCATTTTTGGGAGGAGTACACTTTACATATGTGGTTTCAACCAGATGCATTTACACTTGTCCAGTTTTGTCTGGAATGCGGCCCAGACCTCCTCCTGAAGTGGCTTGAGCGATTGGATTCAAATCCGTCTCGAATGCATTTACACCTGGTCTATTTTTACGATCGGATAGCTATCCGATCTGAGAAAACGCATGAAGTTGCCAGGTGTAAACAGCCCCTTTGGTAGAGAGAGAGAGAGAGAGAGACGAGGAAAAAAAACAAGTATGCAAATGGAATTATCGCGGCCGGAAAAATTATCGAGCTCATTTTTTTTTATCGTGCGATTAATTGATTTATTGACTATCGCGACAGGCCTACAGCCGACCAATCAGAGCCCTTTTCAGAAGAAGGGGCTTTATAGAAACAGGAGCTAAACAGAGCATTACTGACACACTTGGAAGAGAGGAGCTGCCATTGTAAAATATGTGAAAGTGTCTTTGACCATTCAAGCATGAAAACCTATTCTGGTAGAGCCCAAAAAACTAAATCAAATCTTAGAAACCCTCACTTTCTCTTTTCATTTGCAGAGAATCTGGAGCCTCACTCTGCCCCGCTGGAGATCGCTCACCCCGAGGTCGGCCGCTACTTCTCGGAGTTTTCTGACACACACTACATCGCTAATGAAGAGCTCCAGGCGCGTTACCCAGAGGACATGTGCAAGACCCACAGGACTGTAGAGGAGCTTTACCACGGCCTCAACCCAAACTCAGGCCAACCATCCGAGCCAACAGCCAACTTCCAGGACCATGATTTATTAGATCCGTAGACCAGAATGCCACCTCTTTCCCTCCCTCCTCATTTTAAATGCGCAAAGTCACTCAATTTGTCCTGTACTATTACAGGAAGTTGCTCAATACAACTGACAATGGACCGAATTTGATGTTTGGAGTTCTTGTTAAGGCCAAAACCAGTGGTTTTTATTTCATTAATTTCCTTTGTACAACATCCTTGTCCTAGATCAGTTTTACGGGCAACTTTGACCCCAGAGCTGCAAATGTAGTCTGAAAGAAATAATTGTAGAATTTGAGTGGTTGAGTACAAATGATGTGGTTGAGTTACAGTATTTATGGAAACAAAACATACTCTGGATAATATATAGAGATTATATGAAGCTACACTACAGGAGGGTCTGAACTTCTGTACAGTATATGTGTTGATGATCAGCTTCAGGCCTGTCCATTATGTCGTTACTAATGCACTAATTTCATATATGTTAATATGTTAACAAACATGCACTTGACATGAAGTAAAATGTCTAACACTGTCACCTTGAACTATTTTGTAATGTTTACTTCAAAGTTATTTAAAAAAAAAAAAAAAAAAGACCTAGAGAACAAGGGCTTAAGGAATTCTTGGCTCATGGTTGTAAAGCATTGAGAATATAAGAATGAATCTCAATAAAAAAAAGAATCCCCATTTCTAGTGGTTCAGTTATTTATTTATTTTTGTTTGTTTATTTTAGTTTTACGGCTTATCTATAGCTTTGTAAGTTTAGGGAGATTTTAAGACTCCCTTTCGATATTTTATTATTCAAATGATAAAATATTAATTTGGTATATTAAGAAAAAAATAAAAATGTAAAATATCTTGGTAGATAATTGAGATTCCATTTTCAAGTTTCTCTCAAACACAACATTTTGAGGTCACCAAACAAATGTATGCAAATTTGAGACATTGACCACGTGAACTCTTGTACATATGGTAAGATTTTCTAAAGATGCTCTTCAGAATATTCTTCAATGATTCTGGAGAACATGACCGTCAGGGTTTTTTTTTTTTTTTTCGAGTTGAGATACAAATCAAATATTAAAACATTCTGAAATTTTTACTTAAATTATTATAATTTTATATTTTCACTAGTAGTCTCAGTCTATTGTTTCCACTGTATATAACAATATATCGTCAGCAATTCACTGTTTTATCAAGCGACAAACAAGTCAGGGCGATGTCCCTCTTGTATCCAAAGTGTGTTTGCATTAACTTTAATACTCATCCAAAGTCACACAACCTCAAATATTTATAATGCAAAATATATATAAGCATCTGCCACACCTTTCTCCAGCTGCAGAAGATGGACTGGGTAAATATCACAAACACTATTATTTGCAGTGTTGTTTTAAAAACAATATCTTTAAGAAACTTTAATTTAATTATATAAGCTGAACTCAATTCATTTACTTGGATTCGTATTATTTAATAATTTATCTTTTATATATTCACTGAATCTTATTGACCACGACCCCAAATATTGCTATGACAGAAACGCCAGGTTTTTATGTAGTTTGGACTTTGGAGATTATCAAATGTAAATGTCTGGGTCTCAAAATAATGTTCGGATCACAAACCCAGTAAAAACCGGTCGAGCCATGTGTGTCTGTGTCATTGCTGCTTATTTGCATATTTCATGAGAGGGGCGGAGCTTTGCTGTCAAAGTGTGAGCGAGCGCAGGGCACATTGCGAAAGTTGTGATTGTCTCTTCCGGACGTTAACATGGGTGCTTCTCAGTCAGGACGAGTTCCTGAGTTTCAAGATCTGACTGATAAAACTGGCTGTGAGTATCTAACTTTCTAAATATATAGACGGCTACATTTTTCCAGGTGTGCTTAAACGATAGACCTAACGTTAGAAACTTACAAAAAAGTACTATGGTACAGTGATGGTAACGTTACCTGAGGGGCGTAGAATTTAGTAGGGACGCTAGGGACGTGTCCCTACCAATATACAGTGACACTGATATGTCCCTATCAATAATTTCGATAAAAACTTAAAATATAAATATAACCACTGTTGTCCGGTTGTGTCTTGTGGTTTTTATGTATTAGCCTTATTTTATTTAATCAGGAAACATCTTATTTAGATTCAAATCTCTTACAAGAGCGTTCTGAGAAAAACGGTTAATATAACGTTATCTGAGTCCCGCCTACATCGCTAAACTGATTGGCTTTGTTTTTTCTATCTAACTTGTGAGTGGCTCTTGTGTAAAGCGGCAATGTTCATCCGAAGGAAACCTAGATGCGGTAAGCTAGGGAGAAATCAACAGTTCTGTGCAGAAAAATGCGGGACAAATCAGTTTTTACTACTGTATTACAATCGCGGATTCGCGGGATAAGTGGCGAACAATCGTTAACTTAGTTTGACAATCGTTAGAGAGAGAGAGAGAGAGAGATTGTGTATGCTTAAGTGTGTGTGTGTGTGTGTGTAACACTACATTATAGGGACAAAATGTCACCACAAAGATGGCAATATCCGAAATACTTGTCCTTGTGGGGATTTATTTATTTTTGGAAAACAGCTGAAAATGTAAAAATGCAGAAAGTTTTCTGTGATAGGCAGGGTTAGAGGGGGATATAATATACCGTTTGTACAGTATAAAATCATTATGTCTGTAAAAAGTCCCCATAAAACATAAAAACACAACATTGCTTGGTCTTGTTGAAATGAGAGGACTGTTTGATGAAGTTGAAACCCTTGTCATCCCAGTCTCATCAGCTGAGGCTGAAAGAAGTGTCAGTGCTCTTAGGACACTGAAAACATGGCTCAGAACAATGGCACAAGTGACACTTAACAGTATTGCTGTGTGTCGTGTCCAACAGGACAAACTGGACATTATTGATGTGAAACAAATATGCCAACAGTTAATTGCTGTAAGTTCACTTTTAAATGAAAATTCTGTCATCATTTACTCTCCCCCAAGTTGTTTCAAACCTGTATGCATTTCTTTCTTCTGCTGAACACAAAAGAAGATATTTTGAAGAATGTCGGTAACCAGTATTGAGGGTTTTTTTTTCTACTATGGAAGTCAATGGGGTCCATCAACTGTCTGGTCACCGACATTCTTCAAAATATCTTCTTTTGTGTTCAGAAGAAGAAAGAAATTCATACAGGTTTAAAACAACTTGAGGGAGAGTAAATGATGACAGAATGTTCATTTTTGGGTGAACTATCCCTTTAATGACAGATGCAGCTCAGCTTCAGGGGATGTCCCCGTCCCCACCAATTTCAAAATCAAACCTACGCCCTTGGAAGGTAGTATGGTACTGTGGTATTCATATACACAATACTCCAATGTACTTCAAAGAATAGTACCATGCAAGGTTAAAAAATAAACACACACACACACATGTAAATTCAAATGATCATTATTAGTGATATGTTTAGCATTATGTTATGTTTGTTAATGACCCTTGATCTTTCGATGACTGTACAACAAATATATGCATATTAACATGCTTAGTGCATATAGCCTGTCTAAATTCTCAGTGCATTCTAGTAATGCAATGCTAGAAGTAGAAGGACTTTTGGAGAATCACAAGTAATCCCACTCATAACTGTGAATATAACTGTGCGAATACTAGATCATATTGAGGAAGGTGTTTTCACAAGTTATTTGCTGTAATACTGTACGAATAGATTATAATCAACTCAATTGTGATAGAATAAATGTAGAGTAGATATCGCTTCCTTTACACTATTCTTCTTAACATATGAGTTTTTCTGGTATTACTGGTTTTAGTTTCTTGTGAGCATGTATTTGTGAACTAGGCTATAGCCTATAATTTACTTCTTTTTGTCATTTCCACCATTAAAGAGAAGTGTCTCAGTTAACAGCAGAAAATAATAGTCATCATGGTTTTGTAAAAGGAACTGCAGGGTGTTCGTAATAATCAATTCATTCAATCATAAAAATGTACAAATTAAAATCAATAATGCATTTTTTAAAAAATCTAAATAAAAACCTTACTAAAAAGATTCAATATTTTATTTTCTATGTCACTCTAAAATAATTTTCACACAGAAATTGCTAGTAAATTACAAAGAAATGGTGAAATTTTTAAGTACAAAAACCGAAACAGTATTTTCTTGTAAAATGTACTCCAATAATCTTTGTTTTAGGTAACACTTTACAATAAGTAAATATTAGTTAATGCATTAACATGAACTAACAATGAGCAATATATTTTTACAGCATTTATTAACCTTTGGTAATGTTAATATATATATAGTGTACAGTTAGCTCATACTAGACATCTCAAATGCATAATGCATATTGTATGAGCAATAATAATAGTGAGTGTTTTGATTTGGTGTCAGCTGTCATAAGATCAGGGATTGACTGCACATTCCATTTTGGTTGACTAAATATCTATAAATACAATTTGTACTGTGGCATGTTGACAGTGTTGCACATTGAGTCCATCACCTCCCTCCTGTTGTAATCTGAGAGTTTATTATAGTTACCTAATGAAACATGCATTGTTTAACAACTCAGTTTGATGATATGATTCATTATCAGTTCATCTTGCACCCCACCCATACACACATAACGGCTGCATCCGAAATCGCATACTTCACTACTATATAATAGGAGAAAAACAGGACGTGACAAAAGAAGCATGTCCTTATTCAAAGTATCATAAAAGGCAAAAAGGTACCCAGATGACCAACTACTTCCGATGAGATTCTGAAGCGTGCATACGATGGACACTTCACTATCCCATGAGGCCACAGGAGAGGATTTTTAAATGGAAGTGAAGCAACGCAACTGACACTGGTAGGGTCACATGACAATGACAACATGGGGATTGTAGTACGTCTGGATTACATTCATACTACACACACTCATATTATATAGAACATACTATTTTAGTGATTCAAAATAAGCAGCTACTCAAGAGAGTATGCGATTTCGGACGCAGCCTATTCTCTGTCTCCATCACTCCTTCATAACAGCTTTGACTGTCACTGCATTGACTTGCAAAGTTATTTGAAATCTTCCTAAATTTGCTGTCTTTTTCTTACTTTAGTTTCCATAGAGCAGCTAAAAAACCTCCATAACAGATTTGTGTACCTGACTCAAGATGAAGACACTTTAAGGTACTGTACAAATGACTTGATGCCACTCATTTAGTACTCATACTGTCATAACAGTCATCTATCACACACTTTATATTAATGCGTGTGTTAGGGCATTGGTCTGCAAATTATGGACGCAGATTTTTTGAGTTACAGTTTAACAATAAGCAAAAAATCTGTTGTTGCAATATGTTGTTTTTACCAATTTTGATGCAAGTTCTGCTTTATATCATATGACACAGCGTGTATTATTGAAGTGTGTGTTTTGAAACACTCATTTTGCTTTATAATGAAATGTAGTGTAAAAAAATCCATTTCTTCTAAATTTCAGACGTGAACACCTTGAGAATATGAGCGATTTGGCCCTCAACCCAATCCGAAGACAGATCATTGAGGCCTTCTTTGATACAAGGTGTGTACAGAAAAAGAAAGACTCCTCTAACATATGGGTCCATATCAGAATTACAATCAGTTAATAATCAATGCCTAATAGTTAGAGTGTCAGACTGGTATCCCGAAGGTTGTGGGTTCGATTCTCAATACCGGCAGGAACTGACTGAGATGCCCTTGAGCAATGCATCTAACCCCCAATCGCTCCCCAGGTGCCACAGTGAATGGCTGGCCGCCGCTCTGTGTGTGTGTGTGTGTGTGTGTTTACTATACACTGCTCTAAATGTGTGTTCACTAACTTGGATGGGTTAAATGCAGAGGACAAATTCATAATCTGAAAACCACGCCCTCCGGGGGCGGGGGACAATCCAACCGTCTCCATTGACTTTGTATTGCCTGAAGCTGTCTCCTTGTCATTTTTGACTTAGAACAAAAAACTAAACAATGTCTAAAAGCTGCTATGTGACAGGGTGTACAGCAAACAAGCTAAAAACCCTAAGTTTTATAAGCTGTCGACCCCAAAAAACGAGCGTTTAAGGACACAAGAGTCCAAAATGGCCTAAATGCGCTCTGTCTCTATACAGAATTTTGCATTTTAATCAACAGTACATTTTTTGTTAACCTTTTACCATATGTCTTGGAGTATCGCAATAATATCGTATCGTAAGAGTTCAAGTATCGTTATCGTGATATATATCGAATTGTGACTTGAGGGTATTGTTACACCCCTATGGGTTACCATACTTGGCCTTCACGTCACCTAAAATCTAAAAGTATAAAGACACAGTTAGGTTTAGTCATAATAAACATATTTACAGATAATGAATAAATATCAACTGAATTTACAAAGATATTGCCTGGATTGCTTACAGGCAAATGCTTAGGGAGGCATTCAGCTCTTTAAAAGTGAAATGTCCTGTAGAAAAAAAGCTGTTCCTGTGCCTATATGTGCTAGTGCCCAGTGATCTGAGGCAACAGGGTGAGTGGAGTGTGATGATTTTACCTGCCCTTTTCCTCACTCTGGAGGAGTACAGGTCAGGGGAACACCAATAATCCTCTCAGCAGTCCGCACTGTCCGTTGTAACCTTCTGAACCAAACCAGACGGTTAAAGAAGCACATAGAGCAGACTCAATGACGGCTGAGTAGAATTGTGTCAGCAGTTCCCATGGAAGGTTGCTGGCGAAGGAAGCGCAACTTCTGCTGGGCCTTTTTCACAACTGAGTCTATGTGAGTGTCCCTCTTCAGGTCCTGAGAGATGGTGGTGACCAGGAACCTGAATGACTCAAGAGTGAGGTGTTCCTCCTGAAGTCCACTATCATCTCTCCACTGTTTTGAGTGTGTTCAGCTGTTATGACTGCACCAGGCAGCCAGTTGTAAGACCTCCTGTCTGTATGCAGACTTTGTGTCAAGTCACCGTTGTGGATGAGGCCAATGACAGTGGTGTCGTCTGCAAACTTGAGGAGCTTAAAGGCCCGTTCACACCAAGGACGATAACTATAAAGATAACGATAAAGATATAATTCTAAAAATCGTTCTCCATATTATAGAATAACAGAGTTCACACCACAACTATAACGATAAAGATATGAGGAACGATATCGTTGGGATCACTTTCAGAACGATTTTTTTCCAGCTGTCGAACGATAAAACACTGACAGCCAATCAGAATCCACTCTAATTTAAAGGTCTCGCGCATTTAAAATGGATCTGGATCATCCGGGCGCGCGCGTGCTTAGAATAAAAAGACCGTTATCGGTCGTTGGTGTGGACGCATATATAGTTATCTTTATCGTTATCTTTATAGTTATCGTGCTTGGTGTGAACGGGCCTTAACAGAGGTTTTTTTTTAAAGTGAAGTCACTTGTGTACATTGAGAAGAGTTGTGGGGAGAGGACGTAACCCTGAGGAGCGCCAGTGCTGATGGTCCTGGATACAAGTTTCCCCAGTCTGACAAGCTGCTGCCTATCTGTAAGAAAGCTGGTGATCCATTGACAGATTGGGGTGGGCATGGAGAGCTTGATCAGTTTGGCTGTGAGAGGATCAGGCATGATGGTATTGAAGGCCAGGTCTGTCGAGATGTTGCAGGATGTAATGCAGTCCCATGTTGACTGCATCGTCCACACACCTGTTCGCTCTGTATGCAAACTGAAGAGGATCCAGCAAGGGTCCAGTGATGTCCTTCAGGTAGGCCAACACCAGTCTCTCAAACAACTTCATGACCACAGATGTGAGATTAACAGGTCTGTTGTCATTAAATCCAGTGATTTTGGGGGGGTTTTGGGGACCGGAATGATAGTGGAGCGTTTGAGGCAGCAGGGAACTTCACACTCCTCCAGTGATCTGTTGAAGATCTGTGTGAAGATGGGGGCCAGTTGGCCAGCGCAGACTTTTAAACAGGCAGGTGAAACACCATCTGGGCCTGGTGGATGGCAGGAGGGGGAGTGCAGGTATCTCAGTTTTAAAAGGAAACTCCACAGCTTTTTTTCTAGATGTGGTTTGATGTTTTTCTATTTTTGTAGTTTCATGAATTGTTTTGCGTTTTTCGAGTAAAGTCGAGAACGTTGTCAAAATGATCCCCGTTCACACGGATCCGTGAAAACGACTAAAAACGCTCTATTCCGCTGCCAGGCCAGTAGTTGGCGATGACACTTTGTAAAGAAACACTATACTTGCCTATAGACTGGACACTTAACGTGCATGCAACATGATGTCACTGTTTTCACAAATTTCTGTAGTTTACATGGAGACGATAACAGTATAGTTTTCAAAAACTTGCACTTTGAAAGCGTTTTCAAAGGTTTGTGTTTTCAGGCCCCAAAAACGCTGTGTAAATAAACGGCCAAAACGCATAAAACTATAGTTGAAAACATTGTCATGTGAACGGCCCTTAAAGGTATAGTGGAGGATCTTTCCGAATTTTAGATAAGACCCGCCCTCTCCACTTTTTGAATAAGTTTGATTGATTCACCAGAATGACTGACAATTAGGAGGACCAATAGTATAGGTGATCCACCCGGAAGTAAAAAATCCTCCATTATACCTTTAAAAATGTGTACAGTCAATATATATATATATACTGTATGTATGCTGGTAAAGTTGGATATGCTTATATATCCAACTTTATTTTTAAGAGTTAGGCTATAAAAGTTTACATTTTGCAATGAAATAAAATGATTATACAGTAATACTTCTATATATACTCAGTCAATGGATAATGTCTGTGTGTTGTCATCAAGGAACATGGGTCAAAAGGAGAAGGGCTGTTTGCAAGAGATCGGTTTTGAGGAATTCGTTACCGTCCTGGCCTTTTTCAAACCACCCAAACCACACATTACTGAGGAGGAGAGAAAAACCATCAAGAAGGAGAAACTACGCTGTGAGAATAAAGAAATAAAGACCGCAAATAGATGTTCTTTCAATTGCAGTTTTGATCGAAACAAGCTGATATACAAGTTTTGCAGATCTCACACTGCATTGTAACTTTAAAGGGATAGTTCACCCAAAAATGAAAATTCTGTTATCTTTTACTCACCCTTATGTTATTCCAAACCTGTATGAGTTTCTGTCTTCTGTTGAAAATAAAAGAAGATATTTTGAAGAATGTTGGTAACCAGACAGTTGACGGAAGCCATTGACTCCCAATAAGAAAGAAACTCGTACAGGTTTGGAACAACATAAGGGTGAGTAAATGATTTAAATTTTTGGGTGAACTACCCCTTTAACATACTTTAACATGTTACATAGAATCTAAACAACGGTTAAACGTCACTATAAATGCCCCTTTTAACATCATTTGAGATAGTATTTGAAACAATTTCTCTCAGTATTTATACAGTTTTTCTGATTTACATTTTTATTTTATGCGCACCACACAACTACTTGGTAAAAGAATATTTCCTTCTCTGTAGTTCTGTTCAACATGCACGACACTGACAATGATGGCGTCATCACTCTGGATGAATATAGACGTGTAAGAATCATTTGACTTCTACTTGTATGGCTACAAACACAGTAGGACGATTTGATACTGATTGTAATTGTGATTGCAGGTGGTAGAGGAGCTGCTGTCTAGCACTGAAACCATAGGAGCAGAAACAGCCAAAGCCATTTCAGATGCTGCCATGCTGGAAGTCGCCAGTGAGACAGTGGGTCAGATGGTACGGTGACTTTCCACGATCAGTGTTGCCAACTATTTTCAATGGAGAGTAGCTAAATCCTGCTCAAAAATATGTCACTAGATGACGTAATGTTAGGACACTTTGTTTTCTCTCCTAAGCCATGCACACATACTGTATTTTAATAACCAATATCTAATAAGCTGTTCTCATTTACATATTTTCTGCCAGACAACGGAAAGAGTATGTAAATTCATCTGATTTCCACTGCAATGTCAAATTCTGATGTGATTTTGTAACTGAAACCTTTTTGTTTTTAGGGTCCTGATGAATTTTATGAGGGAATCACCTTTGAACAGTTCATGCAGGTTTGCACTCTATAACATTTTAAGGCCTGGATATACTTAATTTTCTGTGTTTTGCTCCATCTTTTAAAACCTTTTTATAGTATAGCCCTTTGGCCGCGAGGACGGAAAGCCACATTCGGCGTGTGCATACTATCTAGTTAACTTTGTCAAAATCTAAATTGTCCTTTTGGATTTCATTGTGACTTTAAATACAATAATAAAATTACATGCATGCTATTCATACCTCAACTTTCAACGTCTCTCCAACAGATATTGAAAGACATCGAGATCGATACCAAGATGAATGTTCACTTCTGGAACTTGGAAACCATGCATTGTGGGAAGTGAGAGTAATTTCCGCTTCTGAACAGCACTTTTTCAGCACAGTCTTTATTTTAGATCGAAACATCTAAAGTTTGTCCCACGGATTCAACCCTTAGTATTGAGTTTACTTGGGTTTCTTTCTCTGAAATATCTCCAATGATGGAGATATGGTGGAAGTGACCACAACATGCTCTGGGGGATACACTTCAGAGTCCAGACCTCTGAGGCAAAGCGAACATACAGTGTGTTTATACATATTTGGAAGATATTTAACAACCCCTTGAGGCCCGGCTGTTTTTGTGGACTCTAGTCTGATATGCTCGCAAACATTTTGATTCATACATACTTTCAGATACACAATGTATACTGTATGTTTTGGCTCTGTATTAGGGTTGTTGAGACTGCAAAACTGAACCTTGTGATTGCGAATTTCCCTTTTGAGCAAATTGCTTGTTTTGTAAAGGAGGAAGTCTTCCTTAACAAACCGGTGCTAAAACACTCCACACCCTAAGTTAATGAATCCACAAATCTTATAATTTTCCTCAAAACAACAGGGAGCGATTGTTTTGTTGCCCTTAAAATGTAATCCATCTGGCTTCCTTCCACCAAGGTTATATATTAATAAATAATACAGGGTGTGTAAAGTTTTTACAGAAACAGCATTTACTGTAGGATATTACAGTGCAATATTTTTGTACATTATTGTCATTTGAAATCCTCACAACTGTCACTAAACCTTTTCTTTATATTGAAGAGAATAACATAACCATTGTTTTAAAAGTTGCATTTATTCTTATTGTGCATTTTGTAGATGCATTCTGTCTGAAATCATTAATCTATGCAAGGTTATAAAATATATACTATAATACTATAAATGTATACTATATACTACTGTAATACTATATTTAGAGGTTGTGCGTTCAGTCAAACTCAGTGGTATTTTGAAGCAAATTCATCTTTTACTTGGTTGAAGCAATAGCCAAATTAGGCAAATGACATGACATAACACAAAAACAAAACTACAGTGAAATAAACCAGATTAAATATGGGTTCGTTTGCAATTGACCTTTCGCCGAGCCCCGCCCCCCTTAGTTACTGTTGCTACGTCCGACAAACAAATGGTCAAACACGACCAGCGCGACAGATTGCCATGACGGGAAGAGGTATATCCGTGCGTGTCAGTGACCATTTTTGGAGCAATACCTCCGCGATATCCTCCAGATCGAGGCAAAAGGGGTTACAGTATGCAGTGGAGGGATATATTCAAAATATAAAAATACGCAATGAAGGAGACATGACTAACTTACTATCTACGTCTCTGTCGAGGCTTACCGGTGTTCACACATCATTTGTGATATGACAAAGAACAAGAAAACAAGTGTTTAAAAGCATTGAAAGACACTCACTGTTGTGTTTTTGTGTGAAAGAAAAAACTCTGAAAATAAAAGTGCTGTCAGCAATCATTTCTTATGTGTGTTTTTTCGCATAACACACTATGACTAAAATTTTAAATGCTGCAAAACATGGGAGTTAACGTTATATTCTCGATGCTGTAGTTTATTTTCAGTCACAGTATATCATTAATCAAGCTTAATTTGACTTTTCAACTACAATTAGGCAGGGTGAACTGAAAGCTTTTACAATCTTTTAGCTATAACTTAGGCCTATATCATTGACAAAAGTATGTGGTGCATTTTCTTCCAAAAATGATTTTCTTTCTCAAATTCATGCTTCAAGTTGACAAAGCACAATAAACGAAATCACACAATAACTGTTTAACCAGACATAGCCTTAATTTGCATCTAAATAACTTTCATTGCTTGTCTTTCATAATGCACTTACCATAATATTTATTAAGGGGGACAACGGATCATAAAACTCGCGGTTGAGACCATAATATTTATTAGTGGGGCAACGGATCATAAAACTTGCGGTTCAGACAATATTATGTTTTTTGAGTAACAGATAGGAGTTTTTCAGATCAGAAAAACAAAACAAAAAAAACTTTAAGTAGCCATCGATACCACAGCCAGCAGACGTATTTATGCTTCGTAATGTTCAACACATTTAACTGGGAGTGGGGCCGTCCACACTGTTTTATCCATTGTAGGCACCGCTCACGTTGTGTTTTCGGCTTTGGGAATGGAAAGAACACAACTCCTCCAGACAATCTCTCGGGGTATCTAGTGTCCGATTTACAAACGCCATGGGCGCACGCTTCACCATCTTCCTAATGTTTGTCGGACCTGCTCACATAGTAACGGTTGCTATGATGTGTGATTGGACAATGGCCGTTTTGGGGGAGGGGCCGGCGAAAGGTCAATTGGTAAACATGGTTTGTTTGTCGACTGTGTACTCTACTGTTCAAAAGTTTATTTTTTAATTTTTTAAAGAATTTACTTTTATTCAACAAGGACACATTAAACTGATCCAAAGTGGCAGTAAAGATAATGTTACAAAAAAATTGTATTTCCAATAATTGCCATTGTTTTGAACTTTCTATTCATCAAAGAATCCTGGAAATATAATGTATCCCAGTTTCCACAAAAATATCAAGCAGCACAACTGTTTTCAACACTGATAATGATAAGAAATCAGCATATTACAATGATTTCTGATGATCATGTGACACTGAAGACTGGAGTAATGATGCTGAAAATTCAGCTTTGCATCACAGGAATAAATTACATTTTTAAATATATTACAATATAAAAAATATTAGAAGACTGTATTTGACTGTACTTTTACTTTGGATCAAATAAATGTTGTCTAGGTGAGCATAAGAGTCTCAAACATTTGAAGGATTGTGTATTTTGTGTGTTGAATTAAGAGAGCATTAAAACCACTGGAACGTAATTTTGTATGATTTGCATTTCATCTTCTCAGATGTTGATTTAATAGTATTGTATACTAAACTGTGCAAGGACAGAACATGATACAATAGATATATAAAAAGACCTAGAATTAATTAATACTAGTCCTCAAACACATCTTAATGTGTCATCCAAAGAAAGTTTTGAAATTACACAAATTATGATTAAATAAAGAAATAGTTTTAAGGAATATGAGCCCAGATTATCTTAAAATAGCACATTCAATGGCAATCTTCCCAGTCCAACTTGCCTCCAAAGCACAGCGTATCAGATGCCAATCTAAGGGCCACTCAGTATGTCATAAGGCACCGCCAAGCCAATGTTATAGCTGTAGCCCGAGGACTCGATGTAGTTGGACCTACAGATGGGCAGAATGTGGTCCTGTGTAGATGAGTCCATTGAGAAGTCGTAGTGACAGATCAGCCCTCTGTATCTAAAGAAGTAATAAAAGTGCAAAATAAACAGATGGAAAACCAATAGCAAAGATAACACAACAGAATGTGATATCTGTGTTTACCTGCGGTGAGCGGTGAGGTCATCGTCTGTGATACAAGCCCCGCGAGGGCTCTTCTCATCAGGGATGTTGGCCGTCACCAGAGTGCTGCTGTTGAACCGTATGTGGCGAACCGGGTGCCTGTTTACAGACAGAACAATTATGTGGCCGCAATGCACTTCTGCTTTTGAAAACAATGATGATCTTAACCATGTAAAGCCTGACATAGGAAATAATAGTCAGAAAAATCTTTGATCACACTTTAGATTAGGGTCCAATTCTCACTATTATCTAAATATTAACTACGACTTTTGCCTCAATAAATTAATTACTGCTTATTAATAGTTAGTAAGGTAGTTGTTAAGTTTAGGTATTGGGTAGGATTAAGGGACGTAGAATATGGTCATGCAAAATAAGGCATTAAAGGTGCTCTAAGCGATGTCACACATTTTTTAGGCCAAAACTTTTTTGTCACACACAGCAAACATCTCCTCACTATCCGCTAGCTGCCTGTCCCCTGAACACACCGTAAAAAAACGCGGTCTCTGTAGAAAGCCCAGGCTCCACAAACGGCAAGAAAAACTTGCCCAGCCTTGGCCACGAAACATAACAAACAGTGTTCCAGCCAATAACCGACCAGAATGATTTGGGGGTGGGGGTTGGGGGGTTAGTGCGCGTGCACGTGAAGGGGGGTGTGGGAAGTGGAGAAGAGAAGCATGAAGAGGGAAGTTAGCTAGAGGAGAGATGTCCTAGACAACGACTAACGTTAAAATTGTATATTCTTGAGAATTTTGATATGGCTGACACACGACCAAAGAGACAACGTTCCGATGAACAAATAACAAAGAATATGGTAAAGGAGAAGGAACGCAAAGTCTCGAATTTACATCGGAAAAGCGTTCCGGCAGAAGGGCTTCCAATCCGACATTCAGGTGGCTCGGTTTTTGCTGGACAGGTGGGTAAATCCAGTTTGTTTTTTCTAAATTATTCATGACTGTTTCAGGAAGCATGGAAGGGAGGATGAGGGGGGAGGATGAGGGGGCGGGATGAGGAGGAGGGAGGGTCGAGCTAGCCTCCGTTTTGTTTGACAATACTTCGAACGTCAACAAGAAGTGACGTCACCCAGCATCGCTTAGAGCACCTTTAATACGTACTTTATAAGTACTAACAAACAGCCAATATCCTAGAAATATGCATGCTAATAAGCAACTAGTTAATAGTGAGAATTGGAAAAACCTCAACTAAAGTGTTACCAAATCTTTTTTTTTTTTTATGGAACAGTTTATCGAACAATTTATTTAAAAAGAAGTTTGCATATGTATCATATTTGATACATCATGCTATTATGGCTCATATAGTATGATATAGGAGAAAATGGAGCTCATACTTAACGAGGAAAATTTTATTTTATTCAGAGGCCCGAAACTAAGCAAAAATATGCAATATTGCTGATATTTTTGAGGCCAAAATGTAAGATGAAATTCTCATAGTTTGTAATGTAAATCAGTGAGTTCTTTATAACAGAACAGCAGAGTGTCTACTTAAATTAAATGCATATAAATATCAGTTGTCACTATATCTCCAAATATATATTTAAATGCTTAGTTTTATGATCAAAGCTCTTTAGTTTTTATTGTGGCGGGTAAAACGTAATGATGATTGAGAGATGTACAAACAAGCATTCCTTTAAGAGCATGATGTGTCATATTTGATTCTTACATTTTAATGACTTTCTAAAAAATTAGGTATGGATAATCAGGCACAAAAAAAAAAAAAAGTGTTTATCTTGAAATATTACAGGTAATAGAAAAGTTATTCTTACATTTACTTTATACAAATCTGTAAAGATTTCACAGCAAAAAGACACGTGAACCACGACCTGATGGTGGACTTTTCTTTACAACAATACTAAAAGTACTTGCTAAAATCAATCAGATGACCGAAGGCATAGATTGTAAACCACAGGTTTTTATGCAAAGTTTTTATCATGTTGATCATTTATTTTGCGTATCTGTATGGATAATCAGGCTTTATTGGATTAAATGATTCTTATCCACATAAATTATTATTTCCATTTATGCATTTGGCAGAGGCTTTTATCTGAAGCGTTCAAACATTCTCACCTGTTGTGCATTTCCCATAGTTTGGCTCCTATCCTCATCTCCCACACACTGACCAATCCCTCGCCGCCTCCGCTCACAACCTTCCAATCATCTGCCTGGACGGTGGTCACGCCCATGTGATGGGCATACAAAGAGACGACAGACGAGCCAGTACGCAAGTCAAACACTCTCACTCTGGAAAAGTGAAACAACTGGATGTCATTACAGCTTCAAAAACATTACACTTAAAGTGCAAATGAAGCAGTCAGTCAAGTTTACATTATTTAGTAAACTGACTTCCACTTTAATAAGTGAGAGTAGTCCATGCACAGACCGTTTGATAGGGGTGCATGATTAATCGAAATTAAAACAAAATTGCGATAGGGTTCAGTACGATTATAAAAAAGTGCAAATGATGAGATTTTATGCGCCAATACATGTGATGTATTACATGGCTCTCTGAAATATTTGATTCTGATCAGTCGGTCGTGACATTCCGAGGTCAGTTGTTCCCTGATAATGGCCGTCATCAATGGCAACCCTGACCGCTCATCCTGGTATTTGAGGGCGGAGCTTCTTTCATGTCTCTCGTATCACACCGATTAAATTTCATATTTGATATCAGAAATACAACAACTATTTTGGATTATTATTTTTTTGTTTCACTTTATTTGATGGTCCCTTTTACACATTCTGTTGGCTAACATAACGTTGCACCTACATGTCTACTAACTCTCAGTATTAGTAGGTTGGTAGGGTTAGGGTTAGAATAAGTTGACATGCAGTTGCAAAGTTACTTATAGTCAGTAGAGTGTCTGTTGGAGGGCCATCACAATAAAAAGTTAACAGATATTAAGCAGAGTCTACTAATACTCTAATGAGAGTTAGTTGACTTGTAGTTGCAAAGTTAAAGTCAACAGAATGTTAAAAAGGGACCATCAAAATAAAGTGTTACCTTTTTTTTTAAATTCGAAAAATCGAAATTCAATTTTTTTTTGGTCTGTCTGATGCATAATGTACACAAAGGGCCGGTTCACACAGATCGCATTTTTGCTGTTAAAAACGTGTGACACAGGTCAGTGGAACGAAAAGCTCATACATGAGACGAGATTTCCGAACAGTAAAAGACGTCCGTCTAGCTCGTTTACATTGAAAAACCATGGAAAAGTATAGCGCAGTGGAATGGAAAAACATGTTTTGTGTGAACGGCCACATACGTTACTGTGCAAGTTCTGAATGGATCTGATTCTGATTGGCTGACTTCTAGGATACTCTGAGCATTTAGTAGCAAGCAAAATATATATTCAAAACAGTACATTATATTAAAGGAATAGTTCACTTAAAAATTGTTGTCTAAAAAATCATTGTGGCGAGCAGGACGAGGCTGAGGGCCATGAGAGAACGAGGCTGGTGGCGTGATTGATGATGAGCGACACCTGCGCGACGCACCGGTCTCATATCTCTCACGGAGGAGCGGCGACAGTGAAGGATGAGAGAGGCCAGGCCTGGATTTTTGTTTCCGTTTAATTATGTGTGGCAGTAGTCGTCCGTGAGGGGCTGCCGTCTTTACTCTTGTTTTTGTATGCGTTTATTTATTTTATTAAAAGTTGTTGAATGTTCGCCGGTTCCCGCCTCCTCCTTCCCACAACCTCTAACTATGTTACACTCATTTACTTACCTTCAAGTTGTTCCAAACTTGAAGGAATTTCTTTCTTCTGTAGAACACAAAAGAAGATATTTTGAAGAATGTCAGTAACCAAACAGTTGATGGGACCCTTTTTTTCCATACTATGGAAGTCAATGGGGCCCATTAACTGCTGTTTGGTTACCCATATTCATCAAAATATCTTCATTTGTGTTCTACAGAAGAAAGAAATTCAAACAGGTTTGGAACAACTTGAGGGTCAAGTCAAGTCATATTTATTTATATAGCGCTTTTTACAATACAGATTGTTTCAAAGCAGCTTTACAGAGATAACAGGAAAGTAATGCAAAAAAGTTTGTTTCCAGAAGAAAATAGCATCACAGTCCATCTTAAGTAAGTTCAGTGATGTTTCATTTTTGTTTTAAAAAAGTTATTAATTTAGTTCATTTATATATATATATATATATATATATATATATATATATATATATATATATATATATATATATATATATATATATATATATATATATATAGCTGCTCTGGAGTAAACCGTGATGTCATCGTCCAGCTCAGTTCAGTTCTTGTATAATAGTGTCAATGCAGGCAGATCAATATTATTGTTGAATATTAAATTAAATGTTACATTTAATGTCTCCAACTAAGCAAGCCAAAGCCGTGAGTAAATAATGACAGAATTTCCATTTTGGGGTGAACTAACCCTTTAAGCGTGCTGTGCAATTATTTGAATGATTTTTTTCCACACATTGTCCTATTATTGTAATATTTATATACTGGTAATATATTATCTATAATATATTAACTATTGTAATAACCTATTTTAGAAAAACCCATCCCTAAACTGAAAAGAAAAGCATTATGTGTCCCACAGTCTCAAAATGGTCGGATCTTGACCAGAATAAACTGCAAAGTGGACCATACTTTAGTCAAAGTCTGACTAGGCAAGACTAATGTGTTCGAGAAATTGCAATATGACAGCTCTCTCCCTCTAACAGAGCACCACTGTGAGATGACATTAGTAGCTGGTATAAAGAAATTACTTTTACAGGCCCAAAGGAGCTCAATTCCATCTGTCCTCTTTAATGGTACCGAAGGCAGCCAAAGAATGACTCCATGCTGGTGCTTTCCAAAAGATAATCGACAAAATTAAATTTTGCCTGGACCAAAAAAAAAACACTTGGAGGACAAAAGATATTAGTCACAATGAATCGTTAATGCATAGCCAAGCAGGATTTAATGCTGTGAGTAATTATGTGGATATGCCTATCTACTGAACTGTTTTAATTTCATCGAAGCATTTATTGTTGTATGAGGCTGTAATATATTTACTGGCAGGTTGCAGTGGCCATAAATCTAAAGCTAAAACAAGATCTAGTTTCACTGAGCTGTCAGCAGACAGGCTTCGTTCAATTAATCAAGAATATTATTCTCAGCCACATCCAATGCCACCAACCGTGAGCAAAAAGACAACAGGACACTCACGGCCATGACAAGCATGTGTACACACATAACACACAAGGGCTGCATCATCACCATCATCATCATCATCATATTTAGTGAAACAAAATTTCAGGTGTTTAGCTTCAATTGTAACTTCAACATAACAATAGAATCCAAAAAAATATTACTTTTTTTTTTTCTCTTAACACTTTCTTTTTTAAACCTTCAAATAACAAACAGGCATTTTCATGGTTAAAAACAAACACAGTAAATCCAAGTAGAATGTATTGAAAGAGAAAAAATATATGTAGAAAATAAATAAAAGAAAAAAAGTGAAAAAGAGAGAAAGGGTCACTGATAATAGATTTAGCTAGTGAAACTTTTGGATCTTTTGGAAGTTATAGAGCTTAAAAGCTTGTTTCCACCACAGAATAAAAAATAAAAAATCAATGTCGCAATTCTGACTTCTTATAATTGCATGATATAAAGTAGCTATTGTGAGTTATAAAGTCAGAATTGCGTAATTTAAAGTCGCAACTGTGTGTCATAGTTAGAATTGCAAGATATAAACCTGCTTATATCTAACAATTCTGAGAAAAAGTAACAATTATCTTTTAAATTGTTTTATTCCGTGGCGAAAACAAGCTTCCATACATTCCAGAGGGGAAGTACATTTTCAGATTTTTTTTTTTTTTTTTTTTGTGGAATAACTTGCATGGATTAATTGTTTAAGACTAGTAATGTTCTCTAACAAAATAAAAAGGTTCAATTTTGATTTCATACCAACTTTAAACCTTAAATAATTAAAGTGAATTATAATAATTAAAATATAATTAATATTATTATAAATATAATAATTAAAACCTTATTGTAAAGTGAGACCACTTTTGTTGATGCTATCCAACTTAACAACTTTAAATGAAGTTTAATATTTCAACACTGTGATAATGTCATTCGCAATGCTTCATGGGATTGTAGTTCTTTACCTCCTTATAGCCATTAAGTTTTTTTCCAATTTTCAAATACGTTTTTGCTTCAAATAAAAGTTTGTAATGTTGCGATTCACTTTGTAGCTGGTTAGGTTGGTTCATGGCTTATAATGCTTTAACTAAAAACTTTTAATAAATCCCTATGGGGAAAAAATAGATCTGGAACCAATGCAACTGAAAAAGTGGGTCGACACCATAGACTGTAAAAAAAATATGGACATCGCGTCCGTGACGTCACCTGTAGGTTTCTGAAGAGCATTTTTGAAGCCCAAAGTGGGCGGAGCCGACAGTCGCCATCTTGGCAGCGCGTCACTCTCGGATAACCGAAAATGGGCAAAGAGGCGGGATTAGCTGAGGTGATGAGACGGCTAACAGACAGCAGACAAATGGCTAATAGTGACAGCAGCGCAATCCACCTGTCACTCAAGTGGCCACGCCCTTAATTATGCAGAACTTTAAGGCTTAATATCATTTAAACGGATGAGTTATAAAAAAATCACGCCCCTCACAGTTGTCATGAAGGGCAAAATTAGCTATATAAACCAAAAACACTTTTTGTACCAGGCTGTAAAAAAAAATTTTTTTCCTGCTGTAAAGTTGGGTATTTTAACATGGGGTTTATGGGATTGTCTCTCTTTTGGAGCCCGTCTCTAGCGGCCAGTTGATGAATTACTGTTTAAGTCCCTTCTATGTTGGATTCAATGGAGAGATTGGAAGGTTGCCGCTTGGTTGACACTAATGCACTATATTAATTAGCATGTGAATTTTTCATTGTTTCGGTTTCTAAAAAAAAGCAACAGCCATCATCAATCTGTTCGCAATTTCCATGCATGGAGCTGAACATATCAATCGCTTATGGCTCCTATCTGTGTACACTTCCTGTTCAGATGTCTGTCCAGGCAGATCCAATCAGGCACAACAACACAAACAGAGATTCCTCTCTCTCCGCAGCACTGAGGCTGAACAAATTGGAAAGCAGAACTGATGCATTAGGTCCTGGCCTTTGGCCACGCTAATAAAGGGCAGGACCCGAGCCCTCATTTCCTCAGAGCTGTTTGGTGTTTTGCCCGCAGCTGAATCAGATGGGGTCAAATCATTACAGCCAAAATGACACTCCAAGGAGTGTTTCGCTTCGTTCATTCATCAAAGACGAACAAAAGGTGAGAGCTTTTGCTTTGTCGGAACCGTGGAAAG
The DNA here is from genome assembly GCF_949319135.1 of Squalius cephalus. Lineage (NCBI taxonomy): Eukaryota > Metazoa > Chordata > Actinopteri > Cypriniformes > Leuciscidae > Squalius > Squalius cephalus. The sequence goes on along the minus strand of NC_137126.1, from coordinate 43,743,210 downwards.
ACAGACAGAGAAAGACACAAAAAAGGGATGTTTTAAAAGACACCGCAGCTGGCCAGAGAGACATCGTGCCCTCCCTCTTGGCACTCTATATAGTGTCTGAGCGAAGATGCAGTTGGAATTTATTTACAAAGACCTGCCAAGCATCTCCACCTGCCAAAGTAGCGCTCCCGCTGTCACAAGTGTCAATGAAATGGCTCTTTATTCGGCAAAGACTAATTGAGACACAAGCATCAGATGTGGACCGCGTTCGAGGTTCTGTATTGAGTCCGCTGGCCAGATGTACCGCATCTCTCCTCGTCTCCAACATCTCTTTGTCCACTAAATCAATAGCCCTCGGTGATGCACCGCTGACAATAACACCATCCTTTCAAACCGAGAGCTTTCATTATTCCCATTCCCACTTCTATAAGTGCCTGAGCTTTTCAGATGCTTTTCCGTAAAATGATTTTCAAGGTAAGCCAAAAATAGTTGAGAGCAAGACAGAGTGCTTGTCGTGCTTTGAAAGGACCACAGCTGTGGAGGGAAAAAGTTTTTCCACTTTGGAAATAATTAGGAGTGTTTTATTCTAAGTGCTTTAATCTTGTATATATAATGCAAATCTATTAAACTGTCCAAATCTGCTGTATGTGGCCAGTAGACAATGAACCAACATATAAAAAAAAAAAAAAAAAACCTTCTATTCCCAGAGCTGTGGCCTAGTGGTTAGCGCACGTGTTCCAGGTACATTGAGCTGTGGTGCACATGTGGGAGATTCGAAGCCTGATTTCTTTTGCCCCCTTAATCACATCATTTTGTTTATACTCGCTAGATGAGTCTAAATTTGCCTTTTAATTAGCCTTTTAATTGGAATTTCCAATTACCTTCTCGGAAAAGTGAATAGAATGTGAATAAATTGCTATAGAACGTTAAAAAAAATGCATGCATGCAAACGTGGCAGCGCAGAAAGTTGACGGAACTTCCATAGTATTTTTTTTTTCCTACAATGGAAGTCAATGGCTTCCGTCAACTGTTTGATTACCAACATTCTTCAAAATATCTTCTTTTGTGTTCAAGAGAAGAAACGCAAACAGGTTTGGAACAACTTGAGGGTTAAAAATTAAAATTTTGGGGTGAACTATCCCTTTAATGGTCATAAAAATAGGCATCATTGTAATTATGCAAAACATGCTCCTACAGAGGGATGAGAGTTGGGACTGAGATGAACACACATCAAACCTGTCTCACATGAACACCAAGGCTCAATGTGTCAACAGGCTTCATTATATACAGCCATTCAAAATGTTCCCCCAAACCCTAAAAAAATAAAACTAGTTGCATTAGAAAAATGCAATACAACCTAAAAAAAAAAAAAAAAAAAAAACTGAATTCACACCAGCTGCAGGTGTAAATGAGAAATGCTACTATTCCGTCGGAACTCATCAAACTCTCAGCGTTTAAGAAACTCAAGCCACAGGAGGCTTTAATTTGCCAGACAGAAGACAGAAACGCATGTGTGTGTGTGAACGTAACAGTGATAGATGAGGTACACATGTTTGCGAGTGTGTCGTACCGCCTGTCTTTGTTCCCACACACCAGCAGGTGAGGAGGGCTGTCTCTCAGGTTGACGCAGGTGAAGTCTCCCGCCGAGTTCCCTACGGTCAGCTCACACTGGCTGGTCTCCAGGCTGTACACCTGAATCTGAGGAGAGAGGACGATTGCTCCTGGTGAGATGGAAGATAGATTGTAAAACTGGCAGGATTGTGCAGTAACACCTGCTAAGGTTCAAATGTCAGGCCCACAGCTTGCATCCACAGATGCCAGATAACACATTTCTGAAGTCTTGCATGCCTTTCTGAACTTCTAACACACTTTTAACACTTCAGGTACACAATCAGTATAAACCAACAGAACCAACCTGTTTAACTGGCATTTTAGCTTTTTTAAGATTCTCTGAATTACACTATACCGTTCAGAATTTTGGTGTCACTAAGCAATTTTTTAATAAGAAAATAATACATTTATTTAACAAATGAAATAAATACTGTTCATTTTAACTTTTTTACTCTTTAAAAAAAATCATGAAAAAAGAAAATATATCAGTTTCAATATAGTAATATTAATGATGAACTTAATAATATTAAGTGGCACAACGGTTTTCAACATTTATAATAATAATAATAAATGTTTCTTGAGCAGAAAATCATCATATTATGATCAGAATGATTTCTGAAGGATCATGTGACACTGAAGACTGGAGTAATGATGCTGACAATTCAGCTTTGATCACAGGAATAAATTACATTTAAAAATATATTCAAATAGAAAATAGATTTTTTTATTATTATTATTGTTATAAACTGCAATATTACTGTGTTTTTGATCAAATAAATGCAGTCTTACTCAGTGAGCATAAAAGGTTTCTTTCAAAAGCATTAAAAGGTCTTACCAACCCCAAACTTGTAAGCATTAGTGTACTTCTACTTTAGCCAAAGGTGTCATTTAAAGTGAGTCATTTATTTCTTGCCATGACCAAAACAGAAAATCATTGTGCAATTGAAAGTGAATGTAATTCCATTTAGTTTTGCCTTGAAAATGCACAAATACATTTTTACAGATATTCATGAACTAAGCGTCTTTCATTTTGTGATGTTACAATAAGCTGTCTTTAAACATGCAATGTGACCAACCACATGTTTATGGGTGCATAAATAGAAATAAGATATAAACTTTAAAAGCAAAGTGTAAATATGGTAGTGCAAATGCAATCAGGTATCAATATGCAATTCTCACAATAGCGCATTGATACTTTAAAGCATACTTTCTTTTATGTGTGCATTTATATATTTCCTACAGGAAGCAGGTCTTTTAAACTTCAAACTCTGACACTCACTTCTTGTGAAGACCACAGAGAAACAAAAAAAAGTGTTCAATGATCGATTATGAACCATTATACCGCGAGTCTCCTGCAGGTGCTTTAAGACATCTGAAGCTTTCGACTAATCCGCTCACATTAAACTGTCTCTGAGGTAATTCAATCCTAAAAAAGAGACTGGTTAACTGATTGCATCAGCTGCCATTTAAACAGTGAGCAAAGGACAGACAACGGCACGGGCCAAATTGGACGCAAACTTTGAGGCAACAGATAGAGATGTTAAACAAAAGAGGGAGAAGAGAAGAACTGCATGATGTCAGATTTGAGCTCATGCCAGCTGTTTAGTGCCTTCAGTTTGGGCCAGACACACTTAATTGCGAGCCACCGTGCTGCCAGCCAAAATCCTTGAGAGGACCCAAAAATTACAGCCAATAGGAGTTTGTCATCAAGACACGAGTAAAGCTTCCAATGTGTAAAGCTACAATATGTAAAGACTTGAGGAGGAAAGCTGATTAGAATGAATCCGCGATGAGTGCATATGTCACAGGCGGGAAGACAGACTACTGGGATTATGTCGGGGATTTATTCATCATTACAGGATTCAGGAGGTTATGGAGACGTTTACACAAGTAAACAATGATTTAGCTGCTGCGTTGGGGTTGAGTACATTTCACAAATAGCATTTTCATAAACACATTACTTTACATGCATCAAAATTCAATTTTGCCATGTGAAAATACACAATTTTCAATTTAATAAAATGTGCACTACTGTTCAAAAGTTTGGGGTCAGGTTGTAATAAATAAATTCATAGTTTTATTCAGCAAAAACGGAGTGAAGGTATTTTTAAAGTTACAAAAACTTTGTTTTTCATGTAAATGCCGGTTCTTTCTATTCATCACAGAATCCTGAAAAAAATGTATCACGGTTTCCACAAAAACATTACTCAGCACAACTCTTTTCAACATTGATAATATTAAGAAATGTTAGAATAATTTCTGAAGGATCAAGTGACTGAAGACTTGAGTGGTGATGCTGAAAATTCAGCTTTGCTACCACAGTAATACATTTTTAAATATATTAAAAGACAAAATTATTATTTTAAATTGTAATAATATTTCAAAATATTACTGTTTTACTGTATCATTGATCAAATAAATAAATCCTTGGTGAGCAGAAGACACTTCTATCTAAAACAATACAAATCTTACAGACTTATAAAATCTTATAGGAATGTATTAAAGTAAAGAATACATTTGGTATATAAAATTTTCTATAACAGAATATGTTTTTGTATTGTGACTGTTGAAGTTTTGGTCACACTTTAGATTAGGGTCCAATTCTCACTATTAACTAACAATTAACGACAACTTTTGCATACAACTCATAATTACTGCTTATTAATAGTTAGTAAGGTAGATCTTAAGTTTAGGTAATATAGGATTATAAAGGGTTAGTTCACCCAAAAATGAAAATTACCCCATGATTTACCCACCCTCAAGTCATCCCAGGTGTATAAGACATTCTTCTTTCAGACGAATACAATCTGAGTTATATATTTTAAAAAAATGTCCTGGCTCTTCCAAGCTTTATAATGGCAATGATCAGCTGTATATTTTTTGAAGTCCATAAAAGTGCATCCATCCATGATAAAAGTGCTCCACACAGCTCTGGGGGGTTAATAAAGGCCTTCTGAAGTGAATCGATACATTCATGTAAGAAAAATATACATATTTAAAACTTTATCGACTAAAATAACAAGCTTCCGACAGACGGCCTACACAAGTCGACTTAGGCCACAAGAGCAACTCTTGAAGATGAATGACGGAGGATGTAGGAGTAGTGTAAGCTTTGACGCCTCTCGCGGTTCAAACAAACAGGGCTGGGCAACAAACTCAAGCTCCTCCGACATTTCTCTTTAAAAATTCTCGTTTTAGGCTTCTAATTCGTAATTTGTTTTGCTCTATCCTCTGCGCTTCTGTGTTCGTCATTACGTTGTGCGTCAAGTTCAAGTGTTACTCTTTCACCGTAAATCGATGCGTACAGCCCTCTGCCGGAAGCTAGTTATTTTAATCGATAAAGTTTTAAATATGGATATTTTTCTTACACAAACGCATCGCTTCGCTTCAGAAGGCCTTTAACCCCCCGGAGCTGTGTGGAGCACTTTTATCATGGACAGATGCACTTTTATGGACTTCAAAACTTAAATGGCCATTCACTGCCATTATAAAGCTTAGATGAGCCAGGACATTTTTTAAAACTCTGATTGTATTCGTCTGAAAGAAGAATGTCATAAATTGTACACCTAGACCTAGGATGGCTTGAGGGCGAGTAAATCACGGGCTAATTTTCATTTTTGGGTGAACTAACCCTTTAAGGGATGTAGAATATGGTCACGCAGAATTAAGACATTGATATGTGCTTTATAAATACTAAAAAACAGCCAATATCCTAGTAATATGCATGATAAGAAGCAACAAGTTAATAGTGAGAATTGGACCCTTAACTAAATTGTTACCAAAAAAAAAATGTGCGCAATCTTATGAAATGTTATAAGATTTTATTATAACAACAAAATTGACATACATATATACATATATACATATTATATATATATATATATATATATATATATATATATATATATATATATATATATATATATATATATATATATATATTTGTTGTTATATCCACTGAAAATGTCACTTTCTTGTCTTTTTGTGATCAATAACTTAGCGGTTGGTAATTGTTTGTTTATCTATTTAAAAATAAATAAATAAATAAATATGCTTCAAGCATGTAAATAAACAATTATTTTCCTTAACAAAAATTTTATTTCTACAATATGTTTAAATAAAAGTCAAAATCTAAAATTAAGCCTTGGTACCTACAATGAAGCAAATATAGCACTTTGTTTACTGGATGAAAGAGATATAAAATCAAATAAAAATAATTAAAATCAAATAAAAATAAAATTGATTGGTTATTATAATCCTTGGATGTTTTCTGAAAGTTTGGTAGTAATAAGAAATTTTTCTAGGTAGACAATAAAACTGTTAAATACATAAAAAAAAAACATCAAATCATTTACATTTTTAATGCGTCCCCTGATATTTGGTATAATTATACATTTTCTATCTCTTTTATCTTCCAGAAATTCGATCAGAGTGGAGATGTTAATCATATTCATACTGATCTCACGAGACACTGCATGTCTCTGATTTTCAGCACCTGGAGGTGCAACAGTGTGCCACATTTTCACCAGCCTATCTGGCTGTTAAACATGAAAGTGGCGCCTCAGGGTTTGCCAGCATGATCTGCGTGTGTGTGTGTGTGTGTGTGTGTGTGTCTGGGTCAGTGCTTCAAACACACACATACACAACAGATGCCCAGAGCTTCCAGTCTTCCAGCTTAAAAACAAAGATGATTACAATAGAAAGCTAAAATAACGCACTTGACTAGCACATAGGCCTACACTAAATATAGCAGCTAGAGATAAGCAAACCAATACAGATTGAAACATGTAAAAGTGTCTACTCTAGACATCTTGGTAAAAACTGCTTAGATCCCAATCTCATCCTAATCATTACATGTAATCATAGACGTGCAGTGGTAATAATAGTAATTCAAAAGTCCAAATAGTGCTCAAGTTCAGAAATAAACACCAAAACATGATGTATGACTCACTCTGTTACTCCATTTGCCTCCTTTGTTTTTGACAAGTTTTAATGAGGCATATGTCTTCTCATTTAATAACACACAAACACCTTGGATTCACCAGCGTCAGTTCTGGCACGTCTGACTTCCCTCTCGCAGTCTGAAAATCCTGTCAACATGCAACACGGCTGACAGACATGACATTACACACGGATGCGAAAGGTGCTAATCATGAATAGAATGGAAACTTGTAGAGTATTCACAGAGGAGTGACACAACATGAAACAAATGAGTATGATTCCTGCTAAATGTGCTAGTGCCAGATAAAGTCCTGAGATTCTAGACAGTCTAAAGAAGGATGCGTCAAAATAAGGGGAGGGAAAAATTTCCACATCTTAGTAGAATGATGGTAAATGTCTGTGAAAAACAACACATTAGCCTTGTTAGACAAGTGGTTTGAGAACATATAATCCTTAACATACACAAAAATGTTTTTTTAAAAAAGTCTCTTGTGCTCACAAAGACTGCATTTATTTGATCAAAAATACAGTAATATTGTAAAATATTATTACAATTTAAAATAACTGTTTTCCATTGGAAAATCATTTACAATGTAATTTATTCCTGATGGCAAATCTGAATTTTCAGCATCATTATTCCAGTCTTCAGTGTCACATGATTCATAACTTTTTCCTATATTCTTATAACAAATTTTCTTTACGTATAAGTATGCAACAAATTAAGACTTTGATTCCACCACACTGTAAAAACTAAAGGGGGAAAACATGTTTCACATTACTTTAACCCATCAAAATACGTTTTTTTTATAAGTTATACAAGATTCAACTAATTTAAGTCAGTTTAACGTAATTTAAGTTGAAATGACTTAAACATCCAAGGTGATTATACTTGCATTTTTATTTATTTTTACAGTGCACACTTCTTTGTTAGGGGATGCAAAAATGAGTTTGTCAAAAATGTACAAGATGTGCAACAAGAAATATTCTTGTAACACCTTCCATTAAAGAGTGAAACACGACAGTCCACTAGAGGCTGACTTTGACAAACTGTCCTGTCGTTCAAACTCTCGGCTCACTCTAAATGGCCGCTCCGGTGCCCGCTTGGTTAATGAGAGTGTTTAAATGGGGGTGATGTCAGTGGAGAAAGAGAGCCAAAGCATTGTGTGATACAACAGGACACCATCTGCATCCATCTATCAAGCACTCATCTGATTACTGTCAACATGTACGCCTTTCGCTTCACTGAAAAACTACCAGTTTCCCCTGAGAAAACCCATCCCTCCCCCTCGAGCACTGATCTCCCCCCTAGACATGAATGCTGTCTATTTAAACGGTTGCATTAATACGCTGGGGACTTGCAGGGGGGGCTATTGTGATTTGGAGAGGTTTATTTTAAGGTCTATTTTCACATGATGTTCGGGCTTTTAATCAGGAGAGTACGAGTACAAGACTGCACGGGCTCAAACTCAAAGCTCTGGAGGAACTTTGCACCAGGGTTATTATTATCGTTTACTGAAACAATAAAAACTATGTTCATTACTGTAAATAAAACATTAACTGAAATAAAATAAACTGTATAAAGATAGGCTTATTTCTAGCCATTTATCTGTATTACTATTCTAGCTAGTTGCCAAGCCAACATTTCTCATTTTTGTTTAGTTTAAGTTGAATAAATAAAATAAAATGAACAAACTAAAACTTAATAAAAACTATATACTTTTTTAAAAACAAAACCAAAACACAAAAAAAAATATTAAAACTAACTTATATTCAAATTAAAAGAGAAAATCTAATTAAAAAATATTAAAGGTGCACTATACAAATTTTTTGTTAAAAATTAACCAAATTCAAAAGTCAATACACCATCAATCCTTCTTCCAAAACGTGTTTTTGTCTTACCCTGATTTACTATGGTAACGGTAAGCCTATTATAAGTGTTTATATTTTTGATCAACGGTGCTTTACATGCGAAATTGCGTACTTGCGTCACTCGTCCATGTGCATCTCGTCATATATCCGTAACTGGAGAAAAGTTGCTCCGGCTACTTTGATGCATGTTGGGTGGCACAGGTTAGTTGTCACAACGAGCAAGAAAGGTTGACATGAAGCGCTAAATCTCCAACCTCCGGGGACGGAGAGGATCTAACGTCTGCTAGCACAAAAAACGAACAGAGCTCGTAATAAAACAAGAATCAACATTGGCTTTGCTTTTCAGAGATGGCGAGAATTGAGGGATTTTAAATGTAAAAGTGTCGCAGAGATGACTTTTTATTACTCAACATATTACTTTAACATCCAAGGAACCTTTCAATTCCACAAAAGGTTCTTTAGATTTTTTAGATAATGGTTCTTTTAAGGTTCTTTGGGGAACAAGAATGGTTCTTCAATGGCATCGCTGAGAAAATCCCCTTTTGGAACCTTTATTTATAAGAGTGATTAGTGATACTAAAATAACACTGCTTTGGACCATATAGGGCACGCTAGAGTTAGAAACAAACTAGGGACTCTTGGGAGAAGCATTGGGACCCAATTTTGTGTTAATTAAAGTAACTGGTCTATTCCTAAGATAATAACATGAGCACAGAGCAACTTTTTATTCATTGCGACTTTGGGAATACGGTCCCAATGCACTTCGCTAGTGGGGTCAAATTATGTAAACAACAGGGATCGGCCACATGAGATCACCAGACCGCACTTGTTGACATTATGTGGTGGTGTGACTTAGTGGTCAAAGCATGTAAGCAAAAAAAAACTGTATATATTTTATATAAAACTAACAACAAAAAATAATCTAATCAAATTTTGTTTTAGTAAGAGATTACTCTGGTAAGAGACTGCTTAAAAAATCAAATCTCGAAAACCTAATGTCTCCTCTGATGCATAAATTAACCAATCAGAATGGATATGCAAATAAAAGGCAGCTTAAAATGGGAAATGGAGAAGGAAATGAAATTTGCCTCCATCTGTAAAAATAGCCAATCATTTATCAGAAGTGGCCTCTCAAACCTGTATATGGCACAGCAAGATTTGCCCCATTAGTTTCCTACATTGACAATAAGATATCCAATGGAAAAAATGTATGGTGGGACTTGATTAAATTTTTTATAAATTGATTTGATTATGAAAAGTGGCATTGCATAACAGAATGGTATTGAAAAATAAGAGTGCTTGGTGAGGTCAGGCAACAAAAGAAGGTCGTTTTGTCGGAGCCGATAGCCTCACGGGCAGTGCTCTGACATTTAGCGCGATTAAGCATCGGCGACACAAGTTCCCGCCCCCGTCTCTATCTCCCACTTTGCTTTCTGTCAACTCTATACTATCGTATTTCAATAAAGGCAAAAACAATGTGTTAAGGCAAATTAATGTGTTAAACAAGATAAATGGAGTATGCTTAATTTCACGATAAGTGTGCAATTAATTGCGATTAATCACACAACAAAAGTGATTAATCTGATTAAAAAATATATAACGATTGACAGCACTATATATATATGTGAAGAAACAGAAAAACCAGAAATTTTCAGAAAACCAGATGCTTGAAGAAACCTTCCTGCAAAGGTTTCTTCAAGCATCTTGGAGACGTTCCCGCAGTTCTTCTAGATTTAGTCTGTCTCAGTTTTTTCTGTTTCTTCATGTAATCACAGACGGACTCGATGATGGTGAGATCAGATCATCCTGGCTGTTTTCAGACTCCTTGTGCATACACAAATCTCACTGGATTATTACAATTAATGGCAAAAAGAATGTTTGGAAATGTAAACTGATATTTCCTACTGACACACTACAGCAAAAGATATAAATAACTGACTTAAAACCATTTTTTTTTGGGGGGGGGGGGGGGGGGGGGGGGTATTAACATGCCTGAGACTTTTGCTCATAACTGTTAATATTTACGCTCTACCATAAAGGTTGGGGTCGATTAGATTTTTTTATGTTTCTGAAAGATGTTTCGGTAACAGTTTACAACAAGGTTTCATTTGTTAACATTAGTTAATGTATTAACTAACATGAACTAGCAGGAGCAAAACATGTGTTACTGTATTCATTAATCTTTGTTAACATTAGTCAAATTATTTGTTCATGTTATTTCACAGGGCATTAACTAATGTTAACAAATACAACTTGTAATTTCAATAATGTATTAGTAAATGTTGAAATTAACATTAACAAAGGTTAAATTACAGATTAAATTAAACATTAAATTAAATTAACTGAAGAATAAATGCTGTTGAAGTGCAGTTCATTATTAGTTAACGTTAATTAATGTAGTAAACTAATGTTAACTAATGAAACCTTATTGAAAAGTGTTACCGAAGCTTCTTATGCACACTATAGCTGTATTTATCTGAACAAAAATAGCCAAAAAAGTAATATTGTGAAATATTATTAGAATTTGAACATTTAAAATTTTACAATGTAATTTATACCTGTGATCAAAGCTGAATTTTCAGCATCATTACTCCAGTCTTCAGTGTCACATGGTTCTTCAGAAATCATTCTAATATGCCAATTTACTGCTCAAGAAGCATTTCTTATAATTATCAATGTTGAAAACAGTTCTATTTTTTGTATTTTTTGACATTTTTTTCAGGATTCTGGACACAGATACCTTGTTGCCTCCGTCATTCATGCCCCATCCACAGCTCTTGATCCCCAGGACGGCTCTGCAGGATGACACGTCCACACAGGTCACTGGATGGTCGTACACAAAGTGAAGAACTTTTGGCTCCTGTTCTTCCTTCCATCTGGAATCCAGCAGGTAAACGCTCTCCCCTGCCCATGCTGTGACCAAAGGGAAGTCCCGTCTCCCTGGCACCACCAATACCCCATCTACCTGAAAAACACAGTTTCTCTGATGAATACATGACTGGTTAGTGCTTTATGCACTATTCTGTGTGAGTTGTGGATGAATAAAACAACTTAATTCTATGGAATGCCTTGCTGGTGCCAAAATCACCCACATGCATGACTCATTTTATCAACTGTTACTATGGTTGGCATCTGCTCTGCACGTCTCAGATTAGACTTACAGGCTTTGGTAACTGAACGAGACATCGTGATTTCCAGTAGCCCTTCTCATCTGGTGCGTCCATCCGCACTTCTGGTCCTGATGCTGAGGCCAAAGCAGGACTGTCAGGACTTAGATCCAGTGCATGAACCCTTTGGAGGTGCTGGTACCGGTGAATGGGCTCAAGACCGGTTTCAGTGCTCCACACATCTACACACCCTAAACATACACAACAAAATGTATTATAAGATTTATAATTTCAGTTAAAAGTCTAGTTAAAGTTAGTTCATGCATTAACCATTATTAACTAACAGTGAGCAATACATTTGTTGCAGTATTCATCTTTATTAACATATAAAATAAATTCAGACTAGTGAAAAGTAAACATCCAAAATACACTTTTACGTGTTTATTTATTGCACTTTATCTATTTGTGTCAGTAGATTTCTCAGAAATTTCCACTTCAACAGAACTTACATACACCAAATCTTCCTATTCACATTCTAAAGGTTTTTACAGAAGGGTCTGCTTCGCCTAGTTGTATACAAAATGTTCTTCCTAAAAACATGGTGATTTATGGAGTCGTCACATTATTTATATAGTGCTTTATACCATACAGATTGTCTCAAAGCAGCTTTACAGAGATAAACAGGAAAATTATAATTTAATGATTTAATTCTGCTGTAAAGCAGCTCTAAAAAAGACAATAGTGTCATTATTCAGCTGAAGTCAATTCAGTGTTGATTCAGTTCAGTTAAATGACTGCGTAAATTACGGAATGAGTTCAATTAGCAGTGATAATCAATCAAGGGAGCAATAAAATGGAGATATCCACAATCCCCTCTGTATAAATCTAATATGTCAAAAAAATTAAACAAGAATTAGAATCTGTTCAATGTGTTCAAATTTCTGTTGTGGAAATGTATACAAATGGATATTTAATTATATCATTCCAAATTAGCATATACAGTGCTATGCATAAGTTTAGACACCCATGCTAAAGTTGACTAAAAAGAGGAATAAAAAATCATCTTTTGGAAATTAAACTTAATGCCTTAATTTAAAAAATTAGGAAAAATCCAACCTTTAAGGACACCAATTTTCTTTGTGAATGAATAATGTATCGTAAATAAATAAATGTTCTTCCTTAAAATACAGGGTGCATAAGTTTGGACACCCCTATGTTAAATTCCCATAGAGGCAGGCAGATTTTTATTTTTAAAGGCCAGTTACTTCATGGATCCAGGATACTATGCATCCTGATAAAGTTCCCTTGGCCTTTGGAATTAAAATAGCCCCACATCATCACATAGCCTTCACCATACCTAGAGATTGGCATGGAGTACTTTCCATAAGATCATCTCTCAATGCAAATCAAACTAGCTATTAGGCTAACTGAAATAAAACCATGCCAATCTCTAGGTAATCTGCCTGCCTCTATGGGAATTTAACATAGGGGTGTCCAAACTTATGCACCCTGTATTTTAAGGAAGAACATTTATTTATTTACGATACATTATTCATTCACAAAGAAAATTGGTGTCCTTAAAGGTTGGATTTTTCCTAATTTTTTAAATTAAGGCATTAAGTTTAATTTCCAAAAGATGATTTTTTATTCCTCTTTTTAGTCAACTTTAGCATGGGTGTCTAAACTTATGCATAGCACTGTACAATTACAAACATAACATTTTAGAACACAAAAAAACTTTAGCAATACTTAACGTAATCAGGGGGAACTGTGGATGTATGGTGATATATATTTTAATTACATTTGTTACATTATTCAATTGCCATGTCTTAAAAATACTAACATTAACTAAGATTAGCCTAATAAATGCTTTAGAAGTATTGTTTCATTGCTAGTTCTTGCTAACTAATGTAGTTTACTAATAGTTACAAAGAAGTGTAAGATGTGTAATCGATTTTTTTTTTAAAGGAAATGTCTTATCTTTCCAGCAAAAAGATGGTGGTAAAAAAAAAGTAAAAATCTCTTACCATTCTCATAAGCAGCTGTGGCTACAGTCTTATTGACACGTACGTGACTAACATAAGGGGCAGGGGTTTCATCTCTGATGGAATGTGTGGGGTGCAGGTATGATTTGTCCCAGTGAAGCGTGTCCCACAGACGGACATCACCAGAGGTATAACTGTATAGAACGGATGCACACAATGATTATAGGATCAGTAGTGCTTGGATAATTGAAAACATACAGCTTATTAATTATATGCGCCTTAGTAATACACACCCAGCGATAACAAGGCCACCACAGGAACTGACGTCACACAACACCTTTCCTAACTCGTACTGCAGGTGACGAATGGATCCAACACGATTCTGTTCATTTCAAAAGTGTAAAAACATATTTTAACGACAAATTAAATTACTTCTATAATTATAGTTCTAAATTCATTATGTAACATGAATTCTGGGACCGTAATGGCATGGTGCTGACCTTCCAGTTTGACTTCACCCCGTTCTCTGTGTTGCGGCAGTCTCTGAGCGTGCTCTTCCAGCAGGGGGAGTCAGAGATACTTGCCCCATTGTGAAAACCTTCATCCAGACACAATCTACGCCACAGGACCTCATCCTCAGCCAGCACCTTCCAGGATTTACTCACCTGACACAAAAGCAAAGAAGAGAATATTAACCACTTTACTTCTATAAAATAAATGTCACAAGACATCCATAAAATATATGGATGGCAATTACAGCAAATGTGTTGCTTTGTGGCAGTGAGAATTTGAGAAACCAAATATTCTCTGAATATTATCATTTTCCAGTACTTTCCAAACGTGATTACGTAATGTGTGAAGTCATGGATGTGCAAGATGAGCATTCGTGGTTAAAAAGTATATACATTTTGATTTCTTTTTACAAAATGACAGATTGTTTCACTAGATAAGACCCTTATTCCTCGACTGGGATCGTGTAGTCTTTTGAAGCTGCATTGAAACTGCAATTTGGACCTTATCTATCTATCTATCTAATCCTTTAAAGGGATAGTTCACCCAAAAATGAAAATGGTAACCAGACAGTTGACGGCACCCACATCCTGCACTTCCATAGTATTTATTTCCTACTATGGAAGTCAACTGTCTGGTTACCAACATACTTTAAAATATATTCTTTTGTGTTCAGCAGAAGAAAGAAATTCTTACAGGTTTGGAACAACCTGAGGGTGAACTATTTTGGGGTGAACTATCCCTCTAAGGTTGTGTCGCTGCTATTCCTATGTCAGTGGAAATCATGTAGAATAGAATGTAATAGAATAGACATTTATGCACTGATTTATATTTACCTGAGCACATCGTCCTAGATCAGTTCTGCCCAGGAAGTGGAAAATCTTTAGCGCTAGCTCATAGGGCAACTCCACGTCAAAGAATGGGATGTCATTCACTTCATTCTAAAGTAAACACATAATTTCCGGGTTTATTATTAAGACAAGCACAGTTAATAGCATGAACAGCTACATAACAGGAGCGTTACCAGGTCTTGAAGGAACTGCTCAAGCAGTTTCTGGCGCTTGTTTTCTTTTTTGGGGGGCGCGTGTGTGTTGAGCGCGTCGCTGTCGGGAGCGCGTTTCCTGCGCGTTCTCTCTTGCTCGATTCTGTCTAACAGTGGACTACTTCTCCCGTCTAACAAACCCTCGGCGATCGACACATACTCCGGCTGCTCTTTTGATGCGGGCTGAGTTTGCTGGGACGCATTGCTCTGCTTCTCCCAAAAGCTAGTGCTTTGGTGAACAGATGAACTGTCTTTACTGAGATGACCAAAATATCTCTCTTTGTCTGTGTTTTTCTCTAACTCCTGCTTCCAGCGCTCTCGAAAGGCCAAAAGCTCATCCTCTTCCATCCCCATTTAATTAAGTTGTTTTTTCATTCATATTCATAAATGTCATTCACACACAAGTATTGCTGAATACCGCTGTTGCCATCAAAACAAACAGTGATCCGACCGCGAAATGGCCTCGGCTGGAACATCATGTTTAGGTAAACTGTTCCGCATGGCGCATATTCCTCACGTGACCCAACCAAAAGAACAATTATTTACAACACAAGACAATGACTGTGTCTCAGAGACTAATAAAACATTTCGAGCACCATCAACGGAGCTGCAAAAAATACTCGCTTATAATGAATAAAACTTCACATGTGACAAACATTTACTAAATGTATAGAAATGTTTGAGACAAAATTTCTAGACTCATATTCTATTCTATTCTATATGTTTGTCTGATGCCCAAATATATTACATCACTGATTACTGTGGTCTGAGACTTCAAAAGGCTTCAAAACGGAAACAATAAAGGCATCAGATTCTGTCCATGTGTGTTTATCACTCAATATGGGTCAGCACCATCCGATAGGCTATACAAAAATGTGTAATTTAGAACTATTGACAAATATAATTCATGTCAATGAAAGAATGAATTAGGGCTACAGGTTACTAGATCCTTATATTGAATTCATATTTTGTTACATGTATTAAATGCAGTATCTATTTTTGGCTACACTTTATTTTAAGGTGTCCTTGTTACAGTGTAATTACATTTTGTTTTGGATATTGATGTTGCCATTTCCCTATTTCAATGTTATGTTATTTGCTTGAATGATTGTGAAATTGGAAAGTGCCTGCAGTTCTTCCTTTGATTATTATAAGACAGGGTGAATAAGCAACAGTTGTGAAAGTTAGGTTCCTGAGTTTGATACTTTTGTAATCAACCACAAAGTTTAACAAGAGGGTACACAGGGGTGAAGAGAGCTTTCTGCAACAGCAATCTCTAATATTACTGTTTAGAGATTAAGAGAACTTTTATTTTGCATTAACTGCTTTGTATTTGATTTGACTACCCTTTACCCTACCTGAATAATCATAGGGTTAAAGGTGGAAGATAAAATGTCACATCCACTAACAATATTTAAGCACCGAGTAATATTAATTAACAACATGTTAATAGGGTTAGGGTTTGGTTGAGGGTAGTTGCATGTAATTATGAATAATTTACTGTTATTACTATGATAAGTACATGTAGCATAACAAGGACCCTGTATATTGCCCTATTTTGTAGCCTACCCTACTTCTGCAGCTAGGATTTATGAAATTGGGTATTAAATCCCAAGTAGTTTTACTATTTGTGTGAGCAAAGTTGACATGGTTGTGAGTGTGACAGAATATGAGCACAATTACTTGAATGAAAAAATGCAATGTTGCTGAGCCTGTATCAGGTGAAATGTAAATAAAGGACCTTCAGGATGAAAAATGACTTTAATTCTGCCTGAGTTCATAAAGGTTTTTATAAATACCTCATGATATAAGGACAGTTGAAGTTGTAGGGACATGTTTTATTAGCATCGGTAAAATTAATCAGACAAATAAACTACAAAAGATATAATTCAATTGTATATAGGCTATGGAATATAATGGAATTGGTTTTATTTGTTTATTTTGTTTATTTGGAATATCGGGAATTCAATGATTTTATAAGCTTTTTAATTGTGTTTATTCTATTCATTTTTATGAGCTTTTTTATTCTGTGCTTTTAAAAAAAGCTTTTTAACACAACCTTTCTCTTTAAAAAAATATATAAATATTTGAATATCAGTTTTAAAATGTCCTGTTATTCCAATGCCAGTGAGAGCAATATACAAAAGGATAGAGTAAAATTGAGTAATAGAACAGGCAGTTATGCGCTCATTCAACTTTTCTGCAAAAATGCACATGTATGATACAAAAATTCCCACAAATTACTTAAAAGATTTTATATTGTAGGCTATACCAAACATTTAACATGTTTCTACTTTATTGGAGTCTATAATGTGCATTATAAATGCTGTCTAGGTAGGCAGCTTAATAGGGTTTGAGACGCAGCCGATGTTTTTAATGTTTACATGCATTCAAAATCTCATCAATAGAGTAACAGCTCACCTTTGAATGAGCACAACCGATACAACACATCGCAGATGCAATTCATAATCAGTAATGTCTGTAGCCTGAATAATTTGCGCGACCACCCACCCACCCCCTTGTTGCAGGAAAGACAAAGCGCGTGACGCAGAGAACAGGACAGGGAAGAGTTAACCATTACCGCTGTCTTTGGGGAGATGGTGATGTAAACCCCTAAACCATGTGACACTTTAATAAATCATAGCGCCGACAGAAACAAACACACACTGTTCCATCGACAGGCGAACAAAACACCATTCTCCACGTCTAATTCAAAGAGTGCAGCGGGAAAAGAAGCCTAGACCGAGCGCGCGCGGAAGGATGTGCTGTCTGCCGGTGGAGGAGCAGACTTTAGGCGCGCGCGGAGACTCCGTGTGTCACGGGCGCGCTCCGCTGCCGTTTGCGCACCGACTGCGCTGGATCGGAGACCAGCTGGAGAAGAGATGGGCTGCAAACGACAAAAGCTCCGGCGGTGGACAACGAAGCGGCGGGGAAAACATCATCAAAAGCTTTCAAATAGTGTGCACGGTCATTCAAGTAACGCTTCTGGTGTTTTTAGTCAAAAAGCGACACCTGTAGGTGAGACGAGGCTCTGCTGGTCAACAGCAACAGGTAAGAATGACCGAGAGGACAGAGGAGTGTTGGACTTTACTGACATGCGTAGTGGCTTTCTTGGAAATACTTTGTTTACATGTTACACGTTATATTGCATTCTTGTATTAATAGCAATAATAATGTACACTTTGCAAGCTAGAAAATTGCTTATAAAGAGGAGGTACTACAGATTATAGGCTAAAATCTTTTTGAAATGAAACTTTTAAGATTGACAATTTAGACTTTATATTCAGTTTGCAGACTAACGTGACTAAAAACGGCTTTAAACAGAAGTGAAATGTAAATAAATAAAACGAAGTATTTATGAAGCTGTTATTTTTGATGTTTCAACAGTTTGATGATTGAAGGTACATGCAAAATACTATGGAAAGTAGAAATGTCTAAGTCATTACTGATTTGCTCAAGTAAATGGAAGATTCTAGAAGTAAAAAGTCTAAAATTTAAAATGCTACTTTGCTATATTAAAAATATATTGTTTTGTATTGGAACCCCACGACTTATAAATTAAACGCAAAATATACACAATTTTGTGTATTACATCAAAAGTCAGATTCAACAAGTAGTTAGTAATCTTTAACAAAATATAAAATATTATTAGAGATTTATATTGAATTCATGTCATTTAATTTGCTTTTTGCATTGATTGCAACTTCTGTGCATTGATACATAGTGCTAAATCAGCTTAATTCCCAATTTTCCCCCCATTAGATGAATCTTCAGATTCTCCTGGGACGATCCGCTCCAGATTTATCGGAGAGGAGAAGGTGCCGGTCACGTCTGCACTCTGTAGAAACTTGCCATGCAAACAGTGGGTCAATGTTTTCTCATCCATGTATATCTCACAACTTTTGCAGTAGTGTTGCAGTAATGGAAACATGCAAACAGCAGACGCATCTGTGCTGTACATTACAAGCGTGCTGATCACTTTCATAACAACCAATACTTCATCCCGAAGTCTTCTTGATTACCGAAGCATGGCAAGCCGATGTCATTTGGTACGCGTTTGTTTGGTTAGAAGTCTTAAGGTCAGTGCAGTCAAACCCAGAGCGGTGTCTCCTGGGAAATCTTTCTAAATAAAAGGCTGATGTCATTGTCCCTCGACGTTTGCGAGGAAATCTTTTCTACCACTTATGGCAATATGAGCCTTGCCTCAACTTTGATGACCTTGCAGTTGAGTTTTTCTTGTTGCTGGTAAAAGTTGAGAGGGTGCTTTGGATATGCAAAAAAATGCTGTAAATGATTCAAATATGATCAATCACGGTCAATCTTCAGAGGAGAGCTACGAAAAAAAAAAACACTACTACCAAAACCTCTCCTCTGCATAATGCACTGTAACATTTAGTTATAAGCTACTGTAAGTGACTATGCCATTCAATATCTGAGCTGTGATTTTGTTTCTTTGTGGTTTTTATGAGATATTTATTACTTTGATCGTCCTTAACACTGTACTCTTCTCAATGGAAAGCATATTTATACTGTAGAATGATTTGAAGTGTATTTGAACTTGATGTTGTTTACAGATGAAGACAAATCTTTTTTTAGGACTTTTTATAAAGGGCTTCTGGCTTGATTGTTTGTGTCAGTGTTAATATAGAAATGTGACATGAATGAGATTTCATGCGAAATGTGAATCAAAGGGCATGCTACTGATGTTTACATAAGCTACAATCTTTTATAGTTTACGTTACTACCATGTGTTTTAAACATGTTTTACCTCTGCTATTTTGATATTGTGAGTTTTGTCATTTATGAAAATAAAAAGGCTTTAAATATACACAGCAGTGTTATTTAAGTTTTATGAATATTCTGAATTAGTTTTTACTTTTATATATTTACTTTTCATGTTCATTTTAGGTTTAATTTATTTTGATTTCAGCTTTTATGTATTTCCAGTTAATAACTTTAGTGCTTCAATTTAAATTTATTTCAGTTTATTGACAAGACAACATTTCTAATTTTAAGTTTTTCACCTAATATTTATGTTTTATTTTATTTCAGTTTTATTTCAATGAACAGCAATGTTTTTAACAGTTTTAGATTTATTTAAGGATAATACCCCTGACACAGAAAAGTCTTTTAAATGTCATTATGAAACAGATAGCTCTAGACATTTAGGCAAATTAACTGGGCTGAAAAATAACTTGTTCAGTATTATTAATAAATGTAATTATTAATTCACCATCACTGTTTTTTATCATATTACTGTTGTCATGATTTTAAATAAATAAACCAATGAGACGATAATGATTTTACCACAGTGAACTCGCTTACATTTCCCATGGTTAACTTGCTCTAAAGCTTTATGTCTTGTGAATTTTCATTTTAATAAACAATTTAGACCATTGCAAAAAACAGTTGACTCTGGATTAAGTTTAATAGCTTGGATAAAACAAAAAAAAAGTGTTAAAAAAAACAGCTGATTATCATGCTTAATAATGATAATATTAAAAATTCAACAAGTTTTACTTGTTGAAAAGCATGTATAAGAAGACGAAACACACTTTTTCAACTCTGCTATCAGACATAATGTAATGCTATTGTACATTCAACAATGGAACATCTTGTCCCACTTCCCTACAGTACACGGCCATGTTTCATCATATGACATTACGAACAGCAACGTTTTATGCATGGTGAATGTGTTTCATCTGATTCAACTGGACCAGAAAACCTTTTTCATTCAGCTGGATCTCCGTTCAGTAGATCTGAAAGTGTGCGGACGTTGTCCCATCCTTCCAGTTACGCAGACTTTCGACTACTGCAGACCGGCACAGCGGACATGTTCTCTCGCGGTCAAACCACAGGCATAAACACTCCTCACAGAACACATGCTGCAGAAAGACAACACATTTACCACACAGGAACTCCTTCAATACAGTTTAAAAAGCATCTCATAGAGTTGAGAGTGTGCAGATCTGTTCCCATAAATGTTTTTTAAAGTGGTACTTCACTGCTGGCAAAATGGGCTTTCAATAAAACTTGGCTGCTTATACAGTAGAAAGGCAAAAAAAAAAAAAAAAAACGGCGCAAAAAGGCTGCTGTCTTCCCGTTTGTCAAATAGGTAGAAAAAAAAATTCAACATCCATAATGCACTGGGCATGTTACTGTAGAAGGTTACTCCCAGTCTGCTATGAATTGAGTTAAATAGCGCCTTGCTTTAGTATGAAATACTTTTAGTCATAATGATAACTTGTATTGTTCCTGGTGCAAGAATTCAAAGAGTAAACGTTTAGCAGGAGTGAGTTACTATTGATTTCCAGTGAAGGATCCAGCGTGTTGTAGGCAGTGCAAAGAATTGAAAATACGAACAGAACGCAGAGATGGAAAATCTAAAAAACCTCTGTGTTTGTAGTCATCATTTCAAACTAGATGACACTGAACAGAGTTTTAGGCCAAACAGAGAGGAGGGAAAAATTTACGAAACTTTCGTTTTCATGAAAGCCCCGGAGCTGTCAAAAGTGGACTTCAGCTGACAAATAAACGTGAATTTCTCAGTCCAGGTAACACAGAGAATGAGTGAACATTGTTCATATGCAACAGACATTGTAACTGCAACAATACAAAGCGGGTTGAAAATCGGTGAAGTTACACTTTGATAGTTTCCTTGGTCACTGTACTGACCCTGTAATATGTATAATATTAGTGGAATTAGTGAGTCATTGTCTGTTACCTGACAGAGCAGTGCGATTGGCTCTCTGAATTCAGCCTGGCAGATTGCACACACATCCCCAGCCTCACTGCACTGCTGAGAACTGGCTCTCGTACCGTAACTCTGTGAAACACATGCACAGGCATTTATATAAATAAAAAAAATACAGTAAAAATAGTAATATTTTGAAATATTATTACTATTTAAAATAAATTCTAAATTTTCAGCATCATGACTCCAGTCTTTAGTGTCACATGATTATTCAGAAATCATTCTAATATGATTTGATGCTCAAGAAATATATCCTATTGTTATCAATGTTTGGGCTTTGGGCACATGTGATCCATATGCAGTATTTCAATCATTAAAAATAGCGGGGCATTCTAAAACGCGTGAAAAACACTTTAAGTGCCTTAATGTACTAAACCAGTGATGTTAAAAGATCAAGTTCAGTATACACCTTATTGATGATGCATATACAGGCGGGCAGATGAG
Source organism: Squalius cephalus (assembly GCF_949319135.1). Taxonomy (NCBI): domain Eukaryota; kingdom Metazoa; phylum Chordata; class Actinopteri; order Cypriniformes; family Leuciscidae; genus Squalius; species Squalius cephalus. The sequence goes on along the minus strand of NC_137126.1, from coordinate 43,720,968 downwards.
CCCCGAATATGAACGCAATGTGCTAAATGGTTAAGCGTCTTCTTTATAATGGTTTTCTTTGGAGAAATGAGAAACTGTGCATTGTGTTTATATCTGCTTGCCTGTACATAGTTTGCATCATCAATAAGGTGCATGTCGAATTTGGTACCAGATACTCCTTCAATACTGTTTAAAGAGCATCTCATGAAGTTGAGAGTGTGCAGATCTGTTCCCATAAATGTTATTTAAAGTGGTACTTCACCGCTGGCAAAATGGGCTTTCAATAAAACTTGGCTGTTAATATCACTGTAGTACATTAGTACTTAGTACAAACCTGGTCAAATAACTGGCGGGCAATGGAGGAAAGTCTTGTTTTGCCCTCCAAGTGGGCGTTCCTATAAGGGTGTGACTTCACATGAAATTTTATGTCTATGTTTTTTAATATTTTTGAATGTTTCATAAAGAGTACATGCCATTTATTATAACGATGATGCACATACAAAGTGACACCCCAAAGAACCAGAAGCCGAAACATTTCTGGAGCATCTTCAGTGACATTTCCAAGTCAAACTACTGTTATTTATTGTTATACATATACAATTGTTATACATATTTGTTAATTGTTCACATTAATAAATGCCTAGGCAGAGGACAAAGCACTCACCTGTGAGCTACAGAGAATGGCGAATGCTTTTCGAATGCCAGATATTCTTCCACACAAATCAAATGACTGAAACGGAACAAAATTGCAAATTTAACGCCACACACACACACACACGTACAGAAAAGATCGCCTGAATAATGAGCTCTGAAAAATACATTTTGAAAGGCTCTGAAGTGCAATACCACATGAAATTTATCTCGTACACATAAAGGTCTTTTTTTAAAAGGTTTGAAAAATATAACACTGCAACAAAAGACTCAAGTAAATAAAATAAATAAATAAAAACACAAAAGGAGAATGACATCAGCATTAACATTACATGGAAAAGGCAAAATCAGATAGACTACCTTGCAAAGACTGTAAATGATAATCAGCGTTGCCCCCAGGAAGTAGCTGCTGGACGGATCTTCACCCATGATGTACTTGTACCACAGCTGTATGGGAACCAAAGCTCTGAAAAGTTGACTCAGCTCCTCTATGAGCAGATAAAACTTCCCCTGAAAGGTCAAACACAGATACAGATCTAGATTCAAACCTCTCAAACTAAACCCTTGATAAAGACTCAGAGTCTCTGTCCAGATATGAATGAATTCTTCTGAAGTGGTGGAGCAGGTCAGATGTCAGACGTGCCCACAAAGGTTTCAAAGGATTAAATCAAAGAAAAGATTCATATTAGTGCGTCGTCTACTCAGATCTCTAATCATTGTGGTAACTGGTGTGAAATCCTAGACTGTGTAATTTAGCAAACCGACAACATTGGATTGATCCATGACCAGGGCTATCAGTTCAATAATTAAAAATCAATCATCTGAAACAATATACTTTCAGTATAATTTGTGTGTGTGTATATATATATATATATATATATATATATATATATATATATATATATATATATATATATATATATATACCATAATATATATTACACAGACATACAGAAAAGTGATAACACATCATACAGGCTAATCATAATTAAAAAGTAGTCATATGAAACAATGTACGTACTTACAAAATTATTTATTTACATCATATTCATGAAGGTTTTTTCATTGGATAAAACGCCTAGCATAAAATTAATAATAATAATAACAATAATAATACATTGTTATGAGGAGCCTATATGATTAAATAAACCTTTAGTGGACAAATTTATAATTATTATTATTATTATTATTTCTTAATTTCCACTAAATGTTTATCAGATAAAGCAGCTAGCATAATAATAATAATAATAATAATAATAATAATAATACATTTATTTAATCATACAGGCTCATTGTAGTTACAAATTAGTCAAATGAAACAATATACTTATGGATAAAACAGATAACATAATAATAATAATAATAATTTAAAATTATTATTATTATTATTATTATTATTATTATTATTATTAACAGTAAATTTTCAATAAATCATAAAGTCTTAACATAATTAAAAATTTATTATATACTTACACATACATATTCATGAGGCTTACAGGATAAATAAATGTTTTGTTCATTAGATAAAACAGCTAGCATATTAATAATAATAATAATAATAATATTATTATCCACTAAATGTTTATAAACCCAAACAGGCTAATTTCACTATGATGCTTGTAAGACTTCCAGCTATGCCGGCCAACTGTTAAACAACACCTTTACAAACTGAGCGACACTCAAGCACCGGCATGAGATGACAACACTAAAAAACCACACATCCTTCCTCTAGCTGAATTTGAACATGATCCCAGTCTTATCTCATCTGTTCGTTCATTAACTGTGAACATCTTACCCTCAAGCTTTAAAGGTGCTGTGACATGGAGGGGGGGGGGGGGGGGGGGGGGTCTTCTACCAAAAAATGGCCACAGTCCAGCGCTCTGCGCTCTCTTGGCAATTTACTGCGCAGCAAACAAAACTGGCAGAAACGCAGTACACCTGCTACCCACATGAAATATAACAAGCCCACCCAACTCAATCCCTAATCATAACATTTTCAAAGTCGCAGGATAACAGTAAATCTCATCTAACTTCAGTGTCAAAGGGCAACACTTTCACGCTGAGCTACGTCATTCAACGAAGCCTCTGCGTCTAAACTGATAGAGAACAACAGGACAGAATGCTTCAAATATACCTAATATAGAGCGTCTTGCTTAAAGCATAGAAAGCTTTATTGCTTATCAAGACAAAAACAGCCCAAGAAAATTACAAAAAAACACCGGATATTTAAAATGCTTTGCAAACATGCCCCCATTGTGAATTCACTTTTTTACCCATTGTATAAAATTCATTATATATCATAATTTTCTATTCTAGGCTTTTTTAGTTGGGTTTAGTGCCTCTGCAGACACCGTAGTGACCTATAACTGTCAGATTATACGTTCACTGTCTCAGAGTCGAGTGTGGCTGAATGTGTAGAAGTGGTTTTTGATCAAAAAGCTTAAAATCAAGTCTGAAAACACTGAACATGAAGGATCCAACAAAATAAAACTTGAAATGGTGATTACACCAACATCTACTGTGATGGTAGACGGTAAAAAGCTGTATAATCCAACACAGGGACAAGACACAATTATTAAAAACCTATTCAGGCAGAATATTTATTGTGTTATGATATTTATAGCTACTTTTGTAACTGAAATAAGTTGGCAATATAAACAATAATGGATGTAAATTATAAAATTAAATCGACATCTATAATTGTATATAGTCATAACTTGTTTACAGAACCCATATTATGCTTTTTCAAATATTACCAGTTTTACCAGTATCAAGCAGTTTGTAATATAGCTGTTTGTGAATGTAAAAGGTCTGCTAAGTTTTAAAGATCAAAGTGCACAATAAATAAGGTTATTGTCTCCTACTTGACGCCCTCAACAAACGGTAGTTGTAAGCTGAGACTGGAAGAGTTTGGTTCGTGTGGTCGACATGTCGAGAAGATGCTGTTTTCTGCGAATGCGCTTCCAAAAGATGAGGACTCGTGCTGGAATTGATATGGAAAAACTAATGCCATCCTTTATATCACTGTGTATCAAGTGCTGAGGAAGCCTCAAGAGCTGAAATTCAGGTATGGTAATGGCCATTTAGTTTCCGACACGCGCTGTAAGCAGTTACCAATCACAACAGACTGGGCTGTTTGACCAATCAGAGCAGAGTAGCTCACGGAAAGGAGGGGCTTAGAGACTGAATCTTTGAACAAACCGTTTTCAGACTCGTTGAGAAATGAGGTGATGCTGCAATCTATATTATAAGAAAATGAAAGTGTTTTTTGAACTTGGATGCATGCAAAACTATTGTAGCAGACCTCCAAAACAAAATTAGGAACCTTTAAAATAGCATCAAAAATTCTACCTCTGTTATATGGCTTTATTTTGGCTATAAGATAACCGACGGTGAGCAGAGAGAGCAGGGCTGCCAACTCTCACTCATTCAGCGTGACACTTTTCACACGCTCTCGCGCCACACATCCATTTTCTAACGCAGAGAAAAATCGCGAAGCAAAGAGGACACTGACACCGACAGACTAGACAGAGCAGGTTACTTTTGATATTGAAATAATTCTCAGCTCTCAGATCCTGTAAATTGTATTACGAAATTCAAACAATAGCGTTTTGGCGCTTGTAAATGTGACGTGACAGATTGTGGTCGTGAACCGAACATCTCTTAGCCTACACATAGCAAATAAAAATGAATGAACAATAGGTGCGTTTAAAGATACAGTACAACTTACCGAAATGTTTATGCCACATACTTAATATCGATCAATTAGTGTGTTTTTTTTTTTTTTTTCAACTTGGGAAAGAGGTCAATAAAACAGCTGGAGAACAATATGTCACATAACGTTACATTTATCCCAGGAAAGCCATTCGATAGCACGTTAGTTGGCTAGAGAGGGTAGTATTTTGCTAAATATGTGCACTATATTAAATATTTATTATATTTTTATTTATCATTAAAATGATAAATGATCACGTTGTTATTATAGCCTAGTAAAAATCACATTATATTTAATTTGAGTTGTTATTTTTAACCTTTAATAATAATACCAGATGACAGGGCTCTCTGTATGTTTACAACATTATTTAAGTTTGTAAAAAATATTATTTTAATTTGAAAACACTGTGCATTTAGTTGTTGTTGCTAGTTTGAGTTGAGAAATACACATTTCAGCATTATCACTAATCTGTGCATGCATTTACCTTGAGAACCAAGCAAGTTGACTCATGAAACCATTTGTTTATTATATCGCATATTGCAATTCCAGATTAATGTCTGAAGTCATAATCACCCACATCAAGAGCTGACTGCCTGACACTAGTCACAGCACAAGATGCATAATGACTTGTTGGACTCCACCTGACAGCGATTAATCACCCTGTTGGGGAGCTTGCTAGCTGACTGACGGAGATCTGTAACCTCCGCACGCAAGCAATTCATCTTAGCCAGAGTCCCTGCAGCCCTGTATTCGCTCACACGATTAGACAAACTGGAGCTGGAATTCATCCAACTACTGAAAAGTTGGTCCAACTGCATCATGGGGGAGCAGCTCATTTCCTCTTAGTCTTAACAGCCGTGTCAGTGACTTCAAAACAACAATAAAGAAACAATTATCAAACACAGGTGGAGGTTCTCAGGGTGGGAAATGGCTTAATTTATTTAAGGGCAACATCAGATTTTTTCTTTAAAAAAACTATTTTCTCATATGGGAGGCAAGGGTTTGAATCTGACCCCCATTTCCAAAAATTTCAAAACAAAAAATGCTCTATTCAAGTCATGTTATGATGTTTAAGATTTTCTTTTAGCTGCAAATTTAGAGAAATACAATTAAAGAAATAATAGCAGGAGCAAATTGATATTGGTCATAATCAAGTGTTAATTGTCAATGTTGACAGTTCAATTAGGCTGTATGCATTTAGTGTACTGTAGATGAGGAAACAAGATCAAGCTTGGAAGAAAATAATACTCAATTAGTTGGTTAGTGAAGCACTATTGGCCGACGCTGGTCACGTGTGTGATGACCCCAGGAGCTAGCCAACAGTGAGCCGGCGTTCTGACGTAGAACCCAGAAGCGCCGCATTGTTTACACTACGTCAACGATGGAGAATGATGTGGAAGAGAAGAGATTGTTGAATAAAGTCTTTTTTTTTTTCTTTTTTTTTGTGCACAAAAAGTATTCTCATCACTTCATAAGATTAAGGTTGAACTACTGTAGAGACATGGACTATTTTAACTATGTCTTTACCACCTTTCTGGGCCTTGAAAGTTGCACTGACGTTGCTGTAAATGGAGGGAAAGAAAGCTCTCAGATTTCATCAAAAATATCTTCATTTGTGTGCCATGATGAACAAAGGTCTTGTGGGTTTGTGAATGACATGAGGGTGAGCAATTAATGAGAGAATTTACATTTTTGGGTGAACTAACCCTTTAAGTGTTCAGTCTATAGACGCGCAGTCTTTCTTTACAAAGTGACATCGCAAGCAACTGCCCGGTAAAAAAACTGTAAAATCAGTAATACTGTCAAATGTTATTATAATTCAAAATACTTTTCTATTTGAATACAGTCTTCAGTGTCACACGATTCTTCAGAAATCATTCTAATACGCTGATTTGCTGCTCAAGAAACATTTCCTATTATTATCAATGTTGAAAACAGTTGTGCTGCTTAATATTTTTGCTGAAACCGTGATGCAGTTTTTTTCAGGAATCTTTCTGAATAGAAAGTTCAAAAGAAGCATTTATTTGAAATATAAATATTTATAACATTATGAATGTCTTTACTGTCACTTTTGGTAATGCTTACATATCAATTAGGAGTATCAAATTATGAAAATAGTATTACAATTGCACTATTCTGCCAATAATAATTTAAAATAAAACAAACAATCATTTTCTATGTGCCTATGTTGGTAGACAACAAGGCCACACGCTAGGATTTGTAACAGGATTATTGATTCCTCAGTCCTCATATACGTGTGCACTGAAGTGTTATGGATGGTGTGAGTTCATACCGACATGCACAGGCTTGCTGAAGCAATTATAGGTTATACTGAGATGTATGGATGCATGTGTATGTGTTGTGTCTTTGTAGTTGTGGTGATGCTGGGCATGGAAAGTCAGCGGAAAGCCTGACACATTGACCATGACATCATTGCCTGAAAGTGTGCCACCTGGGCTTGATACAAGAGGTGGAAAGTGTGTGTTTGGTTTCAGGGGGTGGGTATGGAGATAGATGGAAGTGTAATATGGGCAGGAACAACGGTAAGTTCCTGGAACAGAGCTTCAGAGGAACAGAAACTGTGCAAATCAGATTATCTTAGCAGATGTAGATGCAAGGTGTGTGTTTGAGTCAAACAAATGGTTCAAAGCGGATTGCACATGTTTGATTATTCTATGTTATAGACTAGAGAGTGTGATGTGTTTACAGAGCGGTTCTTGCTGTAATAGACCTATACTGTCACTCCAATGAATGGGTGATTGTGTAAGAGCGTATGTGCGTGTCTGTGTACATGAGTGTTCCTCAGAGAGATGACCTCATCCCAGCCCCAGTGGGCCAATGAGCTCACACACTGCCTTCATAGCAGCCAACCACACAGGCAGGGTGGCACGGCACACTATTTTGTTTTTTTTCACCTTAACTTGCCAGTTGCACCCAGTTTGAACTGGTACTTTGGAACTGAATGGAGCTACCGGGGATATCCTAATCTCATCACGCTAGAGCTGCACGGTTAACCGTTAAAATCACACGGGAACATACAAATCTGCATGGGTGCTGCTGCTGACCTAGAGAAAGCAGTATGAAACAGCTTCACAAACAGTCTTTATAAGCACACAGCATCGTTATTTCGGTGTTACATATATTTTCACAGAAGTACTGGGATAAAAGTTTATATCTTGGATATAGACACTGATGTCTATGGGAGTGAACAAAATAGAGCAAATCCTTTTGAAAGTAACTTGGCGCTTCTAAATAACGATTGTATCATTTTTTTCAACATTTTACATAGACTGCATCAATTAACATTGTGTCAGGACTTCTAGTAAATTACATGTTATTTTGTTTAGTTGTCTCTTGTCTGTTCAGAATCGTGGGAGAATCGTGATCTCCATTTAAAAGGAAAAAAAAAACAGATTATCCATTTATCCAGAATTTATCCAGTAGCTCTACATCATGCTAAAACTCTAAAACATGAAGACTTCAGAGATCCAATTTAAACTGCGTTTTCTAGGATGTTTTATTTGCCAGAGGCTTGATTTAAAGTCCATAAGCCAAAAAAACAAGAATGCATTACAAACATGTAGAAGAATCAAACATTCATTAAACAAGGTTTGCTTTTTGCTGTAGTTTGTGCATGTACATACTCAACAAATCATTTCAACACTGTAAAACCTAATAAGTTGGCAGAGCTAAAAAAAAATAATGTAGGCAATCATTTGCCTAAATTTTTTAATTGAACAAACTCTGAGATTAAGTAGATTTTAAAATTTTGATCTTGTACTACACAAACATGTTAACTGCAAATTAATTTAAATGTTGACTAAGCTAAAGTCATACAATTTGATTGCATAAACATCATGTTAACTCAAATAATTTATAATTAGCTGCTAGCTAGCAATAGCACACTTGCATGTGATAATATAACAAAGAGACCATCACCTGCATGTGCTTAACATCCCATATACATACACTGCGTCTGAAATCAAATACTTCCCCCTACTATATAGTATGCGAAAAATAGTATGCCAAAAAAGTAGTATTCAAAAAAAAAAACAGTAGGCAAAAAGTCCCCTGATGATCTACTACTTCTGCCGATATTCTGAAGTATGCACTTTACTATCCCATGAGGCCAGCTATATTTTTGCAGTCCATCCTTGACCTAACTACAGGATCTACTCTTCACCATAATGGTAACCCCTGCAACACTGCAACATAACAGAAACCCCTTCACAACACTAACACATCTCTCCCTATATTCATCTTTTGCAAAAACACACAAAATAACACTTCATTTCAATATTTACTCACCTTAAGCAGTCTGATGCAAAGCATGCTTGGAACTAGAACTCTGTTGTACTCATTCAGTTTAAGTTCAGCTTATTAAAATCAGTTATTGAGTTCACCTAACCTTTTTCTATTAAGTGCAATGAACTTTCAGTAATATTCGAGTGAAATAAACTCATTTCATTTGGTTAATTTCATTGTTCGGGTTTAGTGTGCACTGTGGTTTAACCATACAGTGTGGTTTACAGTGTGCATACAGTGTGCATTACAGTGTGCATTACGCCAGACTATTTTGAAAAGATTCATATATATATATATATATATATATATGAATTACAGTGTGCATTACGGTGTGCATTACGCCAGACTATTGTGAAAAGATTCATATATATATATATATGCCATTCTGCTTTATAAATACCAGTATGGGCATCAGTTAGTAAAAATGACATATCGGTTTTACCAATATTCTGATGACATTTATACTGTAGGACTGTAGTATTCGACTTGGTACAGTACATTGAAGAAGAGTAACGTGAAACATGGTAAATTGTCATCTTACCCTGGACTTGAATGCGAGGATCATTTTAGGGAGGAACAGTATGAGGCATTTGAGCTCGATGGTGAAATATTTCAGCACAAAATCTGTTATTCCAACAGCCCAGATCAGGTCAAAGAAATCAAAACTGTTGATGTTTGGCTTAGCAAAAATAAGGCTGGGGAGAAAAAATACGTTATTTTTTAAAATATAAATTGTAATTTATAAAAAATATAATTTAACTACAAATAATGTGATTTTATAATATACATTTTGAATATTTATTTAGGATATACTACCATTCAAAAATGTGGGGTCAGTAGGAAATTAATACATTTATTCAGCAAGAAAGCATTAAATTAATCAAAAATAAATACATTTATAATGTTACAACAGATTTATATTTCAAATAAATGCTGCTCTTTTAAACTTTCTACTCATCACAGCATCCTGAAAAAAAATGCATCAAGGTTTCCACAAAAATATTAAGCAGAACAACATGTTTTCAACAATGATAATAATAAGAAATGTTTCTTGAGCAGCAAATCATCATATTAGAATATTAAAGTAATGATGCTGAAAGTTTCTTTTAAAATATATTAAAATACAAAACAGTTATTTTAAATTGGTATAATATTTCACAATATTACTGTTTTTATTGTATTTTTGATCAAACAAATGAAGTCTTAGCGACCCCAAACTTTTAAATGGTAGTAAATAAGAAATAATAACAAACAAACTACTAAAAATGAAAACAGTGAATGCTTTAATTTAAAAGCTGGTTCAAATGTGAATAATGAAAAATGATGGAAAGCTAAATACTCACAAATGCTGATATACACAAACATAAAATGAGAGATCACGCTGCAAAATGACAACATGAAGTAAATGAAATTTTTCAAACGTATAAAGCAAAAAACATAACATTCTTGGAACATGCAGGATAACATAAAAATAGATGAATGTTTGATACACATAATCAGTTACAATAGTGACTCTGGACTGTACCTGTTGTGAAGTTCCTCAAAACTGAAGGTGTAGTACACATACACAATGTTGCCAGCGAGAAAGATCATAATCCAGAGAGTGGTAAACACAGATCTCTCCTCCTGAAAATACATCCCATCACAATGACACGTACCAAGCAGAACAACTGGTCATATATGAATTAATACAGCAGTGTCATTCTGGCTAGGAACTAATTAAAAAAGAGTAACGTAGAAAGTACAAGTTCATTGTGTTTACACTCATCAGATAATTTTACAAAAAAAATAATATCACACACAGGACCCTTATGAAAGCAGTTATTTAGTAGAAACGTTTATCCAATGTAACTTACAGTACACGCATTACAAGGAAAACCCCACTGTAGTGACTCAATACTGTGATTTAACACTGTAGTGACTACGTATACACTACTGTTCAAAAGTTTGTGGTTAGTTTGATTTTTTTTATAGAATTTAATACTTTTATTCTGCAAGGATAAAAAAAAAAAAAAAAAATCACACAAAAACACTAAAAGGGCAAATGCAAATGTCTTATAGTGTATATGAGCAAATGCAGAAACCAGAACAGCCAGTAATTTAACTAGAGTATAAAACGATGAATCAAACATATCTCACCCGTAATGCCACCTGATGCTTCAGCGTTGAGTTAGCAAAGGCAAATGTGCTGATCATTCCAATGCAAATAGCAATTCCTGAGAAATACAAAGAGAATCATGTTTCAACTTGCATTTTACATATCTTCTGAAAAACAATGCACAGTAGTTACTACATTTTATATATATTTATTATCTCTGGTCCAACAAAACATCAGTGATCAGTTGCTCTGAACTGCATATCACAATCTCAGTGATAACAGCTGTGATTTTGACTCGTGCATTCAACAGCGAAGGCAGCTCATAGTACACTGAACCTACCGAGCTTGTGCTGAAAGCAGACTTTAGCAAGGAGAATGAGAATAAAAGGGAATCCTCTCTGAAGCCATGTGACCACGGCCTTGAGCTCAGAGAGAGCAGGAGAAGGTGTAGAGGCATCGTCACCTGCGAACAGGCAGGTATGTGAGAAGTTTTGAGGTCAGTAATTTGTTGTAAGAAATTAATACTTTTATTCAGTGAGGATGCCTTAAACGGATAGTTCACCTAAAAATAAAAATACTGTCATCATTTTCCACAAACCTGTATGAATGTCTTGGGATGATAATGATATTTGGGAGAATGTTTGAAACCCATTGACTACCATAGTAATTTTTTTTTTCCTACTATGGTAGTCAATGGGGCCCAAGATCTGTTTGGTTACCAACATTCTTTAAAATACCTTCCTTTGTGTTCAGCTGAACAAAGACATTTATACCGGTTTGGAACAAGTGGAGGGGGGAGTAAATGATGACAGAATTTTCATTTTTGGGTGAACTATCCATTTAAATTGACATTCATAATGTCAAATAAATGCTGTCTTTCTATTAATCAAGGAATCCTGAAAAAAGTATCATGGTTTTCACAAAAATATTAAGCAGAACAACTGTTTTCAGTTTGATAATAACTTTGATAATAATAAGAAATTCTTCTTGAGCACCAAATCAGCATACACTATTAGAATGATTTCTAAAGGATCATGTGATGCTGACAACTGGAGTAATGATGCTAAAAGTTTCTTTTAAAACATAAACCAGTTATTTTAAATTCTAATAATAAAACGGTAGTGCTGAAGAGTATCATTACACTATAATTGTTCATGACAAGTCAAGTCAAGTCACCTTTATTTATATAGCACTTTATACAATACAGATTGTTTCAAAGCAGCTTTGCATTGATAAATATGAAAAAAAATGATTCAGTGTAGCAAAAAGATTTCAATTCTGCTGTAAAGCAGCTCTATAAAAACAATAATAAACAGTCATTATTCAGTTGAAATCAGTTCAGTGTTGATTCAGTTTGGTTCAATGGATCATGTGGTCCTTGGTGTTGTGAACACATCTCTCACCTCCATCATCTCTGCTCCCGTGCCTCTCAGCAGAGGTGGCCGCATGCAGGAGAGAAGAGCGGTGCTGGCCGGAGTGATGATGAAGATGATGGTGATGATGATGATGGTGCGGAGGAGGGCGAGGAAGATAAGGTGGGCTCTCCGTCCGGTGAGAGCTTTCGTCCCGTGAAGAGGACGCCATCTGAATGAAGACGTCCGGTGGAGAACCCAGAACCATTCCCGCAGACTGGAAGGGAGCTGAGGACACGTTCCCTGCAGAGACGCCCACCAGACCAGAGAAAAGCTGCTGGGGCGATGTAGGAGAGTCTGGCTTCAGACAGTCAAACACTCCTCCTTCATCAAGACTACTCTCTGAACCGAGAGTTTGACTCCTGTTCCTGCAACAAGACAAGAAAGCAGTCTGCATTTGCACATATTCGACTGAATCAGTAGCAGAGTTTGTTTGTTTTTTCGAACATTGGGCTTCAATACAGCTACATAAAAAATTCAGTGTGATTACATGGAAGTGTTATTGTAATAGATAATTATATTGTATGTAAATGTAATATTATATTTGTTAAAGCATTAGCTAACATAAACTAACAATGAACAATTTTACAGCATTTATTAATCTTCGGTAATAGAATTTAAATTATTTATTTGTTTGTGTTTACAGTGAATTAATCAACTGATGTTAACAGATACAGCTTTTTATACAACCATTTTAAATGTGTATTATTGATGAAATTTACATTAACTGAGAATAATAAATGCTGTAAAAGTGTTGTTTATTGTTAATTTATGTTAACTCTGTAAAGCATGACTGAAAAATAAAATATAAAATGAAGTGGAACAGTTCATTGAACCTTTAGACAAAATATTTGATACATCTGGCTTTTATGGCTTATGTAGTATGACATAGGAGAATATACATTCATTTAAAAAAAAACAAAAGTTAATTCAGAGGCCCAATCGGGGCAGAATTTATAATTTGGTAAGGTTGCTGATATTTATATGGCCAAACAGTAAGATGAAAATCTGACAGCTTCTCATGAAAATAAATAAGATTTGTATAACAGTATAGCATACTTCTTACATAAAATACACATAAATATCAGTTGTCACTCTATATCCGCCAATAATATTTCTTAGTAAGATCATATTTAAATTCTTACAAAAAATTATTTTCTAGGAAAAAACAAGGTATGGATAATCAAGTAACCCTAAGTTGCTTCAGTCCATCATGTGTTCATCTTCAAATATTACTAACAACATTAAAGCTATTCCTAAATTCACGGCAAAAAGACACGTGAACCAAGACCTCAAGGTGGACATATTTACAATTATACTACTAAACAGACATTTCCTTGCTAAAACCGTATAGACTATCAATCAGATGACAGAAGGGATGTAGGAGATTGTGTTCAACAGGTTTTTCAGCAACGTTTTGATCATATTCATTATTTAGAGCCCTTAGAAATAGCGTTAACTAATGCAGTTAACAATTGTTGTCAAATGAAAGCTCAGTGATTTAATTCAGTAACAATACCTGAACTTACTTGTCAAGTTACAGAGACTTAACAGGTAAAGCTTGCTGACTAAGGATGGTTCAGGCTAGAAAACCTGGAGGGACAACCAACATCAAACACAAATGCTGGTATCCTGATAAAATTATGTTTTAAAATCAGACTTAAAACTTTAAAGATATTTAGAGTATATGAGTAAAACCCAACCTTTCTGGTGGCATGCCCTCGGTGTTGCTGCTGTGGCGTCTCTGCATGGCACCCGCTTTATCACCAGGAGCTCCAAAACTAGGGTGAAACAGGAAGTACGTTTGTAAAAGAAACACAAAGTTACGATTTAAGAAAAATGTACATAAAACAATTAAAATGGAATTGTGCAAAATGACATTGTATAGAATCATTATTTCGATAATAGAGCTATTTCAATTACTTTTGTTTGTTTTGTTTATTGCAAACAGCGGTAAGTCTGTAAATTTTGCTAATAAACTTGATTTGCAATGGAGTTTGAATAATTTCGATTACAACTGTATATAAGAGACGGTTCAGAGAGGACTTAATTTCTTCTGTGGAAACTTCACACTGTGGAAACTTCACACTGTGGAAACTTCTCTAAAATGGAAAAATTTAACAGCTAATAATGAGCCACTTTCTTCCATTAAAAAAAAAACTTCACACTCCATGAATGACATTTTTAGAAAAAATTGATGCACTATATTCCTACATTGCACTATAAGCGATGCATCTTTATGCGAGGAACAGGCTGAAGTTTCATTATTCGCGGAAAATGACAGCAAAAGTCACCTTTCACTTTTATTTTATGGAATGCAGCTTAAACATACAACTATGAATAACTCCTATTACGTTCCTCAGAACAAAGAAAGTCATATGCATTTCGCAAAATACAAGGGTGAGTAAACGATGACAGAAATTGCATTATTGGGTGAAGGAAAGATAGACCATTTCTGACCATGAATTACATTACATGAATGTGTGTGTATAGATGTATGTAGATAGATAGAGCTCATTTATTGTAAAAGATAGATAGATAGATAGATAGATAGATAGATAGATAGATAGATAAAGACATACAGATAGATAGATAGATAGATAGATAGATAGATAGATAGATAGATAGATAGATAGATAGATAGATAGATAAGACATACAGATAGATAGATAGATAGATAGATAGATAGATAGATAGATAGATAGATAGATAGATAGATAGATACTATGGTAAGCATTTGTTACAGACAGACACTATGATAAACATTTGAGACAGACAGACAGACAGACAGACAGACAGATAGATAGATAGATAGATAGATAGATAGATAGATAGATAGATTACATTTCTATGTTGTTAATTTTTTTATTACAGTTGTGTAGTAATATCTATAGTAACTATAGTATTTTAGGGCGAACTAATATTTCTACATTTTGGAACAAGCCATGAATGAACATGAGCCTGTCAGTGATGAACTGTTTTTTTTTGTTTTGTTTTTTCGGTTTAAACGGCCATCTAATGTCTTAGAAACGAGCAGAATCATCTTACCTTCATCGTAGCTTGCAACAGAAACGCACAAATGAATCTTTAACAACTGTTTTGCGTGATATTTTTAAACATAAACCCTAAAAATATGAAAACATCAGTCAGTGATGTAGACTGCAGAGCGGATGTGAAACGATTTGTTTCCGGAAGTACACACGGTGGGCAGCCAATCACGACGCCGCATTGCCCCGCATTTCCGCACGGAGAGAGCTGTTGTTGTACAGCCTGATTTCTGCAACTATAAGAATTTAAACAATTTACGATCTAAACAAATAATCTCATCACAATCCTGTGATCGTGCATATTAGATTAGATTATTAGATTAAAGACGCGCACGTTTCAATCGGGTTGACAACAATCTGGTTTTGTTTGTGATTTTGCAGCTACATCTCTCAGAATGAGATATATATTAATGTATAACTCTCCATCCAGAACATTTCATGCATAAAATGGGTTAAATGTCTATACAAACTCACTGTTTGTCCAACTAACGACGGCAATCGATCTCTACTGGCGGCCTGTGTCATATAATATTCTTCACGCGATCGCAGAGAGTGACAGTGAGTGTATTTGATGGCAGAGATGTGTTAGATGAATCAGCTGGATCTCTCTGTCTGAGATCACTAGTGCTGTGTATTTAGCTCCATCACATCTACCTGGACCTGGTGCACATCCAGAAGAACGCCTCCATGGTGTTCCGCCGGCTCTTGCGCAAGCGTTGGGTCCTGGGTGTCGTGTTCGGATTGTCGCTCATCTACTTTCTCACCAGCACCCTCAAACAGGTATGTAGTGTTGTAGTGTAGTGGGGTCGTTGATGCTGTTGTGTTGCTGTGTCCCCACTAGGGAGGAACCAAGATGGATAGTATGTTCGATACCAAAAGTCGATTCCTTTTTTTTTTCTTTTTTTTTGGGTGATAAAAAACCTATATAGTGCTGTCAAATAAATAGTTTTTAGTCCTTCTCTGCAAAACTAAAAATATACCTAATATACACCTTGCACTTCTGGAGACTCCAGGTAGGTTGCAGGTCTGCAAACTGGTGGCACTGGAGACTAAAGGGTTCCTGATGGTTTCACACTTAATTCTTCTTCTTAATTCTTTTGCAGTTAACATGTATCTTTTCTTCTCCACCTGTATTTGTCTGACCCAATGACCATTTCACTGTCCAATGGTCATGCCTTAACGACAATTTCTAGAATTGCATTAGTATTGCATCCTTCTCCTTCTCAAAAATCATTTTTGACTTTTCAGTCTGAGTTAAATCTCTTTTTCGGCTTATTTTATCTGTAAAGGAAAACGTGCCTAATAATTATGCACACCTGAATATAAGGTGTTTTTCATTTCCAGCCTTCATGAACAATTATATATCACTTATAAATGATTTATACAAAATGAATAGTAGTAATTGGTAAAATGTGCCTGAAAAAAAAAAATGATCAGAAAATCAACATGCCTAATAATTCTGCACGCAGTGTGTGTATATATATATACATATATATATATATATATATATATATATATATATATATATATATATATATATACACAGTACTGTGCAAAAGTCTTAGGCATGTTAATACCCGTTTACATTTCCAAACATTCTTTTTGCCTTTAATTGTAATAATCCAGTGACATTTGTGTATGCACAAGGAGTCTGAAAACAGCCAGGATGATCTGATCTCACCATCATCGAGTCCATCTGTGATTACATGAAGAAACAGAAAAAACTGAGACAGACTAAATCCAGAAGAACTGCGGGAACGTCTCTGAGACGCTTGAAGAAAACGGGCAGGGATATTAACATGCCTAAGACTTTTGCACAGTACTGTATATTGGATTGGTTACATGTTTGTGATGATAGGAAACCACATTTTTGACACTGTCTTTGGTACACTGCAGTTGTAAGGAGAAAATATTTAGCAATGGTGAATTTGCACATGGTTTGTCTTAAAGGATATTAAAAACATAATAGACAAATAAACAACTTTTAAAACTTGATTTTTACTACAAGGTGTCTTTTAACTAGCTTGACCAGCAATAGGCCCTTGCTCATCTCAACACCTGAGAGGAGACGAACCATGTATTGGAAAAGGAATGATGTTCTGTGTGTGACATGTGTACAGGAGGAGCGAACCATCCGGGACCGGACCCTCCTGGAGGCGAGGGACTCAGATCACCCCATCCAGTGGAAGGTCAAGTTCATCCTGGGCAACAGCAGCAGGCAGATCTCACAGTGCAGAAACTCAATTCAGGGAAAGAGCCTTCTCACTGATGAACTGGGTAAGTGATCATCCCCTCACAACAAAGCTGTTATGCATTAAAGGTAGGGTAGGCAATTTCGCAGAGGCGAGCAATAGCAAGCTAGCTTTGAAAGCCTGAGATCCCACCCTCCCTTCAGTCCAAAGCCAATGCCGCCTTCAAAACACATGAACGCACACAGCAGAGTCTGCACAGCGTCACGAGAGATGTCATGAAATGACCTCATGTCTCAAAGAATATAACATTACAATAATATTGAACGTAAACAACTTGCAGAGCTCTAGTTGTACCACCTGACAACTGCTGTTGATTTCAGCGCTGATAGAGTTGACCTAGAAACGCATAATCCAAGGCTGAGGACGTGAACAGCTCCGGGTAGAACGCCACGGATTGCCAACTAGTAATTACTATTACAACATGGCGTGAACGCAGCATAAGCTCATTGTTTTGGTCCAGGAGGAAGTGTAAACGGCGGCTGCTGTTTGTTTGTGGCGCTCGGTGACTGTCTACAACCCTCACTGTGCGAGCAGGGTGCATGGAGGTATTGAAATACATATGTTGACAGCTAGGATTATTCGGACCGAATGCAATGATTGGACGAACGTTTTTTGGTCCTGGGACACAGAAGATATAAGTACATGTTTTAATATTTAGACCACTTCTATTGATTGCTATCAGGATGTGAAAAGAGTTTCAACCAGTATCACAAAATTGCCTTCCCTACCTTTTAAAGAGTGTGCTCTGTTGCAATAACTGGTGTCGTTTCCATCCTTGAAACTTGTGCTGTGCAAATTGTTAAAAATTGGGGTGAATCTCAAGAAGCAACGTCCGAGTCATATTTCACCCCCACAATCAAAAACAAGAACATTTTAATGGGTTTTTTTTTTATGCACATTTTGCCCCAGTTCTCATTAACCCAATGCAACTTTGAGGGTTTTTAATAGGGATTCTAAATAGATTGTCATTACTTTAATACTTACTGTAATCTGGGATTTTTCCCATTATTAATATTTAAAATCAGCCTTACTGAAATCTGCAATCTGTAAAATGCAATTTTTCTCATTATTTTTTTAAAATCAGTGTTGAGATAGTACAGTATTAAATACATAAATAAATATATAATTTATCCATTCTGCGGTTAATGAAAATCTGGCAGAAAATGTGGTTAATTGTCATGAAAATTGTGTCAAAATTCAAAAATCTTAAAGGTTGTATCAGTGATTTCAGGCCCAAAAAAAAAATGATCACATTCATCTAATCTTTCCTAACGATCCGCTAGCTGCCCGCCCCATAAGCATGCCGTCAAAAAAACGCGTCTCTGTAGGCACCGACAGGGGCGGGTGTTGTGAGGTTTTGTGCTCGTGCACGGCTGCACGCAAAGTCGGAGCTGAAGAAGAAGCTGGCTCAAAACCTCACAACACCCGCCCCTGTCGGTGATTGGTTGGAACACTATTTATTTTGGTTTTGAGTGGTTGGTGAAACCAATTGTTTTTGTGTGCAGATCTCAGAGCCTAGGCTGCCTACAGAGACGCGTTTTTTTGACGGCATGCTTATGGGGCGGGCAGCTAGCGGATCGTTAGGAAAGATTAGATGAATGTGATCTTTTTTTGGGGGGGGCCTGAAATCACTGATACAACCTTTAATGGTACAAAAAGATACAAAAAAAAGGGGAGAATGTGAAGTGATGCAGGCTTTATAATGACACTCACATCCACTAACTACGCCATGTTTGATGTGCGGCTCCTTTTTTCAAACTGTTAACACGTCTCTGGGCTTATGTGTATTCACATGTATGACCAATGTTCCGTTTAACACAGACTTTCCTTTTTCTTTCTCTTCAGGTTATGTGTGTGAGAGGAAGGATTTACTGGTGAATGGATGTTGCAACGTTAATGCTCCCAGCTCAAGCCAGTATGTCTGTAAAAGCTGTCTGGCCAATGGATGCTGTAGCATCTATGAGTTCTGCGTTTCCTGCTGCCTCCAGCCTGATAAGGTACTTCAAACAACAAATCTTCATTTTTATTAAATCTTCATTTCATCTTTTTACTACTAGAGTGGTTGTAATCAGGGTCCAAAATTATGTTCTTTGTGTCCTTTATGGTCCTTTATGTTCATTGTCGAGTGAGAAAGTGTACATACATTCATTTTGTAATAATAAGGAATTTTTTTTGTATGTCTATTAAATGCTTTCATCTGCCACAATAATATAATGTACTTGGGTTATCTTAGGGGGCTTTTCTCATCACATATCGAATATGTGATTAGTGTATATGATATATTAGTATTATTTATATATTATTTTATTGATTTATTATATATTTAAATTGACTGATGTTATTTGTATTTATTTATAATTATTATTATTTATAACGTATTTCATGGTGTGTGTGTGTGTGTGTGTGTGTGTGTGTGTGTGTGTGTGTGTGTGTGTGTGTGTGTGTGTGTGTGTGTGTGTGTGTGTGTGTGTGTGTGTGTACACAGTGAAAGTGGTACTATTTTTTTTCCTGTCTTACACTTGTGGCAAACAGCACACGCCACTAGGTCACTTGCAGTATCATACTTGCAGTGTCATACAGTATCCAGTCTTACTGTAAAATGCCACTTCAAAAATTATTGAGACACGTTGTGGTTTGTATTTTCCGTTTAGTGAGCACAACAGCAGAAATGCGTTGCAACATGTTCTGAAGTTGCTCATTTTTGCTCATTATGATTGCATTATTACGCAGTTACTAGAAAAAAAAATACATTGCATAATGCTATATATATATATATGTTTATGTTGATGACACTATCCTGGAAAAACATGTAAGATCTAAAAACAATTCTACGTTCATGATCACTAGATGTGCGTCACCAAACCGGAATACGAAAATCAGGCCACCCTCGTTGGAAACTCCCCTCTGACAAAAACTCTCTGTCTCCTGCTCTTTTCCCATCAGCAACCTCTTTTGGAGCGTTTTCTAAACCGAGCCGCAGAAGGGTTCCAGAACCTCTTCACTGCAGTGGAAGATCATTTTGAGTTGTGTCTTGCCAAGTGTCGTACTTCCTCATTGGTGAGCGTCACACACTCTCTATGTTTGCTTATTGCGGCTTCAAGCTTGTTTGTGGCGTTCCAGACCAGAATACATGAAAATACCCTGCTATTGTCTTGTTTCAGAGCGTCCAACATGAAAACACCTACAGGAACCCGCAGGCGAAATACTGCTACGGCGAGAGTCCACCAGAACTTCTGCCAATATGACTCTGTTTTCGAATTGTTTGCCAGCGAACCAACTTCGAATAATGAAGGAGATTTCTTGGAGGTCTTCTCAGGGGTCCCGATGGGCCAAAATGAACAATAATCTGATTGCACAATCATAAAGACTTAATACAGACTTTACACTGCATATGTGCGTAGTATCTATTTTTACCTCATCAGTGATGAACCTCATCAAAGAGTCCGCCCATTTCTTTTTTCTGCTAAGATTAGGCCACATATGGGTAGCCTGGCTAATTTTATCTTTGAGTGGGATTCCAGAAAGAGTCATCGTGTTGTTGCTTCACGTTAAAACACTCATGGAAACAGTGAAAGCACCTCAGATGATTCAACAGCACCCCTCACACCCAGGGTCTGTGTGAGCTCAGATTTATGTGTACGACCTGCATGTGAACTACTATGTTACTTTAATAAAGTAAATGTGATTGCGACACTGATGACTCTATTTCCGCCGACATGACAACATCCTCATTGTACAACATCACTACTGGTATTTAAGAACAACATGCTATATTTCTGACAGTATTGTTTTTATGTTATTTAAAGCACATCATGATAAATACTTTGCTTGTTACATATACATGCAACATTTCAGCCATAAATAAATTATAAATGTTTGCTAGATTATGTTAATTTCCAGTCTAGCAATGTATGTTTATGCTGAAATATAATTAAATAATGGTTTGTTTTTAAAAAACAAAACCAAAAAAAAAAAAAACGTGTCATGATGTGTAGTGAGTTGGCGCACGTTTCGCTCTTCATAACTTCCATTAATATAAGGAAACAGACTGAATCCAATATCGCCCCATTTACCCTCAGATTATTAGGGAACAGCCATTTGCAGTGGTGTCTGAAACCAAAGTGGGTGTTATCGAGTGCACTCGTTCAATCCGATGAATGATATCAAGCCGATGTACTCGTTTTCATTCACTCATTCAAGTGTGAACTGTATTAGTGGACTAACATAGGAAATATTGATTGAGGGTTTAGGGGGCGATTTCAGATTCAGCCATAGGGAGCATCCATGCTCCCTATTTTTCAGGGTGCATTGTGGGACTTTTTAGAGAGCAAACGTTTCAGTGCACTGGTAGGATTTTGCAATTGAGGCAGCCCTTAAATCGTCCGACTCTTTGATCAGTGCCCTAACTATTGAACTAGGGAGCTGATTGAGACGCACCCCATGTAAACCCATTAAACGAATACAAAGAAGGATGTTTCACATAGAGAAAATCCAAACACAGATGCAGGCTACTGGTGATAAATCTATTTAAAACAGCAGTCCCACCACGCAATTTACTTTACAGATCAAACATTACTTGAACAACTTTTCTGCACCATTTTTACAGTGATAGTTGACATTATGCCACAAATGCTGCAATTCAACATGCAATTCATGGATTTCCATTTTAAACCAAATTTACTTAAGGCTTAAGGTCATTTGCGCTCCCTTTTGTAACTGATGATTGTCAAGGTCTAATCTGAGCAATTTTAACTCATTGTGAAAGTGGAAGTATAAATTCACTGCTAGAATACGGTCCATTGCTCACGTATCTTTGTCAAGTTTCAGTCGTAATTTAAAAGATGACTTGTGGAGGGGGATCTTTGTTGTGACATCTTATGAGCATAACATTTTTATTTATTTTGGCTTGCATTACATCAAAATCAGTTTCTGGTCCCTGAATGCTGCCAAATTTGGCTTTATGCTTAACTTCGTTTAGATTAAAGGATTAGATGTCTGCTGAATTTCTTTCAGAGCAAGAATTAGCACAAGTTTCTTTTACTTTTTTCAAAAAGCCAATGTGTGAGAAAATGTCAATAAATCATTTGAGGGAGACCAGGGATGGTTGTAACACGGGTTAATTTTAACACTTTTAATTTCTCCAATCAGGAACAAGTTACAAATCACCTGATTCACCTCACACATGCTCGGTTTAGTCCTTATTCCACATGTGAGAAAGTAAAGTCATGTGGCAGACACAGCAGATTTTAGAGCATAAAAACAAATTTTGATGTAAGAAGGTAAAAAAAAGTTTTACTTTTTGTTATGGCAATTCCTGCTTTGTAGTTAAACTCATCAAGTTAAATTGTTTATTGCGTTTCTGTGAAGATATTTTTCATGCAAGTTGTTTTGGCTTTTAGCTGTAAGGTGAGCTAGTTCAATGGCTACAAGACTTTGGGTTAGTTGTAACATGTGTTGAATAAAAAACTTTCGAAATCAATTTTTGTCATAATCCTTATTTCATAATGTTAAATATCACCCCGGTGGATATCATAATGTTAGCCTACATCTCACCTCAGGGCATGTTACAACTAACCCGGACTATGGAGTGAATTGTATTTCACTCCTCGTGTTTGAAACTAAACCACTGTGTTTGTGCTGCAAATATAACAGCTGTCATTTAATAGCTGACACTTGTAACTAATTTTAATCACATTTTGAATTCACTGGCTTAAACGAACTCCAAGATACAGACAGAAATGTCACAACCATCCCCGGTCTCCCCTATATCTGTCTTGTTTTGCGACTCAGAAGTAAGTTATTTTGAATGTGCGACCAGAAGAATATTAAAATGCTGTTAATGGTAAAATAATTTGCGCTACAAACCAGTGTGTTTATGATTACGGTAATAAATTGAAATAATATGAAATTTGCAATATAAAGCCGCATAACAAACAGTTTTTGTACATGTAAAATAACTGGAAACGAATGAGACCAGAAGCCTTGACACATTCAAGTTACAAATGGCCGCACCCGCTCTTACCTTAAAAATAATGTGGATATTTACCTCCAAATGCTGGTGTACTGTTCAGTAAATATAGTTTTCAAAAATTGCCAACGGCCAAAATAAAGAAATCATTTGGGGATACATGCCTACTATTAAACAATTAATCATCCTGATTATTCCAAAAGAAAAAAAAAAAAAAACATCTGCACTGAAATTAGAAAATTAACAAGCTCAAGTTTTTCATGGCCGCATATGACAGTTTGATTAATGACGGTCACTTGAGACTATAGTATTATCGCACTGCAGACTTAGCAATAAGATTGAGTCGACCACCTGCTTCCCGCTTGTGCAATTAACATTCTGAGGATTTAACACATGGCTATGAGAATTTGTAACAAAAAGTTTATTGTCGTATTGTATTGACAACATATGAAGTAACATGAATATATTAATAGTTAAATAGAGTGACAATATTTTTTACTCAAAATACAAAATATTGAAAAGTACAAAAATATATAATAAATAACAATTTATTGTATTGAATTATGATGCAAAACAATATAGATGAAGTAACAATAACAAATATTTTATGTTAAATAGTGACAATATTTGTTACAACAACAAAAATAATGAAAATTGCAAAAAAATATTATAAATAACAATTCTGAATTATAATGCAAAACAATAAAGATAGAGTAACAATAATTTAAATACTTTTATGTAGAATTTTTTTTAACTTAAAATGCAAAATATTGAAAAGTGCAAAGAAATATTATAAATAAATATGGTTGAAAAAGTTATCATGAGAACATTACTGGGAAATTCTGTTAATAACAGGATCTTAAAAAGATGCTACAATACTGAGACATACTGTAAAAGTGATACAATCTTTCATAAATGAATAAGTGCAGTTTACAAATAATATGGACTAGCCATAAGTTGTTGTCTTTTTGGCGTTAATATTGATGAAGCTCTTCAACTCATCCAGAAAGACTACAGAGTTATTAAGAACAGTGTGGCTCCACTGTTTTCTTTCATATGTATCATTTGTATGCCAGAAGACAGGCTTCTTTGTCCTGTTTGTGCATTGACCTATTGTACCTGCTACACAGTTTATGGTATCTTTTAAGACATTTTTGATTTCTTTAGGTATGGGATTCGCGGAACTACTTAGGTTACTTTGGTGTTCATCTATCAGCTCAACTGCCCATTGCATGTAGTGAAGTCCACATTGAGCTCTGTGCCTTTTCTCTTCAGTGGTCAAGTTCTTTAAGTCAAGTTCTGAAATTGGTTTTGGCAATAGTCTAATGTCATTTCCGTTTGCTAAGAGCTGAAGAGAAAGAGAAAGAGATGGTTTTAAATAGTTAGAAAAGCCTTTGAACCATTAACAAACTCTGCTATGTCCTGTTAAACCATCTTATGGCAACACTTTACAATAAGGTTTCATTGGTTAACATGAACTAATAATAAACTGCACTTCTACAGCATTAATACATTATTAAAATCAGAAGTTGTATTTGTTAACATTAGTTAATGCACTGTAACATGAACACACAATGAACAGATGGATTTTAATTAACGAACATTAACAAAGATAAATCGATTAACAAATACATTAAATAATGTTAACAAATGAAACCTTATTGTAAAATGTTACCCATCTTATGAAAGGAAATGTCATGTAATGATAGAGAAATAATTCTGAACTCCAGAAAGAAATCTCTAAGAATCTTTCGGACAGCTACATATATCATCATTATCATTATCATCATCATAGTGTAGATGGAATGTAAATACATAAAGTGTCATAAAAATAAATGTCTTATCACTTTAAATATGTTATCACTAATCACATAAAAATGTCTTATCACTTTAAAAGGTATTACAGAGTATCTAAATCAGTATGGTTGTAATTCAACAGTCATGATATACTGTGATAGTATAATAAAACAAAGATTATTGGAGTATGTCAAGCTTTCCACTTTAAAATTTCAATTTCAATTTCTACATAGCAATTTCGGAGGGAAAATGCTTTCAAAGTAAATCCTACACCAATTTGTTTTCAGTGTATAGATCAATAATACCAAAATAGACAAATGCATGTGTAAAACACTGAACACTGAAGTTGACTTTAACTTGACTTAAAATGAATGTCACTGCATTAGATTCCCAAATATGAAACCCAAGTTGCAATCTTTGCTAGGACACTGTGAGAACTTCATACATATCCAGTAAAAATTGGTAAAAGGTCACTGAGCAAAAATTTAGCATCATTTCTTGGTTTGATATTGCATACGCAATGCAATTACATTCAGACATTGTAAAGTGTGGCCTAAATGCAGTGTTCTAATGTAAAGTATCTCTCAAGCAAGCTCATCAGCATTTCTATCTCATTTTTTCATTAAATACAGGAAAAGATTGATACTTACAAATTTGACCAATATTTTTTCCATCATTGACTTGGTGTGGTTTATGCGGTGTTCAACAAGACACCCTCGATCTGGCATCGCCAGGATTCCTCCATCTGTCATCAGCAGGATCGTCGTTAAAATCCACCAAATCAGAAGTCCTAAAAAGAAAAGTACATTGGTTAATGTCAGGCTTAAACTGTCATCTAAGTAAACTAGTTCTTACAAAAGAATTACAGATTTAACTGACCTGTTTTTGGCTCCATGATGAAAATTCACAGTATTCACAGTAACTCTCAGTGCTAGAGTAAACTCTTCAGAGTATGATACGTTTTCAATGTCAAATCTGTCAACTTTCCATCTTTTATACGCCTGTGACTGCTTAGTCATGAGAAAGGAAATGTTTCTAAGAATATCACACACACAAACACTTTCAATTAAACCAAAGACGTAAAATGCTTATCTTCTTTGTGGGTGATTATTGCTATGATAATCTGTCTGACATCATGTCATGCTTGGGGATGCTATCCTGAGTTCGAATGAACATGTGATACATGCTTAGACTCTTAATTGGCTGTAGGTAAATCTGAAGTGTTTGGGATGCCAGTCCTCATAATCACTGTTGATGACAACATATCTCATGCAATGTTCTGATCATGTGATGTGTGATGTATGACTTTACTTTTAGACGAGAGTCTGTGAAAATGTAAGTGTTATGTTGCATATTCGCTGCCTCAAATGTCAATGTAATGTGATGCTTTGTGACTTTGTCGCTGCAAAGTTTGGTCTTATTGGGTCATTTGTTACAAACATAGTATGTTGTGTCCATTTTATCATCCCATGCATATGTACACATATTAAAATATATTATAGGTATATGCCTGTATATGTATGTAACAGACATAATGTCACATGCTTTCTGTTGAATTGTTGTGACTGTGTTTGTCATAACCTAGATGTGATGTCACACAAGAATTTATTCCTGTGAATATCTAGTGGGAGTTACACAGTTGTATCTACTCCTTATAAGTCACTTCCTATTCAAAGTTAGATGGCTAATTGGAGATTTCTGTCCATGCTCTTGATAAGAGACATACTGTACAATACTGCACTGGAAGCTGCAAGTTTGCAGGTTTAAATGTCAAGTTGACCCAGAATGATTGACCCAGTGATAAACTTAGTATCGTATACATTGAACTGTCTGTTTCAATGTCTTGTTTTGTAATGTCCGCTCAACTATACTAACACTATAGTGATATATAACTGTACTAACACTTATTATTAGTAATAGTAGCCTATGTGCAATCTATCTGCATTTGCTATTGTCTTGCCATCAAGTTCATGTCACAAATGTGTTGTTTCTGTGTGTGTGTCTTTTTTTTTTTAAGCAGTGATCTTCAGAACTCTTGGAATAGATAACCAAAACATACTTGTATTGGATGACAAACAGCCTTTTCAGTTCCTTCTTTTGTGTGTATATATTACAAGTCAAAAGTTTGAAATAATTAGGATTTTGTTTTTGAAAGAAGTCTATGCTCACTAAGGCTGTGAAATATTATTACATTTTATTTCTATTTGAATATATTTAAAAATGTAATTTATTCCTGTGATGCAAAGCTGAATTTTCACCATCAGTAGGCTACTCCAGTCTTGGCACAGACTTGACCCAGCAGTGGGTAGGTATGTGAGGGGGTTCATCATTTTGCCAAGTTCTGGGAACGTTCCCTATTAGCTGGGAGCCCAACCCTCAGTTGAGCGTGAATAGATTGAATTAAAAGGTATGTAGGTCGTACGAATTCGCCACAGTATAAAAAATGATTGGTTAAAAACAACCATTTCTGGGTTATTTGGCAATCCAGCGCTGGGTAAATATTGAACAGAACAGATGCTGGGTTATTTTTACCCAGCTTGTTGGGTTTTGTACATTAACCCATTTGCTGGGTTGTTTTTTGACAGTGCTGGGTCAGTCAATTTGATATTGAAGGTCTTTCATTTTAAATAATAATAATGCACTCTAAAATCTCTTACAGGAACAGTTCAAATACAATTATTTTTAGTCGTTTGGCTCCTATAGTCAGTGGAGCTCACGGCAGCTTGTCGCGTGTTTTAGCCCTGGTCGCGTATTCGTTTGGATGTGAGACATTTTCCTCTTTGTGCAGTAATAATTTGATAGGAATACATTGTAATACAACCCTTAATTTCATTCAGGAAGTTTCCCCTCAGATGAAGTTTTCTCTCAGAACAGAAAATAAAATTGAACGTTGACAAAATGTTTCCAGTTTTTAAAGGGGCTATGTGTAGTTTTTCTACTAAAATGAATCTACTTTTCTACTTTTTTTATTGCCTGTGTGTGAAGGGGTTGTAATCTCACATTAAAATGATCCACTTGGCAGGTTTTGCTATTACCTCTGAAAGCAAGTATTCCTATTTCTATGTGGCTCCGGGTCGGATTTACCGCGAAATCCAGTGACGTGACTGAGACCTGCATGCATGCTCCCGAGCCTCTCGCCTCGTCTACTGACTTTGCACTCAACAGCGACGACACTGCAACTTATGACATGGAGTCTGCTAACACTAAGAAACAACCTGCTCCCAGCACAACACAGACTCCAACACAAAATCCACATAATGCTAAAAAACAAAAAAAAGCTGCTGAAGCTCGTCAGGCCAAACGTGAATCGGATCAACTTTGGACGAAAACACGGATCAACATCGGCACTCGCTTGTAAACGTATTGGTAGCAATCTGAAACATCCGCTAGAAGCCTCTGAAAACTACATATAGCCCCTTTAAACGGTTTGGCACAGTCACAGACTACCCAACATTAGGTTTCAATTGACCCAGGCTGAGTAGGTATGACCCAGCAGCTGAGTTACAGAAAAACTACCCTGCACTAGGTAAAAATATAAATAAATAATCCAATAAAATGACCCAGTACTCCAGTAGGCAATGAACCCAGCATTTGGGTTTAAAAAATAACCCAGCATTTTTTAGAGTGCACCGATTCTTCAAAACGTAAATGAATTGTCATGAGCATAATGCAATTTACTGTAGGCTACTGTAAATCACTTTGGATAAAAGTGATACACGACTTAGCCTACTGAATTAATAAATTGCAAATTACTGCTCTATTGCAAAATTGCAACAGGTACAGGAAAGATAAAGCATTTAATTCCACAAATGTTGCCTATCTTAGGCCCTCATGTCAGATTCCTCATTCTATTCTAGACTAGAGCCCGTAGCCTACGCCTCACGATTTTGCGAGGGAAAATCAAAAACTCGATGTGAGAAAATGCACACGCAGGCTTTAGAAATTCTTTTTGACCACTTCCCTTTTCTGTTTCATTATAAGAACATGGAAAGTAATCGAGATAACATTACACACAGATCTTCAGAGCGATATCGATTTTTTTTTTTTTTTCAAAGCTAATTGCCATGTCATCAAAGGACTGAAAGTTCGAACGAAACGGTTTTCCTGTTATTATCTGTCAAATCAAATTAAATTCCGGCAAACATCAGTTTCTCTAAATTACTCTAAGATACTTATAGGCCACACGTTAAATGTCTTGGATGGCATTGCGCCATTTAACATCAAAGCAAGTGATGCCAAAACCTTTCCACTAACTTCACTTTTATGAGACATTTTTGCCATGGCAAATAGCTTACTCACTCAAGGAAATTATATGCAAGTATAGTATGTATGTGTGAGTGTGTGTGGGGCGGTGTCCTTCTTCCATACAGCTGCATAGTGCACAAAGGAAACATTTTGAGTAAAAGAGATAACCTGTTCCTTTCTGCATTAGTAACACTTTTGGGTATAAGGTATACTCCTTTGTATGGTAGGAACAGGGTTTTTTAAATCAGATATCTGAATCCTTGATCTGTGGACGTATAGATAGGTTTCATCATCATGGCAGAGCAACAAACAGCACAACTTGTCATTTCCTGCCCACAATCGCATCATGTTCAGACTTTAGCTGTCTCTTTTCCAAGCTACTTCAGATTCATAAGGAGATTCATAAGGTGTGGTGACAATTCACAGATAAAGTGGTTAGTTAGCGATGGGTATTTTCAATGACCAGTATAAAATTCTGCCTTGTGCATCATAAACTTTTCCATGTAGGCCTAGCCTACGTGCACCTTTATTAGTCCAGTCATTTTATGAAAAAAGGTTGAGCAAATTGCAACAGAAGCAAACTGAACTGATTTTGTATCCTCAATATGTCCTGAGTAAGGAAAAAAAAAAAAGCCCAGAAGAATCCCATTAGGGGAAAGTTTAGAAAAAGACCCAAATATAGCCTATTCATTCTTATTCTTATACGTGAATAGGGTAAAAAATTTAACCTTTAGATATCAACATGAAAATTACTGAGTTGATTACTTGCATCAAGACAAACAAAAAATGCATTACAAGTGTGATAGAAATATTTTATGTAATGGGTGTTTTCAACATTAAATGTACAGAAAAACGCAGACTAAGGATGCTCAGGTCAAAGGCCATATATACTTAACCAAAAAGTGCTTAACACAGTAGAACTAACAGTCATATGACTAGCTCAGATCATTACAAACCAATCACCAGAACAAATCACAGTGAAGAAGACTTGAGTGACATTTATTTTTACTCAACTGTATGATATAAATGTACATGTATCTTTCTATTCAGGAGATTCACTTGGTTGTTGTGACCAGTGATCTCCCGGCCGTGAATAAAACTTCATTTCTACAAAGAGCAACTGGGGAGTCATGTCAGGTCCACAACAGATCTAAACATTGGGTATAGCCAGGTGAAAATGTCTTGTTGAATATTGGTGACATAACAGTAAAACACTTAATGTTAAGGTCTGAATGGAACCCATTATGGCTACCCATGAGCATTAATACATAGAGGCAGGAAGAAGTACTTTAGAAACCAGCCTTTATTAATTATTATTGCAGAGATGGGGTTTGGGGCTGGGTCCGTGGGACTGTTTCTGGGGGACGAGTCTGAGGGAAGAACAGGAGACAATGGTAAGGAGAATGCAGAAGACAAAAGGTAGGCAAAATAAAACGTGAATCCCCAGAAACAGTCTCACGGACCCAGCCCCAAACCCCATCTCTGCAATAATAATTAATAAAGGCTGGTTTAAATCGTTTAATGCACAGCTAGCCGTGGATTATCCCGCTTATACCATGTTAATTTGCCAGCATTGACCACTTAAAGCTGTTATTGATGTTTGCAGCACAATATTTGACAGGAAGGGTAAAACTGACGGTTATTTTCATCAGTCACGGCTCGTTAGATCCAGCATCCTGAATCTCTTTGAATCAGACAAAGAGATAAAGCGGTGCTTTTTTGAAGTAATTAAAAACTCATAGCTGATCGTTGTCAATGGAGAAAAAGGTCCTTTAAGCTTATATCGTATCTGTTTGGCTGGAAAAGTTAAGATGACTGTTATAACTGCTCTACACAGTTTTATCATAGTTGTGGTCAGGGGAGATTAGTTAAGAAATTAAAATTGTCTGAGTAATTGAATGATTAGATTTGTAAAATAATGAGCATGTTTTTTTAGTATGCCGTTGAAAACTGTCGACTTTTCAGATGACTATATGATTTTAGTAACATTATTTAACTGATATAATAATTTACTGTACAGGTCCCACTTAAGAG
Source organism: Squalius cephalus (assembly GCF_949319135.1). NCBI lineage: Eukaryota > Metazoa > Chordata > Actinopteri > Cypriniformes > Leuciscidae > Squalius > Squalius cephalus. The sequence continues at coordinate 43,689,465 of NC_137126.1, read as the reverse complement.
TTTTGCTCTAAACACAATATTCCTGACAGCAAAATATATATTTTTACGAAATACAGGTGATAATAAGCATTTATTCCTCAGTAGTATGATAGTTTTTCTGAATAATGGTACAGTTACTTTTACCATAGATATTTTCTCAAAAGTTAGCCGGCAGATTTGTAGAAGTTTAAAGCAAAGGAACAATAAAATAATCACATCCAACTGAAAAATAAGAGGAAACATTTATATAAATAAAAATCATGTTTATTCGGCCTTGTCTGTTCTGCTGATAAGATTGTGTTGATTGTGTAATGCTAGTGCTTTCTATCCTCACATGACACAAATTTAGTTTTAAAAACAAAAAAATGGTTTATTAGATGTGATTGAAAACAAACATAGCCTATAGTGTTTGTTCGTAGTTTATTATATGGGTCTTTTTTTTTCCCTTTAGATAACCGCATGACAGTTTGGCATAACGTGATGATTAAAAAAAAAAGGTTTTTAAATAATAATAATAATAATAATACCTTTTATTTATGGGCGCCTTTCAAGGCACTCAAGGACACCTTACACTATAGAACAAAGCAATAAGTACAAAACATACAAACACATCGATGCTACACATCATACAGTCATTTCATTAAAAGCTATTCTAAAAAGATACGTTTTTATCTGAACTTTAAAACAGGAAATTGAATCCATTTGGCGAATGTGCAAGGGTAATGCATTCCACAGCTTAGGCGCCACACAACTAAAAGCTCTACCACCAAAGGAACTCATCTTGAAGTTTGGCACAGACAATAAGTCTGCAGAAGATGATCTCAAAGATCTAAGAGGTGTATACAAATGAAGAAGATCTGATAAATATTGAGGAGCCAGATTATGAAGTGCTTTAAATGTAAGGAGTAATATTTTATAATGTACACGAAAATGAACAGGAAGCCAATGTAGATGGTAAAGAATTGGAGTTATGTGTTCAAAAGATCGTGTACGAGTTACAATTCTGGCTGCTGAATTCTGTATTAACTGTAGTCTGTGAAGCTGTTTTTTCGGAATCTCACATAAAAGGGAATTACAATAATCAAGCCTAGATGTAACCAAGGCATGAATGAGAACTTCAGTACAGTGTTGAGAAAGTGAAGAACGAAGTCTAGTAATATTACGTAAGTGAAAAGATGCAGTACGTGAAATATTATTGATATGGGAACTAAAAGAAAGCAAACCATCAAAAATAACGCCAAGACTTTTCACCTGGCTAGAGAAGTTAACTGGGCAATTATCAATGAGCAAGGGGAAAGATTGAGCTTTAGATAAAGCAGACCTAGATCCAACAAGAAGGGCTTCAGTTTTACCTGTATTTAACTTTTAAAAATTATTAGTCATCCATATATTAACATCCTGCAAACATTTAGTAAGGTTAGAAGGGGGATGAGAAGCATTTGGTCTTGTGGATATGTATACTTGTGTGTCGTCGGCGTAGAAATGAAAATAAATACCATAGGAACGAAAAATATAACCGAGGGGTAGAATATAAATGATAAATAAAAGCGGACCCAAAACTGACCCCTGCGGAACGCCGTGAGTGACTGAGACAGGCTCTGATTGAGCAGTCTTAATCTGTACAAACTGTTTTATGTCACATAGATAAGACGAAAACCAAAGTAAAACATTATTAGCTACTCCAATGCAGGCCAATCTTTCGAGTAATACTGAATGACTAATAGTGTCAAAGGCAGCACTAATATCTAAAAGAATAAGAATAGACAGGAAACCAGAATCAGCAGCCAAGAGAAGATCATTTGTAACCTTAACAAGAGCTGTTTCTGTACTATGATTGGATCTAAAACCTGACTGAAAATGCTCATAAATGTCGTTATCTTGCAGATGTGATTCTAGTTGAGTTGCTACTATTCTTTCAAGGATTTTAGATATAAAAGGCAGGTTAGAAATGGGCCTATAATTATTTAGATCATTAGGATCGGCACCAGGTTTTTTGAGAATTGGAGAGATAGAGGCCATTTTTAATGATGAAGGAACAGTAGCAGAAGATAATTAGATTAGATTAGATTAGATTCAACTTTATTGTCATTACACAAGTACAGGTACAAGGCAACGAAATGCAGTTTAGGTCTAACCAGAAGTGCAATAGCAGCAAGTGCAGGATATACAGTGATTCCATAAGTGCAGAACATGGATATGTACTGAATAAATATAGAGTTGAATACTATTATAAACAAAAATTTACAGATAAATTGTCCAATGAATATAATATACAGATAACTATTACTGTGAACAGAATTTACAGCTAGATATGTACTGAATATAATATACAGATGGCTATTACTATAAACAGAATTTTACAGATAGATATGAGCTATGAATATATGTACAGATGGCTGTTACTATAAACAGAATGTGAGCATAATATACAGATGGCTATTACTATAAACAGGATTTTACAAATAGATATATGTATAAGTTAGGCTAAAATGAGCAGTATAACAATGGATTTATAGTAGTGCAAATAAAGTTTGGACAGAAGCTATCCAAGTGAAAGTGAAAGTGCAGTGGAAAGTAATTGCATATTACAGTTAAAGTACGGTATTGCAATGTATATGTAAACAGTCGGTGCTGTAAATAAACAGTCGGCAGTGCAAATTGAGCATATTCCAGTCAAGGTAGTAGTGCAAGATGCATATGTAAACAGTTGTTACTATAATAACAGTCAGCAGTGCAAATGAACATTATAGTATTGCAAATAACAAAATGGAGGCAGGTGTGAGGAGGGAGAGGAGAGTCAATCAGTATATGAGGGGAGTGGGATCAATGAGGGTTAGAGTTTAATAAAGAGACAGCTCTGGGGAAAAAACTGTTCTTTAGTCTACTGGTCCTGGTCCGGAGGCACCTGAAACGCCTGCCGGAGGGCAGGAGAGAAAACAGTCTGTGGGCTGGGTGAGAGGAGTCCTTAAGGATGCTGCGAGCACGATGCAGACAGCGTTTCCTCTGGATGTGCTCGATGGCAGGTAGTGGAGTCCCAGTGATGCGCTGGGCGGTTTTCACCACCCGCTGCAGTGCCTTGCGCTCTGCAACAGAACAGCTCCCATACCACACTGTAGCACAGTTGGTCAGGATGCTTTCTATTGCACAGCGATAGAAGTTCACCAGGATAGTGGTGGAAAGCTGATTCTTCCTCAGTGTTCTCAGGAAGAAAAGGCGCTGGTGAGCCTTCTTGACCAGGCTGGAGGTGTTGGTTGTCCAGGTCATGTCTGCCGAGATGTGGGTCCCCAGGAACTTGAAACTGGAGACACGCTCAACAGCCATTCCATTGATGTGAATGGTGTCGTGTGTGTCTCTTGACACTTTCCTGAAGTCCACGATGAGCTCCTTCGTTTTGGTGGTGTTGAGGAGCTGGTTATTTTCGGTGCACCATGTGGCCAGGTGCTTGATCTCCTCCCTATAGGCAGTCTCATCGTTGTTGCTGATGAGACCAATCACCGTAGTGTCGTCCGCAAACTTGACGATGGAATTAGATCCGTACACAGGCTTGCAGTCGGAGGTGAAGAGGGAGTAGAGAAACGGGCTTAGCACACAGCCCTGTGGTACACCAGTGTTGAGTGTGATGGACGTGGAGCAGTTGGAGCCTGATCGAACATTCTGGGGTCTGTTGGTCAAAAAGTCCAAAATCCAGTTGCACATGGCGGTGTTGATGCCCAGGTCTCCAAGTTTGGCTATTAACTTAGTTGGGATGACAGTGTTGAATGCTGAGCTGAAGTCAACAAACAGCATGCGTGCATAAGTGTTCTTATTGTCCAGATGTGTGAGCACAGAGTCAACAGTAATGAAGAACTTCAGTAATGAAGTAACTTCAGTAATGAAGTAACAATAATGAAGAACTTACTATAGCTGTAATAATAGGAGAGATTGAATAAGTACAAGACTTAACTAAAACAGTAGGTAAAGGATCAAGTGAGCAAGTAGAAGACTTAGACTTTGTGATCAACTTAGTGATGGAATCAACTGAAGGCAGCTCAAAGTTAGAGAAAGTTTTAGCAGGGGCAAAAATATGATTATGTCCAATTTGATAATCACTAGACATTAAGTCAGAATTAAGTAGTTCTTGATGAATATTGTCAATCTTAGATCTAAAAAAAATTGAAACAGATACACATTGATTGGGAGAAAGTGAAACAGTATTGTGAGGTTTCAACAGTTTGTTAAAAGTACTGAATAAAGTCCTTGTATTACTTTGTCCATTGGCAATGATATTTGCATAAAAGGATGCACAATAAATGCACAATCAATTGAAATAAAATATTTCGTTTATTTAATTAGTTTTGTTTCTGCTGAAAATGACATTGTACATGGGATGGTTCACCCTGTTGATGAGCTCTCATACTGAAGTCTATACACGTGCATTATTAGGACAAAAAACTTGATTTGATAGTTTTTCCTCATCATTTTCAAGGACTGTTTTTAATGTATTGCAGTACATGGCTAACCATAAGATGTAGCTAGCTATAATCATCGAATGTCACACTGCATTTAGGAATGTCTGTTGATTTCAATCACAATCTGACTCAATATAATATTATTTGCTATGGAATCTGAAATGATGGGAGTTGGAAAACAATGATTTTAGTAGGGCCATGACATATTTTTTTTATTTTTTTTTGTTATCAGGGTGTAAACTTCCAGACTGCCGTTGTCTTTCTTCAAGCTTCACACCCACGCCGCTTTTACAGATTTTCTCTTACAGGAACACGGACCAAAAATATGTATGACTTATGCACAACACAGTTGCTTTTCCATGAATGCTGTCTGGAACAAGAATGTCCCTTCCACTATACAACCTGCAACAACTAAATTTAAAATGCAATGCAATTCCTTCATAATGACACATTAAATAAGCAGTGGGTCAAACACACTTTTCATGTGTTACGTGGTAACACTTTAGTTTAGGACCCAATTCTCACTATAACTAGTTGCTCATTAGCATGCATATTACTATGATATTGGCTGTTTATTAGTATTTATTAAGCACATAATGCCTGTAGCGTCTGGACAAAATCACAATGACATTCATTCTAAGCTTCAGAAAGCTTTTAGCCTATTGGACTCATTGTAAATCACAGGCCTAGCTAGCGCCAAAGAGTCTGCATCAAATTGCCCCATTGTCACTTTAGTGGCATGGCAGAGGTTTAGCAGAAACACCTCCAAACTCCGTCGTGAGTTTCAGAAAGATCTTAATCAACTCAACTCCTCTCCCACGGCAGGCACTGAGGCCAGGTGGCATGGATGGACCTCTGAGAGACGCCCCAATACACAAACGCAAACATTCTTTCCATTTAACTCATAATATAAGTCACTCCAAAATGTATATGATATATTCCTGTGTGTATGTATGTTTCCCACCTCATATTAGCCTAGTTATGACTTTCTAGTTGTGTTAGTTGAACTCTAAACGCTTATATTCAAGTGTAAGAATGTATCTCGTATCTTCCAGACATCTTTCTTGGTACCGAATTAAATCTCTCGGTTCGCCTTAGCTATATATATATATAGTAGGTTACGATAAAATGTATTATATTATGTTTACCATCCTTTGGAGTAGAAATGACCAATTTTGGACACCATCATAAAATATGCAAATTAGGCTGTCAGAAGGAAACAAAGAAACTCTCTCCCGCTAAAAGAGTGTTATTGGTCACTTCCCCCAAAAAAGGTGTGGACTAAGTCTTCCTTAAAGGACAAGGATGATGGCTCATCGCTATTCTTACATCTTACTTCTTACTTCTTGGTCTTGTCTTAGTCTTTCTTCCGTGCTCATTTCATTTCTGTCTCCGGGTGAAATGGACTTAGGCTGAATTTCAAAGGCAATGGGAAGACCATAAGTAAGTCCTCTCATTTTAATTTCTGTATATTTGATGAAGTTGTAGCTATGACTGAGAAGATCAATCTCAACCTAAATTACTTCTTAGATGTTGTTTATTTTAAAAATATTAACTTTTGGCAAGTCAGTAGAATTTGCTCAGTGTCCTCATGCTATTAGCATGTATGCTATGTGGCCATATGTCATGTATTTGATTTTTTTTTCCCTTAAAAACTCAATCCTGTTACTTAAATGAAAAATAACAGGAGTGAGTAGAGTCCTCTGTTTTGTTGATTTAATACTATTCACCTGAATTATGAGTTTTAAGGTTGCAATTACTTATATTGTAGATATTAGCATTAGATTTACAAAGTGAACGCCTTATTTCCAGGAAGCCAGTCCACCACTAAATGACTTAAATGCTTTGTCTTTCTTATATTTTGTAGTAGATGGAGAAAACCCATACTATGCAGGTGCCAGAAACACACACCCATGGCATCCTGCACGGGAAGGAGCGACACACACCCGCAATCCTCTATTCCCCCCCCCCCTTTTTTTTGACTTAACTTCCCTCTCTCTTCTTTCTCTTTCCACCTCCTTCGCTGTGAAGTACTACTAGCACATCACTTAAAGCTACACTGTGTAACTTTTTTAGTTGATTCTTAGCAAAAAACACTTAGTTCTTTCAAAAATATAAGTGCTCATTAATGTATATTTACTTCTTTCAAGTAATAAAGTATTCTCTTAAGTTTATAATCTGCCATTGAAAGTACATACGGGTGAGGGGTTCGAATGCCGGTCGCCATGTTGCCCCTCCATCTTAAAACTACATTAGCCAAAGAGGGACATACCTGTAAATTCAAGCTTCGCCTTTTGCGTTTTTCACTCAGTGACACCGTGACGAATGCGAGGGGGAGATTACTCGCGAGTGCCGGCAGATTTGAAAGATAGTGTGGTGTGTGTGTGTGTGTGTGTGTGCGTGCGTACTCACACTTGAAAGAGAGAATTAAAACGTCAACGCGACAGACAAATCAGCAAGACCATAGACAATATTGGAGTAACTTTTCCCAGATGGAAAGAGCTCATGAGGAGAAAAGATTTTAAAACGGACGCCGAGGTTGCCTGCTTTCTTCTCGACAGGTAATTCAGCCTGTTGTAATTCATTTGTGTAAATTCGAAGTTTTATAGTTGCTTGTCTAACCATAGCATGGTTGTGCATAACGCCAGAACGACCTCTAGTATAACTTCATCCTCGCGTCAATGGTGAAAAAGTATTGTTTACCTTGTAACATAAATCTGTGCTGCATAAAAAAATTTTTTTTTACAGTCTATGGCTGCGACGGATCACAGGTGATGAATAGTTTTAAAGGCGCAATTTTTTAAGCTATATATAAAAAAAAGGACAAGGTAAATTTTAGTTATTTTTAATTGCTTTTACTTTGTACACATTGTAACGTTAGCCTAATCTGATTATGCTGGGATAGCCGATTCCAAGGGTGACGTTTACCTCCTGACATCTGTCCTGTAGTTTTATTCATTTTAGACGTATTGTTTATTATTGTCATGGACGAAGTCGATAACTGGAAGCCATGTTAATCTTGGAATATTACAGCCACCGTAGGAGTTAAAACGCCCTCGGAATTGAGAGGAACAGAAACAAATATTCACTGGGTAGTCATATACAATTTCACCGCTAGATGGGGGTAAAAATCACACAGTGTAGCTTTAAACACAGAGATCTTATGCACACACAGTCATGTACACTCTCATGCACACACACGGACACTCATTCCTGTTACCAAGTGTTCATTCCTGTTACTATTTTTATTTTAAGGCTTCGGACGAAAAATGGCTTTCTGCTTTTTATTAAAATACACCTTGCCTTAATATATAGTGATTTTTTTTTTTTTGTCACAAATATCAATTATTTGAACATAACCAACAATTTCTTTCAAATAAACAGTTTCTTGTGGGGAAAACAAAGAAATTAATTGACTTGCTTTTAAACATGCTTTTTAAATGCACATGAGTTTCGGTATAGGAGAAAACTGAGAAAACATGCATCCATCTTCTGCTTAGAAACCTTGTAAAAAATTAAATAAAGTTGCCTGAGATTGACCAATACGCATTTTGAATAGATAAATGTGTGTAGTATTAGATTCAGTGTTGAAAAAATCAAATAAAGTCTAATTTTGAACAAGAAAATGTCACCCATTCGGTGGAATGACATATGTTTGTGTGTGTGTGTGTCATCTATCATGAATTATGCATGCCAGAAGTAATTGGCAATTTAACTTAGTAAAAAAAGATTACACGCCCACACACACACACACACACACACACACACACACGTATTCAAACGCGCATGCCTATTGACTAAACACGTAATACGCATGTGCATGCCTCACTATTTTCACAAATTTACATTTTTGAAGTTTACACTGAGATGATAACGTAACGCTTTCAAAACTCGTTTTCAAAAATGTACACTTGATAAAGTTTACCAGTTTATTAAGCACCCACTGAAAAGGTGTGTGTGTTTATTTGTTTACTGTTGGTTGTAACAAGTGTTTTGTGTACTTCGCTGTGTATGTTGATGATAATGAAAGGGAGAGAGAGACAGAGTTTATGGATAAGAGTAAGACTTTAATGCGCACTTCTTATACTGTTTATTAGCTCTTACAGTTATTCTCTGGAGTAAAACTAACGCTTCATCTTTTGTGTGATGTACAATAAACTTCATTGAACTCGTCAGTATATTTTGGTCATCATTCGGACGGGGTTTGCTACAGCAGGCTTGTATTAATAGTGGAATAAAGCAGATGACAAATAAGTTATAACCGTAATTAAACTAAACTATACCTGTTCTATCTCCATACAGCAAACATTCTCTGGCTCTGTGGGCATTATTGTCCGACTTCACTCCGGGTCGAAATGAACAGCATTACTGAGAGTTTCTGTTTTGATATCAGATGAGATTGTCCTGGGGGGTATTCCAGAAAGCTTGGTTAACTTACCCTTTGGTAAATCATAACCTCTGGGTTGATTTACCCCAAACCCGCATACCATGAGTATGTCGGTTCCAAAACACCTGAGAAGAGTTAGTTTAATCAACCTCCTACTGGTTACCCAGAGTTAATGCGCGCGCACGGTGAGTACATAAAGACATTTTCAATGGATCGCCGATTTCAGGAGTCACCATGGAAACCCAGGGAGAAAAAAAAGCGAGCTACATACTTAGGTGAAACTGAGTTGGAGGTTTTAATGCTTGCTTATGAACACTATAAGCCCATTATAAAAAAAAACAAAAAAAAAACAATACTGCTGCATCAGCAAAAGAAAGAGAGTTGGCTTGGCAAAAATAACGGACAGAGTAAATGCACGAGTTTATAAAATTATAAATGGGCTATTTTCCCCTTTCATTGTGACGCAAAAATTATTTGGGGCATGTAGTAAAAATAGACAAGTATTTACTTGTTGGCCTCCATACATTTCTTAATATTACAGTAGTAATGCACATAATTGGCTAGTAATATGTTGGCTTCTTGTTTTATCAGGTGTAACCCTTCTGGAGCCAGAAGAAGTGTGAGCCAAGTCAAAATGAAACACAAAAACATTCTCCAGCAAGGTAATATTTTCTAAACTTGTTACTGACGCCATGGAATTTAGTTTTCTATGTAGCCAATAGAAAGAAGGCTGAGGCCCGTAAAACAGGTGGGGGTCCACCTCCACCTTCCCTCACCCCAGCTGAGGAGCTGGCACTGTCCCTTAATAAAGGGCGACCTGTGGTCGATGGGATTCCAGGGGCAGTTCATCGGACTCAGCTACCAAGACAAGTGGCTTAGTAAAATGTAGGTGTGCCATATTAATACTTATGATTTATTGATGTTTTCACTGTTTTAATAAAGAAAATCATCAACATTGTCACCATTTTAAATAGGCATTTTGAATGCATTTTACAGTCATTGATTCACTTGTGCAGTATGCATGCTGCTTTGACTGCATATGCTGTGTACTGTAATCTTATTACTAGTACTCTTAGATGTTCCTAATGTCCTTCTTTATTAGTTGTATTTGTTTAAGAATATACATTGAGTATTGAATATGCATGATTATCTTATTGGTTTAATTATCTTGCAGTTGCTGATGGCCACATTGTATTATTGGATCCTCCTGCAACACCACACTCTGTCACAGTTGTAAGTGATTATTGTCTTTAGGTTTCTGTTTGCTAGACCAAGCATCCTTCCTTATTTTCACTGTAGGCTGAAGATGAAGAGACCACTTCTGCTGTGACAGAAACAGAAAATGTGGGGAGGCCCATAGAGGTATGATGCATAGAATGAATTCCCCCTTTTTTGCATAAGAGAATAAATAAATTGTCATTGTCATTTTACAGAATATGGCAGGAGATTTGAATACAGATGAGGGTCCATCTACCTCCACACAGAATCTTAGCAGTGTAAGAAATGTTCTGCAGTTCTCCTTCCTCATTTAAATATTTGGTCTGTGTTTGTATTACAGACTTTATCAGTCATGTTTAATTATTCTGTCTTTCTAGTTGCCTGCCAAAGAGCTGTATAAGGTCCACCTTCAAAAGCAAATCAGAAAAAAGTGACATGGAGATGGACCTTATACAGCTTCAAATGGAGGAGAAAAGGCTTAACCTAAAAAAAGGCCAGACTTGATTTGCTGGAGCACCAGCTTAAGGTGGGAAAAAGTATGTGAACAGTAATCTGTCATTGGTTGATGAATGAAATCTAAAGCAATAAATACAAATGTCTTTTGTTACAGGAAATAAAGAAACAATGAACAACACTTGACTGTTAACTGATTTTAATTAAAGTGATTTTGGCAAATCATGTCTCATACCACCCTGCCATCTCTTTGGTCTACTGGGTTCACTGGGGGTTCCTCTTGGCCATCTTCAAGAGAAGGGTGGGCCTCTCACCTCTCAGTGTGGCAATGTTGTGAAGAACAACACAAGCAGCTGTGATGTTACATGACCTTTCTGGGTTGACCCTGAGCCCACGCAGGCACTGAAACCTTGCCTTCAGGATGCCTATGGTCCATGTTCTGCTGTGGGCCAGGTTGAATTGTGCCTGTGGTCCAGGCTCAGGTTCAGGGTAGGGTGTCATCATATAGGGCAGACAGGGGTACCCTCTGTCCCCCAGCAAGTAACCATTGAAGTGTCATATAAAGGTAGTTAAAGTGTATAATTGCATAAAAAACAGACCCTGGCCATTTGGCTTCAACATTAGTGATGAGGTGGGTTGCATCACATATTACCTAGTTAGTGGGGACCAGTAATGAGGGTGATTTAATGGTTTAAACACCCAAACATTTAGCACCCAAAAAATCTATTGTCACCTGCACATTGATGCTATGGATTGACTTCCTATTAACATAGTCTCCTTCATTGACTGAAGGAGCTTTAATGGGAATGTGGGTTCCATCAATGCACCCAATCACATTTGGGAACCCTGCAAGTTATATAATTAGAAACTTTTAAAATTATTGTGACTGTCACTGTATACATTATGAATAGATTAAGTATAGTGCTATGTAACTAAAATGGTCTTTCATAGAATATCATAGAATGGACAAACCCGCCACTCTGTGGAATTCCTCTTTAATGACCCTCAGTGGTTTATGTCCAGGGAACTGCACAAAAGTGTGTAGGAACCGTTTGAGTGCAATGCATACTGTACGAACAGCCCTACACACAGTTGCCTTTCCCACATGCTCTGCATCGCCTATTGTATACAAAAAACTCACCGTCGCAAAAAAAGTTAAATAAATGGAGTTCAATATTTAACTCCATTATCTTCGTTTAATAAATTAACGATTCTTTTGAAAAACGGCACCGCTCCCGCAAATATTCATTTGGATACGAAAACACATTGATACGTGGTCGGATCACCCTCTCACGGCGGAAAAGAATTCGTATTATCTGTGCTTCCACATCCACTGGATCGTCTTTAAAACGGCACGCCATGCTCAGCAACCTTTTGAAACAAACTAACCCTGGAACATAACCTGCTACCGAGCAGGTTATCTTCAGAGAGTAAGTTCCTATGGTTACATACATACCCAGAAAGTTACCTCCGTTTTTGGAACCGAAAGTTGAGGTTATCCACTAACTTACCCTTAAACTTACCCGGGTATGTCACATAACCTGCTTTCTGGAATACCCCCCTGGCTCTCTGAGCGCGAGCACGTGAGGCTCCGCCCTTTGGGCTGCCAGCAGCAGCTCATTTGCATTTAAAGGGATACACACTAAAACGTGCGTTTTTCTGAGCCCCAAAAAATGACAATTTAAACATGCTGTAAAAAATGATCTGTTGGGTATTTTGAGCTAAAACTTAACATACACACTCTGGGGACATCAGAGACTTATTTTACATCTTGTAAAAAGGGGCATAATAGGTGCCCTTTAATTTAAAACAACCCAAACACACATATAAACATTTGGATGCTGCATTAAACAAATTCTTAAAGGAAAAAAATGTAAATAATAAATGAACTCCATTGCTGATTCAAGTGATCAAGGGCTTAGGACGTTCCAATTCAACCCATTGCAGTTTCCGCCAGTAGTGGGCACTCGTGCAACGTAAGCAATGACGTACATCCGAGTGAACGAGACAGAGGGTAGTTAGCGAGTGAAGGGCATGACAATTTTGGACTGGAACGCAGCACTGTGCAGCGCTGCATGAAGTCAAACAAGCCTCTGATGACTAAACAAGACACACCTGTGAACAATCAAGACAATGAACCAATGACAACATAACACATGAGACTTGGGAAGCACATGACATGATCACAGGAGGACAAGGGAATCACATGACAAAGGGGAGCATGCACAAACAGTGCATGCATATTAAAGTGATCACATAAGGTTATTCCAAGTGTTGTGACTGTATGCATGACCCTTTAAACACAATTTTAACAAATGCCAAACATATTTTTATAATTGTTTATTGATCAAGCAGCAGTTACAAATGTGTTATGTAATTCCTTTGACACTGTATAAAATGTACCAAAAATGAAATGTTAAATGCACCAAGTCTACAAAAAGCAAGGAAGAATAACAAATGCTCAGAATCTTTACTGACCTTTACAAACAAAGTTTTTACACACCAGTAACCTTGGTCTTTGCCAATATTGTAGAAATTAGATAAAAATGAACATGTGAAAATAGCTCCTTTATGGCATTGTAGTAACAAATATTTTTCTTAATATACAATTTTCTTTAAACCGTGATCTCAAAAAGCACTTTGACAATTATTCTAATGCCCTGAAAACACTATCACTATATAAAGAAAAAAGTTAACATAAAAAAGTGTTAAGAGTCACACACACAAAAAAAAGTAACCCTAGTTATTAATCTAATATTCTATACATTGATGCTAGTGTTTGTTTCAGCAGCTCTTCCAAAACATTGAGCTTATTTGTAACAAAGATATATTTCTCTCTAGAAAGAGCTTCATTCATTTACCAGATCTGATTCCTGGATTTATTAGTGATTGTGCCAACAAAATATAAATCAATTAGTCCATTTCTCATTGCATGAACCCCTGCAGCTGAGATTCTCCATTAGCTCATTATAAAGATAGCTGGAAAAAGTTTTCAATGTAATTTTAAAAGCTATTTTTGGGCCCCAATCAAAAGGTTAAATGAACTATCGCTACAGTGCTATTTGTGTATATATCTGTGCTTGGTTCACTAGTAGCAAGTGAAACTGTAAGGCCACACTAGAGCTGGGCATGTTTAGAGCTCGCAAAAGAATTAAACAAGAATTTAAACAAAAGAATCCCTCATAACGGTTTGACTTAAGTATTTGCGATATGCTAGAAATGCTCATTCAAAAGTGATGAGTATAATCACCATCAGTAACTGCTTTTCTAAGTGCAATGTTTAAATGACACCATAAGTTGCTACACCTATTAAAATTCCTTTTGCTTGACCTCAAACAGGGTTACAAAAGAAAAAGAAAAAAAACCTGATTCTGACAACACTGGAAGACTTGTGCAATACTCAAAGTATTTTTTTGCAGAACATTATGGCAGCAGGTAAACCAAACAGGGATTTCTGGTTATGCATTATAATTACCCCTGAAATTAAGAAATAAACGTCCAAAATCAATAGCGTCCTCTAATCTTACAATTCCATTGAGAAAAAAAGTGCTTCAAACAGTCTAGCATTAAAATGCTGCGTCAATGTCCTTTTTCTACCGTCTTCAAGCTGAAGATGCATTCAACTGGAGATGTCTTTCCTCTGAGCTTGAAGCATCTCGGTCACGCTCACAATATCTTCTTCGGGCACCTGAGACAAAAAAAGGTTTCGATTTAGATGACACAAAAACACAGGGATGATCACATCCCATCCAAATATGCAATATTTGTTAGGGGTGGCACATGCTGTAAACTGAACAAGTTTTCTCGTATGAAGCGGCGTTTTTTTTAGGATTGGCGTAAACAGAGACGCATCATCTCGTACTCACGTGGATCAGGGTATTCCAGAAAGCAGGTTATGTGACAAGCGGATAAACCTCAACTTTCGGTTCCAAAAACAGAGGGTATGTAAGCCATTGGCGTTTAAAAGTTTGGGATCTGTAAGATTTTTAATGTTTTTAAAGGAAGTCTCTTATGCTCACCAAATTTATTTGATTAAAAATAAAAACCCTGTAATATTGTTAAATATTATGACAATTTAAAATAACTGTTTTCTATTTGAATATATTTTAAAATGAAATTTATTCCTGTGATGTCAAAGCTGAATTTTCAACATCACTACTCCAGTCTTCAGTGTCACATGATCCTTAAGAAATCATTCTAATATGCTGATTTGCTGCTCAAGAAATGTTTATGTACACATTTTTTTTCAGGATTCTTTGATAAAAATGTTACCGATCCCAAACTTTTGAACGGTGTGTGTGTGTGTGTGTGTGTGTGTGTATATATATTTTTTTTTTTTTTTTTTTTTTTTTTGTACAATATTTTATAATTTTTTATTTATTATGAGAAGAAAGAGATAGAGGAGAAACATGAAACTAGCTCAATTAAGAAATTGGCTGACTGAGACAATGGTCAATTATACAAAAATGTTGTGATTGACCTATTCCAGAGAGTCATGTAATAGACATGTAGAGACATGTAATTCACATATCCGGTGTTCTCAGAAGCAGAAGTTGTCATACAGTAGTTGGGTAAACTTCTATAGCGGTGAATGGGAGACAACAGAAAACATTTTTTGTATTTGCATTAGCAAAAAAAAAAAAAAAAAAATCTGTGAAACCATTTCCACGACTTTCCAGAAAAATTGTGAATTATTATTTTTTTTGACATTTACAGCCAAGGTAATATAACACGAAGTAAAGCGTTATAAATGTGGATACAATTTTTTTTTTTTATTTAAATATTAAAAACTTTGCTAGATTTGTAATGTTGATAAACAGTCTGTGAAAAGGGTCCAAGCAATACATTTTATATCAGATGATAAAGCTGATGATCTGATGATGCGTAAGAATGACCTGTGACCAATAGGGAACCAGACACAGTTTCTGCTAAAATTCTTATGGGTTTCCAGGAAAAGAGGAAAAGAACATGAAAATGGTTTAACACGTGACATAATGGAAATAAACAGAGGTGGTGTTGCAGAAATTGTCCAGTCAGAGCAGATTCTTAGGATTATTAGGCAACCACTTGTCCTCCCGTTGGTCAATGTCACGCAAATATCAAAAATGATTCAAATATACTAAATATAAATGCACTAAACTATGCATTCTAGACCTCCACAGACTGTAATGTCAGTAATCACATAACAAACCCAAATTAATAATGCACTTATTTTGTATTATATTGAACATTGGGCACCCGTATCTCTAGATGTGTAGAAAACCCACATCGGTTGACTATTACATAGAGCTCAAACATTATGTGTAAAAAAAAAAGAGAGAGAAAATATAAAAACTTACCAGAGCATGATCAAAGCTGAAGGTGCTGATGTAATACGCTGATATATCACTGTCTGCAAGAGGCTGAGAGATCTGAGCAACTATCCCACATTCATCTGCAAAAGGAGACAGAGAGTGAGATAACAGCCAATATTTGGAATAAATCAAACTATCGGATTTTATCTATTCTTCTATCGCCCAGCTAACAAATTTCGTTATTGTATGGACTAGTGATTGGATCAGTAAGAAAAACATTACATTTATATTAGGGGTGACCCCGAATAGTCGAAGATTCGATGCTTCGATTGGAGGAGCCTGATTCGACTACCGATCTCACGGTCGAATCTTCGCAGAGGTGTTATGAAACGAGGATCATGCCACTTTGGCTATATGAGGGCGCTAATGTCTGATTTCACGTAGAACTACCGGTTTTCTGTCAATACGTTAATATTAAGCCTATTATGATAATGCTGTATATAAAAATGTGAAAAGAAAGCAGCTTTTAATACATATTTTTTAACGTGCGTGAATAAATCCAAACACCCCGTGACCGATTTAAGCTTCACTTTCAATCCGTGACCGACAGAGGAGTGTCTTGGCGGCAAGGATTTAAATCTTTAACAATGTCTGGGATAAGAAAATCTAAAGTGTGGATGTACACCATCAGAAAGGATATTCTCCAAAGCTGGATTAGCATCAGGAAAACGTCTGCCGGCCAACGTTAACAAGTTGGTTTTCCACAGGACATTCTAAAATGCTTAACGTGAAAAAAGCTTTTAAAACGTTTAAAAGGCACTTTAACGAGGCTTAGTGCATGTACACAGTACACACTTTATTAAGAAACCATACTATGTGCAGATAAGCAGATGAACCCAGAATATGAACGCAATCCGTTCCGCAATGCGTAAAGCAGTTTCTTTACATAATTTGATATTTTAATTGAACTATTTTAGGAGATTTACGTTAAGTGTTTTAGAATGTATTTTATCTGCGCGCACAAAAGACTCCAATGGACACAGACAGAGTGAAAGGCTGGATTTGTTTTCTCGATCAGGTAGGGACGGGTACAAGTGATTTCAAAACTTTTCAGTGAACATTTTTAGCTAAAAAGACTGCCACTCCAGTTTAGCATTTATTGTTGTTCTGCAGTTAAAAAGACCAAGTTGAAAATTCTGGCTACTATCGTTATTTTAATAATTTCTTTATTTTAATTTTATTTATTGATCTGTCAGGGTTATCTAATCTAACTATTTGTGGCTTGTGTTTTGAATATATGTTCCCCTGCACTTTAGGCATTTTGCACACATTTGCTCCTCATCTTGTGACTTGATTCTGATTTATTTCGTTTTGTATTTTTAATTATTAGGAAGGTATATTCTGTTCTAATTTAATTTAGTAAATTAATTGTTTATTTTTTCGGTGCATCGATGTTGTGCTGTACTTAGAGCCTGCTCGCACAGGTAATTTAGCCGATTTAATTTGATTTGCATGTGAAATGCAAATCCTGTCTGCAGCGTGGCCTTTCTGGAGTTATTTATGTTATTTCTTAGTTTTAATGATCCAAAATGTTTTTATACATTTTCTTCTATATCTTTGTGTGATTTTCTGTACATCACGGCTTTGAAATGTTAAAGCTCCGCCCCCAGCCCCACCCCCACCCCCACCCCCATTATGATTCGACTATTAGTCGACTATAGGCAAGACTTGACGATTCTGATTCGACTATGAAAATCCAGTCGGGGACACCACTCCTAATTTATATACATAGGCATCCTAACTAAAAACTTTTTATATTCATACTAAAATAACCCTGGAACATATGCATCACAGTTTCCACACAAATATTAAGTGACTGATTTTGAATGCTCGTCACAGTCAGCAACTATGTGTCATACAAAACGTTGACTACGTGTGAAGTGCATGAGAGACTCACAATTTAAGACCAGAGATTCCCAAACTTTTGTTGTCAGCTTAACACCTTTGCCATCAAATATTGACTTAATATAATATTTCAATATTTTAACAACACATTTGCAGATTCACAGTTCTCTAATGCTAGTTATAGTCACATGACATGCATGTAAACAAATATTTAATGGCTTGGTTTCACAGACAGGGTTTAGATTTGGAATTATTCCTTAGTTCAGTTAGGACATTCAAGTAGCTTTTATAAATGTGCCTTACAAAAAAAAAAGAAAAGAAAAAAAAAGCATTACTGGTGTGCATCTTGACACAAATCAATGTTCAGTTAAAACAGCTCAAACTTATTCAAATATGCAATAGCTCAAATATGCATTTAATTTGCATGTTTGTGAATTTTGAGGGTGTAGCAATGAATGGAGGGGTGTGTTTGATTGGGTTGATTTCAAATATCAACAGTGGTCAACAACAATTCTCAGAAATTGCATACTACACCTTTAAAAGTACCCCTATTATGCTTTTTCGGATATAAAATGTCATGCAGTGTGTAATATAGCTGTTTGTAAATGTAAAAGGTCTGGAAAGTTTTAAAGATCAAAGTGCACGATAAATGGAGTTATTGACAGTTATTAATACATTTGCATAATGCCAGCCTACGGTCTTCATTGACTGCCCGTGAACAACGTCTACTTGGTAGTTTGACTCGCCCTCAGACACTGTAGTTGTAGCTGAGACTGGAAGAGTTTGGTTTGTGTTGTCAACATGTCGAGGAGATGCTGTTTTCTGCGCTGTGAAAGCAAATCCACTTATCAAACACTTCCAAATGATGAGGACTCGGCCTCGAATTGATACGGTAAAACCAACGCCATCGTAACTGTCCATATCACTGTGAATCAAGTGCTGAGGAAGATCCAGAGCTGAAATTCAGATATGGTAATGGATGTTTGGTTTTCGAAATGCACTGTAAGCGGTAGACCAATAACAACAGACTGGGTCATCTGACCAATCAGAGCAGAGTAAGAGGGGTTTAGAAAGACTGAATCCTTTATAGAAGTGTCTGAGAAAAGAGGTGATGCTGCAATGTATGTTGTGAGGTCATTAAGAGTGTTTTTTTTACCTTGGATGCATGTAAACCTATCATAAGAAACTCCAAAACAATTAGGAACCTTTAAAACAGCATATATAGGGGCACTTTTTCAATTATTAGAATAAAAATAAAATAAAAACTATTAAAATGTGAATTTTTATATTGATACCTTGCAATACTGAATGAATTGTACATTAGTTTTTTCTTTTCTTTTATTGAGCTAACTGTAATGCATTGTGGGATTGTTGAAGGTTACATGGTGCCTTTGAATGTGTCTAAAAAAAAGCTCACCGAAGCCGAGAGGCTGCCCTCCTATTCTCACCATCCTCCAGAGCTCCCCAGAGGAGCTGGTGAAGAGAAGATCAGCTGGAAATCTAACACAAACACACATTGGGGTTTTTTATTGAAATTTGCAACTAAAAAAGTGAGGTCTTGAGGTCAGTGAGGGTCTTACTGTCTCTGTGCTTCTGTGTCCATCACTAAGGAGACGTATCCATCAATCAGAGAGAAGGAGAAGAACTTGATACATTCCATGTCCTGATCAACACTGGCGCCCTCTTTAGGACTGCAGGAGAAAAATGCAAACTCAATGAAAACAACACGCATAAAAATGCTAATTTTTGTTATTTCAATAAATGGATTACTTTGGAATGGGATATATTTTTATTTTATGTATATATATATATATATATATATATATATATATATATATGTATGTATATATATATAGTACAAGTCAAAAGTTTGGAAACATTACGTTTTTTATATATTACGTTTGTTATATATATATATATATATATATATATATATATATATATATATATATATATATATATATATATATATATATGCGTTTGTTTGATCAAAAATACAAAAAAAAAACAGTAATATTGTGAAATATTATTACAAATTAAAATAATAGTTTTCTATTTGAATATACTTTAAAAAATAATTTATTCCTGTGATGCAAAGCTGAATTTTCAGCATCATTACTCCAGTCTTCAGTGTCACATGTGACATCCAGTCTATCACATGATCCTTTAGAAATCATTCTAATGTTCTGATTTATTATGAGTGTTGGAAACAGTTCTGCCGCCTAATATATTTGATGAATAAAAGGTTAAAAAGAACTGCATTTAATCAAAATAAAAAAATATTTTCTAATAATATAATATATACTATATATATACTAATAATATATATTCTTCTTTACTATCACTTTTTATCAATTTAACACATCCTTGCTGAATAAAAGTATTGATTTATTTCAAAAAAAGAAAGAAAAAAAATTACTTCTTTTTTTTTATTTATTTATTTTTTACTTTTTATTCATCAAAGTATCCTAAAAAAGTATCACAGGTTATGAAAAAATATTAAGCAGCAGAACTGTTTCCAACTTTGATAATGAATCATCATATTAGAATGATTTCTAAAGGATCATGTGATAGACTGGAGTAATGATCCTGAAAATTCAGCTTTGCATCACAGAAATAAATGATAATTTAAAGTATAATAAATTGAAAACCAATTATTTTATATTGTAATAATATATCACAATATTACATTTTTTTCTGTATTTTTGATCAAATAAATGCAGAGTTGATGAGCAGAAGAAACTTCTTTCAAAAACATTAATCGTTTTTGAAATGAACTCGATTACATATTTCACGATTCAACTTATCCCTTGACATGAAACAAGCAATTTATTTTTTTGGGAGGATTCTTTTTGGCTAACTCTTGTATGTCTTTGTGTTGCAGGTCTTACATAAAATATAGAACCATTTTACTCAAGATAACTTCAAAAGGAGCGAGCAAAGATGAGCATAACTAATGTCCCGCGCATTTCCAGATTATTATCTAAAAGGTTTTTTTATTTTTCTTCACACTAAAATTTTTTATATTAAATCAAAGAAAATCCCAATAAAGAACAATAACTCTGTAGGTTAGCTGATTATCTTAAAAGTCCATAGATATCGCTGTCAGTTCAGACTGCTGTTAACACTTTATCTGACAAGCGGTTGTGATGAGACCAGTTTCAGGTTTGGTCATGTGACGTTCGACATATACCCCATTAGACAACTTACAGTATGCAAGTTATACAAGCAGGCAAATTGTGTGATAAACTGAAATGAGTTAAAGATGCCTCTTGGTGGCAGTAAATACCAATCAATTGGGGCCTGGTATTATTGGTGCCAATCAGGTGGAAATGAAATACAAAATTCAAAGCAGTGAAAACAGCATCACTCACACATCATGTTTCATACCTGTTTGAGTAAAACAGAACATCTATAAGGGTGGTGGCGATCGCTGGCAGAGTATCCGGATCCAAACTCATTACGCAAAAATGATTCTCAGGAATCAGCACTGGATGAACTGTTGCATGCGGAACTGAACACACACAAAATAACACTTTAAAATGTCAAAAACAATACTACCACTTGGAATACCAATACTTGTTTAAATGTACTAGCTGGTATTGAATCACGTGTCAATACAAAACACTGGTACAATTATGAATTATTCAAAGAAAAGGGTGTGGTCAAGTGTTAATGACATCAGGAGCCAGATTTACTGAACAGGGCAAAGTGAGAACGCAATCCCATAAAAGCGCCGATGGAAGTGGAAAGTTCTGAGCGTGATCTACTGACGACACGCAAAATAAAGAACACAGACGCAGCCGGATCATTTCCATAATGACAATCTACCAAGAGCAGCGTAAATTAGCATCTGGTTTCAGACATGCTTTTTTGGGGGTGGTAAATAATGGTGCAAATACCAGTAAATTGACAACAGCAAACCTTAGTAAATCACCTGGCGTGATTCATTTAAATACTTTCCTCCCATACATTTTGCGTCTGAAAGGGAAACGCCTAAAAATGCATTTGCAATGCGGTCAGCCGCAAAATGAACCCTGTCCGCACCTTTTCAGTGCTAATTTTTCACTGCGTGTCTTTAGTAAATCCTGACAGTAGTTTTTTTGATACCGTTTTTTAAAGATGTTGGTAAATCTGCCCCCAGATCTTTTTATTCCAGGGAGGAAGTTTTGAAATATTAAAACTACAGTATGTTTCCATAGTATAATGAACTATTCTTAAAAAGATACATTTCACATTATTTGTCCTCTTCAAAACAAAAAACAAAAAAACAAAAAAGTGTAAGGGCAAGATGTGTGAAGAATACACTACAATTCAAAAGCTTGGGGCAAGTATGATTTTTTTAAGTACTTTTATTCATCTAGGATGCATTAAATTGACCAAAAGGGACAGGGAATGCATTTATGTTACAAAATATTCCTGTATGTACTTTTGTACTTTCTACTAGTCAAAGAATACTAGAAAAAAAAAAAGATATATTACTGTCTCCATAACAATATTAGGCAGCACAAGGGTTTTCAACATTGATAATAATATGATTATCAATGAAGAAATCATAATATTAGAATGATTTCTGAAGGATCATGCGGCAATAAAAATTGAATAGATTTAATTAGAAAATATATTCAAAGTCATTTTAAATTGTACTAATATTACACAATAATACAGTTTTTACTGTATTTTTGATCAAATATAAGCAGTCTTGGTAAGCATAAGAGACTACTTTCATCATACCAACCCCAAACTTTGAACAAAAGTATATGCCTTTCCTTTATCCGCTCTCACCCTCTCTTCCGTTTCGCTGAAGGCCGTTGCAGGCGTCCTGACTGTGGACAGGCACTGACTCTCCCCCCTCTTCTCTGAAAATATTAAACTCCTCCACTAGAGTCTCCACCACCACCGACAGGTCTTTCTCTCGCACCTACAACACAAACATCCAGTTCAGTAAGTTGATCAAATACATTTTTATATAAAACTCCTAACAGCACTGCCTGAGGTGGCCATGTTTCTTTTGTACTTCAGTTTTGAAGTGTCATTGCATTTTTAGCATGTGTTAGCACTTGTTAAAAAAAAGGCAAAACTTTATTTTAGTGTCCTTGTTAAAGATGTTACAGTACATGTAGTTACTATAATAATAACTATAAATTATGCATAACCCTAAACCAAAACCTAATCATAACACTATAATAAGTGCATGTAGTTAATTCATATTTCTCAGTACTTAAATGTATGACAAGGACACCTTAAAAAAAAGTGTAACCAAAAAAAAACATGCAACATTGAATCAAACCGTTATGAAGATAATGTTTTTAGTTGTTGTTGTAGCACCCCCCGGTGGGTGACTATTTGGAGGGAGTCTTCTAAATGAATTTTTTTTTTTTTTTTTTTGGAAATCAAGGTCAAGGATTCAGAAGAAAAAAAGAGAAAAAAAAATCTGATTCTAGCACATAAATGTCCTGACATCATCACTTTAATTACACATCCACCAACTTATTAAAAACAAAAGGGGGTCATAAAATTGTAAAACATTTACAACAAGCAGGTGTATTTGATGTTAGAGCATGTTTCCTTAATACTTCATTTATTAACACTGTTCTGTGTCTCTGGGTTCAGCCAAATGTCCGCCGGCTCCACTTCTGTGTTTGTTGCTTTCTTCGCTTAGTAAATCACATTCACAGCACAAAGCTATTTTTTCCCCAGCAACAAATAAGCAACAATTACATACAAATAATTATAAAATAATACTGCTGCGTTCCTGTCATGATAGAGTTATCAATTATCAATATCTAAAATAAATAAATAAATAAAGTTCACATTTACATTTAAGTTGGAAAGTTTATGGAAGCTCCAACTTCTCCTACTTGAGGGTTGTGACATGTAAAGAATATGTCATATGACATGCAAGAATAAATATTAAGGATATTAATACATATTAAATATTAAGGATAGTCACCGACACAAAACTTCCAGCCTAAACTCAATTATTTCTAGGAAAGTTGCTGATAGGCTTGAATAAGAAATGTGTGTGTTATACGCAAATTTAACTCGTGCACAAAATTGGAATATTGCATAAAACATTTGCGAATAAGGTTTCCATCCCATGTGTTCAAGAGAACAAAATGGTAACTTCCTGGGAAATTGGTGCAAAATATCTGTAATAAAAATGGAAATGTCTGCAATCGGGGAAACCACTGTGGCTATTTTATGATTAAATATAAATCAGAACGCGCAGACGAAATGCAATAAACTCCTTCATGTTATGCTGGTGTTTGGGAATGCAATAGGGGTGTAACGGTACATGTATTCGTCCTGAACCGTCACGGTATGGATGTCACGGTTCGGTGCATTCAGTCAGACAGCGAATACAGTCAGTCACAGGTGATCCACACTCCAATCCTGAAAGGAGCACGCGTGCTAATGCAATGCTGTTTGCTAACCGCCACAACAGGAAAAAGAGCAGAAGAAGAGAGGATCTATGCACCAACCCAAAACAATGGGTGCCTCTCAATACTCAGATTGATGCTTCCTCGTTTCCTCACTCATCGGAAACTGATTGAACTCAGCCATTTTGAAGGGCATCTCAATTGTCTAATTGAACCGCGAGGACGCGAGAAATGAGGAAGCTTCCTGAGGAGTCATGAGCGAGGAAACACAGATGTATCCTTCCCTTGCATCCTGAGGGGTTGGAGCTGAGACACGAGGAAAGGAAACGAGGATGCACAAATAAGAAATGAGAAGCACCTGAGGAGTTCAGACGGCACGCAAGAGCTTGCTAGTACGCGTTCCACTAACTTCACGGAAAGGAAACCGGGACGGCAGAAAGCGGCATTATTTTATAAAAGCAGAATGATTTGTTTTTATTGTGAGTGTACAATGACAAAAAACAGACGAATGATGTCTTAAGGTCCTTGCACACTGAGTCTGAAATATTGTTTCGTTTTTTCGTATTCGTGATTCGGTGGCTCTGAATTGTCAAAACACCATTCAAAATGCTTGCTACGGATGCGAAAAACGCAGAAAATTGAACCTGATCCGAATTTTCCGAAAAGTTTCGGAGGCTTTTTTGCGCGATTGGCATAACGTGAGGTCGTATTTATTTTTTAACGTGCGAAAATTTTGGACGCTAATTTCGGACTCCGTGTGCAAGGGCCTTTACTCTTATCTGTATGACCAAAAATGACGGAGTATTTTAAGTTGTTTCTGCTGTTATAATGAGTGCCAATTTGTGTCGTGGAAGTTCAGTGAAGAAATATGTCCTAGAAGTGGAAACCTCAGTGACTTCTGTGTACCGTTACACCCTTGGAATTCAATCATGTGAAAAATGAAATTAAACCAAATCAAACTAAATTTTCAGATGCTGTGCAATGAAACTGATCCACTGGTAAGTCCAGTTATCCAATCACATCCACTCTTGAGGCAAAGTCACATGAGTGTAGTGTTGCGCATTCCGTGATTTATTCGGTAAATGTGTTTCCATCGTAGTTTAGGAGCATGTCTTATCAGATAAATATTTAGAATTTATGCGCACCTTGGCGTTTCCAAAATAATTGGCGATAATCCAAAATTTGCAGAAAAATAGGTGGATGGAAACATAGCCAATGATCTCAAAGACACAACACACTCGCTTACCAGAATAAAGTCGGTCTGATATGTAGAGAGCATGAACACGGATACATGCTGCTCAGCCAATGGAGCGATAACGGACTTGGCGATCTTGGTGACACCCACGGCCTGTGAGCTGCTGGAGGCGTTGCCATTGGAGACGACATTGAGCGGGAGCCAAGTAGAGCCCTCCACCTGTAAGTGCTCGGACAGCTCTAGCTCTGGAAGAACAGGATGATGGATCAGTCCGTATCAATCAAAGATACCAGGTTTACATTCATTTCCTTTACAATTCAAACACATTTTACGACATTTGTAGAGAAAACACCATATTTTTAGTGGAGAACTTCATTGAGAAACTCATTCTGCACCGAATCATAGGGTGATTTTTACTTGGTGGATGATAATGCCTTGCATTGAAAGAAGGACTGAGCGATAGATTACAGTTTAAAAGTTTGTGGTCAGTAAGATTTTTTGTTGTTGTTGGAAAGAATACTTTTATTCAGAAAGGATGCATTAAACTGATCAAAAGCGAGACTAAAAACATTTAAAACATAAAAAATTACTATTTAAAAAAAATGCTCTAATAATTATCTATACATAGCAGTAGCAAATCAGCATATTAGAACGATTTCTGCAGGATCATGTGACACTGAAGACTGGAGTAATGATGCTGAAAAATCACAGGAATAAATGTAATTTTCAAGAATATTCAAATAGAAAACATTTTAAAATGTAATAATATTTCACAATAATATGATGTTTTTTTGATCAAACAAATGCAGTCTTTATGAACAAAAGACTTCTTTCCAAAAAAAACCTTACTGACCCCAAACTTGTGAACAGTAGTGCATCTTGGGATCTTTTTGGACCTTAACCAATAAGCAAACAAACTCTAGCATCATGGAAGAGATTTGCACAACCAAACAGCACTCACATTTTCTTCAGATAAATGTAAAAATCTAGTTGCAATACCCTATGCAATGAAACTAGCCTACTGAATTTACAGTATATGACAGACTAAACCACAGAGCACAATAGGAAGTTATTTCTCACATACTGATTGTGTTAACACTCTAACCAATCCAGAGTCTATAATTATTCACAGAATTACAACAGGAAGTTGCAAATGTCTTCGTGGGCAGGCATGCACTTTGTCAGCATAAGAGATCAGAAATGAACAGGGTGATTCTGTAACCCATTAACACCTTGCACAGGATTATACGTTTTAGACAGGCAGACCTCTCAAAATGAAAGAAAACATCTCGCTCTCGTATCAGAACACCTGCAAACAAACACTGCCTCTGAAACTTTGTTCCTATATAGTCGGTTTTGCCTTCCTGTAGACTATGAGAAGAGGAAAAGGTTTTTGCTGTAGAGTCGCAGGAGTTTGTCAGCACAGAGGAAACAGCTGTTTGGATCAGAGGCAAAGGACAGGGTTACAGAGGGGCTCGATAATAACAGCCAAGAACTCAGTGTACTGGCCACCTGTTCACTGATCAATGCTCCAGAGTCAATAGAGATCATTTGAGGCATTGAGAATCTTTTCAGGGATCAACAACAACCAGGATATTTTTCTGCTGGTCCAATTGGGTCAGTAGCTCAGATTTGAATTTGCCCTGCTAATAATTAATGATAATAAATAATTGAATAGTAATGTTAAAAAAAAACAAAAAAACATATACTTTCAATGTGTCTTTGCTGAATAAATTGATTAAAAGTGACAGCAAGGGAAAAAAGTGACAGCAGGGGGGGGGGGGGATGTGTGACACTAAAGACTGGAGTGATGCCACCACAAAAATAAATTGCATTTAAAATATATTAAAATAAAATAATTTACTAAACTAATTAATTACATGTAAAATATAATTACAACAAACAAAAAAGATTTAATAATTGTAATAACATTTGACAATATTGCTGTTTTTTTTTTTTTTTTTTAAATATCATTTTGATCAAAGAAATGTAGCCTTGGTGAGCATGAGAGTTCTTTCAATATATTTATAATTTATAAATATATATTTAGCAACATATTTTATACATAGTGGAAAGTAATGATAATTATCAATATTTCATGTTTTCTATTAATATTTCATGAAATGAATGATTAGTGTGCTGCTAATAGAGATTAAGATCTTACTTAAAAATCAAGAACTGATTATTGTTTTATATATATATATATATATATATATATATATATATATATATATATATATATATATATATATATATAATTAATGTTTTATTGCTTTAAATACAAACAGCATCATTTTGAATAATGAACCTTTTTATCTGCAAAGTAAATCATGGAAAGCATTATTCTGTCCGTCTTGTTCAAGCATGTCACATTTCCATATTCTTCACAATTCAATGCAGTTTCCAGTAATGAATCAAATAAAGACTGATTTCAACTTGAATTTAGTCAAAAAAATAGTATTTAAATACTGAATATGCTAGCTGAATATTTTTTACGCTGTATTTATCCAATCATGGCTGTTCACACTGCATATATGCAAAGAATGTCAGATTATGAATCCCCAGGATCAAAGGTTGACAACATATAATCACTACAAACACAGAATTAAAAAAGAAATGATATAATTCTCAGTACATTCCATCATCATCAACTGAACACAAGAGAATTAGGAGAGCAGTTGTGTGTGTGTGTGTGTGTGTGTGTGTGTGTGTTACCTTTAAATCCCTCCTCATCAAGGACAACGGTGTAATTTTCCGGAGTTTCTGTGAGGCTGAAAAATTTGCATCTGTGAGAGAAAGAGAAAAGCCACAGGAGAGAGGGAAAACAAATAAAGGGAGAGAGAAAGAAAAACACAAAACAGACAGATCAGGCATTGCATAAACAGACAAAAACAATGGCAGATTGTTGTAAAGAGTGTTCCAGCAGGGAGGCGTGGGATGGAGAGAGAAACCACATCAGACTCCTTTGCAGAAAAAGTGAAAGCTGTTTTTTCTTTCACTTAAAGTTAGAGCCAACATCTGAAATTCATTCATCCGATTCTGCACTTCGGTTGATGCTGAACTGGTTTGTTGCGATTGATAAATGTGAGGTGAAGAGTTCTGCAAGATTGTGTGTTCATGTGAATTGCTTTCTTCACGATGGGGTTTGACCCAAATATTTTAGGGGGCCGGTCCAGGAACCCAGAACAACGTGCTCCACTTCATTCAGTCGATCTATTGTCTAAGAGCCACAGAGCTGAGAAGCAGCTGGGAATCATGGGAAAAAAACTCTTGAGCTGTTGAATTGTGCAAATGAAATCTAGACTGGGTCATGAATTTTAACTGAAAACAAAGATAAAATACAGTAATATATGATAGTTATGTACAGCAGTCATGTACTCTAATAACGTTAATTTATTAAGTTAAAAAAAAGACACTACTGTACCTTTCAGAAGTTTGGAGTCTTTTTTTGAACAAGTAAAATGCTCACCGTGGCTGCATTTATTTGATCAAATATACACAAAAAAACAACAGTAATATTGTGAAATATTATTAGAATTTTAATACATTTCAAAGTTGAGAAGTTTTCAGTGTAACATGATCAGTGTCAGAAATCATTCTAAAATGCTGATTTGCTGCTCAAAAAACATCTTATTATCAATGTTGAAAACAGCTGTGCTGCTTAATATTTTTTTTGGAAATCATGATACATTTTTTTTCAGGATTCTTTGATGAATAGAAAGCTTAAAATATGATTATTTTTAAATATAAATCTTTTGAAACATTAGAAATGCCTTCCCTGTCATTTTTTATCTATTTAATCCACCCTTGGTGAATAAAAATATTTAATTTCTTCACAAAAATAAATTAATTAATTGCTGACCACAAACTTTTGAAAGGTGATACCTTCATACATTTACACTCAAAAAAGGTCAACAAAAAGATCGAATAGTTAGGCTAATGAATACTATTATAATTATTTCTCAATTTTATCATACTACTTTTGTGACCTCACAACACCCTTAAAGTTCACTCAAAAATAAATTCTGCCATAATTTACTAACCTTCATGTTATTCCAAACCTGTATGACTTTATTATTCTATGAAAAAACAGTGTTTTTTGGCCTGTGCAATGACAATGAATGATGACTGAAAGTGCTTGCAAACATTAGTTTTGTGTTGCAATTTTATTTATTTATTTTTGCAATAGAAACCACTAAGAATCTTTGCTTTGACGTCAGTTCTCAGTCCGCTAACATGGTGCACAGCACTGTTTAACTTTCACATTAACTACTGCAGTTAAAGAAGACTGAAACACTATCAGACCACCAGTGCACCAGCCCTTATTTGAATGAAGAGCTGCTGTACACGACCCACAGGCCCAGTGCAGCTGATTCCTGTGCTGTCTGCAACTCAGCAGAATACAATCCGGACCCCAATGACTAGGCACATCAATCCAGGGGCCAAACAGAAGGAAAATAATACATCCCCACCCTCAGGGCTAACTCAGCACAGCAGCATTGTGTCAGCTAGTCTCACACTTCCTAACAACATCTAGAGCTCCCAGGGTTCAACTTCCTGTACGAGTTCCATAGCCTTCTGGAAAAAAGAGAAAACATAGGAGTGGTGTTAAACCAACATCCTCCAGAACGGTGAGAGGAGAGAGGGAACTATGTATGTTTTCTATATTGGTGCACTCTATTCAAAGTCAGAAAATAGATTTAAAGGTATAGTGGAGGATCTTTCTGAACTTTAGATAAGACCCGCCCTCTCCACTTTTTGAATAAGTTTGATTGATTCACCAGAATGATTGACAATTAGGAGGACCAATAGTATAGGTGATCCACCCGGAAGTAAAAAATCCTCCATTATACCTTTAAGTCATTATTAACTGTTAAATCCTTATTTTACCCTAGTTCTCCTATGCACGTTCATGAGAAAAGTAACAATGGGTATCATTCACTAATAATTATGTGAATTATTTGTATGCGTGTAATTTTCCGAATACAAAATATACTGCATAGTAGGGGTGTGACGGTTCAAATTACTCACAGTTTGTTATTAATCACGGTTTTAGGGTCACGGTTTCGGTTCGGTATGTGCTATGTTATTTGACTACCGTCAAATAAAAATAAAGAAAATAAGAACAAAATCAAATTACAAGCAACAGCACAAATAAATAAAATAGAACAAAGATACAAATAAAATAAACCGTGCTTTTCAGGTTATTTATGTATCTAACAGTAGCTTTCAGGTACAGATATTCAATAAAGTAATCAAATGTAAAATAACACCGCACATAATCTTCACTGTATTTAATTAAAGATTAATCAATATAAAACGTACAAAAGCTATTCAGTCAAGAGGAGCGAGTGATTTTCTCATCTTTTGTTGTTTGATTAATATTAAAAACAGACCGCAGGAATATTAGGCTGCTGTCACTTTAAGAAGTAATGCATGGATCCAGTACACTGATACAGATACACATGCATTGTCTTTTTTTTTACAAAAATTTTGATTACGATTTAAAATTTGATTCAACAAAATTCCAGGTTTGCTGTACTTGTTTGTAGGGCTGCACAATTTGGCCAAAAGTTTGTGATTATATATCAATATGGCTATATCATAAGGTAACACTTTATTTTAAGGCAGTGGTTCTCAAACTTTTTTTGTCGCGCCACCCTTTAAACCTTTAAAAAAATCTGATGCCACTTTATTAAGGCAAAGCGTTAACCGCTATTCACGCACTTGAACGCCGTTGCAATGGCTGTTTATTTTTTCTGCTGATCTCCTGCGCCCCCCCTGCAGCCCAACACTTTGAGAACCACTGATTTAAAGTGAAGCAGTTACACGTGGCTACATGTACTTACTATAGTAATAACAGTAAATGATGCATAATTAGAAGTAACTAACCCTAAACCAAACCCCAACCCTAACAGTAACTCTATACTAAGTAGATATAGTTAATTAATATTACTCAGTACTTATTTGAGTAAGTACAATGTAACTACAATGTCACCTTAAAATAGTGCAACCATCATTACAATAATAAATATAGCTGCAAGCAGCAATTAAGGGGCCAAGCACAAAGAAAGCACCATAAGTCATGACAGCATGGCTGGGAGCATCAGACAGAAAATACTAAAAAACAAATATTACTATTGTAATATTTCATTGTAAAATAAAAATTGAATATTGAAGAAAAAAAATGATAATACTCATTTATTGAAGTTAAAGCATCAAAGATAGAAAATCGCTGGGAGCCTCTAAAGCTTCTCTTTTCTTGAAAAATGCTCCTCATTACTAGCTTGGAAAGATGGTTGGCCATGTTGTGTTCCCAAATGCATGTTAAAGCGATCCAAAATTTAGAGCTAATTATTTACTACGGCATTTACTGCATCTGTATTTACTACAGAGCCAAGCTGCTTTGAACCGCTGCAAACACTGGCGGATGTGTGTAAGAGCACAGTGTCGAGCTTCACTCTGAGACGCATGCATATATTTAATTAAATCAGAGCCCTTGCAATTTCATAATTGCACAAAGCCATAACCGCAATTTCATTTTATTTCAATTAATCATGTCCAGCTGTGGCCAAAAGTATTGTCAATGACCTAAATTTTGTGTTTGTAGATTTTTGACATGTTTCAATGGTATACTGGAAATCAATGATTTGTATTTCCTAAGTTTTAAAGGCTTTTATTGGCAAAAAACAAACAAAAAAACATTTAATATATGCAAAAAGTTTGCAATTTGCTCTGGCATGCTGGATATCAGCTTCTGGGACAAACCCTGACTGATGGTTATGCATTCTTGCTTTGTTAGTGCCCGGAGTTGATCACAATTTGTGGACTTCTGTTTGCCCAATCCCTATTTGAGGATTGACCACAAGCTGTTTATGGGATTGAGATCCTGGTAGTTGCCTGGCCATGGATCCAAAATGTCAAAGTTATGATCTCCGAGCCAATTCATAATCCCTCTTGCCTTGTGACATCATGCTGGTAAATGCATGGATCATCACCAAATTGCTCCTGGGTTGTTGGGAGAAGTTGTTCTGCGGGTTGTTTTGATACCATTTATGGCAGGGTTTTTGGGCAGAATTGTGAGAGAGCCCACTCCCTTGGATAAAAATCAACCCCACACATGGATGGTCTCAGGATTCTTCTCAGTTGGCATGACACAGGACTCATGGTAGCGTTCACCTTTTCTTCTCCAAACAATCAATTTTTCAGATGTCCCAAACAGTCAGAAGGGGGCTTCATCAAAGCAAATAACTTTGCACCAGTCTTCTGCTGTCCCATCCTTGTACCACCTGCAGAATTTCAGTCTGATGTTTGTTTTCTTTGAGAGAAGTGGCATCTTTGCAGCCCTTTTTGACATGCCTGTCCAATAGTCTTGGCCTCACAGTGCTGCAGATGCACCTCCTGCTGCCAATATTGAGCAGCTCTGCACTGATGCTGACACGATTCTGTAACGACTCCTCAGAAGGAGACGTCCTGGCGCTTGCTAGACACTCTTATGTTATTATCAAACAACTTGTGCCAGGGCTAAAAAACTGTGAAATTTGGGTTTTTGTGATGAAGTTTTTTGGCCAATGAAGCTTTTTGCAATTATTTCAAATGCATCTGATCAATCTGCACAATAATCTAGAAACAAATTGAATCAACACCACAACAACTGAAGCAGCAAACTTTTATGTCACTGTTAATACTTGGCCACGGTTGTAGTCTATGACTAAAAGTTTATTTATCCATGTAATATTTCATCTTAACACATTTAAAACATTTGAATGCAGATTTTAGTCACTGTGCTCATAGCTGTACATGTGGAGAAAATAACATTAACAGATGAGATCTTGTATTTGTGTGAGCACCCATTCTGACCTTTGAAAGCATATTCACCCAAAAATGAATTTTTTGTCACCACCTACCCTCATAACATGTCACATTTGGTTGCAATACACATCAAGAACCAATGCTGCTTGGTGTCAAGCTATGTTTCCATCCATCTATTTTGTATGTGCATTTTGGGATGTTGCATTAAAAAAAATGGATGGAAACGCCAAGATGCGCATCAATTAAAAAAAAAAAACCAACTCTTACGTACTTTTTTTTATCCGATAAGACGACATGCGCATAAACTACAATGGAAACACATAAAGCCTACTGAATAAATACGCAACAAAAAACTAACATGTCTTTGCTTCACTGGACTAACCAGTGGATCAGTTTTATTGCACAGCATTTGTTGGTTTGGTCATTCTGAAATACCTAAGCCAAAGTCTGATATAATGGTATAATGACCAATGTACCAATGATAATTGGTATAATGACCACCTAGAAGCGTCTAACATGCATCTGAACGCAATATAACATGACAGTGTTTATTGCGTTTCATAATGCGCACACTGAGAGTCATTTATGATGTAGGAAAACAAGCCACAGTGGTTTCCCCGATTCCAACTTCCATTTTTATTACAGATATTTTGCATCAATTTCCCAAGAAGTGATAATTTTGTTCTCTTGAACACACGGGATGGAAACTGTGCTTTATTCGCAAATGATGTGATATTCCACTTTTGCAAATAAGCTAAATTCAATTGAAATTGGCATGGCAAGTTTGAATATGCACTATATTTAAGAAGCTACATTTTCACTGGATTTTCAGAGAAAAAAACAAACATGCATTTTATTTCACGAAAGCTATGGATTGTTTCAGAAGACTTTGAATATAAAGGAATATATTTTTGGAACAATATGAGGGTGAGAGAATTTCTGGGTGAATTATCCCTTTAATTTCTGCATTTTAAGATTAAAAAGGGCTTAGATTTAGGCTTAGGAAGTGATATGCTAAACTCTGGAGCATTATCTGTAGCATTCAAGGTTCTGGAAAGTTCAACAAGATATGGCTGAACGAACCAGAAAAGGCATACTGAATACACAAACACATATCTTTTTCCAAGCTCTATGGGAATCCAATCCTGAAAGTCTCCACAGACTTGGAAAAAAATTCAAAACTTGAAAAATTCAATGGCATTAAGCAGATACTAAAGTCATATAAAGTCATAATACTTAAAGGGATAGGCCTAGTTCACCAAAAAATGAAAATTCGCAGTTGACGGCACCCATTGACTTTCATAGTTGGAAAAAAATGAAACAGCTTTCAAAAACATGAAAACTATTTTTTTTTTAAAGTCAATGGCTACCGTCAAATGTCTGGTTACCAACATTCTTCAAAATATCTTCTTTTGTGCTCAGCAAAAGAAAGAAACACACAGATTTAGAACAACTCTAGGGTGAGTAAATTACAAAATTTTCCTTTTTGGGTGAACTATCCCCTTTAAATCGGTGACATTTTACAATCACATTGTAAAAAAAGAAAGAAAAAGAAAAACAACCCTGCCAACAATCTTCCTTTTCCATAGATGTCACTCCATGTGTGCCATTTAGTAAAACATAACCTAAACCCTAACTTTTATTAGGGTATAACTCAACACATTAATCCAGACAAAAGTAATGTTTTGATGTTGAAGTACAAATTATGCTTTAACTGTGAAATGCGTATTCCACACTCTACTTAGGAAATGCATTGTATAAATGCACATGCATATACATTGAAAAAGTTTTATTTTGTCCCATGTTAATTTACTCTAACGCGAGGTTTGCATAAAAATGTAACTTATTAGATGCATGTCAAAACCTGCATGCCCAAGTATGTTGTCCAGGTAGGCAGCACACTAGGTTTGAGTTACAGACATTATTTCAAGTCATTTAACTTACATAGCTGAGCACAAGAAATTGCTCACTTAATGAAAAACAGCTTCCTTTTAGCTAACGTTATATCAGTGTGCTTTGTTTCAAAGGCCTCATGTGCATGATTTGACATCATTTGGTTATTTATCATTTATCCAAACTAACCAAAACAGGGTGAGGCTCTTAAGTTGCAATTGAACGCACTGCAAACTATGTACTTGAATTGGTGTCTAGACTAGATATATTAATTGCATCATCAAACGCGCAATAACATGTTTGCAAACTCAGACAGGCGTTGACTGTTCTTACCTCGTCCTGTTTCTTAGAAATATCAGTTTGATCAGAGGATGGGTATAATGTTCCAGACCAGATTTGCTGATACAAGTGACCCTTAACCTGTGGTCCAAGATGTGCAGGTCCATCGTTTACTAGTCCACCAGGAAGACGCCGTTGAAAATGTATTCTATACAGTGCAGGTGGGCGCGTTAAATAACGCTACGCGAGATCCGCCTATGTTATGTTACAAGACCCTGCGATCAAAACGCTTCATCCTCGTGCATTGCTGGTGGCTGACTGGTGGGGGTGACACATTCGATGTAATTCGATTCGAGAAATTATTGGAAAGTGGATCGAAAGAAATGTTTACAATTTACATTTACAGTTGGCTTCCTTCAGGGGGCGTTTGGAGCCTCGGAAAGCTCATTCGAATTCACATAGCTGCACAATATGCACATATTTTTAATTATTATTTTAAAGGCTTGTCATCTGACACATGAATAGATATCTACCCTAGCAAGCTGTAAAAAATGTTTTTTGTTTTTTTTTTATCCATATGAAGTCATCACAAGTGATCATGATTACACATGTGATTGGTCGATCTGAGCCGCGCTGAGAAAAGAAACGGGTATCACGTGACAACGCCGTCTGTATTTCACTTCAGCAAACAATCCAGGCAGTAATTTTCACCTGTAAAAATGACATGGAGAAATTGAGAAAAACGTTTGTTCTAAAATAGGAAAATTATTATTTAGATCCATCAAATCCCCTTTCGCGAAGCCCCGCCCACCTTGAGGATCGTATCACGCTAACCGTCTTTCTATCAGTTCATTTTCTTCTACTTGTATGGTTCGGCAGTTGTGTCACACGCCCCCTTGTTCTTAAAGGGACAGCAGCATTTAAGATGGGCCAATTTCACAAAAATAGCTGCTCATGAGGGGAATGAACTGTTAATAAGTTCAGTTCAGATCTTAAATATCAAATCTCTACAATAATAAAACTTTAATTCAATTATTTTACTTACAATAAGGCCTTAATAATATAAAATCCTCCACATTATGCTTTTATGCACTATACACTATTTTCTTCTAGGTCTGCTGTATACAGCCGAAACAAACTTTGTCGCATTTTTTCCTATTATCACTGTAAAGCTGTTATGAAACAATATGTATTGTAAAAAAGCGCTATAGACTATGTAAAGGTGACTTGAGTTAACTTATGCAATATTATTGGCATCAAATTAAACTATAGTAAATCATTGTTTCATAGGCAAGTTTTTTTTTAATGCAGTGAACTCCAAAACCTTACTGCTTTCATTTAAACCAGGCAAATACTACACTGTTACAGAAATTTACCATGATAACACTATAACATAATATAAAATCATATAGGATTTCCTTCAAACAGTGTAAGAAGAGACTACAAATCAACAAAAACGTATTCATTTATTATTTATACACCTAAAATTGAGCTTTTTTTTTATATCTGTGCTCTAATTAAGGACATCATGCTAAAGCATTATTCTGATAACTGCATAATTGAATTGCAGAAATGTAAACCTATAGAGAAGCACCAGCATTTCAGATAAAAGTTTCCTCAAAAACAGGCCAATTGATGAAAGAGAACAATGTCTAAAAACAAGACTGTCATTTTTAAATGATACTACATATAAAATCAGATTGCTGTTTTAATTTTACACTCAAACAGTCTGATACAAAGGCACCGGAGTTTGTCATTGTAGTTCTCAGAATGGCATTTACAACTGTCTTCTTCAAGAGGACCTGAAGACCGCGATCAGTCAGAACAAAACTCTACATGAATTAGATGTCCAGATGGATTGAGTATCATCACAGGTGAAACACTGTTGATTTTACTGCAGAGGGGAGTGTTCCATTGGAATCATAATTCTCGATTCCATCTTTTGGATAAGAGGCACTGTAAAAAAAAAAAAAAACAGACATAAATCAATGTAGCCTACTGATCAAAAGCTTTTGCATTGCTTAGATGTGATGTATTGTGTATGAACAGTTCTACTGAAATTCACCAGATGGCACCATTTACAAAGAAAACACTTTGTTGGGAGTTCAAGCACACAGCGCTTGGATCATTTTTCCAAGGATCAGCATTCTCCCCTAAAAGTGATCGGGCAGACCAAACAGTAAGTCGTAGAGACTTGAAACTTTGAGGGCTCAAAGTACTCACACTACCTACAACGTCACCAAAGCCCGTCCCGATCGGCCTGACGGGGGCGCTACAGCGGTCAAAAGTACGTGATGGCTCATAACTACTAAACTGTTAGGCTCAAGTGTCTTATATCGTTGGAATCCTTGGCTCAAGACGGTCAAAATGCACGCCTCGGATTCGGTGACAATTTTGAGTAATTTTGGATTTTGTGAAAAACATACTTTTGCGCACTAGTCCTGGGTTTTCTGCCCGATTGGAACCAAACCAGTGCAGCAAGATTCTCTGGAGAATTGTCAATAATTATCAAAAAAAGTTGAAATTTTGTTGCACGGTCGCTAGGGGGTGCCAAAATGTTCTATATGTCAGCGGTCACTTTTACAACTTTTTTTTAGTAATTTAAAAAAAAAAAAATGAAAATAAAAAAAATATTAAAATGTCTATAACCACCCAAGCATTAGCCCAAATGACTTGAAAATTGGCATGCACTGTCTTTGTACGTGGTGCCATGATAGTCTATCTATGAGGACATTGGCGTATCTCAAAAAACATGGCCGCCAATTCAATTTGAGTAGCTATCAGACAAGGTTACCGGAAGCTGATCAGAACGAAACTCAGAGGGCATGTTCGACTCATGGCCCTGGAGTTCTGTACGAATTTTGAAAGAAATCGGCCCCTAGTTGGCGCTAACTAGTTTTATGCCTCTGTAATCATGTTGTTTTTCACACAATATTCATATCATTTGCTCTATAGACAAAATAACAGCTGAAAAGTAATGTCAAACTACAGTAATAGCTTTCTTACGTGAAGCAGGTGATGTATTACAAGTTTTATTCATTATAGTAAAACTGTGATTCTACAACATAAGAGCCGACAGTTTTGTGGCAATCAGATAAAATGTAAAGGATTTAACAAACAGTTTGTGCACAAAAAGTTATCATCTATGGTATCACTTAGACTCATACAAGAATCAAGAATCCCCATATAAATCTCAGCAATGGTGATAAAAGTATTCGTGCTACAATGCATGCTGGGAGTCATGGGTGAGTACCTGTGCTGGTACCCAGCATGCATTGCGACATGAAACTTTTAATGTCACCATCGTTGAGATTCAAATGCTGATTCTTGATTTCTGATTGAGATTAGGCTCTGGAAAAGTTCAGTGAATCAAGTCACTAAATTATGAGTTTTATCATTAAAACACAACCATAAACACCTGATTATATTTTCTTATGGCTTTTGTGCCACAACAAATGTGTTTTATAAACACACAGTTACACCAGAATGTTTAATAACAATAATCTGGGGCCTGTAAAGGGGTTCAAATATCTACAACCCCAAATCAGAAAAAGTTGGGACACTGTACAAATTGTGAATAAAAACAGAATGCAATGATGTGGAAGTTTCAAATTTCAATATTTTATTCAGAATACAACATAGATGACATATCAAATGTTTAAACTGAGAAAATGTATCATTTTAAGGGAAAAATAAGTTGATTTTAAATTTCATGGCATCTACACATCTCAAAAAAGTTGGGACAAGGCCATGTTTACCACTGTGTGGCATCCCCTCTTCTTTTTATAACAGTCTGCAAACGTCTGGGGACTGAGGAGACAAGTTGCTCAAGTTTAGGAATAGGAATGTTGTCCCATTCTTGTCTAATACAGGCTTCTAGTTGCTCAACTGTCTTAGGTCTCCTTGCCGCATCTTCCTCTTTATGATGCACCAAATGTTTCTATGGGTGAAAGATCTGGACTGCAGGCTGGCCATTTCAGTAGCCGGATCCTTCTTCTACGCAGCCATGATATTGTAATTGATGCAGTATATGGTCTGGCATTGTCATGTTGGAAAATGCAAGGTCTTCCCTGAAAGAGACGACGTCTGGATGGGAGCATATGTTGTTCTAGAACTTGGATATACCTTTTAGCATTGATGGTGCCTTTCCAGATGTGTAAGCTGCCCATGCCACACGCACTCATGCAACCCCATACCATCAGAGATGCAGGCTTCTGAACTGAGCGCTGATAACAACTTGGGTTGTCCTTGTCCTCTTTAGTCTGGATGACATGGCGTCCCAGTTTTCCAAAAAGAACTTCAAATTTTGATTTGTCTGACCACAGAACAGTTTTCCACTTTGCCACAGTCCATTTTTAATGAGCCTTGGCCCAGAGAAAATGCCTGCGCTTCTGGATCCTGTTTAGATATGGCTTCTTTTTTGACCTATAGAGTTTTAGCTGGCAACGGCGAATGGCACGGTGGATTGTGTTCACCGACAATGTTTTCTGGAAGTATTCCTGAGCCCATGTTGTGATTTCCATTACAGTAGCATTCCCGTATGTGATGCAGTGCCGTCTAAGGGCCCGAAGATCACGGGCATCCAGTATGGTTTTCCGGCCTTGACCCTTACACACAGAGATTGTTCCAGATTCTCTGAATCTTTGGATGATATTATGCACTGTAGATGATGATAACTTCAAACTCTTTGCAAACTCCTTTCTGATATTGCTCCACTATTTTTCGCCGCAGCATTGGGGGAATTGGTAATCCTCTGCCCATCTTGACTTCTGAGAGACACTGCCACTCTGAAAGGCTCTTTTTATACCCAATCATGTTGCCAATTGACCTAATAAGTTGCAAATTGGTCCTCCAGCTGTTCCTTATATGTACATTTAACTTTTCCGGCCTCTTATTGCTACCTGTCCCAACTTTTTTGGAATGTGTAGCTCTCATGAAATCCAAAATGAGCCAATATTTGGCATGGCATTTCAAAATGTCTCACTTTCAACATTTGATATGTTATCTATATTCTATTGTGAATAAAATATAAGTTTATGAGATTTGTAAATTATTCCATTCCTTTTTTACTCACAATTTGTACAGTGTCCCAACTTTTTCTGATTTGGGGTTGTATATCTAAAACACAAAACCACCACACAATAGCAGAGGATATCCCTCATTGGCACATTCTGCTCTGTAAAATAATTATTTTCAAGGGTTTTGCATTTGAAATCATATTTAAACTTTATAAAATCATTAAACTTTGTCATAATTTACCTCTTCAATAATTCATTTTATGCATCATATTTTGCGATATCACATTATGATTGCAATGACACCTGAAAATTATGTTTTAAATGGGAGGCCTGAAATACGCATTTTCTTAACTTTCGTTTATTTCATTATAATAGTCTTATTTTTTACTACTTACTAATGTGTTTCTATAATTCATATTTAGACATTATAAAATCACTATTATAACATTTACAATAACATTCGTAAATTCCCGTATATTTCCTGCAATTCCCAAATCTCCTTTTTTGATCAGACTGACAAAAGTTAAGACAATTTTACATCATTTAAAAAGAAATAGCAAAGTATAAAAAAAGGTAATTGCGACTTTTTATCTTAAATTTCTGACTTTTTTCTCGCAATTGTGAGTTTACATATTGC
Organism: Squalius cephalus; assembly: GCF_949319135.1. Lineage (NCBI taxonomy): Eukaryota > Metazoa > Chordata > Actinopteri > Cypriniformes > Leuciscidae > Squalius > Squalius cephalus. Next base: position 43,648,564 of record NC_137126.1, on the reverse strand, counting down.
AATTCTTCCTTTTTTTCTCCAGAATTGCGTGATATAAAGTTGCAATTGCGAGTTATAAAGTCAGAATTGCTTCATATAAAGTCGCAATCGCCTGTTTTAAAGTCAGTCTTTTTTTCCTCAGAACGGACTTTATGACAGGCAATTGTGACTTTTTATCTCGCAATTCTGACTTTATTTCTCACAATTGCGAGTTTATATCCCGCAATTCTGAGAAAAAAGTCAGAATTGTGGCATAAAAAGTCACAGTACTCTTTTTAAAAATATATATTTTGAGGTGGAAACAAGCTTCCATAGTATCTATATAGATATTAGACGTCATATTGAATTTAAAGCCGCGGTCACACTAGATTTTGAGCAAGCAAAATTTCTATGGGCACTGCAATTATATTTATAATATAAACATAAATTCAACATATAACAAATAACAAATAAATCCAAAAAGTAAAAATATACAATCTACTCCATTTTCCTGCAAAAATGTGCATTATTTTAATTAATTTTAGGTCAAACCATGGCTTATCTTTACAAAGATATGGCTTATCTTTACATGAGCTAGGTTTCCTGTTTCCTGCATTCGCATACATATAAATGGGAGTCAATGAAATGAAAATTTTAGTGTGACCGCCCATTAACGCGGATGAAAATGAGGCTGGAAGGTATGTTGTTAAACAACAAATGCACTGTACTTCCATACCTCACAGCCTCATTTTCATTCCCAACAAAAACTAAATATGGCGCTGCCCTGACTAAAGGTCTATTATGCAGTATGCAATAATCAGTATGCTAATATTTTATACCAAACATCGCCTTTCTTTGTTCTTACTCACTTGTATAGTGCACATTTACATCCCAGCCCTCTTTTAACCAAGCAGCGTTTCTGGTCTCTTCTCTGGACTGCAGGTCTTTATAAGCTAAAACAAATGAAATATATGCAGTACAACTGAGAGACACTTATTAATATGCAATGATCAGAAGAAGAAGAAAAGGATGTTCTTACCCCACAAATGATGAACAACATACAAATCACCGATCTGTGTGAAGAAGCCGCCCACTGCTTCATTGTTTTCCTGTCTATATTTGATTGCTCGAGCCCTGGAACATGATAAAACAGATTAAATATGCAACAAGGTGATATCAATATTTTTCACAAATCACACATAAACTTACCAATGATTTCCCCATTCAATCATCGTACCAGGCTTGATTGAGAAATTTCAGGACAAACAAACGTTAAAAACGGTGTGAAATGCAATGCAATATATTATTAAAAAAAGCTAAATTAAATGGCCTTTACTAGTAGTTGATATGATCTCAGTTCATAAATGTTGGGTCCAGTTCTGGGCACAGGCTCGTTCCAGAAACTAAACTCCAGAAGAAGCTGGTTGCGCCGAGAGATCAACATTTTGCTCCTTTCTTTTCGAAATGCAAGATACGTCTGTACAGGAAACATTTTGGTAAAGGACATAAATATGTGACATTATTAAATGCATTTTTTTAAGAGCACAGAGATGTGTTAAATACCGCATTGAGGTTGAGCTTGTGCAAACACTCCATAAGAGCAGGATATCCACCAGAGTATCTCCAGAGATGCACTACAACCACAAAACAGCATGTGTCACTCTAGTACTGTAACATCGTATACAAAACATCCACCGTGCTTGAAAAACCAAGTGATGCATCACTGATAAAAACGAGAAAGTAAATGCTTAATTCCATATGTGAAATTTACTTAAATGTGAGTGCAAAAACTGACAAAGTACAAACTACTAAGATTTTTCTTAGAACAAAAAAAAATCCTTTAATTCACAAAGGACACATTAAATTGATCAAAAGTGACAGTAAAGACATTTATAATGTTACAAAAGATTTCGATTTCAAATAAATGCTGTTCTTTTGAACGTATTATTTATCAAAGAATCATTTCAACACTGATACAAACAAATGTTTCTTGAAATTGGCATATTAGAATGATTTCTGAAGGATCATGTGACACTGAAGACTGGAGTAATGATGCTGAAAATTCAGCTTTGATCACAGGAATAAATTACATTTGATTTATTTTTGTTATATTTTAAATTGCAATAATATTTCACTATATTACTGTTCTTACATTTTTGTTCAAATTAATGCAGCTTTGGTGAACATTAGACACTTTTCCCAAAATATTAAAAAAGTAACTAACCCGAAACTTCTGAACAGTGTATATACAAAAATAATTGTATTTATAAAGCACGGTAAAAACAACAGTAGTTGACCACTGTGCTGTACAACCAAACTTAAAGGGATAGTTTATCCAAAAATGAAAATTCGGTCATCATTTACTCACCCTCAAATTGTTCCAAATCTGTATGAGTTTCTTTCTTGTGTGGGACATAAAAGAGGATATTTTAAAGAATGTTGGTAATGATGGACCCCATTGACTTCAATGGCATGAAAAATAAAATACTATGGAAGTCAATGGTGGCCACCAACTGTTTAATTATAAACATTCTTCAAAATATCCTCTTTTATGTTTCACAAGAGAAAGAAACTCATACAGGTTTGGAACAACTTGAGTGTGAGTAAATGATCACAGAATTTCCATTTTTGGGTGAACTGTCCCTTTAAAAGAAGACACTGCAGACATAAGAAAGTACAGTATATAGACCACAATGCAATAAAAAGAGTAAGCATTTATAAGACACTAACAGTTGCTTAACTTAGATTTAAATTCAGATTCTGTTAAACTCTGAGACTACTCCACAGTTTTGTCCCAGACAACGAAAAAAGCTAAATACTTTGTTTGTCATCTCACCTGCTTGATCCTGTTCACCACACCAGGTGTTCCAGCTTCCAACGACTTCACATGGATAATCTGCATCACGATGGAGTTCTTTCTGAACCTCATCCCTAAAATTAGACAGTGGGATTTAAAAAAAAAACAAAAAAAACAAAAACATGGTTATTAATTTAAACTTAGCATATACAATATGGTCAATGGACTATTAAGAACCACATGAAATGGTTTTGACATGACATATCGATGCTATACTATCACTGTAAAAAAAAAAAAAAAAAAAAATTGCTGCCTTAAATTTTTTAAGTACAATCAACTTGGATGTTTGAGTCATTTCAACTTAGATTACATTAAACTGATTTTTTAAACCGAATTGAATCTTCTTTAACTTAAAAAAAAGTTGAAAATTGCTTAACTTATTTTGATGAGTTAAAACAATGTATAAACATATGTTGTCATAATTTATTGATCATATCATTTTTTTTTTACAGTGTAATGATAACATATCACTGTCACATGGGACAATCAAGGAATCAAAGTACATCAAATCTAGACAATGCAGACCTGAGAGTGTCATACTGAAAGCAAGGCTACATACGAAGAAAATAGACTTGATCGGCTGTATTATGATTATGATTACTTACGACAGTTTGTTGTATGCCTCCATGCACTCTGGCTTGACATTGTGAACTGGAAGAAAAAACAGGATTTGAAGATGTCAGGAAAAACAAATGGACCAGTATCTTATTTTTGTAACGTTTTTTGAATTCAGTGAAATCCCTTGTGATTTTATCACTCAAATCAACCGTTATATGAAATATCACCCTCATTTTTCTAAACCCAATTTTTATTACAATTCTCCATGCAGCTGGTCTTCTGAAAACAAATTAAATCTTCAAATAAACTCTTTGGAAGCTGATTTATTAAGGCAATTAGTGTAAAACAAACAGTTTAGGCTGTTTTCTGGAGCCAAACGACAAGAAAGCACATCATTCATGCATGGGAATATTTTTAGCAATTCCTATCAACTATATTTCATGCACAATTTCTCCCAAGGCATGAACATTTGAGCGCATCCTAGAAGGTTTTAGATGGATTGGCTCACATTGGATCTTGTAGAGGTTGCTGGTTTCTTTCTTGGAGAGCAGATTGGAGTGGGCATCTTTCCTGGCATCCACTTTGTGTGCAAACATGGAACTCAACCAGCCTTCATCACTTTTATTCGCAAAACCTCTAAAGATTCACAAGCAAAACTGTTTCAGCAAGTGTTCAATAAATATATAGGCTAAATGATGCGTCACAAGCTGCAATGTGCAGTAGTATAAGAAAGCGTGTAAGCACATGGGTAGTTAGTTGATGTGACGTTTCAAGGAGTGGCAGCAATGACATGCTAAATTCCATCTTAAATAATTATTATGCATGCAGTTTTAGTGACTTAATATTAACTTTTAAAGTGCATACGTGGGTAAAAAATTAATGCAAACATTAGATGCATATTGTTACATAAGATGAATTTAGTCAATAAAAATACATTTTAATGATAATTTACATGTGGAGAGCTTACTTCGCTATACTTTGGGGACAAATATGCTCCCTGTGGAGACCACTGAGTCATAAATTAATTCATGTTTTTTACTCTAAATATGCAAAAGGTTTTCTTTGGTAGAATTAGCCTGTAGATATTATTATTTTTAGCTTTATACAGCAGTCTATGTATGTCTTCATTAGACAGGTAGGAAAAGTGCGTGTGTGTGTGTGTGTCTGCAAACTGTGCGTGTGTGTGTGTGTGTGTGTCTGCAAACTGTACATTATGTTATATATAAACAGCTTATATATCATGTTTTTTGAAAATGTAAAAAGGCAGAAAGTTTTCTGTATGGGTAGGCGTCTAGGCGATAGAATATACAGTATATAAAAATAATTATGTCTGTGATAGGAATATGTGTGTGTGTGTGTGTGTGTGTGTGTGTGTGTGTGTGTGTGTGTGTGTGTGTGTGTGTGTGTAACCTCAGATTGCTCCAAGTATACTGTAAATTGCTATGGTTAAAAGCATCTGCTAAAATATAATAATTACAATAATACTACTACTACTTCATAAAACTTACCAATAGCCTATTCAAACTCTTAAAATAAAACTTATAAGTAAAAAGTTCCTATTCCAAGTTAAAAGTTCCTATTCCAAGTTAAAAGTAAGTGCTCAAAGACAGAAATTATTGAAATGTCAGAGGAAATATGTAATGTGAATAATCTAGCAATATTGCATATGCATTGTGGTGGGTGCAAATTTAGAAACTAGGCTATATTGATTTTTTGCACTCGAAGAAATTCCCTCATCAGAGTGCAGGACTCTTATGCAGCACTAAAACCAACACTTTCGCTTATACATTTACATGTGTATATATATATATATATATATATATATATATATATATATATATATATATATATATATATATATATATATATATATATTTATAAACTACCCACATACTGAATATGACTGAATTGACTCTAGATCTGCACTTTTACTTGCATTGCTGATTAACTTTACTAGCAATTGTATCGTATTACAAGCAACTTTCTCAGTGACAAAAGCACATTACCTGGCCAGCCATGCTGAATGCACCTTGTTGATGAAATGCTGCTGTCTCTTGAGGATTTGTAGAGAGCGTGTTGCCGCCATTATTCTCGCTGTTGTTTATAGATTAGCGTCTATATGAAGTTGCAGGAGTTGCAACACACGCGCTTCTCTGAGTTAATGTTTGACGCGCGTGAACTGTTGGACTTCAGCTCCATATGTGCGCCAGTGATTCATGAAACGTCACTTTTAGAAACTCATTAATCACGACGATTAATCTGCTGATTTGGTCGCTGATGTAATTAAAATCCAGTCAAAAAAGGAAAGGAAAAAAAGGGTATTTTACGGTTATCCGGACCACACGTAAATGTACTATACGGTTACCCTAACCCTAACCCTAACCCTACCCAAATAGGTGTGGTCCGGATAACCATATAGTTCCAAAAAAAGTTTAAACCAAGCTGGTTTGCCCGGTTTAACTTGTCTGTTGACTAGTTTTTTGGGGTAAATGGGTTAAAAAATGAATAATAATTAATGAAATCAGACTAATTGCAATGAGCAAGCACATTTGCTGCCTAAATACCATAGATATATGCTAATTATTTGTAAGGAAGATGTGACTGATATATGACGTTGTTCACTTGAATATCTTGCAGGGTGAGGAATACGTTTTAGAAGTATACAATATTTTATTTAATACTTTTCTGATTTATTCAGCAATGAAGGAATAAATTGATCAAACGTTGCAATCCAAAGAAATGCATCATACTTTTCACACACAAAATTAAGCAGAACAGTTGTTTTTCAACATTAATAATAATAAATGTTTCTTGAACTCAGCATATTAGAATGATTTCTGAAGGATCATGTGACACTGAAGACTGGAGTAATGATGCTGAAAAATCAGCTTTGCATGACAGGAATAGATATATTAAAATATAAAACGGTTATTTTAAATTGTATTAATATTTAATAACATTTACTCTATTTTGAACAAATAAATGCAGTCTTGGTGAGCATAAGAGACTTCTTTCAAAGACATAAAAAATGCTGCAGACCCCAAATTTTGGAATGGTAAGTAGTATAAAGTAATTGGATAAATGTTGTTTACAATGATTTTACACAAAGTCTAGCTTTGCATTGCTCCACACATGTCAACTACCCATTTTGTTAGATATGTTTTAAAGTCTAAGGTCACTAATGCTATCAAATCCTGATATATACATCATTCTACTGAACCATTGTTCCCTTAACGGCAGAAACCGATCCATCAACTATGACTTGATCCAATTTACCATGTGGGGGAGTGTGAGTCTAGATTCAAATCAGTTTAGAGTCTCAATTATATGCAAGTTCAAAAATACATTTGCAGTTTACATGCCTATGGATTGTCCAGAATGTTTTTTGAATAAATAATACATTTCAGGTCTTTTTTCCACTATGATTCACTTGGAGGTTTGGGAGTGTTTCTTTGGTGCTGTTGAGTAAGTCTTTAAATTCTTGGTCCACGCAAATGTCCTACAAAAAAAAATAATGTTAGAAATAAAGACCAATAAATATCAAAGGAAATATGAGAAATGAATGGGTAAGGGCCACTTACAGAGAAGTCCAAGAACTCGACTGCAGACTCTAGATTTGCTTGAACCGATTTTAGAATGGCGAAGCATCCCGCTGACTGCATTGGGTTCCTAGACATCTGGATCATACCGAAAACCAACAGAATTAGTCATAATAACACATAGAGAAATGCTGTAAATCTCTTCTGACGCAGACTTGAAAGTTTACGCTCAAAAGCCACTTTAGTATTACTTGCTTCAATAATTCAGCTGCTGTTCCTATTCTAATGTTTCATACTTTGAGAATTCGTAGAGTTGAGTTCACTTTGAGGCCCAGCGCTAAATGCACGGCTCCTTCAAAGGGTATGCGATTATTGCTGCAGACAAAGAAAAAAGACAATACTGAAGTATTTTTGGCAATGGAAGTATAAGTGTCTGTCATTTTATTGACTGTTTGCTGAGTCTGGTGTTTGTTGATTTCACCACTGCAAATAAATCATGAATAAATGTGCATTGTGAACATCCAAACAAATTTAGCAGACAAACACAGAACAGTTCCTGCCGTCTACCATCTCATAATTACGGCAATAAATCAAGACAACTGTCCACGTGTGCATGTAGGGAACAATAAGTGAGGGCAGTTTTTGCCTTCAAAACATTGACTCGTCGGTGAGCACAGTTATGATATATAACCATACTATGACGACAGTACCTAATGTTCAGATCCTCCAGTGTATTGTTGTTTTTGAGTGCTTCCTCTAGAGCCACGGCACCTTCTTTGCCCAGGCCGTTGTACGACAAGTCCAGGGTCCGCAAGAAGATATTTCCCTTAAAAAAAAAAAAATCCAAACAGACCGACTGTAGTAACGTGCAGAAATTAAGTGCTCCTTTTTAAAGGGGTCATACCATATATAAGATTCTATATATATATATATATACACTCAACCTTTCGCCTTCAGAACTGCCTTAATTCTACGTGGCATTGATTCAACAAGGTGCTGAAAGCATTCTTTAGAAATGTTGGCCCATATTGATAGGATAGCATCTTGCAGTTGATGGAGATTTGTGGGATGCACATCCAGGGCACAAAGCTCCCGTTCCACCACATCCCAAAGATGCTCTATTGGGTTGAGATCTGGTGACTGTGGGGGCCATTTTAGTACAGTGAACTCATTGTCATGTTCAAGAAACCAATTTGAAATGATTCGAGTTTTGTGACATGGTGCATTATCCTGCTGGAAGTAGCCATCAGAGGATGGGTACATGGTGGTCATAAAGGGATGGACATGGTCAGAAACAATGCTCAGGTAGGCCGTGGCATTTAAACGATGCCCAATTGGCACTAAGGGGCCTAAAGTGTGCCAAGAAAACATCCCCCACACCATTACACCACCACCACCAGCCTGCACAGTGGTAACAAGGCATGATGGATCCATGTTCTCATTCTGTTTACGCCAAATTCTGACTCTACCATCTGAATGTCTCAACAGAAATCGAGACTCATCAGACCAGGCAACATTTTTCCAGTCTTCAACTGTCCAATTTTGGTGAGCTCGTGCAAATTGTAGCCTCTTTTTCCTATTTGTAGTGGAGATGAGTGGTACCCGGTGGGGTCTTCTGCTGTTGTAGCCCATCCGCCTCAAGGTTGTGCATGTTGTGGCTTCACAAATGCTTTGCTGCATACCTCGGTTGTAACGAGTGGTTATTTCAGTCAAAGTTGCTCTTCTATCAGCTTGAATCAGTCGGCCCATTCTCCTCTGACCTCTAGCATCAACAAGGCATTTTCGCCCACAGGACTGCCGCATACTGGATGTTTTTCCCTTTTCACACCATTCTTTGTAAACCCTAGAAATGGTTGTGCGTGAAAATCCCAGTAACTGAGCAGATTGTGAAATACTCAGACCGGCCCGTCTGGCACCAACAACCATGCCACGCTCAAAATTGCTTAAATCACCTTTCTTTCCCATTCTGACATTCAGTTTGGAGTTCAGGAGATTGTCTTGACCAGGACCACACCCCTAAATGCATTGAAGCAACTGCCATGTGATTGGTTGATTAGATAATTGCATTAATGAGAAATTGAACAGGTGTTCCTAATAATCCTTTAGGTGAGTGTATATATATATATATATATATTTATATATATATATATATATATATATATATATATATATATATATATATATATATATATATGTATTATTTTTTTTTTTTTTTAAATAAAAATATAATTCATGTAACTTAATTTCAATAAATATCTAGTTCAGTCTTGAAACTCTAGAGGGCGCAGGCTGATAGGTCCTCTACATGCAGTCTGGAGGCAATCACATCATTACCACATGGCACAAGCTGATTGGCCTCTGCTGACCCTGCAGCCAATGAGAATGCTTGCTCAACATTAAATAGTCTGGTTCATTGTTTGCTATAAACTAGTCAGAGTTCCTCTGAGACCCTCCACCTCCCCCAGCTCCACCTGCCTATCTGCTATGGGATTCATATATGTTTATTTATGCAGCATATTTTACAAGGTCACATAAAGTGTCTGTGTGTTTATTAGCAGTAGTCTGCTAACATTTCCATATTCAATGACATGCTAAAACTATTCCAAGAGATCTTGTGATGGAAATCCTCCTTATTAATTCATTTATTTTTGGACAGGGGAGGAAGTTTCAGTATGTTTTTATAGTTGAATGAACTCTTTTATCTCAAAACATCAAATACACTTTAATTCCTTGTGATAAGTCTCCTTTACTGCATAGAACGGAGGATCTAACAGCATTTTACTCTATCTCAGTTGTTAAATCTTGACTTGATCAATGGATTTTAGGCTGAAGTAAATTCTTAGCATGAGTGACTGACTCTGGCAGAGGAAGGACTTTATTTTTCTCTTACCCCCAGGCCTTCAGCAAATGCAATGGCTCCTTTTCCTCGAATGCAGTTCCAAGCCAGATTGAGTGACTTCATTCCCGTGTTCTCGGCAATAGCAGCACCCAGGATTTCCCCTGAGGGGAGGAGAAAGATGCCGAGCAACATGGGGGAGTAACTGTTATTAATTCAGTGTATTATTGTGCCTTTCACTTATAATTTGATTTCTGTATGATCTGACTGACTAGTAATTTAGGCCCAAAATATAGAGGTCCCCTTGTGAGTGACCCTCTCCCTCAAATAAAAAGTTATAATATAATGAGTGACTGCTCATTAAGACTGCATTAAATTGATAAAAAGTGACAGTAAAGACATTTAAAATTTTACAAAATATTTCTATTTCAAATAAATGTTGATCTGTGCATCAACAACATCCACAAACATATTAAGCACCACAACTGATTTCCATATTAATAATAATCAGAAATGTTTTTTGAGCAGCAAATCAGCATATTAGAATGATTTCTGAAGGATCATGTAATGCTGAAAATTCAGCTTTGATCACAGGAATAAATTAAATGTTAAAATATATTATATTCAAATAGGAGAAAGTTTTTTTTTTTAATTATAATAATATTTATAATAATACAAATAAATGCATCATTGGTGAGCAAAAATCTTACAGACCCCAAACTTTTGAATGGTAGTGTATTACGTACAGTATAATAATAGCATTTCCTTAAACTGTTTCCATTTTCAAAGCTCTTAAATAAATAAAAACACAATGAATATCATATTTGATTTATATTACTATATCAGGCCTTATTGGCCACGTTTTCAATGGTCACCAGGGTAGCCTGCCAAGAATAAGCAAGCAGTGTATGATTATAAAAGCAAAGCCATCATCACCATATGCAATATGAACAGAGATGTGCCAGTGGAATCTGTTAAGGATGTATGAATCATGGCAGGTCATGGAGGAGTTCCTCTTGATGAATATATGCAATATTTTATTGAGGCAATTTCCCTATTTTCACACTGTCATTCATGCTGACAGCTATGGGGCTTTAGGACTACGTTCTATATCCCTCATCATCATACTGGGGTTTCTGATCATTTGAGATCCAGCCCTCTGGATATGGAGATGTTTGCAAATAGGAAGATATTGTGCTTGTGTTGAAGCTGAATATCATTTCCAATTTGCATAGCAGTTAAGAAGAGGGCACTTAGCTATAAAAAAACCAACATTATTTTGAAAAATTGCTTTTCCATACTTTCTCACAGAAAGATAATCTTTGGTGAGCCAGATGTGTTTGAAAACAGCAGATTTGAAGGTTTTTATCAGCAAGTTTTGCCACTCTGACATAATATCTATGTTTGTCCAAATCTAAAAAAATAATATTTAACAGTGCAAGTCAAAAGTTTGTTTAAAAACAAATGCACAACCTCTATTTGAAGTTGGCATGAAATGGAAGTTTTCTGTTGCAGGAATGCAACTTCAAAAAGCTCAAAATGCTCAGAACAAAAATGCTAATGTAACCTGAGAGTTCTCTTTTGATTAGTGAATTGAAACTAAATTACAACAATTTTGTGCCTAGACAATAGACATTTTATTTTATTACACTCAGGAGTGATGAAAAAGAGAAACTGGCATATTTAATTTGATTGCCATTGTGTAATATTTCAGCGAAGGTTAATGTTCCTTTATTGTCATGCATGTGTTAGATCAAATCTCAAGCTGTTTTCTTCTAGTATACTAAGTGACCATGCAATAGTCTTCCAGTTCAAGTGTTATGTGCAAGCATTCAACATTAGACAGCCAAATAACACTAAATGCCCCTTTAAAAGCAAGAGGTCTGCTGTAATCATGTCTAAGCTCAAGGAGTGAACCTTTCAACCGCAAGCTTTTCACATCATCTCACACCTGCCATATCTGCGAATCTGTTGTGACTCAGGTCGAGGTGCTGGAGTTTCTGGTTGCCGATCAGAGCTGGAGACAGGAGTCTGGCCGCTCGCTCATCCAGATGGTTCCCGGAGAGGTTGAGAGAGAATAGGGTAGTGTTTTCCAACAGCATGCTGGACAGAGCCCTGGCTCCATATTCACCCATCCGGTTTTCTGACAAATCAATGTCTGGGAGGGAAAAACACAATTAACTCCATAATCGTAAAAGTTTTACTTTTGAATTTACAGCAAAATATCTGAGATACTTTTTCAAATGAGTAATGCAAGTCACTTTATTCCTATTTATTGACTGCATCCATTCTTCCCCAATCCGGCAGCAACAATTCAATTCACATTTATTTGTATAGCGCTTTTAACAATACATATGAATGTGTCTACATTACAATTTAATGTAATTAGTGTTCAAATAATGTATTTCAGAAATGTACATATATAGCTAATAATTTATTAATTTAAGGCAGAAACAATGAGCTCATTGAAGTAATTATTACAAGTTGTGAACATAATACAATATAGAAAATTTACAGAACACAGCTGAAAAATTTGTTTGAGCTGCGCCCTCTACTGTACAGGCGTGAATCTGCTTTTCCTTCAACCTGAGGCCTGTTCATTTCATTTTTGGTGTGAAAGGGCCTTAACATTTGCCAAAAATAGAACTTTTGTTTGTTATTAAAAAACAAGCAAGCAAACAAGCCCAGCTCAGGTGAGAAAAAGTAACGCAAAAGAAATGTAACGCATTACTTTCCATTAAAAGTAACTAAGTAACGCAATTAGTTACTTTTTTGTATAGGGACACATTACTTTTAAAAGTAACTTTCCCCAACACTGCAAAAATATATATTTTTGAAGTTGTAAATAAAACAAAGATTATTGGAGCACATTTTAGAAAAATACTATTTCAGATTTTCTTCTTCAAAATTTCACATTTAATTCAATGTCTTTGCTTGCCAATTCTTAGTAATTATTTGTGAAATTTACAAGCAATTTCTGAGTGAAAATTGTTTAATCCTTCACCTTTTTTTCAGTGAAAGTGTGTGTTTAATAACATTCACATCAACAGAATTAACTCCATTTCATAATTCTATTATTTGAACTGGATAATTTCTATTAAATGGTCACTATCAGTCTAGCACCGTTGTGTGTGCTCAGATATCACAGTGCAGGACAGGAATGATAAAACACCTTGCAAAATACTGGGTTCTAAAAGATTCCAGACTGTCCGATCCCCATGTTCCTCTACAAAATACATGACAAGACTGTCTCACGGATAAGATCAAACAGACTTGAAGTTCACACTGCTAGTGAATCCCAAATAAAAGTCCAACAGGAAACAAGCCAGTATTGTAAAGTAGAAGCAGTGTGTGTCACCTGTGATGTAGCAGTTCTCTTTGAGCATGTCAGCGATGGCAGCGGCGCCCATTCCCTCCATACAATTATCTCGCAGATTCAGTTTCAAGATGGAGATGTTGGTCACCAGAGAAACCGCCAGAGCTTTGGTTCCCTATAGAGGAGGGTTTTTACAATGTTTAACGTTGTTTTGTTACCCTTTATGCTGTGTATCCACCAAAGCATTTTTTCCTAAGGCCAGCAGTTTTTTATTTAAATGGGAGCGCCGTGTATTGCAACAGTCGGGTTCCAGAACTAAAAATCCCATTCATTTTCACAATAGGAGAAGTGATTTTTAACATATAAACTTTAAAAAAAAGACCTACTAATATGTTATATGGTTTTACTGAAGCCATCAGCCCACATTATTTTAACTTACTTTTAAATAATCATGTTTAACGGTGGGAATCCTCATGAAAAATGACATTACCCATGATTCTGCAATAATATCTTGACCAATCAGAGAACTGAAACAAACAAATCATGCCAAATAGAGTGCAACAGTCAGTTCCATAAATTTTCTCCATAAGGGAATTGATTTTGATCTATAACTTATAAACCTTTAAAGACTATGAAGTTGTTAACTCCCAGCAAGCAAGTTTGCGTTTAAAAGACGTCTAATAGCCGTCCAAACACAGACCAGACATCTAGGCTAAAACAAGGCAAAATTTGGGCTGTGAGTGAAAATTGAATAGATGTCTAAACCATAGCCCAAGAATAGACTAGTCATTATTTAGATAACAAAGAAATGAAATGAGAGAAGAAATGAAACCAAACACCTTGTAATCATTGTACTTTGCTTACATGATGGAATATCATACATCTCGCAAGTTATTTTGGCAAAAACGACATGTAACCAAATTCAAGGTTATTTTGGCTAGAAGTGGGTTACTCATATCCGGACTATATCAGCTCTATAGACCTTACGTAGCCCCGCCCTTTTTCAGCGTTAACCTATAGTTAACCTAGATGGTGAAATGACGGCTATTGCTTGCTGGGCTTCTGCTGAAGCCATCAGCTCTTTTTATTTGAACTTATTTTTAAAAATAATCATGTGTAACACTGGATATAGAAAAACGTAGAAAATGTAGAAAAACTACATTACCCATGAGGCTGTGCAGAAAATTACACCAATCACAGAATCGAAAAAAGCTACAGGCTCCAAATTACCTCTTTAGCCCCGCCCACTCCAATGAAGCACTGCGAATGGCATACCGGTAATCGATTATACGTATAATGAACATTTGTAAATAAGTAGTTTTATATTTCTCCATCGTTTCTAAATAATTCAATTATGCGGTTCACGGTGCTTCATGGGATTGTAGTTCTTTCCCTAAAAAAAAACGTCTGACATTAAACCTGTTTCTTTGTTCTTACCTGTGATCCCAATCCATAATGCATCATGTTGATTTCAGTCTGTTTAATATTTCGGAGGAAGTAGGATACAGGAATTACTTTCAGCATCTTACAAGCCTCTTTGTAGCGAGACTGGCCTGTAGGGTCATATGCTTGTTTTTCATCTAAAAACAATCAGAATATCTCTCATTTGTTTGATAAGATATCTCTAGTATAAATTATGCAAATTGGTAAAATATTTACAGTTGCAATGGTGATAAAAGAAAAAATTCTCAATCAGTATAGACAAACACAGACAAGAACCAATACTAGGATGTTATGAATGGTTGCCCTTGCATTGCTACTGTATGTGGTTGCTAAAGTGATCTATGTGGTGTTTAGCATGTTTCTATGTGGTTTCTAGGATGTTCTTACTAGCCCAAGCAATGAGTCAAGGTTTGGATAGTTAGCATGTCTAGTTAATCATTTCACTTAATGGGTTAGTCCACCAAAAATGAAATTTCTGTCATTAATTACTCACCCTCATGTCGGTTCCAAGCCTGTAAGACTTTTTTTCATCTTCAGAACACAAATGAAGATCTTTTGAATGTAATTTGAGAGCTTTCTGTCCCTCCATTGACAGCTACGCAACTAACACTTTGATGCTTCAAAAAGTTCATAAAGAGATCGTAAAACGAATCGATATAAATCGAATGGTTTAGTCCAAATTTTCTGAAGAGACTCGATCAATTTATATGATGAACAGATTTAATTTAGTCTTTTATTCACATATAAACATTCATCAACTCACACATCAGTTGTGGTAAACAGAAGCTCAAGCATGTTCGCTTGACGTGCAAGAACCAATGAGGTTCATTCTCGTGTTACGCATCACGTTTGAGCTTCTGCAAGAACCAATGAGATTTGTTCTCACATGTCAAGCAAGTTCAGTTGAGCTTCTGTTTATGTTTGCCGATCAATGTTAAAGTCTTTGGCTGCATCTGAAATCGTATACTTCCCTACTATAGTAGTGAAAAACAGTGACAAAAGATGTCTGAGTTCACAGTACTCATAAAAGAGAAGGCAAAAGTACCTGGATGATCTACTACTTCCAGCGAGCTTCTGAAGTGTGAATACGACGGACACTTTACTATCCTATGAGGCCACAGGAGAGGATTTGTGAATGACAGTGATGCGAAGCAACTGACACTGGTAGGGTCACATGACAATGACAACATGGCGAACGTATTACGTCCGGATTATTTTCATACACATACTTTGCGGTCACAAAGTAATTACTTATTCAGAATAAGTACCTACTCAAGAGAGTATGCAATTTTGACGCAGCCTTTGTGATCGAGTTTCTTAAAATTGGACTAAACTGTTCAATTCACATGGGTTAGTTCAACTTTTTGAAGCGTCAAAGCGTAGGCTGTGAATGAAGGGACAGAAATCTCTCAGATTTCATTAAAATATCTAAGTAAAAATATAACATAAAATAAAAAAGTATATTTCTCCATTTATGGGCATTCAAAACATACAGATTTTCTGTAAGCACGAATAAATTGCAGATATTTCAATGTATTAGTAGATATTTTTGGAGCACTTTTAAAAGCATGAAATATAAGTTCTGCTTCGAAATAAGTCTAATACAAGAAATACAAATGCAACAACAGAAGATAACGTTGAAAAACTGCTTAGAATCTGATTTTCTGCAGCACAAACAGTGCAAGGACAAGTTACTCATAAAGTTAGGGGTCTACTATTATAGTTATGAGCAAAAATAATAATGATGCTTTCCTCAGCAAGCGCCGTTAATCAGAAGATAACCAATATGGCGTATTCACACATGCAACCTTAGCTCAATTGAGATGAACTGGTGTGACTTGGTAAACCAAATACGACAACAGTGTATCATTGTTTCTCATTGAGATGCGCAATTATCATGAATGTGGAAAATTCCCAAGCCATTCATTAAGCTATGCGGAGGCACACAGCAGTAATCTAGCAGATGGCTATCTCTAATAAGCTGAATAAACAGCCATCAGAGAGATAGTGAGAGATGGATCGAGCCGTGATTTATGTATATGTAGAGGATTGTGTAGGTGTTTCGGTATCTGCAGAACAAGCAGGTGAAAAATGAGAGAGAGAGAGAGAAAGAGAGAAGCCTGTCTGAAATTACAAGCATGACTCACGGCCGTTTGCCTGTTTTATTCCCCATTGAGTGGAAACATCATATTCTCTGCCCCTTAGCTCTTTGACACCCTCTATCAGAACGTGCATCACCCACGCCCCCCCGCCAGCCTACTCTCTCTCTCTCTCTCTGTTCATATTCACACTTTCACTTTTAATAAGAACTCTTACTGTGAAATCTGCTGAGTTCCAGGTCTATGTCAAAATCTTGGTCAGCGATGACACACTCTTCCTCCTGCTGCTGTCCATCACCTGGGAGGCCTCGACCTTCATCCACCTCGTCTTCTTCATGTGTATAATCTTCATCCTGTTGGGCCATTCTTATGCTTTGATTCTGGCTGGGGGATCTAGGCACTCTCTGAGCAGAAGGATGAACATTTTCAGGCAGGGAATATGCTCCGAAATTATGCCTCGTCATTTAGACGTTTTACTATTTTCTCTAATAAGTCTTATAAACCCTCAAACTTTCTCAAGGCTTTTTCAACCTTATTCAAAACTTTCTAACAAGACTTTGTTCCATCCATTCATCCATCTATCTATTGTTCACTTATGTCTACAAGTCTTATAAATCTTTACATTTTTGCAAGGCTTTTTCAACATTATTCAAAACTTAACAAGACTTTGTTGTTTCTATATAAAAAATTATGTGTAACATTTCCATCTATCTATCCATCTATCCATCCATCCATCCATTCATACTCAAAACTTTAAAATAAGACTTTGTCAAGCCAACATTCCAAACAAACTTGTCAAACTTTGCTGTTCTAGTTAAACATTGTTATATGAATTTCTACATTTCACTTCTGAATGGTGCACAATTCTATCATTTTACTTCCACAAAGTGACATATTTCCAAATGAAACATACTGTGAGGAAAAAAGCATACTGTAGGGTAGGAATTTATTTATTTATTTATGTATTTTGGAGGATTGAGTACTAGATAGCAGAATGGAGCTGCAGATGGTTTGTGGTGAGTGGTTGAAAAGTAACTGTGTGTGCCCACTGGTGCTGAGATGAGCGGGCGTTTACAATTCAGTTTCTATGTGAGATGAGCAACGGGCTCATGCGGGGGATTCTGGGATTGACAGCGGTGAGAGCATCAAAAAGTTGAGAAAACCTAAACTATATACAATGACATAAACAAACACTGGTCAATCACATTCCAATCAAGCTCAACATATGCTGATGATAAGAGTGTGAGTTTCTGATGAATTTGGTCTTCTTTTGAAAGAAGTCTATTAAGCTCACCAAGGCTGCATTTATTTGATCAAAAAATTCAGTAAAAACAGAAATATTCCAAAATATAATTACTTTATTTTATAATCAAATATTTTAATATATTTTAAATGTAATTTATTCCTGTGATAGAATAACTCCAGTCTTCAGTGTCACATTATCCTTCAGAAATCATTCTGATTTGCTACGCAAGAAACATTTCTTATCATTATCAATGTTGAAAACAGTTGTGCTGCTTAATATTTTTGCATTTACAGCATCTATTTTCAAATTTTGTAACATTATAATTGTCTTTACTGTCACTTTTGATCAATTTAATCCATCCTTGCTGAATAAAAGCATTGTTTAAACCCAACTTTTGAGAAGTATAGTGTAGTATTTTCTTGCTTTTATGCTGGTTAAATTTGGGCTGGCTCAAAAAGTGTATTAAATTAACACTGTATGTTTACTTTGAGTATTCGTAAATTAAGTTTGCATTTCCCCCCCAATCAAATTCATGCATATTTATTGACTGTGTTTTGAAAGTATTCATAAACCATACTGAAGACATTCACACTCAGTACTTCAGACACGATAGAAGGGATTTGGGATGTCAGCAACCAGTGTTCAACCTATCATACGCCAAACCATGCCTCTTCCACTAAACCCTAATATCCGATTGGTTGAAAGGATGTTGATCCAAGAACATGTGCTAGTCATCATGTATTTTCTAACATACAAGCATAAGAAACAGAGTAACACTTTACAATAAGGTTTGATTTGTTAACATTCAGTTAACATGAACAAATGAGCAATGAACAATTCTTCAGCAGCATTTATTAATCTTAGTTAATGTTAATTTCTACATTTACTAATACATTTTTAAAATCAAAAGTTGCATTTGTTAACATTAGATAATGCACTGTGAACTAACATGAACATGAACATTTTTATTGACATTAACAAAGTGTAAGAATATATTGTTAAGAAACTAGACCTTACTGTAAAGTGTTAATATGTTAATATGTGAAATATGAGCATGGACACTCACTTGGCCATCAACACTTCCTCTGCTGTAGACACTTCTGGGTCTGCTGACCGGCCTGCTCGCAATTCCACCCAAATCCTCTTCTTTTCCACCTTCATCTCCATTATCTTCACACACAGATGGAAGAATACTTTCTTTTGTCACCTTTTTACCCGCGACCATTCTATGTATGTTTTGAGACTTTGTGATTGTTTTGTTCAAACTAAATCACATTTGATTCACTCTGCTTTCCCAAGTCAGACAATATCGATATCCTTAAATGAAATCAAATCTATGTGAAAGCAAATCAGTGCAGTGTTGTCTCCTGTTGCCCCAGACTAGCCTGCTCTGTTGGAGGGTCATGTTTGACTGACAGTCACTTTGAATAATGGTAGAGCTGCATTTTTGGACAGTTTGTCCAATCAGCAGTGGAGCCTGAACAGCGAGGGTGGGCTATTGTTCAGCTCACTTGTTTTGTTGACTGGTTTCCATGGTGTTACTTCTCCTCTCACAAAGCCGCACTCAATCTTTTTCTGAAGTGAGTGGTAAGAGAGAGATAAACAATTACATAAAACTAAGAACATACTTCTCCCTTCAGTAGAAATCAGCTTCATTATAAAAGCTAATCAGATGCTCTCAACACAATTTAAATTAAATATAATATTATAATTCATATATATATATATATATATATATATAGTGTGTGTGTGTGTGTGATACATAATCTATGTACAGTATTTGTATATATATTGTTTTATGGTGTGTAACTCTGCACCTTTACCTTATTTTTCTAATTCTGGTTAGGTAAGTAAGTTGAATCGGGCCTAAATTATAAGCATTTTAAAATACTTACAATTCAGACCGAAGACTTCTCCAGGGTCTGTTCTGGCGTATAAATCAATGCCCCGGGAGGCAGACGTTATCAAAATAGTCCATTTATTTATTACAATTAGTATTTATAGCAGTACAAGTATTCTACAAATACATAAGTATAAAGCAGAACAAATATCAAAACGTTTTTCAATCAAGGCAATATCAGTGATGGTTCTGGTGCCAGAGAAGCTCTTCTGTTCACAAAGCAGCACATGAGTGTCACTGTCGTCGTCACAGATATTTAAAGATAAATTAATGACCTCCCCAAATGAGGTCATCTAGACTGAACGCCCCCTTTAAAAAGGCCTTTTTTATGCGTTCTCCTTCTCATTTGGCGAGTTCCTCACTTCTTGTCGGCATCACTTTTCATTCAACATAAAAAAGTTGCTCTAATACGTTTTCTTCTCTACTTTGAGCATAAGTTATCTGTAGAGTGATATGTAGAGTGGTCTCATCCTTATCTCTCTGACCTTATATTTAACTCGCTTCTGTACTTGCACACATGTATAAATCTGCAACACTCTCCAGCCTAAAGGTCACAGCACTACTGGGAGAATATGTTCATTATATTCTAATTCTAGAATATAATCTATATTATATCTAATTAAATTCATTGTATTATAAAATAAAATCCCCATGTAACAGTCACATCATTACCCATATAAAAAGGCTTTACAGAAAAACAAAAAAAACATTATACATAATATATTAGCTAAATACGTCAAACAATGAGGGTGATTGTATTATTGCGCATATTAAACAATATATTCATTATATGTTTTTATGGCCAATATATTTTATTATTTTTATTTTTAAATCATTTGTAATCCCCACCACTTATTTATATTTACTAAATAGTCTTTATATCATTTTTTTTAAATCTAAAATGTCTGAAATAAAAATATATTTTAGTTTTTCTTTTGCAGTTACATTTTAAAGATTTTTTTTCTTCATATTTAGTATGGCAGCATTTAGTATGTGTCTTTCTCCAAAGAAATTTTAAAAATGAATATCTAAGACCAATTTGTCACTTAAAGGAGCTGTATGTAAGAAATGTATTTCAATTAATCATAAAATGGCCCTGATATGTCACTAGACATTAAGAAATCATGTTCATTTCAAATACTTATATCACTGACAAAAGTAGTACGGCCAGGATATTGTCATTTAAAAAGTGAAGTTGCAGCCCTCAACTGATGTTGATGTTGTCATCTTGTGTTTTGGCCTGAAGCGCTGCCCTCCATCTATCTACCAATCACGAAGTCAGTAGTGTTTCTGCATCCGGGTTGCCAGCTCTGCTCTAGTTACCACAGCTGCAGCTACAAACTGCAGCCTATGTTCCTGCTGGATCCTGCAGCCTATCTGGCAACCTCGAGTCAGGGGGAGGGGGAGGGGATACACCGCTCTATACAGTACAGTAATTTGAAAGTGATTGCAGTACCAGTTTTGGCCACAATCTTACATACAGCTCCTTTAAAGGCACACTATGCAGTTTCCGTTTTTCTCAAACAGCGACCCCTAGAGTCGCTGTGGAGTACTTGTATTTAACGTTACTGTCGTAAATACCACTCACGCAGAGCTGTCTCTGCACTCTTCCGACTGCACTCTCTTCGTCGACTCTGCCATGATTCACGTCTGAAATGCGTGCTAGTGTCTTCCATAGAGGCTGCTTCATATGTTGTTGATGTATGTGACGTCGTGCCGTAAAGCAAGTCGTGATTCTCGCGAGATTTGTCGGGGCACCACCTCTCAAACTTGCATTGCACTGAATGTGATTCAAGGCCCGATATACTCACAGCCAGGGGCGTTGCCAGATCCCCAGTAAAGTTTTGCTGTTCCCAAGTAAATTTTTACTGACAAATCACTGTCCGATGAGGTAGGTTAGGTTACAATAGATAGATAGACCTGAAAATATGCTTTCTTATTCTTTGAATGTTGTCATTAAAGTCCCCCTGTGGTGAAAATTAAGTTTTTAATGTTGTTCATATGTTTAAGTGGTGTATTTTCTCCTTAAAACTGCAGTGAGCCAAAGACAGTCTCAAAAAAGTTGTTTGAAATCGCTGGTGTTTCTTACATCACAAACTACCTTGTAACCAATCTAGTCAATGTGCCAGCGGGCTTTCGCATATCATTACAGTGAACTCGTGAGAGAAGCCAGGTTATCCTGGAAAAATTCTGTTGATATGAAAAATTGTGTAGATTTAGCAATATATCGGGTGTATGATGATGTATATTACAATGTTATGATGAACTCTATGCCTTTCTCCACTGACGTTCTGAATTCAGAGTTTCTGATGACTGAGTTTAAGATGATTGTGAAAAGGTAGACTGAGATGCGAACGGTAACAGTTTGTGTAACATTAGCAACACATTATTAGCTTGATAACATAGTCAAGCAAAATGCTAATCATATCAATTACCTTTATGTGTCAGACGTTGTAAAGAGCGATACCATTGAGCAGCGCTTACTTCAATAAATTGACTGAGTGAATCTCTGAGCTGATGTGAGTGAGTGGAGGCGGAGCTAATCTGCATATTCATAGTTCCACATGTTCTAAATGAAGCAAGTGTGTAGAGTTACAATCAAGCTATTTTAAGGCATTTTTTTTAAATATGTAATTTTGGTGATCAAAGATGAGTTTTAAAGGATAAAATTGACTACAGTGGGACTTTAAATAATTTAAAACTTGAAGGCTGATGTAAGGCCAGCTGAAGCGAAAAAATCCTGCGCCTCTTTATTCATTCGCCTCGGCCCTAACCTCTAACTGTGCTCCTCCTTCTTCACTTTTCCTCCAGATCCCCCTAGATATTTTTAAGTTTGAGTCTGTGCATCAAACTCTTGAAACGGTCCTATTTTGTTCTTCTCTTAGAAGTAAAAAGTTGAAAATACCTTTGCAGCAATATACTGCTAATGAACAATCCCGACGCTTAGAGAGACGTTTATGTGCGGCACGTTTTCCTCTGAATAACATAATAAATATACAACAATGACAGTGGTGAGAAAGCAGCAGTTAAGAAAGCATCTGATCATAGCGATGTGGATATGATACATTTGTGGATTCACACTGGCATCATGTCGACAGATGAGGTAATTAAAATTAGTAATGATGGTTTAATTATAAAGTATGTTTGAAACTGAAGACTATATAGATCTGGCTATGTGAGACTGAGACTATAGTTCTAAATAATTCCTTTTCTTCGCAGGACACATTGACATTACAGTACAGAATAGCTCTTTCGCCATTATCCTGAACATTGTATAAGCATTCATTTCATGTGTCATATGGAATAGGCTCTCTGGAGCGCATCCTTTTGATTTTCCCAGCAAAAAATGTCCCGAGTCCTTTTAATAAAAATCTGTCGACAGGCTTACATAGACAACATAGGAAGTCAAGGAAGGATGTGTTTTTTAAGTTTTGTTACAAGCCGTTCACACATTGTCAACAAAAAAGCGATTAATACATTACATTTTTCTCTTTACATGACACACCATAATCTCCTAAACTCAAATTGTCACATATTCTTTTCTGCATTACAAATGTCTCAAATTAACTTTAGAAAAAAACAGCAAAGAACTTCAAGTTTTGACATACAAATGTTTTTTTATTATTAAGTAGATGCAAAGTTCTTGCAGTATATGCATTAAAATGGCAAATGTTTCAATGTTCAAAGTTCCACAATAGAAGATTCACAGCGGAAATTGATCGGAACAGTTTCTTTTAGCAGCAGCAAAGAACAAACACAAAAACAGTAAACAAAATCCCGTAAGCTTCTTCACCGTCCAGTCACAGAGGAAGGGCGCGATCACAACAGTTAAACAGACAGTGCAGGTTAAGAGAAAAACAGGACGGTAACATCATGCATTCAGAATAATGCTTCAGGTTCCCCCAAACCAAGTAAAGATTAGACCTCATATATTCACATAATATATTACAAGCAACTCAGAGGGACAAAACCAAATCAAAACCCATAATCAAAATACATTCTTAAAAAATTGTCATATATATTTAGATATTTACTGCACCCTTTAATATATGCATGTGTGTGTTTCTTTTTTGCCAGACTTTTTATAATCACAGAGTTTAAACGGTGCAAAACCCAAATGCGGGGAAGGAAACATTCAGTGTTAACAGCGTACATAGAACAAGAATATTCTCCTACAGAAAGACAACAGAAAGCTCCTTGAAATCAAATTACCTCATATAATATTTTTCATGCCAGAGGCCACTCATAACCCAAAGCTTTCCAAGCAAATCCAAAACGAGCAAAGATCTAACCGAACACACGTATCAGAAGCTTAAAGGATTCATCTCCAGAAACTCGTCCTTTTAAAGCCATCAAAAAGGCATTGCATGCAAAAAAAAAATGAACTATGCGCGGCACTGATTTTTTGCTCTCTGTTGCAAGCGTTTACCCTTTAATATGAAACTACAACTACAACGGTTGATCTTAAATCTAAAGAAGAAATCCAGGTCTCAGTTAGATTCAAAGAGAAGGGTCATCACAGCCATGTCTCAGAGAAGCAAGGAAAAAGGGATATAGAAGTATAATAATACAAAACAGGTGCATCACCTCTTTCTTTCTTGTCAATTCCTGCTGGATACTGAAGATCAGAGCTTCAAGGACGTTTCATAAAAGCCCAGCCTAGAGAGATTTTTAAAACTCCAGAAGTCTTTTCTTACAGTTAGCTTGATTTAAATGCATATTGAATGATATTTAAAAGCGGGCTCATCTTAGGTTTATTGAGCTTAAAATCCAACCTGTTTTCTTTAAATCCACAATCAGGTTTTTATTCGCTGAATTAATTTCAAAAGCAAGATGTTTTTAGTGTTTCAAGAATTTTTTTCTTAAATGTCATTTATATTTAATTTCATAATTAAGGGCTAGTTGATAAGACAAACTGCTTTAGCACGTTCAGATGCACAGTAACCAGTGTGCCGTCAATTAGCAGTGAGTCATTTACAAGTAGGAAACTTTCTGGAAAATTTCCATGGGAAGTTAAGCTGGGGAATTTTGGAAATTTTGAAAAAATGTACCCATTTAAACTTGTTTTTATTATTCAGTTTGGGTAAAAGTACTACATGGCGTTTTATAAAAAAAAAAAAAAAAAAATAAATAAATAAAAAAAAAAAAAAAAAAAAAAAAGAGTAAACTAGTCAGAATATACAGTATAAGCTTTCTTTTAGTTTAATTTTAATTAAATTTTAATTTCCCCACACTGTTCAAAAAAATTTCTGTTCTATGCAAAATGTTCTATTAAAGACAAGATAGAAAATAAATATTTGTGGTGCCTTAATGTGGTTAGAAAAAATGAAATCGGAATCGGTTAAAATCGGTATCGGCAGGTCAAACTCAATGAAAAATCGGAATCGGCCAAGAAAATTGTAATCGGTGCATCTCTAGTAGCTAGCATCTGCCTTATGTGGTAAATAAAGTTATGCTAGCTTATTTAGCATCTAACTTATCAGCTTGCTATCTACTAGATGAACACATTTGTATGGGATATTTGCAATTTAAACATTTAATAAATATATTTCCCCATAATATCATCAAAACTTACTTCACTTTGTTTAGTCCACAGGCTCAAATGTGTGCCTTCAATAGTCTTGTGCTTTGGGCTTCTGTACATGTGATGGAGGCATGCACAGTGCCAGTAGGGGGTGTGGTCTCAATAGCCATGCAGAAAGCAGTGTGCTATGTGCATGTGATTGAGGAATGGCATGGATATTCAAGTGTATTTGAATGGCATCTGTTTGTTTTAGTCAAGATTATGCTAAAATATACTTTCCTCAACTATATTTAAGTTCCCTATGAAGAGCCAACCTTCAACTTTGAAAATTCCCAGTTTATTCCCGTTTATTCCCATAAATTCCTGTTAATTCCTTTAAATTCCCATTAATTCCCATGGAAAGTTTCCATCTTTGAAAATTCCCAGAATTTTGCAACCCTATTTACAAGTGATGATATTTTAAGGTATCCTTGTTCGGGTGTAATATAATAAAGTGATAATATATAAAGCATGATTTTCTAACTCATCTGCTACACAGCTGACATGCTGGCGTATATTAACTCTTTCCCCACAGTCGAAAGCGAACTGGGTATCTCTTGATCTGTGTTTGGCTCTTTTAAAGATGACTCACCCTTAGTAAATGCTAGCACAACCTCTCTTTTTAGCATGGACAGAGACTTGGTCTTTGATTAAAACAGATCGTAATGTGCGTAATAACCTCAAGACTCACTAACCAAACCAAATACTTCCCATCTCTGAATGGTAAAGTCAATATCTACGCATGTTTGTACATCAGGAAAGCCACTGATCTCGCTTACACGTTTAAAAGGCAGGTCATGTCTAAGTGCGCGCAGCCCATTACTGAGGACAAAGCATAACGACACACAAAAAAGTGCATTCAGAAATTCAAGTGAAAGGTAGTTGTATTAATGCAGATTTTGATCATAGAGAAGCACATCAAACAAGACCTAGCAAAGAAAAACGAAATATTCCATTTAAAAGAAAAGAAAAAAAGAAAACCTTTTTTTTTTTTTTTTTAAAGACAAACTTGGCACAGTTTTCCCGAATCAATCTTGGTGTCCCATCATGCTTCTGGTTGGCCGATTATGAGCAAAAACCAGCGATATGGACTGATGATGAGACTATGAGCAAAAGACCCTGTAAAAGAAAGAAAATAAAGATTTCAAAAGAGAGAGAGAACATATATACAGTACATCAATCAAAAAATATAATTTATATTTGTATTAATAATAAATCAAATGCATCATACTGCAATTAAATATTTGCATAAACACAAATGTATTCCACAACTTATATATGCTCACAATTCACTGTATTTTTAGTTATTGAGTGCATTATTGAGTATGAAATTCATGATATACACTACCCTTCAAAAATTTGTGGTCACTTAGATTTTTTTTTCATTGATAGAAAGAGATACATACTTTTATTCAGCAAAGATGCACTGAAATGATCTAAAGTGACTTACAAATAATTAAAAAATTTTTTTAACATTGATAATAAATGTTACTTGAGCATAAAATCAGCATATTAGAATGATTTCTGAAGGATCATGTGACACTGAAGACTGGAGTAATGATGCTGAAAATTCATCTTTGATCACAGGAATAAATTACATTTTAAAATATATTCAAATAGAAAACTGTTATTTTAAATTTAAATAATATTTCACAATATTACTGTTTTTACTGTATTTGATCAAATAAATGCAGAAGAAACTTTCTTCTTTTTTCATTTTACGTAAGAAAATGTGGCCTGTAATTGTGATTAATTTGATTAATTAATCTGCATTTGATGAAAGTAATTTGAATAATAAACACCTTTCATGCTTCATTAAATCACGTTCACATTTAATATTTGGATGCATTAATTGCAACGTTTCACGATCATATTTAATTATGTTGTGATATATTCATTTATCCAGTTTTGCGCACTGTCCAACAGAGCACCAGATGACACATGGCGAGAGATTGTAAGGTACCTCTCGTCCTCCAACTCAAGGACTTTCATCATAAAACATCAAAATAAGCGACACCTCTCACAGGAACTACGGTGGCCATGCAGTGAAAAGGCCAGTTAAGCGCGCTACGGTTAAAGCACTTCTCCCTCCCTCCGCTCTCAGGGCAAGTGTGCGATGAACAAGCTCTTATCTGTAAGAGCACAAACAGAGAATAGCACAGCCACTCTCTTCTCACTAATCCTGTTACTCTGCAGCCTCTTCTCAGCCTCCGTCTCTATGGTTACCGCTGGCATTCAGTGATGCTGGTCCAGAGGCAGTATCTACAGTAATCTACACAACACGAGGTCCTCCTACAAGCATGGATAGCCCCAAAGGCAACTCAAGGAGAGACGAGGACGGATGGAGAATAAGCAAACAGGACTTACTCATCTGTGTCTTTCTTGCTCTCTTCGATGAAAGCAATAGACTCCGACCTTAGACGATTGGTGACCTCGTAAGTGCGCAGGGTCACGCCGAAAATGTCCTCGTGGTATCGATTCTCATCCTTCAACAAGACAGAGGAGAAAACAGTTTGAAAAAGTAACTGGAACTTCTCAGACGACCTTGTACTTGATTTACCATTGCAAACAAAAGGTCAGTTTTAAATAAATGGCTGAATAGCACCATTAACAATAGTGTGAAGGTAAAAGTGTGATCTAACCCTTAGTTTGCTGATATAGAAGCCGGCGTCCTCCAGGGTCATGTTTCCGTGCAGTTTGAAGATCTGCTGGACTGTTTTCAGTACGTCTCCAGCCATGGTGACGTCCCCGCAGACGTAGATATGTCCTCCTTCTTCTCTCAGATACTTGTACACTGTTTCAGACAGCTGCTCGCGAAGCACATCCTGGACATATTTCTGAGAAAAGAATATAAAGTAAGAGGTAAGGGACTAAAAAGACATCTATGAACCAGGGGTTGCACAGACTAGTCGACTTTAAAGGGCTAGTTCACCCAAAAATGTAAATTCTGTCATTAATTACTCACCCTCATGTCGTTCCAAACCCGTAAGACTTTCGTTCATCTTCAAAACACAAATGAAGATCTTTCTGATGAAATCTGAGAGCTTTCTGTCCCTCCATTGACAGCTACACAACTCCCACTTTGATGCTTCAGAGATTGTAAAACTAATCCATATGAATTGAGCGGTTTAGTAAAAAAAAAAACTGAAGAAACTGTCGCTTTTTTCGATGAATAGATTAACATATTATATATTGATCAGCGAACATAAACAGAAGCTCAACCTAATCTGCTTGACATGCGTAACACGAGAATGAACCTCATTGGTTCTTGCTGAAGCTCAAACGTGCTGCGTAACACGAGAATGAACCTCATTGGTTCTTGCTGAAGCTCAAACGTGCTGCGTAACACGAGAATGAACCTCATTGGTTCTCGCACGTCAAGCGAACATGCTTGAGCTTCTGTTTACCACAACTGATGTGTGAGTTGATGAATGTTTATATGTATATAAAATACTAAATTAAATCTGTTCTTCATATAAAGTGATTGAGTCTCCTCAGAAAATTTGGACTAACCCGCTCAATTCATATGGATTAGTTTTACAATCTCTTTATGAACTTTTTGAGGCATCAAAGTGGTCGTTGTGTAGCTGTCAATGGAGGAAAGGAAATCTCTCAAGATTTCATCAAAAAGATCTTCATTTGTTTTGCGAAGATTAACAAAAGTCTTACGGGTTTGGAACGACATGAGGGCGAGTAATTTATTCCACTGTTATTTGTTCAGTCAGAAAGCCTTTGCTTTGCTCACGGAATAAACAAAAAAAAAAGGAAAAATCTGAGATTTTTTTTCCCCAAAAGGTCCATTTTCATTTTCACATTAATCTCCATGATTCACATGGGCAATCTAGCTAAACCTTCACTAATGCTGGAGTATAAATGGATTTGAAATATCCTCAGTGATATTTTCCAAGGCATCATATTCTAACCTTTGGTCTGCCAGGCTCTCTGGAGTATGCGGTGAAAAGCTCTTTAAACACTTCCTTGTTCTTCGCCTGGATGGTCTCTTCCTTGTAAATGTGGTCAATCTGTGACTGCCGACAACCGAAAACCAAGATCATGGGGCATGCCTTGATTCCTGGTGAATTAAAACATATTTATTTTTTATATATTTAAAATTAAATTTAGAATATAAATAAATAAATAACCTTTTTATTTAATTTTATTCTATAAAAAATTATGGAATGTCACTGCATTATATATCAAATTAACCAAACAATGCTAGGAAATTTAATTCTGAGTTTGTATTCAAGCAATTAAAACAAATGACAAAAATAAATAAATGTTCTACAAAAATTAGAACACCTATAAATGTTAAAATGTATTAAATAACAAATTAACAAATCATTCAAACAAAAGATGCTTTTCTTTATCAGATCTGTACATTTAGAAGCACAATTTAGACTTCGAAGCAATCAAAAGCCTACCCTTATTTTCAACATCATACAGTCTCTGCTGCCAGAAGCTTCTGAATGGAGCAATTCCAGTGCCTGGGCCAATCAGAATACACGGAACCTGGCTGTCTTTTGGCATACGGAACGTTGGAGCCCTGAAACACAAAATACATCCTTTGATTCCATCAAATCCACAAGAAAACTACTACCCTCAGTGGACATATTTGAGAAGTGTATAAACGCTTTACCCTCTGACAAAGCACGGCACTGTATCACCTTCTTCCAAGCTGTTGAGCCAGGAGGAACACACTCCATGGTGTACAGGACCCTCTCCATCTATCCGGAATAAAACGCATAATCCTTTAACCTGACACCCTCTGACACTGATCTAGCGCCTGGCAATTCAGGACTGCACAGGGCTGACATCACTTGCTTCAAATGGAGTGAAATTGCTATATTTTAACCACCAATTACGCCATTATGCACATAATTACATGTTTACAATGCATTAAAAATGTGGAAAAGAGATTAGATCACGGTTTCTCTTTTGCACGTGTTAAAAAAAAAAGGCTTAACAGCAAATGAGCAGATCTAGAATTAATTTGATCTTTTAATTTTGATGTAATCCCTATTTTTAAAATAAACGAGCAGTTATTAGATGAACAGTCTAATACCGCAGACAATCAGCCTGGTTTCTCTTCTGACATTACAGATTATTCACAATTCATTAGGCACTTCAGTCAAATTGCTAATTAAGTTCATAGTCTCTTATTAAGCACCCAATTATTCATACGATACCGCTGTTGGGGAAATGTGAGTTTTCAGGCCATATGTCATAGTAACTATTGAAAGTGAGAGGCTGTTTAGTGTGACACTCATAGTTTGAAATGAGTGACGAAGAAGCACTGGAAACGTTTAACACTGTTTACACATGCTTAGAACATCTGGTGTTAAAGTGATCAGCTGAGATACATTACTGTTGACACCTGGTACAAACATGCATCTCAAATATGTTTACTGGTAACCATTAGCTTTCATCAAAGAGAGGGTCTCTGAAAGACTGCTCGAATCACTTATTACATCAGTGTATCTCTATGTATGGATATATAAAAAAACACAAACTAACAAAAATATCATTTTTATTATACAGTTTAATATGAGTTTGCTAATGTTTGGTGTGTTCAGATCGGCCAAGATAACAAAATCTGCAATCTCAAGATATCCGAATATGAACTCAAACATTTCTCATCATATTCATCCAAAATATATGGATGGAATATATATGGAATTTGATGGAATATAATAAAATTAGACAATAGCTAATGTTGAGTATATATACACTGTACATCAACTTATTTATTTATTTTTATCTATTTTTTTCTGAAATCATTTTTTATAAGTAATTTTACATCTCACTCTAAAAAATATCCTGTTAAAAACGGATAAAAACTGCAACTGTGTTTAATCACCATAATACAGGTGGTAAAACAGATTCATCAGATCAGATTCATAGAAAATGTGTATAAATGTTCACAGTGTCATGCGATCAAAGACAAAAACACCATCAGTCAGTGCAACACACGAGGCACTAAAATAATGCAATAAACATGAACTAAATAACAGCTGGTTGGTTGGTTGGTTAGTGTTTTAACACCATGCCAGCTTCCTTGGCTATTTTCATGGTCAGTAACAAGTTAAAAAAAACTATAAAAGAACAATTTAAAAACCTACTGCATAGAAGGTTTTTAAAATTTGCTTTAGTTAATAAAAATTCTAAAATGGATTCAAAAATTGATTCTAAAGTGCTTGCAGAATAATATAATTTCTTAAGTGAAATTAAACCATAACAATTTAGTAAAATATGTTTGAGATACTGAACTCTGAGCATTTTGTTTTTTTACTCTAAATTATATAGTAATTCAGTTTTTGCTTGATATATTTAAAATATTTAAATATATTTATAAATAAAATATATTGCATTCAGTGCTAGAGAAATTTATGTTTAAAAATAATGCATTACAATATTGTGCTAATCCCTAAAAAAGTAACTAATCGTGTTACTTTTTATGCAAAGTAACACATTACTTTTGTGTTACTTTCTCCTCACCTGGGATGGGCTGAGCTGCTTGTTTTTTATATTAAAAATGTAAAGTAGGGTGACCACCCGTCCCGCTTTGCGTTGTACCACACAGCATTTTCACCCCTTGTGCCGCACGTCGCATATTGAGAAAATGTCCCACATTTTCATCATTCTGTTGGTTTTTAATTATCATATTAAGAAAACGTGCAAGCGTTCTTTTGCCTCTTTAAGAAAGCATTTTATTCATTCTTTTTGCGGCGTAGGTTTTCACCTATATTTAACAGAAGTACAACAACAGCCGTTTTTTAAATCCTATCCAATGGTTGAAAAGAAAGGAGTAAACACGGTCACTAGTAGGTTGTGACGGCTGTCAATCAAAATGTGGAGCGGTGATTCGTTCCATGTGTTTCCTGTCAGAAAACAAATGGATAATTTGGTAAATTAAATTTTTTATTTAACAGATTTTATCAACTTGTTGCCTGCCGTGGTTGTTTTAATTCACATCCTTTCTAAAAAAAATATTAAAGTTTTTGATTATAAGACTGTCAATGAACTAATTTCATGTTGTTTTATATTTTATTTGTTCATTGTTTATTCTGTTGGATTTTAGTTGGGCTTGGTCAGAACTGTTTGAAAAATAGTTATCTGCGTGATGCCTGCTGCCTTTGGCCTCAGTGATGTTGAATTTAAATGACATGTAAAATAAAGACATTTATTGTGATGTAATGGTGTTTTCTGGAAGGGACTAAAACAAAGTATTTTTATCAGCTGAAAAGCAGAATGCAAATGTTTTTATTAAGTTAGATAGACATTATATAACAGTTTGGGTTATGTTTTAGTGTTGGTAACATGTCCCACATTGTCTCACACAAACTTAGTAATCGTCCCACATTTGGTTTGTTTGATGGTGGTCACCCTAATGTAAAGGCCCTTTTACACTAAAAGTGAAATGAATAAGCTCAGGCTGAAGGAAATGCAAATTCACGCCTGAACAGTAGAGGGCGCAGCTCAAAACAAACCTTTCAGCAGTGCTGCCATTCTGGATTGCATAAGAATAGGATGCAGGAGAAGAAGAACAACACTCTTAATTTAGCAATAAAAATTTTTATGTTTATCCAAGTCAATTTTGCTTATCAGTCTGGTTGAATTGGATCATTGAATGTCAGCAACAAAGACAGCTTAATCAAGAGAGATTAAATGCATAAAGTATACATTTCATTTAACATTTATTTATTGCAGGTTTGCGTAAAATTCTGAGTTTGCATTTCACCGTTTTTATTCATTTTGAGAAATACTGAATCTGTTTTTGTGCCAGTGAGATATAAATGCCTGCTCACATTTAGTCTAGATCTACAATAACCATCATGTTCACACAGCGCACACAACGACTCCTGATTTCTCTCAACATGGGGACAGGAGAGGTGTAGGTCAATAAATAGGAAAACAAAGTAACTTACATTATTTATTTGAAAAGGTCATTTAAAAGTAATGTGTTCCTTAACTTGTTACTTGAAAAAGTAATCTGATTATGTAATTCCTGTTACTTGTAATGCATTACCCCCAACACTGTAGCATTTTTACTATTTTTTTGTACAGTGCTGATATGAAGCTGAAACTTGAACACAATTAGGCACTCAATTAAGTTTCCTGGTCTATGAAAAAGCTTTTCCCCCCTTTTTTGTTTACCTTTGGGCCGATAGGACACCACTGCCACGGTGAGGTGGATCTCTCCTGGATGGAGGTCTGGAGAGGAGCTGATGGAGTAGTACCGTGGCTGTAGGAGGGGTAGCTGGGTCAAGAGAAGGGTGGAGGGGATCTGGAGGGACGGAAACTCCTCCAACACCTCCACTATGGTGGGGTTATTGGACCACTTCCACTCCTCATACTCCTGCAAACCCTGAGGAGACACCGAATGAAGCACATGACATCAGCATGATGTTCTCAGTAGCTCTGGTTTGGCACATGAGCTCTGGATGAGTGGCAGTGAATGGCAAACGTTCAAAACATTCTGCAAGCAGTGAACTGACAGCAAGAAGCGAGTAAAAAAAAAAAAAACTGTCAACGCTGTAATTTGCCTAAAAGTGTTAGTCATGAGTGTAAAACAGAGCCAGAAAGGGCTTTTTCAGATCTCTCTTTTTAAAGAGAGAGTTCTGACACAATGTATTCAACATCATATCACTCCTAATCTACAGTATGTGATATTTTGAACATAAATGATTCTTTAATGTTCTTTTTTATACAATAAAAGTACTTTTTTACTAGAGCTGTCAAGCTACAAAAAAAGGGACCAAAAACTTAGTTCATACAAACTCTACCATTATTGCCTTATTGACTCGAGTAATGATGCTGAAAAGCTTTGCCATCACATTAGTAAATTACATTTTAAAAGATATTAAAATAGAAAAACAGTTAATTTAATTCCTTTCACAATATTCCATATTTTTACTGTATTTTTGATCAAATAAAATGCAGCTTGGTGAGTATAAGAGACTTTCTCAAAAACGTTCATAAATCTTACCAACCAAACCTTAGCTAGCGTATTCCAAATAAATGATTAAAATATACAGAAGTAAATTGTATGTTTATTTTAATCAAGCAGAGAGACACTGTGAGGAGTTGCCATCCTCATTGACGTGAACCCTTTTGTCTTTCTCCTCTGGTTCACTCATTTGAACCAGAATGGATGACTCACTACTAAGCAGCCATTTTTAGCAACATATCGAAAAATTGTTTCAGTGGGAAGCAATGAAAGAGAAATATTTCCTTGTTTTCGTGTTGGCACTGAGAGGCATGTGTGAGAGAGCAAGGAAAAAAGGAAGTGGGGAGGAGGGGGTTGATTTTCAGAGGTAATAAGTTATCAAACTGAGAAAATTACTGCCGATTTGAGGCGGAAAAGGCAGGGACACATGTGGAGACGTGACGCCTTTTGTCTAATATGGAAAAGATGTATGAAAATGGGTTTTAGATCATTACTGAGCTTTAGTATTGATGCAAATAAATGTCTTACATGATAGAGAAGTGCACAAGTGTTTGTGCAGACATGCAGTGTTTTCTTACCTTGCTGAGCACCTCTAGTCTCTTTCTCTGTTTCTCATTAGTCACTAGAGGAGCAAACTGTTGCAATAGTTGAGGACTAGGAGGGGTGGTTATGTCCAGGAAGTATTTGAAAGCCTGATAGATGGTACAGGGTGGAATACGACTCTCATCCGTCCAGTTGCTTATCACACCTGCAGAAGATGAAGAGGTTCAGATTGGTTAAGAATGCAGATATGAAGTTTTTTTTTTTTTTTTTTTAATCCTGATTTAGGCAGTGGTTTAGACTAGCAGCAGATACTTCACACTGAACACTGCAATACTTAAACGGATAGTTCTCCCATAAATGAATATTCTGTCATTATTTACCCATGCACTCCCATGTTGATCCAAACCTGACTGACTTTCTCCATACAGTAAAAAACATTCAGATATTCACAAATGCAAATGATGAAACTATTAAATGCCTTCAGAGGACTTTGAATATAGCGTACAGGTCATTTGGACTTCTTTCATGGTGCTTTTATCATTTTTTGAGACCTAAAGCCTTTTCCATTTGTAAGAAAGAACGGCATATGGGGTTAAAAGGACATGTGGATGAGTAAATGATGACAGATTTTTCATTTGTAAGTGAACTGTACCCTGATAATGTGTCCAACGCACCTACTTTTGTTAAAATAACTCTTTTGTGCACAATGCAGGCTTCAATGAGACCACATCTGTAATGATTGTCAGATCAAGAAGAAAGAGTTGCAGCAACCTCATATTCCCTCTGTAAAGGTCACTGGCCAGTTATCAGTCATCCTGACATATTTCTCAACAAGGAAGGGTAAGAAATCTCACTTGATCTAACCCTTTTAAAAGACACTGATAATAAGGTCCTATATGATAGGTCAGTACCACCAAAAACACTTAGTATCTCTTTAACACCTTAAAAAAAAGGGGGCATCCTTTCATTTCCATGTTATTGTGCCTTAAGCATCCAGAGCGATATTTCTTAAACAAAAAAACATTTGCTCTGTTTATTACTGTACTTCAAAGCCCTATTAATAGGGACAGTATGAAGATGAAAAGCAAATACATAGGGCAACAAAAAATAAATAAATAAAAAATTGGCCAAGCCCAAAATGGCTAAACATTAAGCTTTTAATTGTCTTAACCACAAATTATTAGTCAGGAAATTAGCAAAATTTAAGCAAATGCATTACTTAAAAAGCCATTGACATCAAAGATAGAATTAATATGGGAAGTTGTGTGTTAAGTGATGAATCATAATGAAACATGAGTTGCATAACTAAAGAAGAATGATCAAATGTTGGTTTGTTTTCAGTAAGTCAATGCTCCTGCCCAGAAGTGGCTTGAGAAAAAGTCCGGCACCAGGATCATGTTTTGGCTGGTCAGAGTCCAGATCTAAACCCTATAGTGAATATTTGGTCTCACATTAAACTCATATTAACTGTGAGGCATTTTTAACTACTCATGAACTGTTTGAAGCCATTAACATTGAGTGGAAAAACAGTGACTCTTCTTCCTGTAAAAAGCTGTCTATAAGTTGGGGAAGGCTATTCTGTGCCACAGTTAAAGTTACTTTATCTACAGTTATTTGTGCAATTCCTGCCCAGTGATATTTGATTAAAATGGTTAAGACCATTTTTGGCTCGTCTCATTTTTTTTGGCCCAGGTGTGTAGTTTCAATGGAAGACAACTGTAAAATAATCAGAAGTTTTCTCATGCACAGAGACAAGATAAATAACCTTATGATGAGGAAAAACTTCAACAAAAGAAAACAAACAGAATGAAACGGCTCAAATGGGAAATGGGACAGCGCCTCTAGCACAAGAGATGAAACCCTAATAGATATGTGATTGAAAGCACATCATTTGGCATCAAAAATGGTTTTGATTCAGTCAGATTTGCAACGGAATCAAAGAATAGCGTGCCAGCATCAAAATATTTCCCTGCGCGCAAGTTAATCCCAAGATTGTCTATCTATTCTAAAGATCTGTCATAGATTATAATGAATACAAAGCAAATAAATCCTGCATTCATTCTTTAACATTATATGTAGATGTTAAGTTGTCATGTGGTATCTAAATTATGTTTTACAACTGATTCATAATTTCCGACATAATTTCCAGTATGCAAATCTTACAGTGAGCGTTTACACGCACACTGCACTGATAACTACCAAGGCTCAGCTTATTATAAAAACCTAACAATGCAAGAGAATTGCATTTACATGAAATGTATTGTTCAATTTATTAATTGAATAAGCCATCATAATGCCAGTAAAGTTAAAGCAAAAACACTTTTTGTCATTTTTAACTATTTAAAAAGATACATTTACATGCATGCACACTTTACACATTTTCAGGTTAAGCATGAGTTTGTGAATGCAGATGTACTGTAAATGATGTCGGCGCATACATCGAGGAGTGAATTGTATAATTTATAAACCATCAGAATATACTACAGGATCTGTTTTAAGCATGGTCTCCTGATGGATATTAGTGTTATTGTAAGTGATATGATTGAAAGCTACCTCACTCTACAGTAAATGTGACATGATCAGCACTATGGACCAGGTTACCCTGATCCTTGAATCATGATGAACACCAGAACACCTGAAGAACACACTGTTCGGCAGACAATGGCATATTGAGAAAGCCTTTCCTCTGTGTTCAAAGGGAAAAAATGTTTGATTGGGGGGCTGGCAGACTTATTTGGACTTATATGGTCATTTCAGATCATTTCTTTATGTAGATTCTGTCATTTTCCATTAGATATCAAAGCAGAAGTTTGAAAGACAAGTTATTTTGGTAAGTTAAAATGCTTTGAAGCTAGACTGTTATTCTAGAAATTGAATATGATTTCTTTACATTTTGGTTTAGTGTCAGATATTTGCATGTTTTTATTATGACAAGAAAATACATATTTGCATGCATTTCATAGTTACCCAATGCTGTGTTTCTTTCCTCTAAGAACTCCACTTTCACAATTTGATTGACAGGTGGTGCATCTTCCAGTTTTTCAATAAGAGTTGTAACTAGATCTTCGTTGTTTCCGGGGTAAACGCCTAAATGGTCACCAGGCAAGTATTTCAGGTTCTCGTGGTTGTTGGCATCAAGACGCACAAATATAGTCGATCGGCTGATAGACAGGAAGTGAGAAAACATTGTAATATGAAACAGCTGTAGTCATTATTTAAGAGATTATAAAAGATTATAAAGAGATTATTTATGCTTTTGCTAGAATAGGCTGAAATGAAGTGAAATTGCAAAGCATTTTATCTGCCATTTCTTTTACATTTTACAGTAAAATGATTAACTACTCAAGCTTTCAAGGAAATAGAGGGAAATCAAGGCCTAATGTGTTTTTTCTTATTGATTTTCTTAACTTTTTTAGGGTTTAATAAACAATTGCAACAATATAGCAATAGCATTTTATAATATTCTTTTGAAAAACTCAGTTTAAACCTATCCAAACACACCAATCCTCAATAGATTTATATAATAGAAAAGAGCAAAAGCTTCTCAGAAAATGCTGATGGCAACAATTGCTGAGGAAGGATTGGCAACCAATTTAAAGCAAAACTCAGTCAAGGGTAATGTGAAAGACTTTCATGACAATGTAATTCTGAGAAATAAAAAAAATGGACAGAATATTAGCAAAAACATACTTCGATCTGGCACTTTGTAGGTTCTGTCTCAGCAGAAATTTGGCCCCGTAAACTTTCTTCTTATGGATGCTGTAAAGTGCTGAGAGTGGATACAAAAACCAATCAACAGTTAAAAACTTGCTGCGTGAAATCAAAAATCAAAATCATTTAGCGGCCCAACAACTTGATTTGCTATAAAACTCATGATGGAGCCGAGCCGCCCGTTTAAAGATCATTTAGAGGACTTTAGATGCAATAGTAAAAAAAGTTATGTGACAGGAAATCAGATGGAAGCCTTAAATGCATTGTTTACACTTTAATCAATTGAATAAGGAAGTGTTTACAATCCTCTGGGTAATGCTAACACGGCGCTGAGATAATCCGTATCAAGCTAATGAGCCACTAAAATGGCAGTCCCTTCAAGAGTCAGTTGGCATGCGTCATAAATTTTGAGGCAAATAAAAAGAGCTTTGCCATTCGCAGGGGAAGACTTTAAGTATCATTTAATTTGATAAAAGCTTATTGGCTTTCTGAAATGAGTCATCCCTTAATAAATGGAAGGTACCAGGGCAGCAACGTACCTTGCGTTAGCGTCGGTGCCTCCACCGTGTATGTCATCCGGAACTTGCTTTTCTTCCAGCTGCGATCGTTACAATTCAATGAATCGTTCGCTTTCTCGATATTAACATCGTCGCCGACACAGAAAACGTCACAAGCCGCCTGGGACAAAAAGGATTACAAAGGATCAAAACTGATTCTTGGCAACTTTTTATGATGTATCATGAACATAAACCATATGTACAAGTGCAGTGCAAGAAATATATACTGTAAATCTTTTTTTAGGCTTAAAAACGTCAAAATAATAATAATAATATAAAAAACAAAATCTAAATTAAATGGTTTTTATTTAACCCTGTAAAGCCAGACATATGAAATAATAAAAATAATAAAAAAAGTTTTAAAAAAAATGGAAAAGGTCCATTTCAAGTTCCATAAAACAAAGTTTGCATGTGTGTGTTTTTGTGGAGTATCATATTTGATGCATCATTTTATTTATGGTTCATATAGTATGATATAGGAGAATATGGAAAAAAACACCTCAATTTTATTCAGAAGCCCAAACCAAGCAAAAATATTCAATTTAGAGCAGTTGCGGATATTTATACGGCCAAAAAGTAGAATGAATACTTTATAGTTTATACTAAAAGGTCTTTCTAACTAAAAGTTAATTCTAAAACTTAATATTCAACAATATTAAAGCTGTTCTATGAACTGAGCTTTTATTTTTTCAGAACTGCTTAATAGACGAAAAGAGAACTAATAATTGATGATCTTTACAACAGAACTGAATCAGCTTCAGCTGAACAACAGGCAAATGCATCATTTTCCTGTTTAGCACTTGCTTTGAAACAATCTGTATTGTATAAAGCGCTATACAAATGAAGGTGACTTGACTTGAAAAAGTATCTATCAATCAGAAGGCAGAAGGTATGCAAGTAAACAGGTCTTAGCAATTTGCATATTAAATAGGATACAGTAGCTTTTATATGGTTAAGTAAAAAATGAATATGACTGAATCAACCGGACGACTAAATAGATCTTTGAAAGAATAACTGGCCCCAACATTTTTGCCATTATTTACTTTTGTTACAAAAATGTATACTTTTTTTTTCTTCAAATAAACAATCATTGATTGTTAAGCCCCAAAAAAGCACCATAAAAGTAGTCTATACTACTTGTGCAGAATGTCATACATTTTGGGTTGTTCCTCACACAAAGCTGTTGGAAGTAACTGCAAATGTATCACATTCTTCAGTGTAGTTAATTTTTTTGTCAAAAGCAATGATAAACAAAAACAAACGATACATTTAAGGTAGTGACTGCAGCCCACAGTTTGCTTAGGACAATACCTTGAAGACCTTCTTGGCCCATGTTCTGAAGGATTCCTCTTGGCCGCAGAGTTCGTCTCCCTCTCCCATGCGCATAATTCGTTCCCCACCAAGCTCTTCGAACAGCGTGTCCACTGCGTGGGCAAACGCACAAAAGTGTGGGTATGCCCGAGAGCCAAGGCCAAACACAGAGAATCTGTATGGGAGAAACGGAGTGTTGAAAACACTTGAAGCACAAGAACACAAACAACAACAATAACACACACACACACAAAGATACGCCATATATACAAAACCAAGTGTATTATAAGAGTGGGATGGTTGTGGACATCAGGCCAAAGGCTGTGAGCTTTGATCCTGAAACTATGAAAATTCAAGGCTAGAGTGGATGTTATGTTACGCAAGCATGTGCACACACATGCAAAGACAAGTAAAAAGTGTGAAATTTCTTTTGATTGCTTTAGGATGGAATTTCTTTTCAAAACTAAATTTCTTTTATGCTTTTTGTATTTTAGTTTTGAAGAAACTCTTGGATTTTTAAGTTACAGACACCAGAAGAAACGCACACACTTACATAATGGGATAATGTCACCACAAAGTTGGAGATAGATATATATAGGCACAAATTTTTTTTTTATATATATATATAAAAAAAAAAATACAAATTATATATATATATATATATATATATATAGTCAATTTTTTTAGGATATATATGTTAGATATGCGTTAGATAAATATACCACAATGCAAACATTTAAATAAAAAAATATTTAACAAAATATGTTTTGCATTAAAAAAAACACAATGAAGCATATTTCCCAAGAGAGAAATACAAAAG
Source organism: Squalius cephalus (assembly GCF_949319135.1). Lineage (NCBI taxonomy): Eukaryota > Metazoa > Chordata > Actinopteri > Cypriniformes > Leuciscidae > Squalius > Squalius cephalus. The sequence continues at coordinate 43,607,360 of NC_137126.1, read as the reverse complement.
AAACTATAGGAAAATAAGTAGATTAATTTTATGAAATGTAGGCCTATTTAAGGACCATTAAGAATTTTTATTTTAATTTTCAGAACATTTTCCCTTAATAACGTAATAATTTGTGTAAATTAAATCAATTAAAGAATAAAAGTACAATACATACAAGCATGAGTTTGTGAATGCAAATGTACTGTACAATAAATACAATGCAAATGTACAGTACAATAAATAATCTCATGATCAATAAATACTTAAATACAATTTAAAACTATAGAATTGTTTTTTACATTTCAGTAATGAGAATGTAATAGTGGGCTTTTTAATGGAAAAATATGTTTTTCATTGCATTGCATAATTCATATAACATTCTAAAAAGCCTAAACAAATCTTAAAATATGTCAGTGCCATTGTTTTGTCTCAAGATGCAAAGCAGAAATGTTTGTTTTTTTTCTAAGGCACATTTATAAAAGCTATAAGCATTTAAGTAAATGTCGTAATTTAACTAAGGCCTAATCCTGGCTTAATCTAAACCCTGTCTGTGAAACCAGGCCTAAAAGTTTTTCCAAAGTATACACATCAAATCTACACAAATTCACATACATACACCACAGTACCTGACATTAGCAAGTGGTCCAGTGCTCTCAAAGTTGGCTTTGGTTTCAGGTTCGTCGCTGGAGGATTTGCGGGTATCAGAATATGAAGAAACGCTGTTAAAACGCACTTTGTACGTCCTGTGAGAGAGAGAGAGAAAGAGAGAGATTTCTTTGTGCATTTATGTGAATGGATTGATTGTATAGAGAAGAAATGCATGTTATGCGTAAATGTGTATGTCTGGTGCATATATGTTAGACTTTGTGTAGGTGTGTGAACTGAAACACTGAAAAAATATTAATTATGGGAAAGCAGATTGGTGGGAGGATGAGAAGAAAATCACTCGCTTGAGTCTCCACTCGCGCACACACACACACTCACTTTCTGTCCTCTACGCTGGTGGTGGGATGTCTCATCTCCATCAGAGCCGCACCAAATTTCTGTAGCGCGGAAAAGGGGAGAAAGAGAAACAGGAGAGAAGTTACTGGCCCTTCCCACGCATGTTCACAATCACAAATTCAATCAGGACCTGCCAGCATACTGCAGGTTCTCCATTGTACAGTGTATGTGTGAAGTCCTTTATCATCATGATGAGCACATTCTGTTGTGTTGTGAAGTGTTGACAATTTGATTCAAAGCAGAAGAAAATGTTTGATGTGCTCAGTGAAACACTAGCGCATTAAAGCAAACTTGTGCTTTAATAACTCACCTCTCCATTTTCAGGAGGGTCTCCATTGCCGAACGTGCTTGTCACCACTAACACAAGGGTCTCGTGTTCCAAGTCGACTGTGTCATATTCATCCATGGACGTCACCTACAGGATCATATAACACCGCATTACACACATCACACAGTCCTGCTATATGTACGCTACCAGTCAAAAGTTTTGGATCGGTAAGATTTTTTATGTTTTTTAAAGAAGTCTCTTCTGCTCACCATGGCTGCACTTAACTGATTAAAAATACAAAACACAGTATTATTGTTAAATATAAAGACAATTTAAAATAACTGTTTTCTATTTTAATATCATTTAAAATGTCATTTATTCCTGTGATCAAAGCTGAATTTTCAGCATCATTGCTCCAGTCTTCAGTGTCACATGATCCCTCAGAAATCGAATTTTATGCTCAAAAAACATTGATTATTAGTATCAATGCTGAAAAATAAGAAAATGCAGGATTCTCTGATGAATAGAAAGTTCAAAAGAACAGTATTTATTTGAAATCTAATCTTTTGTAACATTATAAACGTCTTTACTGTCACTTTTGATCAATTTAATTCATCCTTGATGAAATAATGATTTATTTTATTTCTTTCCCACAAAAAATCTAATTAAAATTCTTACTGACCCCAAACTTTTGAACGGTAGTGTTTAATGTTACAAAAGCTTTCTATTCATCAAAGAATCTTGAATAAAAATGTAAATAACTGTTTTCAACATTGATAATAGTGAGAAATGTTTCTTGAGCATCAAATCATATTAGAATGATTTCTGAAGGATAATGTGACACTGAAGACTGGAGTAATGATGCTGAAAGTTCAGCTTTGATCACAGGAATAAATTACACTCTACTATATATTCACGTAGAAAATAGCAATTTTTACATCGGAATAATATTTCACAATATTACCGTTTTTTTTTTTTGGTTTTTTTTTAAATAAAATAAATGTAGCCTTGGTGAGCAGAAGAGACTTATTTTAAAAACATTACAAATCTTACCGATCCAAAACTTTTGACTGGTAGTGTACATGATATCATGACCTCAGTAAACATCATCCATCTAAATAGTTGTATTAGTACTATTGTTGTGTTTTATGCTACTTTTCTAAGAGAGAGGAGAGAAGACATTACAGTAACACTTTACAAAGGTCACACTTTTGTTTTTAACTGCATTATTTAACATGAGCTAACAATTAAAAAGTGCTACTGAAGTTATATTGGGGAGAGTCAGGGTTGTCAGCAATCATGTAATCTAGTTACTAGTACTGTTTGTGAGTGCTTCCTCCACTAGACATGACCATTTTGATGTGATTGGTTTTTCTGTCTCATTTGTGAGCCAGGAGCAAAAGTGTGGCTATTAGATCAGCGTTCGGAGAGATTTTAGGCAAAGTTTTCGAGTGTGAAAAATCACACAATGTGCATCAAGAATGGGAGGCACGTTATCTCTTGATCCTGACGTACCGCCAAAAGGGGTGTAGCGGTAATGAACAGTTCGTACGGCGCCTAACGAGCAGCTAATGCGCCATGATACAATTAACAGAGTCGACGCATCAGTGCGTGTGGCAGGGCAAACGCCTTCAGGACATGCAGAAAGAGAGAGGAGCCGTATGTCTGCGTCATCTGCATGTAAATCACGTAATAACAAGCGCACATGAACAAGATTGATTATTCTGCTAGATTATAAAAATAACTTTGCATTTAAATGCTATCCCAAGGCTAAACACTTGGACTCAATACGCTTGTTTTAGATGTCACATAGCTTGGAGTGTAACGTGATCTTAACTTTACCTACAGCTCAATGCCTGGGTGCAATGACTCTTGACGTTTTATGGCACTGGAGCAAAAGAAATTGAGCAAAAGACATTTGCGTAAACTCTCGCATAGCACGCTTTGGTGTGAAAATGGCTCTCTCACTCTGCAATCTGTAGCCTCGAATCGGAAGAGAGATTTTGGTTGTGAAACTAAAGGGATATGCGGATATACATGTCTCGCATCAATATTCTTAGTGATTTTGTTTACATCAATGTTTACGTGCAAATCCACTGGAGGCATGAGCCTCCTGGCTCCCCTTCGTTGGAATAAACTCCCACTCCATATAAAACAGTCCCCTACACTACGCAGTTTTCGCTCTGCCCTTAAAACTCATCTTTTCACCCTAGGCCATCCCACTGCGTATCCTAGCCCCTAACCCCCGGTCAGGACTCTGCTTGCTTGCCCAACCCTGCCATAGCCTCTGTTCTCACTGTAGCACCACCGTACTTACTCACCCTTGTCCAATAAACGTACCCTCTTCCTTCAGCCTTTTCTTTTCAATGTAACGCTTAGTTTAAAAATTGTTCAGCGCCTTGGTTAAAGGCGCTATATAAATATAAATAAGTAAATGAATAAATGAATGGGAAGGGTTTTAAGAATCACGCACAGATGTCAATCTATTGTGTGCGGTTCAATAAGCCCGTCATTCTTACCTTGGCATCAAACGCATGCTTGAAAATCTCACAGAGCGTTTTTGCATAGTCCTGCGATTTCCCAGTTTCTGTGGCGAACAAGATGGTGGCTTTGACTCTCTTGGCCATGGCCTGCCCCATGAGTTTGGCGGAGAATTTCACAGCCCTGCAAGTCGCACACAAACATGTCAGTCGCAGATATGTCAATTTCAATATGTCATTGCTGTGTATAGCGCTTTATGCAATATAGATTATTTCAAAGCAGCTTCACCGTAGTCAATGATGCAAACTTAATCAGATATAGGGCTGTCACTTTTGTGAAAAAATCCTGTTCGATTTTTGAGACATAAGTGTTCATTGAATCGATTGTAAAATCGATTTTCCATGTCTAAAGACGTTTCCATTTTAAACGCCAAATATGGGCAAATCCACGGACAACTAACAGGCATTAGGACGAACGTAAAGAGGGCGCTTGAGACGCGCACAAGTCAGCAATATTCCTGATGATTTATTGGCGTGAAGTTTCGTGCACAATGACAAACAGGAGTGCAACATTCTCGAAAAAAAATTAGCAGAGTGGAGTGCCATAACATCAATGAAAAACATAACTGCAGTCTTCAACATGGCTGAGTTTAGATTAAAAATGTCAAACAAATTTCGCCTACGTAGGCGATTGTAGACCGTAGCCCGAATCTGTATCTGTAAGCATGAGACTGTCTGCATACCGGAAGAATTCACAGTTTTGTTGTAAAAAGAGAAACATTATGCAGAAGAATAATTTGCTGTTATGTGTGTTTGTCAGAGCCTGCAGTTGCTGTGTGACGCGCGTTCGCTGCGGGGCGTATCGTGACGAGCTGGACGCGCTCCGAGAGAAGGCCGTTAAAATCGATTCCCTATTTTCGTTTTCGAAACTTGCGTTGGTTGGTCCGATCGATTGTGCAATCGATTTTCGAACGTAAAGTGACAGCCCTAATCAGATATGAGAAATTCAAATTCTGATGTAAACCAGCTCTAAAAAGACAATAGTGTCATTATTCAATAACTTTGTAAAGTTAATTAATTATGAAACAAGTTAATTTCAGCTATAAGCAGCTCTACAGAAGACAATAGCGTCGTTATTCAGCTTAAGTTCAATGTTGCTTCAATTCAGTTCAAAACAGTGTCCGTGTTGCAAAATTCATCAATTATGAAAAATTGTAAGCTCTACATAAGGCAATAGTGTCATCCTCAAGCTCAATTCAGTTAGGGTTAGAGTTAGTTTTGTTCTCATTCGATAGTGTCAGTGTAGTCAAATCGATAATGAATATTCCGTGTCTTTTTCCTGGGTTACGGGTTATAATGTCAGCAAGGATGAACTGTGACAATGTGCATCGAAATTCCTGAATATTATCTCTTAGCGAGAGTTTAACACACCGACAGACCCTTTACCCTCATTTCCGAGACCACACAATCACATAAACGTAGCTACTTATATCCTGCGGGCAATTACTGTAATAGCACAGAGGCTGAACGCTGAAGGAAACCTGATTACACCTGAGTGTGATTCAGTGAGTTAAACTCACATCATTCTCAGCCATTCCAGCATTATTATGAGGAAAATACACTGGAAAGCACTCTTAAAAAGCCATTAACAAGTTCCCGAGCCATGGGTAAAACATACAACAAAAGGTTGGCAAAGGTTTGGAGCGCTGCAGATGGCCGACCTCGGAAGCATCTTACGGGTTTAACTCAACATACACTTTGTGCTCAAGACAAAAGCAAACTGTGCGTAGGTCTTGAGCTCTTCACCCACTCACTTGGCAAGTTTCTTGAATCCAATCGCTCTTTTCTTTGTGGGTGTTCCATTCACTCCTTTCCACACGTGAGTGTTCCATGGGTCAGACTAGAGAGAGAGAGAGAGAGAGAGAGAGAGAGAGAGAGAGAGAGAGAGAGAGAGAGAGAGAGAGAGAGAGAGAGAGAGAGAGAGAGAGAGAGAGAGAGAGAGAGAGAGAGAGAGAGAGAGAGAGAGAGAGAGAGAGAGAGAGAGAGAGAGAGAGAGAGAGAGAGAGAGAGAGAGAGAGAGAGAGAGAAGAGCCCTTTTCAATTATGAGCACAACAGGCTAATTGTGATCAAGTGATTGTAATACAAGAAAAGAATCATAAAACCCGGAAACAAGTTGTTATTTTTCAATGTCTGGTTTCAAACATCAATGGGTTATTTTTTTAATGGGTTTTTGGTTAAATGGCTGAATAAGGTCTGTGGTTCACACAAACAAGAGATTTTCACGTCTATTCCATGACATAAAATACATCAGTAATACCCCACTCATGATTTTTTTTAAGCTTTCATGTATCTTGGAAACAAGTGGCTAAATGGGACAGAGGTTTGCGAGACATTAACAGGTAACAGGTAAACTCATCTACTCACTAGTCCACTATTACAGCCTTATTGGGTTTATACTCGCAGTCTTGCAAACTATTCTAACTCAAACTTTCCAAGATGTCGATTTTAAATGAAGATTGAAAGATTTGTCGGAAGCTTAGTGGTGGTGACGTTGAAGTCATGTGACAGTGTAGTTTGTTTATAGCATAACATTAGCATTTTACATCTGCCAATTGCATTTAGGCTTTAAAATTCATAAGTTGTGTTCATTTGTGAAGATTATCTTGATGAACAGAATGTGTAAGAATCATAAACCTTTGATTTAAACGTCGGTTTTACCGTATCAAGTCGAGCCCGAGTCAGTGCATGCAAAGTGGATTTGCTTTTGCAGTGCAGAAAACAGCATCTTTCTGACATGTCGACAACACAAATCTACCTCTTCCAGGCCTCAGCTACAACTACAGTGTTTGAGGGTCAAAGTAGATGTCGTTCACGGGCAGCCAATGAAAACCATAGGCTGGCATTATGCAAATATGTTACAAATCTACGCAATTTTGAGCACGAAGTAAGACTAGAATTACTGATGACTCGTATCAGACAGTTCGGAATCGGTTCTTTCTTTTGCAGACATTTTACATTCACAAATATCTAATTTACTCACTACATGAAAGGTAATATCTAAAATAGGGGGCAATTTAATGCTTATGTTATGTAGGATTTTACAAACAAATATCTAATTTACTCACTACATGAAAGGTAATATCTAAAATAGGGGGCAATTTAATGCTTATGTTATGTAGGATTTTACAAACAAACAATCAAAATATTGCTATGACTTCAACTTCAACTGGACAAAAGACTTACCTGGTACTCAAAGGAAGGCGTTAGGCGATAGTTGAGCATTTCCTGATGGAAAACAGGTGTAATGCTGCCTGACATGGGTGGCACTATCCAAACCCAGTCACCCGGGCAGCCTCCCCTCACTCTGTACTCATTCTCCATGTGCTTCATGAAGGACTCAGTGGCCGAGTGATGATCTACTATGGTAACCTTTGACATCTATAAAAGGAAAAATTGCAAAGAGTGAGGCTGCTTACATCCTGGCTTGGAAAAAAAACTGCTCTGAAAAGGCTAAAACTAAGATTATATTCAGTTTGTGAAGCTTGTGCAATGACTTCAGCTGAATAATGGCACTATTGTCTTTTTAGAGCTGCTTTACAGCAGAATGAACTCTTGTTCGTATTATTGATCATTATTTTCATGTCTATCAATGCAAAGCTGCTTTGAAACAATCTGTATTGTGTAAAGCTATGTAAATAAAGGTGACTTCACTTGAATCATCCAGTATGGTATTTCTGTTTAAGCTGGTAATATAATCTCTTGCAAAAACACAACATAATGCTGACCAACAATGTAAAAACTGATTCTTAAATGAAGAAAATAATGAAAAATAAAAGAGGCACATGTTAGTTTTTGGGTTTACTTTGTATTCTAAAGTACCTGTTTTTAAAAGTATTTTGTCTTTTACTATAATATACAATTATCAGATGTTCTGTAATAGTAAAATGCAATAAAATGCAATAAAATGCAATACAATGCCAATGCTTGACAAAGGAAATGTCCGTAATATTGCCCAATCCCAAAATGATGCGGTACGAACAGTAATAATGCCCATCATTTTGTGCATTCGTGGACATGGTTATTTTCAAATGCGTTTTAGATAGCTTGTAATGCTTAATGCAGCATGTTGACGCAAGTCAATACAACCGGCTATTAAATCCTCAGATTGGCTTGTACTGCAGCAATTCTAGTTTTCCAAGTAGATTTAATTGTTATCTGTCATTGTTTTGACTCCATCCGCAATTATGAAAGATAAGAAACCGAACACGGCTACTTACTAACGTCTAATTAGTTTATCAGTGTTTAAACCGTACAGTAAAAGCCTTTTTAGCAAGGAATAAGGACTTGTGGGTAAACAAACTGCAGGGGGTGTGTAATAAATATCAATAAACATGCTCCTTCAGTCACAGGAGCTTTCAGTTAAATGTCCAAGGTGCTTAACTCCAATAAATAGAACAGAAGGGATTCAGCCTTTTGATTTGTGAAAGCCGGTTAATGTTTTGTCTGCTCGCACGAGTCTCTTTGAAAGCTTTGTAAATGCGAATGCAGGGATTTGCTTTTAGCCTCTTGGGGAAGCTGTGTAAAGAGATAGACTGAAAAAATGTGATACTGGCAAATATAAATAAACGTGACTGAAAATAAGAATGAGTGTAAGATTATATGTGGGTAAACCTCACACAGCTTGTCAAAAACATGTCTGGGTTGTGTTTGACAACAAAATCAAAAGAAAAAAAAAAATTTAGAAATGATATTTTGTATAAAGACGATGAAGTCTATTTTTAGGGGCTTTTTTAACATTGTGACGTTTTATATAGATCACATGTTTTTACAAAGTAAAACATTTAAATTGCGGTAGTATTTCCTGCACTGCTTTTAAATTACCGGTATACTGATTTTATTTATTTTTTAAACTATAAACTGTAGAGAGATGTATAGGTGTATATCTATGTGTGTGTGTGTTTATTTAGTATCATTGAAATATTGAGATACTAGTTATATTAATATTTTTAATCATTTTTAATTTTTCATTGTAATTGTGTTGTGTATTTTTGACATTTTACATTTTTTTTTTTAAAGATGTCTATTTAATTTTTTATTTCAGTTTCAGATTTAGTTGTTTTAGTACATCAAGAAAGAGCCACATTGTCCAAACTCTAAATGATCCTAAAATAGGCTGTATTTTCTTTATGATTTTCAATATGATTCTGACATGTTTTCATGAGATTCATCCATCCATGTGTGTTCATCCTACCTGGAAGCTATAAAGGACTGCGATGTTGATCTCCACCAGTGCCTGGTCCTTCCACAGGGATGAAGTCTTCCTCGTGTCCAGCCCCATCATTGTAGCTACTTCCTGAAATGGAGGGAATTAATCATACTGTACAGGGAGACTATTCATACTGTATTCTCCCTGGATCTGAACCGAGGTTAATAGAACTGCCACTCGTGATCTGCCTCTATAGATCTGGAAGATCTGGCGCGACCAGCAAGACTCTCTATAAATACATTTCCAGTCAAAACTTTGGACACACTTGACATGAGTATGTATTTCTCATGATCTACATTTTTATAAATTAGTTTTGGAGACAAATATAAAATCATTGATTTTCAGGTGTGGAATAACATGAAAATGAGTGAATGATTAAAGATGTTCTTTTTTTTATATTTATTTTTATATGTGGTAAACAGTTGGTATGGTATTGGCTCATTGTCTTTTAGAATTTATTTCATAATACAATGGAAATGTGGAGGAGAGATTATAAAACTGAATGAGTATAAAAACTTTATGAATGAAAGCAGCATGTTTGTTAATTAAAATCGGCTTAAATTACAGAGAGCAATTCAAAAAAGGATAAACAATGTGTAATATACCATATAATTAAATTAATCCATTATAATGAATGATAAAACACAAACATGTCTTTCCTAATTTCCTGCTGGGGTACAATATCTAATTCATATGCATGTTAATGAACGAATGTAATGCAGTTTGGGTTCGAAAGTGTGATTTTTTTTTAGACATTCTCAGTGGTGCAGAGGTGCTTTATGGCTGTCTGGTTAGGGTACCTCAAGTATGTTGTATCGAGAGCTGTCGCAGAAGTCTCTGACACCGATCTCGGTCCCCATGTACCAGCCGCTAAAGGGGCAGGCGGTGAACTCCAGTCCTCCGACCTCTAACAGCATGCTTGACACGGCAGGAAGGCCGTACCACTTTAGATTCAGCTCCTTAAACCATTCAAACCTAGACAGACACAGACAGGAGGGTGGACAATATTAAACCCAGCACAGAGAGAAAAGTTACATGCAGCGAAAGGTTCTTGGGGTTTATTTGCATAAGATAATGCAGTCAGCAGAATATCTTGGCATATGCAGATGTACACCATTAAGCTTGGAGAGTATACCACTTAGAGTTTATCATAATTTCTCTGTAAGCAAATGCAAAAACATAGTAAGCACCGCCAAAACTGTCATTATCTCTAAACCAGCACCTGCAGGTGTCTCAGGTGTTGTGCTAAAAGGCAAATTTCACCTGTCTGTTATAAAGCAGAATGGCTGATCTACCCAGAAGTATTCACACAATTATTGCGTTAAATATTGCAGTGATCGAGTCCATTATTGTCACAGCATAATACCAGCAATGTTCCCGCAAACAAAACCATATGCAAATGGATCTCCTCCATTTAGATATGTTTGTTTGGCTGGTCAATTCCTTTGAGCATTTTGGGGAAAACTGTCAACAATGGGCATTATATCAATGCGAGCATTGAGTGCTGAAAAGTTCTAACTGTCTCGTAATGGTAGTATTTACACCAGTGCTTCAGATTTCCTCAGAAGGTTTGATTTGTGTGCATTTGACTTTATAATGTCAAAATTGCTCGCATATAAAAACCTCCCACACATTTTAAATCACAGGAACATTGCGGGTATAAAACAAGCATATTTTAACCAAACTTCAACACATAATTCAAGGTTTACTCCTAAAGAATGGCCTAATCACAATATGTGTTGTTGACATGGTCATTTTAACTTGTGCTAGAAAAGTCTAGTGGTTTATTTCACATTCGCAAGTGGGCAGAAGAGAACGTTTTGTTTTACTTAGTCACTAGAACATGTAGCTGACTTGTAATTACTTATTTTATTGATATTGTTCATAATTTTCATTCAATTTAATTGCATTTATCCACTTTTACCACTTTTTAAAGGTTCTAAAGTTTTTTTTTGTTTTTTTTTTTGTTTTTTTTTTGGCAGCAATGCCTTAAAACCATTTTTTGATTCGCTGAAGAACCTTTCAGTGATCAGTTCTTAAAAGAACCATCTTTCTCTTATTAAGAACCTTTTTCCACCATGGATGTTAAATGTTCTTCATTGAACCATAAATGGCAATAAACAACTTTTATTTTTAAGTGTTTGATGACAAGTTTAACTTCATCTGCATGACTTATGAGATCTCAGGACCCAAGTATCCGATCACCTCTGACACACATCAGTGTCAAACTGACAGCATTAAACTATCAAACTGAGGCAGGATCTGGAAAAAGGGCAAGTTTTATGCCAAATTAGCCCACGTTCCTGAATGTACGTGCATAAGAGGCACTCTCCCAGCTTGAGGTCTCTGTTGCTATGCATCCTGAAGCTCTGCACATTACAGCCTCTCTGATTTGTGATTTCCCTTTGGTATGTACTGTATGACGCATTATCATATTCTGGGTTGATGGACATTTTAGGTGCAAAGCATTTTAAGCACTGAAGTGATTCAACAATGTTCCTACACAACAATGTTCCTACACGTGTTTGATGATCATTGAACAGACTGACCCCCCCAAAAAACCTCTACAATATGATTGGTTCTTCTTACTTTGGATGTAAGATGGGAACCTCAAGTACAAGATCATCAGGAATCTCAAAAAGCTCAGGATCATTCCCATTGGCTTGGAGAAGAAGGGGCAAAACATCAAACCGGCTTTTTGGAGCTTTCCATCCTTGCTGTATACAGATCTGCAAGTCAAAACAAATAAGAATAGAACTTCTATAGGACCATCTAACAGAGTAACAAGACGAATTCCTGCTGTAAAATCCAAGTTTAAAACTCTTAACTGACCATATTGCACCAGCTGATAATTTATTTAGCTCAGCTAGAAAACAGCTATGTTCCGAAATACATATGGCACTGCCCTAAAACAACTCAAACACAATTAATAATAAATAATACATTTAATAAATCCCAATAATGATAAGAAATACCCATGATGCCACAAAGAAAGTCTTGTATGAATCAGTTTGACTCTTTATTCTTGTTTGTACTGGTAACATGCTTCAATCAATTTGTCAGTAGGATGCTTTTGTGATGCCTGTGACAATCAAAGCTACTGCAGAATAGCTTCCCATCTCACCTCTGTAAGCTCCACGGAAGCTGGATCTCCAAGAATTGATCCATCAGGCTGCTTGTAGCCTGCGTACCGGATCAACTGGTTGTTCCACACTCGGAAGTCATGATTCACGTCTGTCCTCTGGGGGAAGATGGTAATCGCCGATCTACACATCAGAGACAAGAGCATTGGGGTAAAGCTGAGATCCCTCTGGTGGATTTACAGCTCTAATTCTCTAATTCAGGCAGTTTTACAGACTCCATTAAACTTTATTTACAGATATGTCAAAGTTTATAACATCTTAATGTCTTCATGCCTTATAGTTGCATTTAGCAGATTAAAGCAGGGTATTAATATAGTTTACAATGTGCCTATGTATATATGAGGGTAAATTTGTAATGTTTGTATGTATGTGTGTAACGGAGGCAAGCTAGTAAGAGCTGTGTGGGTAAACCTCACTCTCCTGATCTCAAGAGGCGCACTAGCGACAGACACTAAGAGGATGCAGTCTTAAGTGTCCATGTTAGCGTGCCTGCCTCCCATGCCAGAAACGCTGGTTTGAATCCTGCTCGAAGCAGGGCGAGTTGAACCTGAGGGGTTTAATTGGTGCCGTGACCCAGATGGGAGTGAGGTTTAGGCGAGTAGAACCGGAGCAGTTTCATGTTGGTAAAGTTGGATATGCTTATATATCCAACTTTATATAAAAAGGCGTGTGATAATAATTTTTGTGACAGTAGAAACAAATCATGCAGACGAGATTTGCTATATAGTAAATATAGCTTTACATGAGTATACTGCATGTATGCGGACAACATTTGATGTACTACATATCCAACTTTAAATAGCTTTATACTGCTGTTAGCTTTGAGGTCATACTAATGCACTTCACAATGAAGAATTTTACAGTAATTCTCTTCTGGAAAATAGATTGATAATTCATTTTGTTAGGATGGACATTTAAAAAAAGAAAATCCATCAAAATGCTGCCATTGAGATAAACAGGAATGCTAATAAATACTGAACTGAAAGACAAACTGAAAAACAAAAATCTGGTTTGCAAGCTAGTTTCCTAGCTAAGAGAGTTTAGGAAACTAGCTGACAACCCAGCAAAAAAAAGCTTTGTCAGGTTGGAAGACCATCCTAAAGACTAAGACCAAAACATTTAACTGTACTATTTAGTTAGCTATATTAGCAGGATAATGTATAAATCAGCTTTACCCTGCTGAAAAACAACATTGACTTGTTTGCTAATCTTAAGTGGTTTTTTTTCAGCAGGGTAAAGCTAATTATTTAGCATTACCATCCTGATAATAGTAATTATATAGTAGAGTTTATCATTTTAAGTGCTTTTGAAATCAAACTACCCAATCTGTTTCATAAGCAAAAAGAAACGTGCTTCACTGCTGAAAATACATGGCATGGCATTGACGTCACTTTGGGGCTCCAACAGTGTTGAGGTGCCTTTCCTTGTTTACTGACTTCAACAGTATGCTAAGAGCGCAAAGTGTCAGTCCAACTAATCTAAATAACAAGTTCCGTCACTCTCGAAATACGACTCTGAGGAAATTTGGGTCACCAGCCTGTTTTGCAAAAGCGCAGAGAAGCTTTTCTTGCGCCTTGATTTGTTTATGTGCAGAAAAAGAGTGTAGGAGACCTCTGACGTTTATTCTGGCAGGTCTTGATGATGTAAGAAGCAAGCGTGGGGGCTTTTGCATGTATAACAGCGTTTCCTCTCTTCTTGTTTTAATTTTCCCTTTTCCTCACCCCTCTCTCTCACTCTCCCAGGCTCTAATCATTCTGTTAGACTGACGCTAATTAAACAGAACAGATAGTAAGTGTCGTGTATGATTAGCTTTGTAACGTGGCAGCGGTGCCAGAGCTCGGCAATGCTGTGGCAGGTGCTGTACTGAGGGCTGTGGAACAAGGTGACAAAGAGAGAATGGGAACACACACTTTGACAGGGAAGGAGGCAAGTCGCAGAGAAAAGGAGACGCAGAAAAAAGACAGGAAGAGAAAGGAGCTGGTGAAAAACGACCACACTAACCTGAGGTTTCCTTTGTTGGTGGCATATTTGATGTGGTTGCAGATGTAATTAAACATTCCGTGAGCGGTTGTGCAGTCTCGAGCGTCAAACACCTCAGCGAAGAGAAATTAGCTTTTTAGGACACACTCTTTTTTCTATTATCACTGCATTTCAATAGGTATCACATTGTTATAGCTCTAGATGAGATGAAGGGAATGGTATATTGCATTTCTGGAAATACATTTGATATTAGACTAATCTGGAGATAGACATTAAACATAGTTAGATTTACATTTAATGTTTGTATAATGGAAACTTAATGTAATTTACTTAAGTATGGCATGCTTCTGGAAAAGAAATTACCATTTTCAGGTTAAGATTAGGGACTGGGTTTGGTCAATGGTTGTTTGATAGTAATGTTGTTCGAGAACCATCCAGCGTTCTAGGACGAGAAATAAAAACTAGTTCAATACCTGTAATTTGGACCACTGGATCCGTCCCACACAGCGAGCTGCATTTCTCCATGCGTGTTTGGCCCCATAGATTAGCTCTGTGTCTTTCAACTGATACGTTCCAGAGGTTTCAATCTCTTTTTTGACCTCTTCTAGCCGGTCAACATGAGCCTTTGAGCCGCATCTGTTCAGACAAAACCCAAACAATTAAAGGTGCATTTATAAGAAAATTACTACAATTAACAAGGAAAGTTATGTTGCATAAAAAAATATCTTTTTCTTGAAAAATATCTAAAAATCCCTAAAATAAGATGTATATTAGAGATTTGTTTTTGGATAGTATATCTTGAAATAAGTGTGTGTAAGGATGTTCACTTATTTGTATGTATAAAATTTAAGTTGTTCTCCTACCTTTTGATTGATGTAAAGTACTGGTCAATGAAATCTGTTGCAAGTGGTAGCAGTTCGTCTTTTCCTCGGACTTCACCTGGTTTGCGACTGTGCTGGTTTGGCGTCATAATAGAGCCTATACAAACACGCTCGGTGCAGATCGGAACCTGCTAAGAAAAAGCAACTAGTACAATAAGAAAACTGAGTGTGCAAATTCAAACATGCTACATCACTCACAGAAATGTGCTACAGATTGTATTGTGCCTGTCTCACACATATTGTGTCCATGGGAGTTTAACTGCAACAGCAGGCAGAAGTTGAGACGCCTTTTCTGCAGTGTAACAGAAGTGCAGCTCTATACAGAAAATAAGGTGATTTCTGGGTGAGCACATCGAGTACTTCCTTTAATTGCCACTATAAATAATAAAATGTCATGAAATTTAAGTTACATAAGAAGCAAATTTACATCCAAATGGTATTATTTACATACACAGCTTGTTTTTTTTCTAACAGTTTTAGGTTGCTGCCTTTATTTTAAAAATGCATACATGTATATATTTCAATTACGACAACTCTCTAAATAGTTTTAACATGTTAATGAATATGGCAATAAATTTGGTCTTGTTTGACTAGATCTGCTATGCTGCTGAGCGAGTATAGACTTTTTTTTTACCATAGATACACAGACAAGCTGCTGTGAGCATGAAAGATATGCTGCTGCTGCATTAATAGACACATAAATCCCATAGCAGATCTAGGCAGGTGGAGCTGGGGGAGGTGGAGGGGTTCACTCGGATAGCGCGCAGCAGGATTAGTTTATAGCAAACAATGAACTAGACTATTTAAATGTTGAGCAAGCTACTCATTGGCTGCAGGGTCAGCAGAGTGTGGTAATGATGTGATTGCTTAAGGACATATCAGCCTGCGCCAGCTAGAGTTTCATGACTCTAATATACAAAATAAGTCTTAATAGATAATCTGGTAGTGAAAATAGGTACATTTTTGGATTTTTGCAAAAATGTCGGTAGGGGCACGTTTTTCCATGTTGCTTCTTACACATTGCAACTTGTTAAAATGGTTACAGAAATGAAAAAGGCACGTTATGTGTCACTCACATGCTGCAAAACGTAGCAAACATGCAATAGGGCCCTTTTAAGGTAGTGAATATCATATTCTAATCAAATATTGGGCAAGTGAAACAAACACACAGAGCTACAGCATTTATTTTATGTGCGTTTCATGAGCCTATTAGTTGAAAATGTATGAAAAACATATTGCTAAGTGATAAGTTGCAGGCTTCATCAGAGCTTGATAAGAAGAAGCAAAGAGACAAACGGAAGTCGCTCATTGCCTTGAGGAAAATACTCATATGGTCACTATAATCAGATTAGGTTTGAAGTGCACTGTCACTTTCTGTAGCTGCTAATATGTTCACTGGATTAGGGGTGGAAAGACAGAGCTGAAAAATAACAACAAGCCTGTCCAAAGCTAGAGCTGTTTAATTAAGGACTGACTTGTTTTTATGTCCCAAATTGCCCTTTCAGTCTGGTGAAGCATTTAAACCATTGACCCATAACGTTCAACAGTTTCAGAGTAGCCAGCCCAAAATAACCAAAATTTAAAGCAAGTCAGTTCACTAGGTGGCCAACGTGGTAACACCCTCGTAATTACTGTATGAGCTCACGTCATAAACAAAAATTAGCAGTCCAACCAAAACAAAGAACAAGAACAAAATGCATGGTGTCTACCAAATAATAATGAATGTGCATATAGCAAACCACAAAGGGTGAGTTATTAGTTTTATATTAATGTACTATAAGATTCCTAATATTCCTATTCCTAATATTATTGAAATACTGTACAGCGCTGAAATGAAAAATTATGTAAAATGTTTCACTAACCACAATAGAAGGTTCATTAAAGGGGTTCCATGATGCCCTTTTACGAAGTCTTGATTTTGTTTGTGGGTTGTATTAGAATATGTTTCATGCTTCATTGTTCAAAAAACATTATTTTTCACATATTTTTCATTATTACAGCGCCTCTCTCCCAAGTCTGGCTCAAACGTGCCGTTTAGTTCCGGTTTCGATGAAGCCCCTCCTTCTGAAATGTGCTGTGATTGGTTAGCTGGCCCAGTGTGTTATGATTGGCACCGCCAAGCGTGTGTTCGGGAAAGTCCCGCCCCTCCATAATTGTGAGTTCTGGTCTGGTGTAAATAATTAATGATGGCGTCAATTTCAAACCAATTCGAGCCTAATTCAAACCCCGACAATGTTAACGAAAAGAACGGATTGTGGAGAACGGATTTCAAGCACAGACTTTGCAAGCACTGACTTCACAGGACGTTTCAGAGTGGTATTTTTTTTTTTTTTTTCTTATGGATTACACTGTTATCCACCATTTAATCATATTTGTCAGAAAACTCTGGTAATACAAACAGTAATCGATCACAAAATCATGGACAATTTTCCAAAGGGGCGGTGAACAGTCTTACAAAAGCAAGAGCTTACAAAAGATACAGTGAACACTACATCAATGCTGTAACGTTAGCTAGCAGGCAAGCGGAGGCAAAGCTTTGTCCCTTTGTTTACATCATAGCAACTACATAAAACTGTTAATGGAAAACACAACAACAAATAATAAGACACCGCAGCTCAACCAGGTCTCGCCAACTTTTTTTTGCGATTACCTTGGATGGAGATTATTTAAATGAGTAACGTTGTGATTCACAAGATCCTGAAAAAAACGCAATGTTGTCCAAACGAGCCGTTTGTTGTAGTTCTTGGAAAGTGAATTCTGTTAAATAAAATATCTCCCTTTGGAGCGGACTTTGAGCTTTGTAACCTTGCAGATCTTTTTTATGTTCAAACAGCAACATTACAGACTAACTTAAGTTGAAAAAGTGATAAGCATAATAGGACCCCTCTTAAAAAAATGGTGTAGAAACAAATTTCACTCAGAAATTGCTAGAACATTAACTAAAGAAATGTCAAGTAACACATTGGGCCCCATCATACAACCGGCGCAATGCAGCGCTAGGCTCGACGCTAGTGTTTTTTGCTAGTTTCAGCCCGATGCAGTTATCATTTTCACGTCCTGCGCAGCGTTGTTTAAATACCAAATGCATTTGCGCCCATCTGTTCACCCATGGGCTGCTGGTTTGAAAACGATGTGTGTTCAGGCAAATTGTTGGCGCATTGCTATTTTGAGGCAACTGAAATAGGCCGTAATATAATTTTTTTTGTTATTTAAAGAGCAGGTTAGTAATGTGCAACTATAGGCAGGCCAACAACGCGCGTACACTCTGCTTATTACACACACAAGGATGCGCAGCAGCACACAAACATGGCAAATATTAAAAATAAAAGCATTACAATGTAAAAGATTAATATTGTGTAAATAAAGATATGGTGGAATCCGGCTTGTCCCGTAGATGGTCTGCTTGCGCGCTACAGCAGATCCGTTTGCTCTCAGGAGACGCATTTAGTTTTTCAGTTTGCAAATTGTGCCATATAAATAGCGTTTATTGCACGTTACGCCCAAAACACACCCATTACTCATTAAGAGAATAGGGACAACCCTTTTAGACCATACACTGGGCGTGCTAGCAAAAGCGTTAAACTAGCAAAAGTGGATTCAGACACGACCTAATTGCACTTGCACCGTGCGCTTTAGACCATGCGCTTAGATCGTTAAAATAGGACCCACTGAATTACACATTAAATTTTGAAGCAGAAAAACTGCAATAGTATGTAAAATTTACGGTTTTCTGCTGTATCATCCTACATCAACCTCCAGCAACCATATTGGATGTTTCAATTTCTTCTATTAATTTAATTTTTCTCCTACCCTTATGCTGTCTCTAAACTAACTACAATGTACAATAACCATTACTTACCCATAAATGGGTAAGTTATACTGCGCTGGGGCAAGTGGCATGTACTGGGACACATGTGTGACTAACCAAACAAGCACTGATGGCGCTTATCATAAGAATGTTAAAAATAAAATAAGACTTTCATTAGTTTCTTCGCATTCACCCACCATAAGGGACTGTGAATGCAGTCTTGCAGCTGTCACATTCTGTAGAGTTGGAGATTCAACCCAAAAATCCTTCAGAATGTGATATATTATAAATTATACCATCTGTAATTAGCATCAATTAGCATGCAAAGCCATCCTCTCATGAAAGTGCGCAGAACTTCATAACCCCCTCTTGGACGGATGATTCAGATTTAGAGAGATGTTGAGAGTTCTGCAAACATGTTGTCGTACAGACTTATGTCTACAGTGGAAGGCAAAAGCTAATTTTAAACCTCAGTTTGTTCACAACATATGGATTCTATTCACCTTTTTCCTCAGTTCTCCGTGGGGAGCGTCATAGCGGCGAGTGACTTCCGTTAAGATGCTCTCAACTTCCGTTTAGTAATTGTCAGCTAGATGACGTTACTGGTGATGGCAAATAGTGGAGGCTTTGGTATAATTTGTGCCGTTAAAGGCTGTCACAACAGCTACAGAAAGCTAAAAAAACTTGTTACGACCACAAGCCAACAACAAGAGCGGAATGTAAATGCCCAAAACCATTTAAATTGCACAGGATGCCATCCGACGACGAGGGCAAAAGACAATGGCTCGCAGCACTTCATTTGAAATTACCGCCCCGTAACATCCATGTATGCTCATTCCACTTTGTGGACAGACAACCAACAACGGAAAATCCATATCCTGAACTTTGACTTGGATATGATCGTCCATTAAGAAAGAAGAGTAGACGACGAACTGAGTGGGGGTTCAATCTTTAGATGGCTGGCTAAATTGAGTGTCCAGCAAAGCGTCAGTAAGCAACCAGTCGTGATCACGGCCATTTGACTGCTTTAATTGGGATAACTGGCCTCAAAACATCAATCATACAAAAGAACATAATCATATCAACAGATGCATATTAAATGAGCTAGAGAAGGTGGAACACAAATCACAAAAACTGCCAAAAATAAATGGTTTCAGAAACTTGCCAAGGCAGACTGCCAGCCAGCCACTGACAAGGTCACGTGACATGCCAGAATCAGACTGCCAACTGCCAGCCAGCCACTGACAGGTCATGTGACATGCCAGTGGCGGCCAGCCAGCTGAAGATTGAACCCCTACTGACGAACTTGTCCTGAGGAAGGTGAGACTATTCATTAACATTATTTACAAGGCTAACGTGCGGGTCCGCACAATTAATCGAAATGTGGCTTATGATACGGACACAGTGTTTTCAGTACCAAGTTCTCATGATGTGTGCTTAAACCTCTTTAAGAAACCAGCGTTTCCTTCAGCAGTTCAGTATGTTAACTTGTAGCATAAGTGTGTTCATTTAACAAATGACTCTTTAGCATCGGCTCTTTAAATGAACCCACACTCGTGTGTTATAGTGTTTTGATTCAGTATGACGAATCTTTTAAATGAGTCAACTTCATGCTCGCAATGTTTAACAAAATAATACCTATCAGTAATTGTTTATAAGCTCATTACGGTATGCAGGAAAAACTCAGCATTTGGTCCTTCGTACATGCCATTTAAAAGTGTATTAGTGCTAAACTAAAATTCTGCATGATTTTATTCTAAAATATATTAATTTATTATTGACTAACTTTTTTTTTTATTGTATACAATTTTTCGAAATAGAAAATATAATGACCAAAGCTAATTATAGATATGGTTATAATGGTTTGTCTGTTTTTACAGGAGCTGGTGTTTACCAAGAGCACACTGTAATGGACGAAGAAGAGAGTCTTGCATCTGCCCCCAGCCCCATGAAATCAAATGTTGATGACCACGGCTGTACATCTAAAAACTTTGCCTCTGTTGGAACACAGTGGGAAGACCTCATCTTCGAGGAGCATTGTTATATCAAGAGACAACACAGTGTAATTTATGTAAACCAGTCAACACAGTGTGATACTTTCAAGCATCCTACTCTGATGAACGACTCTGACTCAAATCTGTACACCGGGCTCCCACTCCACACATTTCATACCCTTGTAGCTGTTCTGCATCCCCATGCGAATGTGGCATACCAGGCTGAAGTTGAACAGCAAATCTTGCTCACACTAATGAAGCTGAAATTAAAACTTTTGATAGAAGACCTAGCCATTCGATTTTGTATATCAGTGAGTCAAGTGAGCAGGATCATTTCTTTTTGGATTGACACCATGGCTGTAGTCTTGAAGGATCTGATACCATGGCTCCCCAAAGAAACAATAAGGGCCACAACACCAGAGGCATTTAAGCAATATTATCACAATGTTACCTGTATCTTAGACTGAAGTGAAAGTGAAATCCAAAAACCAAGGAACCTTGACTCAAGGTCTGAATCGTACAGCCACTACTATGCTTGCAACTAGGGTTGCAAAATTCTGGGAATTTTCAAAGATGGAAACTTTCCATGGGAATTAATGGGAATTTAAGGGAATTAACAGGAATTTATGGGAATAAACGGGAATAAACTGGGAATTTTCAAAGTTGAAGGTTGGCTCTTCATAGGGAACTTAAATATAGTTGAGGAAAGTATATTTTAGCATAATCTTGTCTAAAACAAAAAGATGCCATTCAAATACACTTGAATATCCATGCCATTCCTCAATCACACCATAGCACACTGCTTACTGCATGGCTATTGAGAACACAACCCCTACTGGCACTGTGCATGCCTCCATCACATGTACAGAAGCCCAAAGCAAAAGACTATTGAAGGCACACATTTGAGCCTGTGGACTAAACAAAGTGAAGTAAGTTTTGATGATATTATGGGGAAATATTTTTATTAAATGTTTAAATTGCAAATATCACATACAAATGTATTCATCTAGTAGATAGCAAGCTGATAAGTTAGATGCTAAATAAGCTAGCATAACTTTATTTACCACATAAGTAGGGCTGGGCGGTATGACGGCATATATTGTTACCGCGGACGAAAATGTCAACCGTGACAGATTTTTTTATTCCGTGTATACCGCGACATGTAAATAAGTAGGCGTGGTTAACTCGCGTGCAGCGTGTGTGAGACTGAGACACTGATATTTGTCAAAGAAACATGAAGAATGACCAAGAGGATCCACAAAAGGAATTAGCCTACGTTTTCAAAATTAACGTGATATTTTCGGGGGGGAAGGCGCAGAAGTCAACTAGAGCAGTGCAGCACACTGAAAGTTTAGAGAGGGCACATGCTCGCAACGGGGCTTACTTGACAACAAGTTCATATATCAGTATTCTAACGAATAGAAATAACCTTAAATAATGTATCTATCCGTCTCTTATGTGTACAGTTACTTTCAGAGTGGACGCGCAAGCGGTTGCCGTGGTAATGAATATTTCCAAAATTCCCCAGCTTAACTTCCCATGGAAATTTACCGGAAACTTTCCGGAAATTTACCGAAAATTTTCCGCCCCTTTGCAACCCTACTTGCAACACTATTAAATCCTTAGTGGCTATTGCACCTTGTGGTCTAGTAAATGTTCATATCAGCAGCATATGGGGGGCCGCTGTAGCGACACATCACGCGTGACTCTGGCATTCTTGAAAACCTTAAACCGGGTGATGAAGTGATGGTGGATAGGGATTTTTTTGATAAGAGACTTATTGTATGAAAGACAAGTCAACTTGATAATTCCTCACTTCGCCAACAAAACACAGCTGATAGAAGACAGTCACGTGCAGTCGCAGGATTGCAAATGTAAGGATACATGTTGAACGTGCAATTAGGAGACTGAATGTATACAAGGTGTTGTCAAAAACCTTGCCTATCACCCTTATGCAAAGATTGATAAAATTCTGCGTATATGTGCAGCTTTAGTGAATTTGCATGGTGACCTGATCAGTGAAGCAGAATATTAATGCTCAGACTGCATGTAGTCAAATTTGTACATTTAATCACAATACTTCACATTTTTAATTCTAAACAAATCTCCAAATCTCTTTAAACGTATTTGCTGTATGTTAAACCAGGCTAGCAGTGTTGCTTTATTTATAAATACCCACCTTCCACAACACAGCAGTGGCATGGCTACAAGACCTACCAGGGCCAGCCATGCAGGAGCATCCAGCTGTTTCCACTACTCTGCTATTTTGTAACATAACCCATGCAATGTGATTGGGTTTATTTATAGTCTGACTCAGCTCTACCTCTGCTTTTAAGAATGTGACTTGCTGATGATTATGGCAAAGAATTCATCCAATTTTATTACTAAGTAATTGTATGCTTCCATGCTTTTATAATTTCTAAGCTCCTTGCCGTTGACACCCTCAGAAAAAACAAGATAATTGAATATGTCAACATATGTGACTGATGGCCATTGTGTTATATCATCAATCCAGGAGGTGGCGCTTGTCAACTTCGTAGGATGAGGGACAGACAAAATTATGTTGTTTTCAGTCTTCGTTAAATAGTCTTGCCCGTGCTGCCACCGCGAACCAGCCGCGGCGCTACCATTGGGCCCGGGTGGGCCTGGGCCCACCCATTTTAGGTCCGGGCCCACCCATTTTCTACTATAGTTTTGTACGTTTCTTCATTCGGATCTATTTGCGATCCATTCCATTCTAAACAAACAACGCAGTTTACATGCGTCGTCCTTGTTACATTATTCATTAAGATAATAATTAATAAATGCACGCATAATTAGTGAACTTGATAAATGTTGCAGATATGTTTTACTATGCATGCACAAACAAATGCCTTTCAACTTATGTGTGCAAAATTCAGAATAAAATGAATGTGCAGCAATTTGTACAAATAGAGAGTCTGTAGGCCTACGTGTTGTAGCCATTAAATAAGCTAATTTAGTTTCATATTTGTTAAAATATTATATGTTATTTTTTCATTTATGTTGATTTATGAAAAGTGAACAGCACGAGTAAGATAGGATGTGCAATATATCGAGAGACATGGCATGGGTCAGACATGATTTTGACCACTTAATTAAGTTTTGTTTTGTAGAAAGCCTTTTTTTAAGTGAATTTCGTTTTGTATAAATTGTATCTTAATTTTAATAATTTTTTATCAACCAATTGCCTACATTTAATAAATAAGAAGCAAATAAATAGTAGACGAAATAATCATGGAGGCGCCCGCGCGGTCACTCGCATTGCACGTTAACTGGAGCGCATCTCATAACTTAACCGAAACTCAGCGTATGCCTCACAGACATGAAATATTTCTTAAGAAAGCTTGAAATGTCTTTTTAACAATTTAAAACGAAAAGAAATATGCTACTCTCTGATTATGTATTCCATGATGTGCATTTCTCTCTATAGGCGCATTCACTGGAGATGGCGATCGTCAACTTCATCTTTACAGCTGTTGTTGCTGT
Source organism: Squalius cephalus (assembly GCF_949319135.1). Classification (NCBI taxonomy): domain Eukaryota; kingdom Metazoa; phylum Chordata; class Actinopteri; order Cypriniformes; family Leuciscidae; genus Squalius; species Squalius cephalus. Next base: position 43,583,051 of record NC_137126.1, on the reverse strand, counting down.
TAATAAACTAAAAATAATAGGCCTATAATTTTATTAAAGAATAAATTAAATTAAATTGTAATTGTATTAAAAAAAAGACATTTAAAACACCTAAAATCCTGTTTAAGTTTTTTTTTTTTTTTTAAACCTATGCTAATTACGCATTAAATTCAGGTAGACTACTGAGTCGCTGTCCTCAGTGCCGCAGAAAAGCGCTGAAACGGAGATGAAGGGGAACCCGTTTTTATTTTATTTTTTGGCTTATTTTAACTGGCCCATCCAGTTTTCTGGAGGCCCACCTACAATCAAAATCCTGGCGCCGCTAGTGCCGTGAACTAATGTTGCCATTGCTTGTTGCCATTATGGACATTAAAATGAAGTAAAACAGATTACAACCTTCGTTTCAGAGCTTTCCAATAACGCCTACCTAAACGCATCAAGCTGCGAACCGGAAGTTGAGCATCCTGTTTAGTTCCCTGTCATGTCCGAATTACCATAATTATGAGTTTCCGACTTTAAAAATGGCTTTTATTTTTGTTGAATTCATTTTTATAAATAATCTGAGTTCTCACACTAGTGTTGTGACATCATGTAAAAACAACCAAGTTGGTAGCGGCTAAAGCTACTTTGTTGACAACCTCTGTTTGATTTTGAACCTCTGGCATTTAAATATTTCACAAGAGGTGAATTAAGGTAGTGCTAAAGTATTTTTCACTCATTACTAACAAAGCCACACTTGGATCCATTTTAGTGTTATGAGTGTTGCCATAGAAACAGTTCCTTCTTGTGTCTGTGTCTTAAATCTCAGAGTTGTCATTTACATGTAATTACGGTAATTCCAACACAATGTAAACGCTGCATGAACCTCTCACACTGAACCACTCCTGATATTTCTTTTTTGTTGTTATAAAATCACTTTGGAAACACCGGAATAAGCAATGGGCCTAATGATTTTGATCACAGAAAATGTATTAAGGTCCCTTTCTGGTTACAGAGACTGAAAAAACTACAGAAAAATAACAATTGTAGCCAGAACCATGGTGTACCTATCGATCCATTTCATATTTTTCCTAATCAAATATATAGTTTTTGTTAGAAAAGGCCTTGATGGTGACTTTCCATCAGTCACCATCAGCAGACTGGAAGTTGCCTGTTTATCAAGTTAATCGTAAAGAGTGAATACAATGTTATCCTGTCACTAAGCGATGAGTATTTATCAGTGTTGAAGCCGTGTATTGCGCACTGTTGAGCGCACCTGAATGTGCTTTCCTATTATATTATTACTTGCAATTTGTGGTATATATTTTGCAACCAGTATTGGATTTGTATGTATCTATGTGTGACTATCTCAAAAATACCTGAAACGCTCATTATTTAAATTGTATTTATGCAATGTTTCTGATTAAGTGCAGTTCATTTAAATTACTTCGGTTTTAAATGTTTTACCATTTCTGACCACAAAACTATAACCCTGTGTAATGCTGTGTTGTGTACAGCCAGAGGAGTCTCGACGAAATCCAAACACAAGTAATCAAAGGAGACGCATGTTAGTACCTGATGTAAACAGCAATGCGTCTTTGCTAACAACTTGTGAGCGGATCACCAAAACAAATCTTAATACTAAGTAGAAAAAGAGAAAAAGCTAACTTGATTTCCGGGATATTGTATATAACTGCGGGCATCAGCCGCTATTAATATGTGGGAGACTCCTAGAACTTCCAAGAGAGGTGGGATGTCTGAAAAGATATTTCTTCATATGCTCAATTAAATGGCAAATAGTTCATATACAGGTACAAGGCCTTCCTTGTAAAGCATTGAGGTCAACATCAAACATACCGTGCTGGAGCTGTGATGTAGAGTATCATTGTATAAACCTCCAGTTTCCCAATTCTTCACTTTCATGAATCTGGGACATTTGGAGGGACTTCCATTCTGTACAGTCTTAGTGGGGGAAACACTTCCATGGGTTTGCGGCTGTGGAGGAACAAACATTACACCTTATTAGCAACTTGTTTATTAGCAAACACTATTATCCCAAATGACTCCCTGTACACTTATTACAGGAACAATTCCCACAACACTATCCAAGAACAATTCAAAGGAACGTTTAGGTTATCAACACTGACATTTAACAATTTTAATATAACATCTTAAAATACATTCTAAAATACATTCAAATACGGTAATACAATGTTTTATTTGTCAAAATTATTTGCATCACCAATCACAAATATGCAAGTATTGATTAATATACTGACATATTCATATAAAGCATGAGAGTTGTGCTAAAAGGAGATCAAACATAGCATTTTCTAAATCAGTCATAAAAAAAAACATTATAATGATAATACATATAAAAATAAAAAAAATAAAAAGATATATTTCTTTAAAATAATGTTTTGGCTATCAACACAGACATGTAACCATCCTTATCAGGTCACTAAGCAAAACTGGCCTTTTAGGTCCCGAAAAGATCGTTTTTACGTTTGACATTAATCAGAGTCTAGGAAACTAGGAATCTGCGTGAAAACAAATGATATTGACACCAATTAACTTTCTTTGCAAAGTTATTTATTCTTAAGGTATTTTAACAACCAGCAGGTTAAGGAAAGAAATTATACTCAAAGTGTCAAAGGGATAATCAGCATTATTAAGGAAAGTTTAATTGAACTTTGATTTTCAGAGCGAATAAAATACTCTCATTGACTTGCCATTCAAAAGATGACTGTAATTTGCTTCATGTACAAATGTATCAGTTGATGACATCTTTAATCCAATGGAAATCAATCTAGCAGCCATTATATTCATTATGAGGACCCAGTTCACAGGCCGACGATTTCGACTCCACATCACTCGCATAATTGTGGTGGTTTCTGATGATATGAATGCAAACTTCAATATCAGCCTTGGCCCATTATGTTCACTGTCCCCTGGAAGAATAGTGGGCGTCCTTCTACTCAATCGATTTGATTCTCCTCAGAAGACAAATATGTCTCTGGCTACACAACATACACGATTATTATTTCAAAGCCACCACGCTACACTTGGCTGGCACGGAAAACACCACACTCAATTTTGCGCATGTGAGACATCTGAAGTGAAACGGATGAGAAGAACAATCTTGTCACAAGTGAAACATGAGGACAAAAGCGGATATGATACACCCTTACATATATACAAACGTACACCGTGACAGGAAGGCAGTGTAAAAGAAATGGTGTAAAATTAAAAAAGGAAACTTCAACTGAGGATTCTGTGTACATGACAGCGTCGCCCAGAGCAACGACTGACACACACACACACACACACGCGCGTTCGAGCGGGGTGGCATAATCGGCAACATCACGACACTTGGAGACCACTTACCCACACAGGAGCACTTCAGAAACAAGCACTCGATACACTCACGCAACATTCACAGACCAGCAGAGCACACCTTCACTGCTGCAACTTTGCTTGATAACAGGCACTGCAGGAGAAACTGCTTTGTCTACGTCTCATCCTTCTCGTAATACAGCTGTATTAACACAAGCTGCGCACAAAGCTTTCTTGTGTAAAAGAGTAACATGAGCTGATTTGACAAACTAATTTCACAAGCTTCTAATAAATAAAACATTGTGGAATGACTAATCAGATGTTTCTTTGGATGTCATGGAAATTGTCTGTATAAATAGGCCTACCTAATATTAGCTTTATATACGACTTTCCATCCATCCTTCCAATATTTCTTATCCATCTGTCCGTCTGTCCGTCTTCACTTTCATGGATATAGATTGTACTGTATGAATATAACTACAAAAGCCACTGACCAATTTTGGGAAGTATATTAAATGGCATCAATAAATGTAACATCTCCTACTAAAATACATGCTTATAAAACAGTCATGTCAAAATGATTTGAATCACCAATCATAAATATGCAAATATTGATTAATATTGCAATATTCATAAAAGAGGGCTGAAATAGCATCATTGATGTTTTATTGATGCTTAAATTGCATCAATAACGCAAAATCTCCTTACAAAAAACATGCAAAAATAAGTGTCAATTCTTTGCATCACCAATCCTAAATATGCAAATATTGATTAATATTGCAAATATTCATAAAAGAGGGCTGAAATGGCTTAATTGATTAATTAATATGCAAATATTGATTAATATACAGTATTCACATATTCATACAAGTATGAGAGTTGTACTAAAGGTTGTCTATATTATAGCATTTTCTAAATTAGTCATACATAAAAAAAAAAAAACATAAAATTAGTAATAAAAGACCAATTTCTATCATTTTTGCAAGCAACTTTGGAAAAAAAACATCTTTTAAATGCAAAAATGTAAAAGTAAAACTTAAAATTGTTTTAGGTGTTTTCTAACACTATTATCAATTTTTAACAATTTTCTTAAAACATGCATCTGCTAGAAAATACAGCCCCTGGCATGGTAAATAATAACAGAAGGTTGTTTTATGGGGGGTGTGAAGTGATATACACAATAGCTAAATATGCATTTAGTATCATAGCAATGAATAAATCACATTTATTTTAACTGGTAAAATGCTGTATTGACATAAGCATCCAGGAGAGGAACTATCAGTTTTAAAATTTAACTTATGAAGGCATGGAATAAACAAAAATGTAGATGATAAAATAATATTGCTCATTTTTCACGGAGAGCTTCAAAGGCGGCAACATCATTGTTTTATGATGTTAGCAGCTCATCTGTCCAACTGCTTCACACCACTTCCACTGGGAGAGCGAGCCTTATTAGTGCTTAAATTATGCAGGGCACTGCTGTTAGCCTTGGAAAACTCAGCACATTTCTAAAAAACCTCAACCACATCAGACAGACTGAAAGGTTATTATCATCTCAAACATTTCAAAATATCACACCTGTGTTGCTTTAGTGCGTTTGCTATAACCAAAGCAACGAAACATGCATTCTGTCTAGTGTCAGCAAGGTTAACTTTCCAGATTAGACACTTCTTACAAAAAAAATGGAACAAGCTGTTCCATTTACAGCTCGACATTGAAATGTAAAACAAGTTTAAAATTGTCTAAAGCAACCTAAAGAGAATGCTCACATATCTCAGCAGGAATATTCTTTATATCTAACAGTGTGTCAAGAATATTCTGGGCATGCTCGAGCAAATTCATTACCCACCATTGTGTGTCAGTGTGAATATGCTAAAAGTGCAAAATGTCAGCATTCACTTCGGTTATAACAGGTCAGGTTATTATCAGGTCAGAGTAGCCAAGGTCTCAAACTGTCAGAGTGAAGTGAAGATTGGAAGGTACAAGGGAATGTGTTATCGACCCTTAGCCTTTGCATATAATGCCATATCTGGCTAGCCATTTAAAGTCAATGTGACTGAATAACACACACACACTTAACCCTTATGCGCACTTCGTTTATGCCTGCTACAGACTGTGTGATTTCGGCAATCCTATAAGATCATTACAAATCACACTGCACGACATGGATCTAATAAACTTGGGTATGACATGCATCTAGACTGTACGATGATGACACCTATGGAATCGTAGGCTACGAAGCTAGTTAGTGTACAAGAATAAAACTTCAGTATGCGCTAGTGGTAAACAGAGCAAGATGAATCACACTTTGGAAATTGTGTTTTTTATGCGAGCTGAAAAAAAAAGAGGAGGTCATTCCTAGAGAAAAGAGAACGACCTGGCATGCCAATTTTGCAAATGGAGCTTGAGGTAATATCATTTTAATTTTTAGCGCCATGTTGCGTTGCGTTGATGATGCTAAAATTTCTGACACTGTAAGAAAATTATCACAGGCTATCTTTGGTCACAAGACCATTAGAACAGCCGTCTTCTAACCTCTCTCACTGTACCACAGAAATCGCCACGATTGGTCATCTTTCGTCTCAGAAAGTCGAAAATCGTTCAATGTGTATCAGGCAATTGGGTGTACACTCAGGATGTTAGGGGTCTCTCAGACCCAGTGAAACGTAATTTTGTAACATAAATGTTTTTTTTTTCTTACAAATGTAATATCACTCAATTTATTAATGTTTTAACTCTCATGTAATGTGTGTTATATGTGTGTATATGTGTGCGTGTTTGCATTTGTTCTCCATCGTGGATGTGTTGTGGTGTCACTCCCATTTCTTTCATTCATGATTTTTATTTTGGACAAATTATGTAACAGAGAACATCAACTTGTCATTTCACCCTTTCATTTCTTATGAGTGATCTTGTGGGTTTGGAGGGAGTTGGGGTTGTTGGTTTTTTGCTTTGTAACTGACTTTGACAAATTATGCAACAAAGCATTTTTTTGATTCGCCCATTGATTCCTGTGGGTGATTTTTGAGGGTGGGGAGTTGTAGTTGTGTGTTGTGTGTACGAGCGTTCCACAATGTGGATGTGTTATAGTGTTGCCACTTCATTATTTGTGTTCTGTGTTGTGGCTGATTAAGTGAAATTAGGGTACGCTTACACGACAACAATGTACTAAAAACGGAAAAGTTTTGAACGTTTTTCGCATACAGACGATAACAGTCAAAACGATCCCCATTTACACTGATCCTTGAAACTGACTAAAAAAGGCTACACATTATGCATGTCAGGCCAGTAGATGGTGATGTCACTTTGTAAAGAAACCCTACAGCTGTGTCGGCTTCCAAATAAGGATAAAACAGATGGATCCTTTGTGGCCTTGTCTGTTTAATTTAGAGAAATTGCCGAATTACACATTTAAACGCAAGTATTGGGTTTCAGATTACTCAAATATCTGATACAAATGTAAAAAAAAAAACTTCCATTCAAAAGTATACATTTGATAATTTCCCCATTCATTTTAATGTGGGGTCTGGGGAGTACAATGAACAATGATCAGTTAACAAAACATTAACAAACGTTGATTAATAAAAATGGAAGCTTTAGCGCAAATTCTGCCAGGAAGACTCAATTGTTACGTCACTTATTACTTTCTCATCTAACCAATCGTGTTCTAATACTCGTAGTATAAAAGTTCGGTACTTGCACATGTCTGAGTTTGCAGATGAGTCTGTTACCCTCGGATCGCGATCTATGGACGGGGCCTACGCCAAAGAACTTTATATTACAATACTTGCTTGCTGGGCTGTTAATAAATGTATGCTTTGTTACGTCATTTTGCCTCCTGAGTCTTTCTGGTAGAACTGTTAGTAAATGTTTGCTAATGCATTTACTAATGTTAAAGTCCCCATGCAATCAAAATGAAGTTCTTTTGGCTTTAAGTATGAATATGTAAGCCTTACCGTTATCTATAAGTTAGTGTGCTCCAAAACAATGGCAAAATTTGCATTTAGAAAATATAAGCATTCAAAACTTAGTCTCTCACTTCCGCAAATATTGATCAATGATTTGATTCTGCACTTTAGCTTCTCATCAGATTTTCTGTCCAATCAAAATCTCTCTAGAATCTTAAGCGTACCGCCCGGCCGCCCAGAGATCAGGAGGAAACTGTGGCTTTACCGAGATCAACGGCCGAGCTGTGATATAAACAAATCTATTGGCTATTGGCTATTTTTAAAAGGGAGAGGAGCTGTTTGATCCGTCCCGCCCTGTCGTCAATTACGTCAACTGATTGAATAATGCTGCGCGTTTCAAGGCACTTCAGTTGGCCCTTGGACCTTGTTGTAAATTGTTACCTAAGAAAAGTATGCTAAAAGTGGCTGGATGATACATTACATTACTTCTCAACGGTAGGACTTTTGACTTTTTGGCTGTTGGTTAGATTTTGTGAAGTTTCTCAAAATAAATACATTTTAGTACAAAAAATGAATATAAAGATGCAAATTATAGTTGACAATTAATTTAATGCGATCTGTTCTAAAAAAAAAAAAAAATCTGCAAAAATACCCCAGACCACCTTGGTTGTAATTGTCTGGTCTACTTCAAAACCTGTAGTGCAGAGGTGCCCAATCCTGTTCCTGGAGATCTACCTTCCTGCAAAGTTCAGCTCCACCAACCCTGATCGAACACAACTGAACCAGGTAATTAATATCTTCAGGAGCTCTTGATAATTACAGGCAGATGTGTTGGTTCAGGGTTGGATCTGAACTCTGCAAGTAGGTAGAGCTCCAGGAACATGATTAAGCACCCCTGCTGTACGCACACACACACACACAAAAGTATTTCCTCATCAGGAACACGAGATGCCACCTGTGCAGATCCATCACTTTAAAACTTCAGCTTCTTACAGTCCAAACCAGATGCAAAGAAACGCAGCAACAAGCGATAAAGGCCATTTCTTTGATGTAAATCTGATATCTTGTGTAAATCTTGACATTTAGTTGATCACACACATTGCATTACACAGCCCTACTATATTCAATATTATTCATTAGATGTTGTCTGATTGGCCGCAGCAGTTTTGCACTTCTCAACAGTCATTGCATCTTTTTGTCACAAATAGTGTCAAGCATCGTGCACAACAATCACATGCTAACTATGTCCCATGTTCTTGTCTTTCTATTTCTCTTGTACTCTCTCACTCCCCCCCCCCCTTCCTCGTCTTACTCACTGATGATTAATCATCCACCAGACACTGTAATACACAAAAGAGAGAAAGAGAGCAACTCCGTCTTGGACCACACAGCTGCATCCATTCATTCCTTTGCTTTCTTGGATCGCCTCATCCATCCGGTTTCTTTCAGAGGGATAATGCGTCACAAGAGGCCAGATGAGAGAGTCATGTGCTGATGTGAAATGTAAGCACTGCTACCCCCACAACCAGGGCTGTAGAAACACATGCTACACCAGCACTGCTGGCAGGTACAGAGAAGACCATGTGACAGACGCTAGACCAGAGACAGGCTTTCATATGGTTACTTGCAAGCAACCCTACTTGAAGTACTTGAAGCACTTCTGCAGTTAATTCAGCTTGAACTTCTTGACATGCTTCTTGACTGAATTTAAATCTTATTTTGAAGATAATTTCAGTCATGGGTGTGATTTGTATTTTTGGTTTTGGTAAACATTGTATTTTTTAAATATAAGGTTAAAGTTTGAAAATCTATAAGTTTGAATAAAAGTTATTGGCAGCAAAGGTGCATTAGTTCAGCAAGGAATCCCTCAAGAAACCCATATAGTTTTTTCTACAAGGTTCTTTTGAAAACATGCTTTAAGTTAAATTACAGATTCTTCAGAACACGTTATATATGTGTGTGTGTTACACTATACTTTCTAAATGGCTCTTGAGTTTCGATTTTCATATATGCATACCTATATGGTTAGTTGCATTTTATTAGCAGTAATAAGCATTGATTTTCACTGCTGTCCATGACCCAAGAAAATAGACCTATTGTGATCCATGAGATAAGAACCTCTACTTTAAATCCTCAAGTACATTTTTACAGTAAAGTACAGTTCATCTCAAGAATTTAGCAAATAAAACGATGTATGTGGAACTTATGTCCTGTATTTAAGAATAGGACATTGACTATCTGCCAGCTGTCAAGAAGATCAGGCCATATTTACAGTATAAGTACAGCTTCAATAATTCTGAACTTGCACCTTTAAAACAGAAAAACAAATACTGATAAATTACTGACTCACTCGCAGTCCTTCAAAGCCAAATGTGAAGCCATTTAGACTGTATTTTACCTTGTCACTCTCTGAGTAAGGGTTGTTAAGCACCATCGGCATGTTGTCCTTTCTCCAGAGGTCATCAAACACTCTGTCGTTATCCGACGCCAGCTGGGCGTTCTGTCCATTTCCCACACCAAGGTCTCTGAAAGTCACAAACAGTTCAGGTCACACCTCAAACATCAGCCAGAAGGAAACAAGTCTAGATGTATGTACAACTACTCAAAACACATTCGGTTATTTTATTTATTTATTTGTGTCTATTGTTAAGTGTATTACGCTTGTTAACCAACAGCATGCCTCAGATGCCATCCATAAAGCTTAACTTGAATTCCATTAAAACATTCATTTTTCAAGGCTACCAATGTGCACTTAATTGTTTAAATGAAATGGTAAATTGCCTCAATTCCATTCATACTCATGTTATTTCATAATCAGATTTAGCTAGTGTTCAATAAACCATGCTATCAGATGTATAATGCACATTTAAAAATGTAAACAAACACTTACAGAACATTTTTTCTAGCTGACTTTCCATTGCATGATGGGAATTATAGTAACACATTCACCACAAGAGAAGCATAATTGGTTTTGGATGAAATGTTGCCTTCTCACCAGTCAGATTGAAATTCCAAGCACAATTATAATTTGTTTAGTAATATAGAAAATGTGCTTTTTCAAATGATAAAACACTAAGGCCATATCTAATCATTGCTTTGTTTTTTTGAGCATCCAGACTTGCCTGACAACGGCAACAATGATTAAACCAATGGTGAGAGTTTGGGACGGGACTATTGTTTAACTAACCAATGGCAGAAGGGAGGAGAATGTTTGGGAAACCCATTTGGAAACAGTCATTATTTTTACACACTTCAACTTTTTTGCACCCTCAATGGGGACAGCTGCTATTCATGAATCACAAAGACTAAATCTAATCAGTTTTGTGTAATGAAGCATTTACAGAGTAGACGTTCATAGAGCTTCACATTTCTGACAGTAACTCTCATTCGGTTAAACAATATGACAACACTACATCACTAGAGTGAAACAAATAATTTAGGTATAATTCATTCGAACCAAGTGGTGTACTTTGAAAACTGGGGTGTGATCACAAAATGAAAATAATATTTATGCCTATATATATCCATTCTGTTATTAATGTTGCTGTAAGCTTCTCACACTGCCTGTTAGTACTTCCTGTTCACTTAAGCGTAATATGAACATTAAATGCAAGAGTAATTTCAAAGACTGAATGGAATAAATACACTGTACAGATTCACTCACTTTCGGCTCACCAAATAAACACAAAATGCACTTGTGAAAAAAAAAAAATGCATTAAAAAAAAACTTAACTTTCCCAAAAATTATAGTTTTTGAAGCATGAAGCATCAAATAAAATCTGGCTAGCTATTTGTAAACCATATTGCCATGTAATGAAAATAGAGGAAATAGATTGAGGTTCGTTGTCACACAGTCTCAATACATTTGATTTTAGACAATACACAATAATGTTGGCAATGTTTAGCAGATATTTTTTTGTAGCAAAGACTTGTAATACATATGCAGGTATGGCTTAAATTAAATAGTCAAATTAATTCTACGAGCAGGATGTCTTTTCGATTTGTGTTGACAACATTAAACCAATAATGCTTTGAGAGAACACGTTTCTTGAGTCAATAGCGCTAATGTAATTAGCTGTAGTGTTCTTATTACTCATGTTCAGTTGTTCCCAGAAACATCTTGTTCTAAAAGCTTCAAATGGTAGCGCATGGTTTGTAGGCTCATCTTTGCTTCTTAAATGCCACTTCAGAACTTTAATTCAAAATGAAGAATGCAAGCATAACCTATACTGCAGGTGTCACCAACCCTGCTCCTGGAGGGCTACTGTCCTGCAGACTTTAGGTCCAACCCTGTTCCAACACACCTGCCTGTAATTATCAAGCAACCCTGAACAGCTTGATTAGCTGGTCCAGGTGTGTTTGATTGGGGTTGGAGCTGAAATCTGCAGGACTGTAGCCCTCCAGGAGCAGGGTTGGTGACACCTGCTATACTGTATTTGCACATATATTGAAAAGTTTAGAGATTTCCATATATTTTGTACCCTAGTGAATGTGAGGTCGCCCAGTACGCCTCCTAGTGTGGGTGGAGGAGAAGGAGAAACTAATAAAGTTAATATTTGAGTTTGAGTAATATTTTAACGCATTTAATTATTGCAGGTTTACATAATATTCTGAGTTTGCCTTTCAATGTTTGTATTCATTTTGAGGAATACTGAATCTGTTTTTGAGCAAGTGAGATGAGTAAATGCATGCTCACATTAGTATAATCATGTTTACTCTGCACTTCCTCACGATTTCTCTTAACATGGGGACAGGAGACGTCACTCAATAAATGGGAAAACAAAGTAACTTGCGTCACTTATTTGAAAAAGTAACTAAGACATTTTGTTGTAAATATAAAAGTAATACATAACTTTACTGGTTACTTAAAGGGATACTCCACTTTTTTTGGAAATAGGCTCATTTTACAACTCCCCCAGAGTTAAACAGTTGAGTTTTACCGTTTTCGAATCCATTCAGCCGATCTCCGGGTCTGGGGGTCCCACTTTTAGCATAGCTTAGCATAATGAATTGAACCGGGCAAGACCATTAGCATCTCTCTCAAAAAAATGAACAAAGAGTTTCGATATTTTTCCTATTTAAAACTTGACTCTTCTCTAGGTTACATCGTGTACTAAGACCGACGGAAAATGAAAAGTTGCGATTTTCTAGGCTGATATGGCTAGAAATATAGATATATATAGATATAGTTTCTTGATTATTATGCAGGAATGAGAGTATAGTTCCTAGCCATATCAGCCTAGAAAATCGCAACTTTTCATTTTCCGTCGGTCTTAGTACACAATGTAACTACAGAAGAGTCAAGTTTTAAATAGGAAAAATATCGAAACTCTTTGTTAATTTTTTTGAGAGAGATGCTAATGGTCTTGTCCGGTTCAATTCATTATGCTAAGCTATGCTAAAAGTGGGACCCCCAGACCCGGAGATCGGCTGAATTGATTCAAAAACGGTAAAACTCAACTGTTTAACTCTGGGGGAGTTGTAAAATGAGCCTATTTCCAAAAAAAGTGGAGTATTCCTTTAAAAAGTAATCTGATTACGTAACACCTTCAGCCGTGACTTATTCAAGATACAGCACTAGCCTCGAGTACCTTATTGCTTTTATAAAATGGTTACTACACAATAAAAATATTAAAGCCAAAAAATATGTATCAATGCAACTTCCATTAAGTAAAATCGCTAAAAGCCTGTCTTCCACTGGGGAAAAAAACTTGTACAGATTCAGAAGTTACAATATTTCACCATTAGATGGCAGCAGTCTTTATGAGTGAGTCTGTCAGTAGAGAAGAAGACTTTTATATTGAAAGGACTGAACTTGTGAACACAGAGAAGCAAGACACAAATCGTTAGCCTCATAGCATAATTGCCTAAGAAATAATTCATTAAAAAATGACTTAGGCAATTATGCTATGAGGCTAACGAAATGACAAATGATTAGCATGTCTGGGCACGGAAAACCCCTTAACTGTTAAAAGGACAAGATATTGCTGCAGCCATTAAAACTGATTTTTTTTTACAAATATAGGACTGACCTGAAGGAAAATGCTACATCTACTGTAAATGCAAGTACACTCGCTTACTCGATCTTCCACAATACTCTACTGCTCTATAAGCTTCAATGAACAATATCAATGAGAACATGTTTACGCTGCTAAGAGTGGTTGCTAGGGGTTGTGGTCTGCGGTCATAGCCGTGTTTTATCGTGAATAAAACACAGCTATTGACCAATCAGAATCAAGGACTGGAACTTAATGTTTTATAAAATGCGTTACTCCCAACACTGATTGTAAGTGCACGCTGCAGTTGTGTCGTCAGTCGCATTAAAGCAGGGTGGATTCTGATTGGCTGTCAATGTTTTATCGTTCCAATGATTCCAATGATTTTAATTCTCTGTGCCGTTATCATTACAGTTGTGGTGTGAACTATTCTTTTATATTCAGAATGATTTTTAGCACGAAATCCTTATGGTTATCGTTATAGTTATAAATCTTGGTTTGAATGGGCCTTAACCAATATCGTTAACGTGAGATAAAAACACACTTGCTAAAGCAACCCTGCCGTTTTAACTTGGTTCTAGAAGTCTTTGAATTTTATCATAACTCATGCTTCGCAGTACCAGAGCGCTTCACATTGCAAGTGCAATGCTGTACACTAGGTGAGCTAACAAGCAAATTTACTAGTTTACAGATCATTCACTATGGTAAAAGAGGTCATAACATAATTTTGTGACATCACTCACCTCCCCACCTGCACCTCGACATCCTTCCTGTCTACGACTCTCTGACCTTCTCCATTTATCTCTTTTTTGCTGTTCTTGATGAGCTTCAGCACTGGCTCAATCTCCTTCAACAGGTCGTTGTTCTCCTCCACCCCATTGAGGAGGAGGGCTGAATGGCCTCCTTCTCTGATCAGAGTGTCCTGGGCCAGCAGGGGAATCAGGGGTTTGTTCTCCCACGGTTCTTTCCCGGGAGTGTAGGCAGAGGACAGGTTCTCTATCGCCCTGAGCTCTTTGGGCATGTTGGGCGTGAGGGGCGAGCATCGTTCGCACGGCCTGCTCTGAGGGGGGTTGACGGGCCTGGTGACGCGAACCGTTCTGGGTTTACCGTCGCCGCTCAGCGTGGTCTCCAGGTGAGTGGTGAAGCCCTCGGGTCCACGGAGGATCAGGATGGCGTGGCTTTCGGTTGACACGTTCTTCAGGGTCTCGAGCGCACGTTCGTAGCTCAGGTCCACCAAAGGCTTGTTGTTCACGGCCAGGACAATGTCACCGACCTGGACCAACCCACATTCCTCTGCCGCCCCGCCCCGAATGATGTCGGAGATGATGATGGGCGGCTTGCACACACGTTGTTTGACCAGAAAGCCCAGCCCACCGATCTTTCTTTTGAAGAGGCGCACTGAGATGATGTTGGGCTGCAGCTGACACACGCTGGGCTCAGATTCCTGCATTGTGTCTTCCTGTGCGTCAGCGCTGATCTGCAATTGAGTTGAATGTGACAAAGGAGAGCAACATGTCAAATGTGTCAGCCAAGGCAGGCGAAGACATGCGGAGATGCAAAACAATATAGGCCAGTAAAATTCACATTTTCATTGTACTGATGGCATCCTGTGACATTTAAGAAAATATTCAGACTCTCAATTAGGTCCAACTATGTCTGGATATAATAAGTATTGTAAGAACTGGTTTAAATGAATAGTTAAACAAAAATAATTTGTTCTAATCTTGTATTCTTTCATATTTCCATGGAACAAAAAGCAACAAAAAAAATTACATGAAAGTAATCCACCCCATACAACTCATGCTCTACAACAGGGGTGCCCAATCCTCCTCCTGCCGATCGGCTGTCCTGCACAGTTCATCTCCAACCCTAATCAAACACACCTGCCTTTAATTTTCAAGTGATCCTAAAGACCTTAATTGGTTGCTTCAGGTGTGCTTGATTAGGGTTGGAGATGAACTGTGCAGGACAGTCGATCGGCTGGAGATCGACTCTCTACATCAGGGATGGGCAACTTCAGTCCTGGAGGGCCACTGTCCTACAGAGTTTAGCTCCAACCCTGAAAAAATCACCTGCCTGTAATTTTCTAGTAATCCTGAGGACCTTGATTAGCTTGTTCAGGTGTGTTTGAGTAGGGTTGAAGCTAAACTCTGTAGGACAGTGGCCCTCCAGGACCGAAGTTGCCCATCCCTGCTCTACATGCTTTGATCGGTCCGATTTGTGAATGAATTTTGAATTTTGTCAATGAACTCTTGATCTGGTTCACAAATCAGACTGAATGATTCGATCACAAATCTATCTGACTCAGTGATCAGACCTTGAGTTTTCAGCTCACTGAAGAGGAACTTAAGCAAATAATGAACATTATTCAATTAAATTTCAGTCTAGTTCTCATACAAAACTATTGTACAGCTTCAGAACAATTTAAATATAGAGCATAAGTTGTGAAGATTCCTCCAAATTCAGTTTCTGTTCTACAGAAATATAATAGCATAATTTGGGTTTGGAACGACATGAGGGGGAGTAAATAATGACAGAATGTTATTTTTTGGAATGAACTATTGCTTTACTTTGAATGAAAGGCATTATTTCTAACAAAAAGCAATTCAGGTCAATTCGTCACAAATTTTTTTTTTTTTTTTTATAATTTCAATGATAGAGTGGTGACTCATTTCACAGTGTACAAGCTGTGAACTTCAATTCACTCTTTCCTTTCTGTTGACAAGCCAGTAGCATTTCCTTCATGAGCATCATGCTCAGTCTCAATTAAACGTTAAGAAACACTTATAATCTACAGTCCTCCTGCATCTGGCCTTTCTTGGCAGCATGAAACGCATATGGCCTCGTGAGAACAACTACTGACCAATTCTCTCAAAATGAGACATTACTAATTCAGATTTAGAGTCGTGGAAAGAGACATTACAATTGCAGAGAGTGCTTTGTAATAAAGAATAGGGAAAAACAACTAGCTAACTAACAACCTTCAATTGCAAAGCAGCTTCACAGCATGTTCTAATAACTTTTTGTTTATAATACACTTGATTTCAAGAACTATTTGTGGATGATAAAATAACAAAAAATGCATTTGTTATAGATTACAATGACATTTCCCACTGAGAAAATCATGCACTATAAATGTCGAAGATCTTAAAGGAACATATTACATTCCTCAATTAGAATAGACATATTGACATTTTGCTGGTATATGCTGCACTGTGAAAAATGTGCTTAATTTTGGTTACTTAACTGGTTTTATTCCAGACAACATTCTATTTAATATGACTGAATCAAGGTGACTACATTTGGTTTCATTAATGAAAGCAATTTAACTGTCAGAGCTCATGCTTTGCCAAAAATATTAATTCAAACAGTTAACATGTATTGGTGAATCTTGTGATAATATCCTAATAACAGCATCATTTACCAAGACACACATATTGTGGTGTGCAAATGACACACATGAAAATCAGTAAACAGTTATGTTTAAATAAATCTCATGCACAGATATTTCTTCTATAAAGCAGAAAAAAGGGTAAATAACTGCTACATAAAGTGCATGCTTCAAGCCTTTTCTTTATATCTTATATAAAGATAGAAACACACTGACAGTTCTCAAAAGCAGGCAGAACTTCACATACACAAAGACACTCAATCAATTACAGCCTATAGACCTTTTTTAAAACCAAATGATAATAAATGTGCGTTAACTATCTGCAGGAGTTATCGAAAGCACTGACCTGCAGCCATGCATGCATGTTCAACAGGACACACCAGTTGCATCATGAGCGACAGCAACTCCACATGCCCATTTCACAAAGCATCATCGTGTATACAGTATGCATTTCGCAAAACATGTCGAATTAATCATAAAATCTACTTTCGAGAGTAAAAAAATATAAATAAAGCAACGCAACTTACCTTTCCACTTTCAAAAGCTATAAAAATCGCCTCACACAGTGCGGTTATCACCTTTTCAATAGTCCGATGGAAGGTTCAGACTTTTCCTTCTTGATGTCCCACTCAGAAGACGCGTGGCATGTCTGCGCGAGCCGCCGTATAAACACGCAGCGCGAGAGAAGCTCTGCGCTCCTGCCGCTCCGGTGCGCGAGCATTTATTCCGCGCGCACTGCTGTCATTCTGTCATCCATCCCTCCCGAGGCTCTGCCTCCCTCAATGGGAGGGTTTTACAACCCCACTGCACTCACATATATGTGAAGGAATCATATTTGCACAGTAATATGTGTACATCTTCAGATTAACTGTTAAAACATTTATAATTAAAGCAGAAATCATCATTATTTGAAATATGGGAGACCGGAGAGGATTATAAATTAACGCCAAGTTTAACCAAAAAAAAATAGCTAAACGGGTGAAATCACCATTATATACATGACCAACACAGTATAAGCTGTGAGTATAGATAAAGTGGAGTACAAATAACTATACAGCATTTGCAGGATAAAAAAAACTATTTTGAGGCAAGACAGTAAAAGGTCAGGTCTGGTTTATAATTTGATTTATGATGAGACATTCTATTATGTTTTCAGATATGCACTATGCTTTTCTTTGTGTGCTAGCAATTTAACTTTGATTTTGAGCAACCAAATATGATTAACACAATAAATCAATGCACAAATGCATTTATGTATTTTATTGTTTAAACTCACCCTGGTCGTGGGGTAGGTTCACTGTAAAAAGAATATATATATTTATATATATGATCAATAAGTTAAGACAACATATGTTTTTACATTGCTGTAACTCATCAAAATACGTTGTTTTTTTTATAAGTTATACAAGATTCAACTAATTTTCAAGTCAGTTGAATGTAATTTAAGTTGAAATAACTTTAACATCCAAGTTGATTGTACTTAAAAATTTAAGGCTGCAACTTTTTTTTTTACAGTACTTGTTGACATGAATGTATACTGTTTAGTTCTAGATTTCTAAACTATTTGAAAAACGAATTGAAGTGGACAAAAATGCTACTTCAAAGTTTGAGACACTTAGCACAACAAATCCCAATTTACAGGTAAATCACTCCCCAAAAATCAGCCTTTTCAATGAGTTGAATAAGTAAAATCAATGTTTCAGTGTCAAAGATCAATTCTGAATTCATATGCAACATGAAGATCTGTTGATCAAAGTTTTATTTTTCATTTTTTTATTCAATAAAAAAAAAAAAAAAAAAAAAAAAAACAGCTATATGCCAAGCAAGAATGCCTTTATCTGTGGACTTTCAAAGATTAGTGTTAAAGGTTTCCTGCATTACATGGTCAAGCAGCAGAAGAGAAGAACACACCATGAACCACACACACACAAACTTTCTATAACAGGTTACGAACATACTGTAGTGTTAATTTCCACACTAAGCTAAAACTTTTCACCGCAGGATACTAAAAGCTCTAGAACAAATTATAGAAAATGAATAATAATTATGCACACTGCATTATGAAGTTTTATCTGCCAATTTTATATTTGAGTACAGCTTGTATATTTGAGTTTACAACTTTATTTTAGCAACGCCCACACAATGTACAAAAACATGTTTTCATTTAATAAGAGGTTGAACCTAGGTCATATTTAAAAAAAAAAAAATAAATAAAAAATCTTGGTGGTGAGATGCTTTTTCTACTAAATAAATCTCTCGATGCAGCATGACAAACTGAATCTAGTCTTCAGAACCAGTCATAATACATTTGAATGAAGGTTTCTGGTGTCAACGCCATGCATACATTGCAAGCTAGATGTTTTTTCATAAGCCCTAATATTGTTTTGCAGTGTGTCATTCTGACAGGATCTTCATTTATACAGGCAGCATAAACAGACGAATATGAATTTGCACTGCAGGAGGAGAGACACGCTTCAGACTGACCACAGACTCACATCAGAGATTCTGATTACTTTAATAAACAAGCCCATATTTATTACAAACTAAACTTCATTTAGAATAAATAAGATATGTGATGTGCATTGTTAATGCATGCAACGCAAAACAGAAAAAATAATAGTATAAAAATATTCTAAAATATTTTTTTAATCAAAATAAAAGCGTGAGACCACCGGATAATGTCTTACTCATCTACTAACATTTAAAATAACCCTTAAAAGCACCACTTCATGTTGACTAGCTATAAATGTAGTATATATTTTTTTTTAATCTGAAGGGATTCTGTTGTGCGTGGGCAAGTGCAGGGGAAATTTTCAATCTCTGATGTGAATAAATGCAAACACACACACACACACACGGCCTGTTGGCCTGGTCGAGTCAGTCACTTCCGACTTGAGTGCTGCCATCTGCCCTATAATGAAACCGTGCACTGTGGCTCATCACACACACACTCACACACACACATACACACTTTCTTCTTACACCCATCTAATTCACACACACAGAAAGCAGCAGCAAACAAACATTTACACATGCAACCTCTCAATGAAAGCTGCAGAAACTCAAGACATTTAGCTAAAATTACAAATGTTACTATTTTGGCATTTCTTTTTATAGCCATATTTTCAGTTTGCGAGGGATTGTGGGTAGAGTCACATTGCAACACATTGCCACTGCCAATTCTTGTCTGTGTAAAGGTGATATATACTGTAGTACACACACACACACACACATATACACATATACATATATATATACAGCTTGTATATATACAAGCTGTACTCAGATTTAAAATTGGCAGATAAAACTTCATAATGCAGTGAGCATAATTATTATTCATTTATACCCCTAAACCTAACTCTAGCCATAACATATTATTCATCTATCATTTCCCTCTGCTTTTAGGGATAAGGATAGTGTAGAAGCCCCTAAACCTTGTTGTAAGCCTAAACTTGACATTAACTATAAACTTATCCCTCAAATCTGATTGGTTGATTGAAATATATATTAGGATAGTCCAATGAAATACAATTTAGCCTGTTTTGCCTCAGATTTCACACAGGTAAACCTAAGTCAGGTAAACACACACACACACACACACTTGTGAATGTATGATTTTATGTGAATGTATGATTCTTTTTTACCTCTGGTTGCCATGGAAACTTTTTCATTGTTTGTTATGTTGTTCTTTCTCATACAGGGTCAGAATCTTTAACACAGCAAATTTTCAGTTAGCAGAACAAACATTTTTCTTGTTAACCATGTATTATTATTTTGATTCAGATTAATTTTTAGAGTATAATTTTCATTGATGGGTAACTCATAAATAAACTAAAGAATAATTGAAATAGTCTTTAAATATGCGAATGTTTCTAGTGAAAATGCTTTATTTTGTATTATTCTCTAATGGAAAATACATTCGTTCAATACAAATTATATTATCAGCATGACATTCATTTCAAAGAGCGTTTTGTAAAAAATCTGTCCTTTTGTTCAAAGAAGTTCACATGGCCCATTTCACCAATTTGAGTGCTATTTTAGTATCACTGAAATACTATTTTACTATTATAAATATTTAGCTTTCCTACCTGCCTGTCAACATAATGTATTTCCATTGCGCAGACATCACATGTCATCAGCAGCTGCCTTTTACAGTTCATCCTGAAACAAAGAGCTTATGTTCACGCCATGTTGTAGGCTAATTACCCTAATTAAGAGACGGCAACCCGTGAGGTTCCTCTCAGAGTTGTTCATGTCATTGGAATTGTGCGTTTCTTTGGCAACTCTATCAACGCCGAAATTAACTGAAGCAGTCAGGTGTTACAACCAGAGCTCTGTAAGTTTTTTTATGTTCAATATTATTGTAATGTTATGTGCTTTCATGTGTTTTGAAGGAGGCGTGGCTTGGAGACTCTCTGATGGGAGGGTGGGGTCTCATGCTCTCAAAGCTAGCTTGCTAATGCTAGCCTCTCCGAAATTGCCTAACTTAAATTTAAAGCTACAATATGTCA
Organism: Squalius cephalus; assembly: GCF_949319135.1. NCBI lineage: Eukaryota > Metazoa > Chordata > Actinopteri > Cypriniformes > Leuciscidae > Squalius > Squalius cephalus. The sequence continues at coordinate 43,561,951 of NC_137126.1, read as the reverse complement.
TTTTTTCGCCGCCAGAGGTCGCATTTTCAAAACAATAACAAAGATGAAGCTTGATGACGCTATGAAGGAGAGTGTAACGATGGGAGATTTTTCAACATCCAGATATGTATAGAATTCACAAATCATATAAATTATATATCAGCTAATAAATGAGTTTTTGTATTAGTACATTTGATTACACTATGTTATGTCATCGTAATGAATTAATAGCCTATGTGACTATTTGTCAAATTATTTGGTGGGTTAATGCTGCACAGTTTAAAACAATCTTACTAAAAGTACATTTGAACAAACCCACAGTATTTGCAAGTAATGGCTAAATATTTTTGTTCACTGCCATAGACTTGGTCACTTGATAAAAAGCGTTCTCTTTCATCATCTCGTGTTCGAGATCCACCTATGGGAAGGGCATCCGTACCTGACCGTTACTGAAGTACAAACAAAGTGCAATATAACTGTAGTGTACAATAAATAACATATATTTGCTTACCTGTCTATTAAAACACATGCGAGAGCAGAGTCTCTGTGGACAGATCAAGTCCAAGTTTGTCGCTAACTCTTCCCATCCTGAAAATGCCACGGCGATATTGATCCTTGTTTTATTTCTCTGTTTTTCCCAAAGCCTGCTTGCCTAAGTTGATATATGTACTCGCCAATCTATAATCGTGAACCACGATGCAGTGGCGGCTGGTGAAAAATATCTTAGGTGGGGCTGTGCCATACTCAGTCAGTTTCAATAGTCTGGTAACCATAGGAGCCATCAGGTCTTGTTGTGGCTCTTCCTCAAGACATCCGTCAAGCATCCACTCTTCTCTCATTCAAAAACCTCTTAACATCTTCTCTGAATATTACTCTTCAGCTCACAGTCTGTAAATTCTACCTTATTATATATGTTGTTTTTTTGAATCCATCTTTGTTTGTATCTTTAATCTAACTTTGTAAGTGTCCTCTGTATATTACTTTCTGCCCTTGGTATGTGTATTGTGCTTTGATGTTGATTTTGTTCTATTCCTTAACCTTTATGTTCTATTCCTTATTCCTTTTAGAGTGTTGTACCCCACGAGGCTTTTAACATCCTCCTGCTCTTGCAAAATGTGTTAAATGTCTTGAGGTTTTCTCTTTTTATTTGAAAGTTCTATAAAAATAAAAAAAATCACTCTTAAACAGATTTTCAATGAGGAAGTGGAGGTGAGACTGCAGGAAACGGAGGAGGTGAGACAGGACGTGGAGGAGAGGGAGCGGACACGACAGGATGATGACCCAGTATAGAATCCTCATGAGCACAGGAATGTGAGATCTGTCAGTCTAGGAATGAAATAAATCGCCTACTAAAGAAAACAGACAGCTGAAGCAAGAACTTGATAAAGTTTTTTAAAGATGACAATGTTAAAGTAAAATATTACACTGCTCTTCCGAGTTATGCCATTTTTCAGGATTTGTTGTGCCACATCATGCCACTTCTGCCTCCAGGAAAAAAAAAAAAAACGGACACCTTTTCAGATGGTTCTTCTCACCTTTATGCGTCTCAGGTTGGATCTGCCAATTCAACACATTGCCCATCTATTCAGTGTGCACAGAGAAAATGTTAGTGCTGCCTTTAAGGAAACTGTGAGTGTTTTGTATTCCCGCTTGTCTCCACTGGCCAGAAAGAGAGAGTTTGCGAGTCAGTATGCCACACAAGTTTGTGGAGGCATTTGGAAATCGCATTGCTGCCATTGTGGACTGCTTGACGTTTTTATTGAACGACCCTCAAATTTTCAGGCAAGGGCACAGACATTTTCAAGTTACAAGCACAGTCACACTCTGAAATACCAAATAAGCATTACTCCACAAGGAGTCATTTTTTTCATCTCCAAAGGATGGGGTGGGCGCACCAGTGACAAACGAATTACTGAGAACTGTGGATTTCTGGACAAATTACTGCCAGGTGACTTGGTATTGGCGGATTGGAGGGTTTGACATAAAGAGAGTGTGGGATTGATGTGAGCTGAAGTAAAAGTTCCAGCATTTACAAAGGGACAACAGCAGCTGGAAGCGAAGGATGTAGAGGAAACAAGACGCATCGCTCACCCGAGGATACATGTGGAGAGAATCATTGGTGTAAGAAACAAATGCAAAATCCTGTCATCAACCATTCCTATCAGTATGGTTACCATACTGATAGGAATGGTTGATGACAGGATTTTGCGGGTTCTTCCATGTTTCATGATGTGAAAAAGTCAGTAATTATTTAGTGCCAATATTAAAAGGTTGAGGCATTCTTACACAAAAACAAACATATTGCACAAACTTTCCATTTGCATTTGAAACTCAAACTGTTTAGTAACTTTCTCAGACAGGTGCTTCATATCCCTCACTCTGGTAACTGTCCATGCTGGATCTGTACCCGTTGTTTTAAAAAGTAAGCACCGAAAGCAAAATAAGGCATTAGCATGACCGCATCCATAGCCAGGCCTTTCTAGTGTTCCAGAGCTCCGAGAGGATCCTCGCACGCACTGCTTCCCTTTATCACTAGCCTGCTGTCGTATAGAGGTGGGCACGCTTCTTGGGGCGCTAAAAGAATCGCCCATAGCTGACTAGATTTGAGCTCGCTGATTGGCTACAGTTTATGTGCCTCCCTGTGCCATTTCTCCAGTGCCCCAGAGCTGATGAGACGTGCACACAGGTAGTGTAGAAAAAGCAGACATTTTGAATTTCTATCATATTTTTCACATATATTGGGTGCATTTAATATTTCAAACAAACAAATATTGCCAATTTGTATACATAATTTATGTATGTACTTACTTATTTATTTATTTATTGCTTGTGGCTTAAACTGTGGTCTGGCTCATGGGGGGCCGCCGCCCTCTATTGGCCAGCCGCCCCTGCCATGATGACTGAACGACACAACAGCGGTGTGCGAGATATTGTATCATAGATATGCATGCATAGATCCACATTAGCGGTTAATATAGAGGACCATTGAAACGGCCGCTAATGAGGAATCTATGTAATGTTTCTAAGGTTTCTACAAGCGGAAACTGAGGATAGCCCGGATATTACGTCATTGATAGGCGACAATGACCAGGGACGAGCCTTTATTAAAAACTGGAATTTCTCTGGATTTACAAATGCTTGGGAACTTTTGGGACACAACTGCATGAAATATATCACACTGTGTAAGTGGTTTTTGAATATTTTATTACAAAAATCTTACATATTGTACCTTTATTAAAAGTAAAAACATTTTTTTATGGTTTTAGTTGTAGGTATACACTATAATAGTCTTTAAAAATAAAAACCATTAAACCTTGTGTGAGATAGTGTGAAATATTGTGAGAATAGATTTCACAAGAAATAGCATTTTTGTTTTGTTTTGTTTTTTCAGCCTGACCAAGGGTACTGCCTGAAGCCGAATTCTTGTAATATTTCACATGACAAATCTATGATAGCAGCCTTCTGACGTCGTAGATGGGGGTATTTTTGACAAAACTCGGTTAGATTTGTGACAGGTCAGCTGCATTTTAGGTAGATAACTGTATGTTCGAGATAAATGTGACAGATGTTGCCTGTAATCATAGTCTCAGTGGCATGTCAGGCATGAGAGCGACTGCAGTACGGCCCCTGGACCTCTGAAGTCAGAAGCGCTCCTCACTCACTCTGATCTCATAGTCTGAAGGGTATCAGTAGCCTACTAGCGGTATACAGTATTATACAAAACTGTTTATATTCCACTCTTGGATGTCTTTTGCTTATGCCAGTAACAGTAAAGGGGGGGGGGGGGATTGCTTTCACCTACTGAACCAATCATATTGATAGATTAAACGTCGACTGTAGACGTTAGGGAACGTCGACTGTAGACGAGACCCAGGGGACGTCGATGGTAGACGAGACCCAGGTAGGCTTACTAGGTAGGTAAGGGTGCGAAATAGAGAAAAATCTACCACCTTACTCACCTTTTTGTGCGCAAACCCCATTGTGTTCCGAAGATGAACGAAAGTCTTACGGGGTTGGAACAAAATGAGGGTGAGTTATTACTGACAGAATTTTTGGGTGAACTAACCCTTTAACCTCAGGTTGCTCCATAAAGTGACTGTCCCTGTTTTCAAGTCACTTTAAAGTGACCTGTCACCTTTTAAAGTTTGCAGTTAATGGCTAAGTTTAGGTTTATGGTTGAACACTAAGTGACAGTGCCCACAAGCAATTGATGACATTAAAGGTTGCTGATAGGGGAAAAGTCCATTTGATGTACAGCGGAATGCGGTCGTAAAGGCATCTACTGGTGACCTTAAGGCTAACTGACCCTTTTTAACCAGCCAAACCCTGACAATAAGGTTTCATGTAAATTCTCAACTATAGAGAAAAGCTTGAAAGACACCACAATCTTTTCTGTAACTAATGTATTCCAGTAAAATTATTCTTTGACTTCTGGTTTCTCTGCATATCTTGCCAAATAAATGTACTTAAATATACACTACCATTCATAAGATGTTTTTTTTGGATGAAATTAATACTTTTATTCAGCAAGGATTCATTAATTCATCAAAAGTGAGATTAAATCCATTTATAATGTTACAAAAGATTTATATTTCAAATAAACGGTGTTCTTTTGAACTTTCTATTCATCAAAGAATCCTGATTTTTTTTTATCATGGTTTCCACATATATATTAAGCAGCACAACTGTTTCCAATATTGATAAAAAAAAATAATAATAAATGTCTCTAGAGCAACAAATCAGCATATTAGAATGATTTCTGAAGGATCATGTGACACTGAAGACTGGAGTAATGATGCTGAAAATTCAGCTTTGCCATCACAGGAATAAATTACATTTTATAATATATTGAAATGGAAACAGTTATTTTAAGATTTAATAGTATTTCACAATATTACTATATTTTTGATCAAATAAAAGAAGCCTTGTTGAGCATAAGAGATTTCTTTATAAAGCATTTTAAAAATGTTTACCAACCCCAAACTTTTGAATAGTAGCATATGTTCAATAGAAATTAGTATCTTAAAAAGTAATCCAGTATATCATTTGCATAATGATGAATGCATGATTATGTTCACACAAACAATTCATTGAGGGAAGAACTACAATAAATCTGATGGGACATTGTCTTCACTGCTTCATCTAAGTAACAAGAATTGCATACTGTTGATCTGTCCTGACCAGTATACCAATATATTGTAGTGACAATCCTCATACACAAAATATGACTAAATCATACATGGCAAACTCTGTACATGCCATGCAACAAAAAAAAAGAGAAAGAAAAAAGTGTTTCCCTATAGGTTAGAGACAAATAAAATGTGCAGTGCAAGTGATCTTCAGGAGCATGATTGAGAAAAACTTTGGTATAATATATTAGTATACTAACAAATTATATTCTCTCATTGAGTTGATCACATCCAGGTATTTTATACTTATACTAATGCTACATTAGCATTATGTGTATTTATAAGTAGTTAATACGGAGGTTTGAAAAAGATAAGATTGACAGAATTAACTGTAATATAGGAAAACAAGCATCAGCACTTCTGTTTTTTCAATTTGCAGAGGGCCAGTTCATCACCAGTTCAGTATGACATGGCCTTAATGTTTGAAGGGCCTCGTGGTTTTGTTGCCGCTGCACCCTCAGATAATGGCTGCGATGGTAATTTTGTCCAGGCTCAAAAGGGCAAACCTGGCATTTGCTGTAGAATAGCAATTATATCTGTATTTGGGTTTAAAAATAGTTTTCATGCAGATAAACTGGATATGCATGCTGAATTCATGAGACAAAACCATTCCTGCATGTGGCAGCACTGAAGTTATCAATACTTTTGGAATCAAATTCATTTTAGTATATTAAAAGGTGTATTAAAGTAGTAGTTTCTCTTGCTTCATCTATCATTTTAAGTGGAATTGTTCACAGAGCTTGTCGTAGTGCATTGTGAGATTGCCTTATATGTGAAGGATACAGTAATGTTGAATTTGGCCAAAATATTGTGGATAAGATCCAGTAGTTTTTGTCCAGCTGAAAATTACCAGCATATAGACTAACCTTACATTAAAAAGTTTATTCAAGTGTGCTATTAGCATACTTCTTTTAAACTAAAACTAAGAACATATACTTTCAGTCTACTTTTTATGTATAGCATATTGTAATATTTCACAATATTACTGCATTTACTATAAAAGAAGCCTTGGTGAGCATAAAGTGATATCTTTTAAAACATTTGATTGGTAGTGTAAGTTCAGTGTAAATTAGCGTATTGTCTGTCTTCCAAAAGACACCATTACACCTTTTGCTTAATGATGAAAGCATGATTATGTTCAAACAATCAATTGATGTTGATGGATGAACCACAACATATCGGTTAGGACTTTATAGACACTTTGAAAACTTGTGGGTGTATCAAAAGGTAAAGTTACCTGTCAGTGAGATTAATGGTTTTATGAAAGGTGCAAGACAAGTTTAACCAGACTGCCGCTGGTATGTTTAAATCGTAAACTTCAGTATCCTGTGATTATGTTGCAACAGCGACTTTCTGCCCTTTCAAAATGATGATGCTACCCATTAGCACAGGGTTGCATTACTTTGTCCTTCAGAATGTAAAGAGAGAGAAAGGGTCATAAGTTAATCACAGTGTTCGGAAATATAAATTCCACAGGAACATTCAGTGGCTCAGAGTGAGCAAAAAGCATAAAATTAAAATGTTGGCAGGGCAGTTTCTCCTTTCATGTCATTGACAGCATCCAGTTCCTTTGCTCCCAAACTCTAAAAGAGATTTACTTACTGTATAAAATTGTATGAAACCCACACATACCACAGACATATATCATTACATCACTTTTGATATATTGCTGCATGGTATATAAAATGATTAAATATTTATATATATGGTCAACCAAAGAAGTTGAGTGCACATGCTCAGCATCATATCCAGAGGTTGGCTTTGCAAAATAGATGTATGAGTGCTGCCAGCATTGCTGCAGAGGTTGAAGGGGTGGGGGGTCAGCCTGTCAGTGCTCAGAACATACACCACACACTGCATCAAATTGGTCTGCATGGCTGTGGTCCCACAAGGAAGCCTCTTCTAAAGATGATGCACAAGTAAACCCGCAAACAGTTTGCTGAAGATTCGTAGTTGATGGAGATTTGTGGGATGCACATCCAGGGCACGAAGCTCCCGTTCCACCACATCCCAAAGATGCTCTATTGGGTTGAGATCTGGTGACTGTATTGGGTTGAGATCTGGTGAACATGACTCATTGTCATGTTCAAGAAACCAATTTGAAATGATTCGAGCTTTGTGACATGGTGCATTATCCTGCTGGAAGTAGCCATCAGAGGATGGGTACATGGTGGTCATAAAGGGATGGACATGGTCAGAAACAATGCTCAGGTAGGCCGTGGCATTTAAACGATGCCCAATTGGCACTAAGGGGCCTAAAGTGTGCCAAGAAAACATCCCCCACACCATTACACCACCACCACCAGTCTGCACAGTGGTAACAAGGCATGATGGATCCATGTTCTCATTCTGTTTACGCCAAATTCTGACTCTACCATCTGAATGTCTCAACAGAAATCGAGACTCATCAGACCAGGCAACATTTTTCCAGTCTTCAACTGTCCAATTTTGGTGAGCTCGTGCAAATTGTAGCCTCTTTTTCCTATTTGTAGTGGAGATGAGTGGTACCCGGTGGGGTCTTCTGCTGTTGTAGCCTATCCGCCTCAAGGTTGTGCGTGTTGTGGCTTCTCAAATGCTTTGCTGCATACCTTGGTTGTAACGAGTGGTTATTTCAGTCAAAGTTGCTCTTCTATCAGCTTGAATCAGTCGGCCCATTCTCCTCTGACCTCTAGCATCAACAAGACATTTTCGCCCACAGGACTGCCGCATACTGGATGTTTTTCCCTTTTCACACCATTCTTTGTAAACCCTAGAAATGGTTGTGCGTGAAAATCCCAGTAACTGAGAAGATTGTGAAATACTCAGACCGGCCCGTCTGGCACCAACAACCATGCCATGCTCAAAATTCTTTCTTTCCCATTCTGACATTCAGTTTGGAGTTCAGGAGATTGTGTTGACCAGGACAACACCCCTAAATGCATTGAAGCAACTGCCATGTGATTGGTTGATTAGATAATTGCATTAATGAGAAATTGAACAGGTGTTCCTAATAATAGGTGAGTGTACATTCATATGTTTTTCTAGGGTACTCCGACAAACATGGTCACAGGGATCATTGAAGTCTATAGTTTAAGGGACCATTTCTTTGTTAAAGCTTTACTATACTGCATTACACTAAAGTGTCCTCTCCTTGAGAGAAAGAACGCATTATCTTGATGTTTTGAGACGACTCTCCTGTTTATAATTAGAGCCTGGCCAAATCCAACCTTGGAAAAGCTGTGTGTCGGTGTGTCTGTTAGTCTTTTTGGTTACAGGTTAAGGAACCACCGGCATTATCGGAGATTGTCTGAGTTGTTGTTTGGGACATGCTGGCAGCCAGCAACCCAGAGACCTTGAAGGTCACGACGTGCCTAACTTCAGGGTCCGAGTGTCAACTGCATAATCGATGGAGATATGCTTCAGTCTATCTGTATGTGGAAAATTCTTAGCCAATGAGAATCATTCAACCTGAAGGAAGGACGTAGCTTAGACCTTGGTGAAGGGTATAACTGCTGTGATCTTTGTTCTGTGATCGAACTCCATGTGAGTCTTGAAGCTGACTTCTGCTGATGAAACTGCAAACTATCTTCAGTAAATCTCCGGGTAAAGACTCCGGGTTTTCATTCATCATATCTGGTTCTGGGTCTTTGACTATAAAACCCCTTACAATGTACTGTGACATACTGAAGCAGAGCATGATCCCCTCCCTTCTGAAACTGGGCCGCAGGGCAGTATTCCAACATGATAACGACCCCAAACACACCTCCAAGACGACCACTGCCTTGCTAAATTGGAGTGGAAGAGGACTCCAGTGGCAACCTGTGAAGCTCTGGTGAACTCCATGCCCAAGAGGGTTAAGGCAGTGCTGGAAAATAATGGTAGCCACACAAAATATTGACACTTTGGGCCCAATTTGGACATTTTCACTTAGGGGTGCACTCGCTTTTGTTGCCAGCGGTTTAGACATTAATGGTGTGTGTTGAGTTATCTTGAGGGGACAGAAAATTTACACTGTTATACAAGCTGTACACTCACTACTTTACAGCAAAATTTCTTCAGTGTTGTCCCATGAAAATATATAAATGTGAGGGGTGTACTCAATTTTTTGAGATACTGTATACATACATATATGTATATATATATGTATGTAACGAAGGCCAGCTAGTAAGCTAGTAAACCTCACTCCTCTGATCTCAATAGGCGCTATAGCGACAGACGCTAGAGGCTGCAGTCTTTAGCCTCCTTGTTAGAGCGTCTGACTCTCACGCCGGAAACCCGGGTTCGAGGCCCGCACAGAGTGGGTGGAGGGGTTACATATATCTATCTATCCATGTGATTGGCTCAATCTGTGATTACCTGTGGTAAAAAAAAAAAAAAACCTTTAGACAAGTTGGCCAAATGGCTCAGAAAATATAGCAGCATTTGTTTGCCGATGCCTATTGTTGTTTACTATTTTTAAATGACATTCAGACATTTATAGGTATAACTTAAGTGTCCAAATACTTTTTGGGGCCCTGTATTCAGCATATTATTTGGGAATTAGAAATTACAGTTCTCAGATTTCTTTTGTGATTTGTGAGGGGAAATGTACAGCACAATATAGCAAAGTCACCTAATGCATCTAGTACGGTATTACAGAGACACATGTAAGTTTGCATAATCATGTGAACAAACATCGGGATGAAAAAGAAATCTGTTGGGGAAATTGTGCTCTGTTTTTTTGTTTTGTTTTGTTAAGATAGCCGACAGGCAAAATAGCCCATGTCTATTCATGACCCATGACCCAAGGTCATTTTCATAGGAATTATGTTGCATTAATGATCTAATTTCAATATCAGAACAAGGGTTGAAATTCTGAAGATTAATTCTTTCTGGGATCAAGTTATGACTCACATCCCTTACTGAACCACTATACTGTTAACCTGCACTACCTTCCTCTATTCTCATCTATTCACATGCAGTGCCTGAACAAAAAAGATGGCTAACTTCACCTCAGACCATGCAAAGTTTGCAAAACTCAAATTTCATTATCAACCCAATGTGACATTTGGTCACATGTTTTCTTTTTCTAGGCCAATGAAATGACTGGCATCTTCTTCTCATGTGTGAAACATTAAAATCATGCAAAGACATAATCTGTCGCTGTTTTTTTGATAAATAAGTCTTTATTTTTGCGAGCAAAGGTAGAACCTGACCAAAAGCGGCACAACAGAAACACATATTTGGTAACCAGGCCTGCAGCGGTCCAGAGCTGACATTCATGACATCTGCTGTTATAAATACCATTTGCTTACAAGAGTAGAAAAACTATAGAAATATCACTGTACAATATGTACACAGCCATTTATCCTCATTTTTTGCACAATATGTGATTTTCATTCACAATGTTTTGTGAAAGGAAACTCCACGAGGCGGTGAAATGTGTGGGAAAGGAGTTTGGAGCACAGTTAGATTAATCATTATGAATGGCATGAACCGAATGAGCAACATTAAACAAAAATAGGAAAACAAAAGGCTTCTGTGAAAGCTACTGATGAGGCCTGATACAGAAACATGTTGTATATGTAATGTAATTGTTGTATATGACTGTGTATGTCCATTATAATGACCATTATGAAGCTCGTTACAAATGTATACTGTACGAGTGAATGGAGTCTTTTTATAATGTATCCTGGAGAGATGCCTTTGCTCAAGCAGGATGTGAACGCTTTCCCCTAATTGCTCTATAGCAGGAGTGTCCAATCCTGCTCCTGTCCTGTAGAGCTCCTAACCCAATTAAACACACCTGGACCAGCTATTGAAGGTCTTATTAGGCAAAATAGGAACTTCCAGGCAAGTGTGTTGAGGCATGTTGGAGCTAAACTCTGCAGGACAGTGGCCCTCCACTTTTGATGGCGAGAGTCTTTGGCAAGTATGCTGCTCTCGTCTTTGCATCCTTTCTTTGAAGTTGAGGGCTTCATTCTCCCCCTGGAACTTTTGGTATATCGAAGGTCATAGTTGATGTACTCCCTTTGGTAGGCTACTCACTTAAGAATTTGTCAAAGTGCTGACATAGCTGGGCCATCTTCCCTTAGAGCTTTGCTCTTGGGGCCTTATAAGGCTAACGCCTGTCCCGCATGGGAGGGAGGAAGGTTGAATTGGCTGGAATTTCCCTTGATATAAAGCATAGAAGCTTGGGTATCTTCTCTTGCTATTGGGAGATATTGGCTAATGCTGGGGCCACACCAAAAGATATTTAAAATCTAAGATTTTCAAAATGTGAGAGACCACAAACATGAGGACAAAAGATCCTAGATTTAACAGTTTATCTCCTATAGTGAGTGGTGTGCCGTGATGTGAAGAAGACATCTTCGCAAAATCTTGTGAGACTTCATAATAAACATGGCGGACATGTAATAATAAAAATTGCTATGATATTGTTTGGAATGCTTTTGAAAGAACATTGACAGGAAAAATGTCGTGTAGACGGCGGCAGCATGGACTTTACATGTAAATGAGCCATGGCTGCGGTTGTTATGCTTCCATCTTCAGTCAGCTCGCTTTCTGATTGGGTATCGTTTCATTCCATCTGACAATCAACAGAGTATGTGCGCGTTTGTCCTCTGGGTTCTCCCCACACATTGGGATTTCTGATCGTAAATATTCAACATGTTGAATATTTACGAATCACGATCTCTGGCGTTCTTCCGAGCAGGTTCGGTCACTCTTAACACACCTCACACCACAGGAAAATCTGATAAGATAATCTGTAGAACCATCAAGATAATCCAGACTTCACTTAGGATTGTGGGAAGGGGAGAAACCGTACCGAATATCTTATGGTGTGGCCCCACCATTAGGGAATAGCACCACCAAGTAGTCTTTGAGACATTTTGGATGTGCCCTTGGGGTTGGCGCGCTCGGACTCCAGCTATAGTAAGTAATCAAGCAAGTCAATTTAGGCTTTGCCCACTATGTTTGTGCATATTCACAGCTTAGTGAGGAAGGCATTCCCTCAGCATGGCGTGGGAAGTGCCTTTCCACATCAAAGAGAAAACATCTAGGTTAGGACAGTTCGCAGAGAAGGGAACAAGATGCTCCGTCACGTCATAGGATTTGCCTGCATGTCTCCTTCAGACAAAAGAATTGATGACTTTTATACTCACAGGTGCTCTGCTTGTGAGGTCAATGACTGCAGTCAGCCAGTGAATTGGTGTGTTTGGTATATGTGTTTCAGACACGGTCATAATGATGGTGTTCCCCATAGCGTCAACTCCATGACGCAGCATCTCGTTCCCCTTCTCAGGGAACCAGGGTTACATACATAACCTAGACGTTATGAAATAAATCTTACTGCACTTGAGTATTTACAGCATGTGCTATAAGTTTAAAGCATAAAATATTTCATAATTCACTGATGTATACTTATATATACTCACATTGGTAACTCGTTTGAATGCACATTAATTAGGAATATCTAAAATAGAATTTAAATGATTAGTTCCCTTCAGAATAAAAATTTCCTGATAATTTATTCACCCCCATGTCATCCAAGATGTCTTTCTTTCTTCAGTCGAAAAGAAATGAAGAAATTTTGAGGAAAATATTCCAGGATTTTTCTTCATATAGTGGACTTCAATGGTAACCAATGGGTTGAAGGTCCAAACTGCAGTTTCAATGCAGCCTCAAAGGGCTCTACACAATCCAAACCGAGGAATAAGAGTCTTATCAAGCGAAACGAATGGTAATTTTCTAAAAAATATATAAAAATGTATGCTTTTTAACCACAAATGCTCATCTTGCAGTAGCTCTGCGTTGTGCCACGCATTACATAATCACGTTGGAAAGGTCACACGTGACGTAGGCGTATTGACGTATTGCGGTACCATCTAATTTTCTCCTCCAACTTCAAAATCGTCCGATATCATTGTTTTACCTTTTTTTTGTAAAGGGCATTTGACTTAGTCTTTGCATGTTCGCTTTGTAAACACTGGATCGGTTCTATCGCCTATGTTGCAATTGACCTTTCCAACGTGATTACGTAATGCGTGGTGCATCGCAGAGCTACGGCAAGATGAGCATTTGTGGTTAAAAAGTATATAAATCTTTATTTTTTATAGAAAATGACCGATCATTTTTCTAGAAAAGACCCTTATTCCTCGACTGGGATTGTGTAGTCTTTTGAAGCTGCATTGAAACTGCAATTTGGACCCTCAACCCGTTGGTTCCCGTTGAAGTCCACTATATGGAGAAAAATCCTGGAATGTTTCCCTCAAAAAACGTAATTTAATTTTTGAATGAAGAAAGAACCGCCGGTTCTTGGCCAGACTAGAATATTTCTAACTTTGCCTTTTGTTTTTGTTACATTGTGTGCAATGGTTGATGGTGCAACTCTTTGCAATGATGTTGATTTACATGACATGTTTCCTTTCATCCTTTTTTTTTTTTTTTTGCAGCACAAGGGATTCTGGGATACATTCGAGGTTCTCGCGGCAGGAACTTTTTCTGTCCGCCATTGCGCTTCCAGCAAATACAGCACAGTTCATTGACCCAGACTGTATGAATCTACATGGCAAGTATTTACTGATAATAATTGCCAAAAATCTTGGGCAGTTCGAGCACTGTGTACACAGGGAGGCCATAGGGTACAGTTCAGAACACCGATTGATGGGAAATCTACAGTAAAGTTTGGTTTAATTCATTACTTAAATCACATTCAACAGAACGGGCCACATGAAATGAAATGTAAATAACTGTAATGAACTGATTAAAGAAAAACAAAGATTTCTCCCTCCACAGAATCTAGGAAACGCTCAGAAAGCTAATCAGATGATATCCAAAGTGTCTTACAAATGAGTGCCATGAGAGAGATGGAATGTGTGATAAGCCTTTCAAACGAAGCATCAGAGGTGAAGATTGTTAATGAATTCTCTTGCTCACAGGGTTGTTTGCTCTAATTATCCGGAATGTGAATTATTTGGTAATTATCAAAGCAGCAAATCATTCGCCTACGTTGAAAATTCCATGAAAATGTGCCTCAAAGCAGGGTGCACTGAAAAATTAACAATTCTGCGTTGGTTAACGACTTGTGGAATTATGAAATCAGCTGTTATGTGTGAGTGTGTGTGTGGGGGGGGGGGCTTCTTTTATGCCATAACGTGATGGTAAACACGTCCTGTCATAAGTAATTAAATGCTTTGCATGTTAATCAGATGCTTCTGAGAGGCATGTTGACTTGCAGCGGGTTCAGGTTATTGTTGACGACATGCTTTCATGTAACGCTGCACAGCTCAATCAGCTCATCTTCCTGCTCTACAAATACTAATGATCAAACGCTCCCACAGTAAGGGAAAAAGAATGAGAACAAAGGTTAAAAATGAAGAACAAACATTATTACATTGCATATTGCTTATCAGATAATGTGCATTCTACAGGGCCTCTAAAGGGACATGGAATCATTTGATTGAATTATTTCCCTGTTTATCACTGTAAAGCTGCTTTGAAACAATCTGTATTGTATAAAGCACTATATAAATAAAGGTGACTTGACTCGTTCTCTCGCGTTCCCCCGAGAAATTTTGCATTCGCCCGCAAAACCTTTGCATTATCTCCCAAGCAAACGCAAAAGCATTGAAATTTAATTTTTCTTCCATCTCATATTTTTTCCATCACCATGTCCCTTTAGGGGCTCCGTAGTCATATTTTTTTATAGTATTCCTGTAGCTCAAACAGTTGTGCTAGCAATTCTAGAGTCATGGGTTCGATTCTCAGGGAACGCGTGAACTGATAAAATGTATAACTTAAATGCTATGTAAATCACGTCTGCCAAATGCATAAATGTAAATTTTCATTTATATAGTGGTGTTTGACTGTGCAAAACTCACTGCCACAGTGGTAGGGTGTTGACAGTGGTCACCTATTTTATTATCATCCATCAGATGAAAATCATAAGTTTGATTGTGTAGAAAACAATGCACAAATGAAACGGGATCTCTAACTTATTAGGGCCCGAGCACCGATGGCGTGATGACCCTCTTGGAATTGCTTCGTTTATTGAGTATTTGGAATTGTAATTGTGATGTTTGGCTTAGCAAACACCACTAATAATGTTTGCTGATGACTTAAAAGTTTCAAATCTTAGACATTACTCACAAAGAAATGCACAAGCACATCCCACCTGTCTGCCCTCCTCTTACCTCTCCCGTATGAGTCTGACTAATGCAATCATTTATTATGCTGAAAGATAAAGTTCAACTAGCAATGTCTGTCCAATGGGAAATGTCAGTGAGTTCATTTGACTGTCCTGAGTGCAGAGAGTGATGTAATTAAATGAGGGTTTGTGTGGCTGCACACCTGAAGAGCTCCCGCACAGACACGGGCTCATCAGATGACAGAGACGGAGCATAGTTTGGGCGAGTGTAAGCGTATATTTGTGTATGTTTTACATTACGTAAAAGGATGAAGTTACCTGGGCATTGAAGTAGCATATGCAGTGATGTGGCACAGAAGAGAGAAATGAAAATAAAGATTAAATGAAGTAGATATTAAAGGTGAAGTGTGTAATTGCATAACTAACGACTGTTTCCAAACAGGTTTCTCAAACAATTGTTCCCTTCTCATAGTGCAGCATTTGGTTCCAGAAGTAAATATTCTTTCCAGCTGGTGAGAATCTGTTATTTTAGAACTGCGTTCGATTTAATGTTTACTGTTGTCACGTGTGTCTACCTCTGTGCTAAAGATATATCTGTACTGTATGCACATTTGTTTTGCTAGGGTTATCCTCTGTACATACACTACTATTCAAAAGTTTGGAGTCATTGGGATTTCTTTTATGTTTTTGAAAGTCTTTTATCCTCACAGAGGCTGCATTTATTGAATCAAAAACACAATAAAATAGTAATACTGTTAAATATTATATTAATTAAAATAACTTTTCTCTTTTAATATATTTATTCCTGTGATCAAAGCTGAATTTTCAGCCTCATTACTCCAGTCTTCAGTGTCACATGATCCTTCAGAAATCATTCTAATAGCTGATTTAGTGCTCAAGAAACATTTTATATTATTATCAATGTTGAAATGTTGTGCTGCTTAATATTTATGTGGAAACTGTGATAGATTTTTTCAGGAATCTGATGAATAGAAAGTTCAAAATAACCGTGTTTATTTGAAATATAAAATAAATGACTTTACTGTCACTTTTGATCAATTTAATGTGCCCTTGCTGAATAAAAGAATGAATTAAAAACTGGCCCTAGACTTTTGAACCGTAGTGTAATTTGACAAACCTTAGATATAGCTTTAAAGGAGACATATCATGCTTTTAAATCGTTCCTTTTTACAGATAAATCATACATTTGTAGTCTATATAAAGCGGAACTGCAATGCTTGGGTCTGAATTCCTCATTATTATTAGCTCCACAGGCCCCTTTTCTACCCCTTTTCTGATGTGCGTCTGAGAGCAACTCGTTTTGGTGCGGTCTCTTTAAATACAATTGAGACACTTCATACCCCGCCCCCTCTCCAGGATGCAGAGGTTCAACTCCACCCCGTTCGGCCATTTTTGTAGTTTGATAGCAGAGATACGATTATCTAGCGGCACAGAAACTTTTTATTCACACGTTATTAACAAAATGTCAACAACGGAAGACTTGTCCAGCCAGCCTTACATGTTCGAGCCAGAGTCGGAGCCGGAGCGAGATGAAAATGAAGACGACGAACCTGCAGAACAACGTCTTCATATGGATGTATCGCAATGGTGTGTTACTGTATTTACACATGAAACTTTGGTCTTCCGACCTTTTACCACCGTGTCGATTTATTTTGATTAATATGTGCGAGGGAGAGAGAGCAAGACAGCGTCTAGTTTGGAGACGGTGTCTTGTTTACATTTTCGCCTGGCTCCGAAGAGAGAGAGAGAGAGTGCGTGCACGCGACCGGGTCTCTCTATCTCTGCTCGTTCTTTCAGTTAAACATGCGTCCTGTCACAAGCGCGGCAGTTCATCTACATTAGACGGTGTAATGAAGCGTGTGGGTTACTACATCCAACAACCGAACATTTTAACTTACCCTCTCGTAACTTCTGCATCTTTTAGCTTGGACTACAAAATTGCAGCGAGAAATAAAAATGGCGGATTGCTCGAAGTGTTGGGCTGGAAGTCAATGTCCTTATTTGGCAGTTCCGCTGCAAATACTGTGACGTAATAGTTCACAAAACGTCATAGATAACAGAAAAATCGGAACAGGTTGAAAAATAAGGCCAAAACAGAATATAAAGATATCAACGAAGCACCTGAAGAGAATGATTTCAACTTTTCTGTACTTCTAAACACTCCAAATATACAACAAAATGCATTTAATGGCTAAAAAAGTGGATTTAGCATGATATGTCCCCTTTAAATAGAAAATAAAATGAAAAGATTAAAAGAGGTTTCAGAATTATAAGTGTTCAAATCTTTTGATATTTTGAATTCTTCTCATTTCTGTTTTAAAGATTTAACAAAGCATAATTCAAATCTTTCTGTGTACCAGTGTCTCTCGTATCCCTGCTTGATCATTTCTGAATTACACGACCCATAATCCTGAAGAGTTACTTTGTATTGTAATACAAATACTAAAGTGAATAGTTTTATATTGGACTGTCATTTCTGATTCTATTATGCATTTGCAATCCATCTTGGGAGAACATTTGCATTTATTCATTTACCAGATGCTTTTCAAAGTGAGGAACATCATAACCAAGTACTTTTTTTACTCCACGAAATACAGTTTTTCCAGCTATCAGGGAATGTTCTCTGGTTGTCTTGGTTCGAGGCTCAGAACACTATTTTGAAGAATTATTTGAAATCCCTAGAGGAAATAAATGAGTAAAAAACCTCTAGAGTCATGGCTCCTGAAAAAGTCACAGTTACGTTCAGTTGTTTGAATAAACAGGTTTCCTCATTCCCAAATCACACCAATGGTTGAGGTAATGTTGCGGTTTCAGAAACAGAGCAGATATTTGGGAAGCCACCATGGTAAATGGCTTGTTTATTGCCTACTTGTCTTTGCACGTTTAACTTGGATATTATAGTATAAAAATGTACACTTCACCTTTAATACAGCATGAATATCTCCAGAATGGTTGTGATGTTGATAGCTGACAGATATGGGCTTTGTCTATGCAGATTACGAAGGAGATGCAGCCTCTTTTGGAAATCAAAATCTAACCGAAGGTACCAGTCATATTCTGCATAGACTAACAATGCAAGGGCTCTCTAAACTGAACTCAGTCCGTCGATCATAAGCCGGCGTCAAGATTTGCTGTCACGCGACTATGAGGTAAGAACTCTTTCCAGGGCTTGATTGATTGTGACAATGCAGTCCAGATGAGATAATAAGAGAGAGAAAGGCCTTCTGAAGAACGGGAACCCATCGCTGTCACAGCCTATGAAAAGGAAAACAGATGAAGTTAAACCAGCATGAGAAATTATGCTTATTTCCTCCTCATCTGATGGGACACATTTAAAAATATACACACAGAAACACATTAACTCCAAAACCTAGTGAGCTGCCTACCTACACAACATTTTCAGACATTATAGGTGTGCATATGACACAAAAGCTGTTTCTAAACGTAGCCAGCAACATCATGCCTTCTTCAGACCAGATTTTAAGCAACATGCTAACATAAACCGAATCAACTGTGAGTGTTTGCTGAGTTAATAAAGGAGCATTATTTGTGTTCAGTGAGCCAAATCGGAGTTATTAGCATTAACTAAAACTAAAACCATAAAAAAAATCATTATTAAACATTCCTGAAATAAAATATAGAACTATAGTCCCCTTTAGACTTCAATGGTCTCCCTTAGCCATACTGTCAGTTAACTCTCATTAATTTGCAACTACAGTATACTATGCAGTGTACTTAATACAACTACAGTGTACTATAAAAGCTGTTCATCATATAAAGTAATCATGTCTCTTCAGAAAATTTGCACTAAACCGCTCAATTGGATTCGTTTTATGATCTCTTTATGAACTTTTTCAAAGTCAAAGTGGTAGTTGCATATTTGTTAATGGAGCGACAGAAGTCTCTCAGATTTCATCAAAAAGATCTTCATTTGTGTTCCCGAAGATGAACGAAAGTCTTACGGGTTTAGAATGACATGAGGGTGAGTAATTAATGACAGAATAAAAAAAAAAATGGTGAACTATCCCTTTAATGTTAGTCACATGAAAGGGCATTTAGTGTAAACCGCCTTCTTTTATCGACACTTTCATTGAACTTCTATGGGAAATCCTGCTGATTGAATTAGAAATGTATCAAACTGTCAAGGTATAGTTAGCTATCTAAATACTACCAATAATTAAAGCCATTTTCTGCCACAAAAATGCACACTTACAGAGACTGTGCACTTGCAATGCTTTGGCCACAGGATTTGCATCTGCATTTGAGCACTTGTGTTGAGTACGTTTTTGGCCTTGAACCCTAAAATTCGCACAATAAAACCCCGAGCACGATGAGAAGTCTGCGTCAGCATTCTCGCCGTCATTGCTAGTGGATCTCCAGCCTGCTGTGCGGTACAGCATTACCACTCTTTTATCACCCACCTTTAAATCTAACCTTTTCTCATTCTCTCACAGCTCTCTCCTTTTTTGTCCCAAGTTCGTGACTAATCAGCACAAGCTCAGTGAAGTGTGTGGGTGTCATCAGCGAGGTAAAGAAAAACCTCGACTCTCCTGCGCATATGACTTTTAAACTAGACATCTGAAGCATGAAATTGGTCAGATAGTCCTCCCACATAGACAAGACATGTATTGATACAGTACCTGTGACTGGACACCTTTTAGATTGGAGCGAATATGCTCATTTTCAGTGTAAACTCAGCTTGAGGCCATGAATACAGGTCAATTTTTTTATTTATTTTTTTAAATGTGAATGTAGCAGCAACAAGGTTTGGAAATTTCATTTACCTTCAGGCCTGGTTTGTGCATCCCAGTTCAAAACAACATACTTATTATGGGTGAGAGAAATTATACGTGGGGGTTGGTCAAATGAGAAAAGTCAAAAATGGAAGATTCAAAACGTTCAAAACACATCAGACGTTCGACAAAATTATATATTTTTTTAGTTTTGTTTTGTGCTTCTGAATACAAGCTCTGTTCCAAAACTTAGTGAGCCGCCTTGCTGTTTGCTGTCTACACAGGCAGCTACCTTTTAAGGCAGTACCATAAATGAAATGAAACCTCAAAAGTGACACTCTGTAGTGTTCCTCAAGCAATAATCCGGGCCTAAAACTAACTTTATGCCACACCTGCCAACTGGCAATTCCCTTTTCCAATTTTGATACCACAGCTAAAACTACTAGCCTGACTAATATGCTATGGGCCCTATTTTATCGATCTGAAACGCAAGTATCAAGCGCGAAACGCAAGTAACTTTGTGGGCGGGTCTTGGGCGCTGTTGCTATTATACCGGCGGGATAAATGACACTTGGGCCCGACGCAAATCTAAAATGGGTTGGTCTGAAGTAGCTTCATTATTCATAGGTGTGGTTTGGGCGTAACGTGAAATAAACCAATCAGAGCGACATCTCACATTCCTTTTAAGAGCAGGCGCGCTTGTTCCATGGCGGATTGCTATTATAACGGTGGATTTGCCAGGCGCGCACCAGGAGCGGTTCACAGCCGAGGAGAGCAACGTTCTCGTCAGGGCCGTAAAACACAGAGAAGTGACATTGTATGGGGATTGGAGAAACCCACCCAAATTAACTTCGGTTAAACAGGCATATGATAATTTGGGTAAATGTGTAAGCTAGATGCTTATGCTTTTATAATAAACTATCTATCTATCTATTGTAATAATGTATGATTTGCAAAAATGAAAACTGCTTCTGTGTAGATGAGAGAATCAAAGTGTATGCGCGTTGTGCACACGCTACATTGATTATGGCCAAGCATGCGTCCTTAAAATAGCATATGAATAACATGCGCAACGCGCCACTGACTTGGTCTAGGTTTTTCCTGGTCTGTAGCGGAATTGTTTTCTAAACCTGCAAAATAGCATCAGGGAACGTTTGCGCCGGAACACGCCTCCTCTTTTCTCTGAACCGCCCCCGGGAGCGCAAGTGTATTTCCTAGTTTACCGACGTGCGTCTGTGGAGGGAAAAGTCCGCTGTGCGCGGGTGCAAAATAGGAATGATACATGCGTCGGTGTACAAAGTCAATTGCGCTGGGTGCAAGATAGGGCCCTATAAATATAAATATAGTCTGCATAGTCTTCACTGTATAAAATAAAGATATATTAATCCATATTAAAGTTACAAAAGTTATTCAGTCAAGAGCAGTGAGTGATTTTTTACTGTGTTCTTTGCTGTTTGATGAGCATTAAAAACACAGACAGCAGAATGTTAGGCTGCTGTCACTTTAAGACCTAAAGCACGGATCCAATATACTGATACTGTTACACATGCGTTTTATTTCTCAACTGTTTACGTTAACTTAAAACATAACCTACTATGTTTACAAGGATACTCGTCGAGACATCTTTTTGTGTGAATTTGTCAAATCAAGTGCAAGAAGGTTTGAAATAGAGTTCAGTTTAGTGTTCACGCGCTAAGAGACGTGGATTTCTGGGTGCGCTCTACGGATGTTTATATTTCCCAAACAGTGTGTGAGTAACGAACTGAGTTCCCTTTCACGTCTTCTTGCGCTTGAATATTTAAATTGTCAAGGCTTACACTTTCGTGACGATGCAGCGCTGGCTGTTAACTGTCCTGAGCGTCGTTCAAGTTTGTTCTCATTCAGGTTTTCACAGTATTGCATTGTTAGAATTCATAATATTGTTTCCGGCCAACTGGATTGGAATGGCAAGGTTCTCTCAAAGTCATGAGCAAACATTCTTCCGGTAATATTAATAGAATGCTCATTCATTGTTATTATCTGGTCTTTAGTAACGTTCTCAAAACGTTAGCGCAAAAACATTATTAGTACATCGTTTATGAAACGTTTAGTTAGACATTCATCTAACGTTTTTCAAATGTTATTACATGTTCCAAAACATTCAATATTCAAAAAGCAATGTGTGTAAAACGATCAAATTGAATGTTCCCTTAATGTTTTTGCCAACCTTCGCATAAACAAGAAACTAGACATTTTGAACATTCGGAGAACATTCAGAAATAACATTTTGATAACTTAATGGGAACGTTATCTTAATGTTCTTAGAACATATTTTTGTTAGCTGGGATGGAACCATCGATGCCAGTAAAGAACCTTTATTTTTAATTAAAAAACAAACAATTCTGGATATGAACTTAAAGGCACACTATGCAAGATTTGTACCTTAATATAACAGCTTCGAAATCATTTTGATGGTAAACAAACTCGTAGTAGGGCGAATCATCCCGATAGCAAAGCAAGGGGGGGGACGCCGCTGGCAAAACCAGCAATGCAACTGGTGACGTCCTGACAAATCTCGCGAGAATCACGACTTGCTTTACGGCACAACGTCACATACATCAACAACATATGAAGCATTTCAGACGTGAATCATGGCAGAGTCGACGAAGAAAACGAGGTCGGAAGAGTGCAGAGACGGCTCTGCGTGAGTGGTATTTACGACAGTAACGTTAAATACAAGTACTCCACTTGAGAAAAACGGAAACTGCATAGTGTGCCTTTAATACATAAAACACCCATATATATTATGCAAAATAATCCATTTTTAATCACACTAGACTATTTTATATCATGTATATTTTTATTATAGACATTTTATATTTTTACTGAACTTTTCACAGTGCATTGTGGGATTGCATTCCCTAAAAAAGATACAAGGCAGCATAGTTAAGTAGCCTACCTTTCAAAACAGCGTTTGCACAGTAATGTGCTTATGACGCCTTAAAAGGCTCCTTCTGTAGTCAGCTCACTGGGTTTTGGAACAGATAACTCCAATAGGAAATATATACAGCGTGCATATCTACTGTAGTGTGTAGTCTACATTCAAAAGACAGATAATTTCACTTCCTTTACCATGCACTCTCTCACTCACTGCTCCTAATTCAATTAAGGATCCCCTGCTAATAATTTATCGTCTTTTATGGTAGTACTCCACAGGTCTTTCTTAAGCACTAATGCTCATCTGACTCTGATCCAGGGAATTAAATGAGTTTATCTGCTTGTAATTGGAGGATCTGAGAGGTGCTTCCTGATGAAGGTTTCAGGTCAGTTTGTTCTCTGCATAGTTCTATTATGTGTTGAGTGAAACCAAGGTTTTTTAAAGAAAACATTGATATTTTTGAATTGACATACCTATTAACTACTTGTCCTACTTGAAATTATAAGAGGCATTATACAATGTGTATAAAAATGTTTAATATATATTATATTGTAAAAAATAATTATTTAAACAATACTACTAAAATATTTGAGAATATAACTGTTAAGAAATATGTCATCAAAGCTCATTTTGAGCCATATGTCTGTAGTGAGTTTCAGACTCACCTCATTTAGTATTTTAAACAATGATTTGCCCTAATTAAACTCATCAGCTGAGGGAGAGATTGGGAGCAACAGGAGCAGATCATTCTCTCATTAGAAAGACTAGCCAATAGAGATGTGATGATTGACATTTGCAATCACATGTTGTCTGTTGCCCAAAACCTTAAAGGGATAGTTCACCCCAAAATATAAATGGTATCTCGTGTCATTTCAAACATGTATGAATTTCTTACTTCTGTGGAACACACAAGATGCACGAGGAAAACTGCACAAGAGTGAACAACCAGTACATTATTTAAAATGCGTTTTCTTCCACAGTACAAAGAAACGCATATGTGTTTGGAAGGACATGTCATGTGTGATCCTTTTAAATACACATTTTTAGCTCTGGATGTTGACCCTTTTTTACACTTTATTTTTATGGTCCTCTTTAGACATTCTGATGATTATAAGTAATGTTGCACCTACATGTCAACTAACTCACATTAGAGTATTAGTTGAGGACTGTTGGGGTTCAGGGTTAGTAGAATAAGTTGACGAACTTGCAAATAGTATATAATCAGTAGAATGTCTGTTGGGGAACCCTCAAAATACAGTGTTAGCAGATATTAAGCACATAATACTCTAATAAGAGTTAGTTAACATAGGTGCAACATTACTTACACTCTAAAAAAGAAAGGTTGAAGTTTGAACTCACCATTGAACCCTGGGGTTCTTGACTCAATTTTAAAGAATTCATTTTCACTCTTTTTCTAGTGATAAACTATGTTTACAATTTACAAAATTTAATTAAAATGAAAAATGAATTCAAATAAAATCCATAAAATGGTCCCATGATGGGAACCCCTGAAAGATTCTATATATGAAGCACCTCACAGAACCGTTTAAAGGGTTAGTTCACCCAAAAATGTAAATTCTGTCATTAATTACTCACCCTCATGTCGTTCCAAACTCGTAAGACTTTTTTTCATCTTCAGAACACAAATGAAGATCTTTTTAATGAAATCTGAGTGCTTTCTGTCCCTCCATTGACAGCTACACAACTATTACTTGACGCTTCAAAAAGTTCATAAAGAGATCGTAAAACTAATCCATATGAATTGAGCGGTTTAGTCCAAATTTTCTGAAGAGACTCGATTGCTTTAAATGTTGAACAGATTTAGTAGACTTTTGTTCACATTGTTCAAACATTGATCAACGAACATAAACAGCCGCTCAACCGAACCTGCTTGATGTGCGAGAACAAATGGTTCTTGCTGAAGCTCAAACGTGTTGCGTAACACGAGAATGAATCTCATTGGTTCTTGAGGAAACTCAAACGTGCTGCGTAACATGAGAATGAATCTCATTGGTTCTTGAGGAAACTCAAACGTGCTGCGTAACATGAGAATGAATCTCATTGGTTCTTGAGGAAACTCAAACGTGCTGCGTAACATGAGAATGAATCTCATTGGTTCTTGAGGAAACTCAAACGTGCTGCGTAACACGAGAATGAACCTCATTGGTTCTCGCAGGTCAAGCGAACATGCTTGAGCTTCTATTTACCACAACTGATGTGTGAGTTGATGAATGTTTATATGTGAATAAAAGCCTACATTTAATCTGTTAGACTAAACCGCTCAATTCATATGGATTCGTTTTACAATCTCTTACAAGTTTTTGAAGTGGTAGTTGCGTAGCTATCAGTGGAGGGACAGAAATCAATCAGATTTCATCAAAAAGTGATTCATTTTCAAGAGTATTTTTTAGATGAACTATCCTTTTAAGGTTCTATATAGAACATTTTCTTCTATAATCAACAGAATGTCTAAAGGTGACCATCAATATAGTGTTACCAAAAATTGATAGATCAGAGGTTTTAAGCCATATTTCTTTATCTCTAACCAACATTATGAAGTCTTAGGCTAAATCCGATATCAAGAATCAGTTTAATAAAGATATTTTATTAATTATGATATTTGTGAATATTTATAGTGTGATTTAGTACCTTTTTTTGGTATAGTTGCTCAAAATTAAGTTTAAGTGACAAAAGCTTTATTTTGTTCCCAACTCATTAAAATAATTACATTTACTTAACCACTTAAGACCTTATCATACAACGTTTCCTGTTTAAAGCTTTTTACATAATGTAATATAGATTTTCTGTGAACATAAAACATGAATCATGACAAGGAGCAAAAAGAAATGACGAACAAAAAACAAAAGTCCAAAATCAACACCTTTTTATTTATTTCATAAAGGATGAGTGCAAAGAAAGAGCTTGTGATGTGTACCAGTCGCTAAGCCATGGACCATAAGGCATCAGTAAATACAAGCTTTATATATACTTACAACAAATACATAATACAAAAAATCAATCATGGAGGCCATCAAAGAAATCTGCGAAGACACGCACACAATATCAGAAAAGAAACGTAAACCAGAGCGATGGTAAATAATCAACGACCACCAAGTAAATGCATGGATGGATAGAAAGACGAAAAAAAGAAAAGAAAACAACACCACGCACACATACACACAGAACAATTCATACATTCATAATGGGGCAGAAATATAAGAGATGACAATGAGGTCGGATTCAGTGACTGGAATATTAATTACAGCAACAGATTATTAAGCAAAATCTACAGCCTGTTAAATAGGCCTGATATGGAAGCTGCTAATGGTTGTTAACAAGATCCCATCTTCTCGTGATTTCCCATCATTCCCAGCGTGAAAACACTGTCCCAACACATCCTCATAGCCCCCGTTTCAAAAAATATATATAAACATTATAGCACAGTTATTTATTTATAGGTTTAAAATTGCGCCTTACAAGGCCTGATCATATCTGTATTACTTTCTCAGGTTATCACACAAGCTGTCATTTTTTATTTAGTCATAGTTTGTAAAACTACCATGTGTGTGGTACTGTATTCGGGGGGGTCCGTAACGTGAACAAATCCCCTAAAAATGTTCTCATGCATGTAAAAACGGTCGACCGTACAAATATAAACGCCCACTTAACAACATCTGTATTTTCGTGATCCTAAAATATACTTGAAAAATAACAGCAGCAACAAGTTTTGTGAGCACTGGCACTGTTCATGACCCAAAAAACCATGGCTTTACAAGTGAGCAGATTGTCTGTACCCAGAGTGCATGGTGTGGAGAAAGCGGGATAGCGGTTCTGTTTAAGCCATACCTAGCTAGCGACACCAACCTTCACACTCATTTTGACATGATCACCGTTCCGTGTTACAACATGGACACTCCAGAACTTGCAACATGCAACAGTCATATTAATGAGATGTGACTTTTAATAGTAATATACAAATGCCGTCGTGGTGAAAAGTGCACTATTACTCATGGTACTGTATATTCTCTACAATAGAACAATGTGTAGCCTAGTACAAACAACGCAAAGCTTTCAGTTACGCTAAAACATTCGTAAGTATGCACTGATAAGAAAAGGTTTGTAAGTGTGATAGATACAGTCCGTTATATCTATCCCTTTCTTTGTAGGCTCAGGAATAGCAGTTCTGTTTTTGTCACAGTCAGGCATGATACAATTCAAGTGTCGATAATATACATACGTACGTGCCTCGCGGCGGCACACTCCGTTACGGCGCCGTTGCACGAACGCGATGCTGACCGACCGCGCGAGTAAATGAGTGACGGCTGTGCAACGCGACGGGAAGGGAGAGAAATGATTCACATTCCCCGCGTTACGGTAAAGCTTTGTGATCGGAACGTCCGCACGTAATAAGCAAACGACGGGATGGAGTTCTGTGAAACATACACAGCATGGATGACAGAAAATAAACAAGCGTAAAACAACTCCGAAAGGTACATTTTTCAAAATCGAACAAAAATAAATAAATAAATAAATACATTCATCCAATGACTAAATTCAGAAAGGAAAGGAAAGAAAAAAACAATACAGACGAAATAACACTAGTTTCAGTTGTTTATAAAAATGCATTGCAGAGGTTCGACGAAAGAAAACAACATTCACTGAAAGTGGACTCATTCAAGATAATGAGAAATAATCACAAGCAGTTGATATATGCAAAACAGATCAAACATTTAGCTGAAAAAAAGAGAAAACATCTCTCTTTCACCAGAAAATACTGTGTGCTCTAAATATGCTAAATGATCACTGCTTTTAGGAAACGTTGCTAAATACAGCAGAATACATGCACCATCCAGAAGCGACTCTCGATCGATTCTCTCAGTCGCGTCGACTGACTCCATTTTAACGATTGTTTTGTTGGGGTTATTTGTTCATTCGGTTTTTTTGGGATATAAACTGGCATTTTTGAGTTTAGCTCATTTCACATACTCAGCTGATTTCCAGAAGTGTACTGGGTGAGACAGGCGACGGTTGCGTTTCGGAAGTTTCTCTAGTAGTTCCACGAGCTTGGAGAAGCTGGGCCGCTCTTCCTGTTCATACGCCCAACAAAACAGCAGGATGTCCTACACAGGAGAGAAGAATCTGTTTATATACTATCACTCACACGATCTAAAAGCCAGTCAAGCATGCCCGAGTCCGGTTTTTCCAATAAAAATAGATTGAATAGCCTCTTTTGGGACTTTCATGCTCCATAAAAGCACAATAAAAGTGGTTCATGTGACTCGTACAATATATTCTGACAGCTTTCTTTGTGTAAAGTTGGTAGTATTCAGACTTTCCCATACGTTTTGCTTATCTGCATTAGTGAGGTATGTGGAAATACTCACGGATATCTCCTTGCCCATGCCTATCTGAGTGAGGTTGGGCTTCATTCCACTTCCCACCTGCCAGATGATGACTTCAGCCGGCTGGTTCTTAAAGGGCCACTCACGCGCATGGAGCTCGAACCAGATAGTGCTGAAACATATGACACACACGAGTGTTAATGTGCATGTACTGGTTTGTCTATACTTGTGAGGGCCAAATGTATAAAAATGTTGTCACTGATATAATAAAACCTATCAAAAGCAAATAAAAAAGGGTTTGTAAATGGGCTTAAAGTGCCTCTATTTCAGAAATTACCTTTCATGTAGTGTGTTACATAATGTAGTGTGAATGTCTGCAAAGTTTCAAAGATCAAAGTGCACAATGGGGTTTATGTCTCCCAAATGGAAGAACCGATTCTGAACTGCCTGAAACGAGTCGTTAGTAATTCCAGTCTTACTTCCTGCATGAACCTACATAGGTTCGTAACAAATTTGCATTGGTCGCAAACAATGCCTACTTTGACCCGCCCTGAAGAAGCAGTGTTGAGAAGACATGCGCTGTAAGCAGTAGACCAATCACAACAGACTGAACCATCTGACCAATCAGAGCAGAGTAGGCTCTCGGAAAGGAGGAATCCCTTTATCGATCCGTTTCAGACACTGTGAGAAAAGAGGTGATGCTGCAATGTATGTTATGAGAAAATTAGAGTGTTTTTTGAACTTGGATGCATGTAAACCTATTGTAGGAGACCTTCAAAACAAAATTAGGAACATCTGAAATAGCATTACATAAATTATTTATACATCTATAAATCTTAATTCTAATATGACTTTTAAGAAAATTGCAAAATAAAAAAAAGTCCATTTAAATATACAGGAAAACTCTAAACTAAATAGGCCAAATAATGTCTTTATTAAAATATATTTTTTAAATTATATAAAATGAATAAATCTACAAATTCTTAATTTTAATTTAAGAATGCAATACCCTGACAAATTTAGTAAACCTCTGGTTCATAAATACATTATTTATATAAAATAAATTGAATAAAGCCATCATTCTAAATTATAATTATAATCTTAATTATAATTTAACTTAAGAAGAACAAAAAGTCAGATGGAACTCCTCACAAGTATATCACGTGTGCGTGTGTGTGTAAGGACGAGGACTCGCGCCTCCCTAAGAGACCGCAATACAGCAGTTCAAAAGCTTTATAGCACTACTGGTGCACTACATCACTTTGCATTCCCTGAAGCCGATACCGTCAAAGTCATCCGAGATAATTAATAAATGACTTTGAGGTGCTGTTGACTGCTGAAAAACACAGTATTCTGCTCTAAAGAGCATGCTCGTGTTAAAGTTTACTAAACCACACTTAAGAGCTAATTAACAATCATTGAACGAAGAGCCCTGCTGAAAAGGCCAATCATCCGAGCTCTGCAATTTAAAGCCAAACGTGAAACGTGCAGCTTGCTGAGACTTGTGAGAGAGAGAGAGAAAAAAAAAAATGTAATTGAGATGGCTTTTGCAATACTGAAGTGGGGGAATTCACTAAGAATGAATTGCATTTTCAACCAATGATAGTGTCATTTATTTGCATGCAAAAAAAGTGTGCTGAACGCAGTTTGCATGGCGCATTTCCAATCTTGCAGGTGATTTCTTAGTGCTTGGTTGCACCTGATCTGGTGTGTACTTTACTGAGACTGTATGACTTCACCACTGTGATCCAGACCCCTAAATCATCTCTCAAAAATGCTGAAAGTGCAATATGCCCGGTGATAGCGTCTTCTACATCATTTGATCGTCATTTGATGAATTACTACTGCCATGATCGCTAGAAACCGTATATAAACATCTCTTTTTGTTTTTTATAACAATTAATTTACCGCCCACAGAAAGCAAAGTTGATTGTGCCAGGCAAACAGTCCTGAATAATGCGCATACTATAATTAGCCTAATTTACTAAGAAAGAATGACAATGGATTGCAGGTGGTTGGTAAATAAGGCCATTTAGTGAATTTGCCCCTGAGTTACAGCATAACATACACTACATCCAAAAGTTTGGAATAATTAGGCTTTTTTAATGTTTTTGAAAGATGTCTCTTATGCTCACCTAGGCTGCATTTATTCATTTTATCATATCATCTGTGAAGTATCATAAGAATTTAAAATAACTGTTTTCTATTTTAATATATTTTTATGAAAAGTAATTTAGTCCTGTGATCAAAGCATCATTACTCCAGTCTTTAGTGTCACATGATCCTTCAGAAATCATTCTAATGTGCTGATTTGCTGCTTAAGAAACATTTCTTATTATTACCAATGTTGAAAACAATTTTTATATTTTTGTGGAAACAATGGTACACTAGCATTCAAAAGTTTAGGGTAAGTGAGTTTAAAAAAATAATAATAATACTTTTATTTAGCAAGGATCCATTAAATTGATCCAAAGTGACAGTAAAGACATTATAATGAAACGCTGTCAAATTAAATTTATGTCAAACAAATGCTGTTCTATTGAACTTTCTATTCATCAAAGAATTCTGAAAAAAAAAAAGGATCAGAGTTTCTAAAATTGATGATAATAATAAGAACCGGTATTAATAATTAAGCACCAATAATAACTGATAATAATTGAGCATATTATAATGATTTCTGAAGGATCATGTGACACTGAAGACAGGAGAAATGATGCTGAAAATTTATTTTAGATTGTAATAATATTTTACAATATTATTCTTTTTACTGTATTTTTGATCAAATAATGCAGCCTTGGTGAGCCTTTCAAAAAATATTGAAAACTTTTTACCGGAAGTGTATTGTACAGTACATACAGAAAAAGTCCATAAAACAGAACACGAGAGCATTACAGGCATAAAATATCCCACAGCTGCTGTTAAAAGCCAATGCGAACTCTCTGCCGCATTAAAACACAACGGAAGTGAAAAGAGGAGGCAGAAGGGACAATAGGGAGCATTGCTTTGGGGTCACCTCTAGGTAATGTCCCTTTAGTGGGACCAGCTGGACGGCTTGCGTGGGTGCTGTATTTGGCTCCCATAGAATGACAGTGTGACAGAGCCTCCATATGGAGAGAACAGCTGAGGACGCAATTGTGTTAGGACCCAACAGAGCAGCATTCCTTCATTTCGTCAACCATCCATCCATCCATTCTTTTATTCATTTGGCCCACACACTCGCTGCCTCTGGAAAGGCCCGGGTCAGGTCGAAATGAGTACAGATGGAGGTTCAGTTCCGCATGCCGTCTCATGTGAATGCATTCTGATTAGTGAAAGCTGAGCACTGAGTGAATCAATTCTTTGATAATCCTCATCCTAAACGAGCCTCTTGATGTGTATTATTGTGATTTCATGATCATGTGTGGTCATTCACAATGTCATTTTCATAACATTTGATACTATAGCTGAGCTGTACTGTAGCAATTAAAGGGACAGATTTAAACGGAAAAAAGATTTCGGTTTATCTGGTTGGATATCCAAAATGTATTTGGATGCTTATAAATCGATGAATGGAACTGCATTAGATAATATATCAAACGAAGTGGCATCTGCATGCAAATAATGCTGGAGATTTTCTCAAAACTGAAGTCACTTTTCTGAGACATTTTGCTTTTGTCTTTTATTCAACTGGTGGTTACATAGTGGATACATAAATTCAGTTCAAGTTCATTTTGAAAAGTACGTTTTTTATTGCAATTTAATGTTTTTGAAAGAAGTCTCTTATGCCCACCAAAGCTGCATTTATTTGTTTATACATTTTGATGTAAATAATTGTCTTCTATTTTTATATATTTTAAGCGTAATTCCTGTGATGCAAATCTGATTTTTTTTAGCAACAATACTCCAGTCTTCAGTGTCACATGATCCTTCAGAAATAATTCTAATATGCTGATTTGCTGCTCAAGAAACATTTCATATTATTATCAATGTTGAAAGTTAATATTTTTGTAGAAACTGTGATAGTTTTTTTTTTCAGGATTCTTTGATGAACAGCATTTATTTGAATTAGAAATATTTTATATTATTATAAACATCTTTACTGTCACTTTTGTAGGATTGAGTGCGAAACAAACACAAATGAATCTTCCAGGTGAATTGTTCAAACATAATTTCTCACAGAACTGAACATTCCAGACACCAAATCACCAACCCCAGAGCCATAAAAGAAGGCTCCAGCCAGCCAGTCTCCGCTGACCAACGAAAACCCCCAGCTAAGAACTTTATGGCCATGCAAGCTTCAAAGAAGATGAGCCCAACTAAAGGAAGAACTGGTCAATGTGAGATAGCTTGGAAAAGAATGATTGGCTCAGAGATAGCACAATTCAGCCCGATCAAGATAACAGCAGGAGCTGCTCGAGCCCACAACATTCCAGACCCCTCCTTCGTAAGGACCTCTGATAGACCTCAGGGTGTAAAATCGTTTCAAACCACAGAACTGAGATTTTACCTATAACATAAATAAAATCATTCAAGAACAATTTTCAATGGACTTATAGATCAAGCATCATGCAACGACATGATTCTATATTGTTCCTACAATAGATGGGTGTATCTGATATGCTTAGATGCCATACAATTCATGTAATTGTTATTATTGTTAGATGTTTGAATGAAAATGTGTTGTGTTTCATATCAATATTATCGTATGTTCTTAATTCAAAGGATGGCTTGATTGAAATCTGTGGAAAATGTTTCGGATTCTTATAATAGTAATAATGTCTTAGCTGTGGCCTCTGTACTCTTTGCTAGAGCTTAGAGAGTAAGGAGAGCACAGATAAGCTTGATTTATGATAAGAAGTGAAGAGAACGCCACCTCCTAAACAAAGACAGTGTCTAATTGGTTAGAACTGATCCAGGAGGCTGGGCGGACATTTGAGTTTAAAATCTTAACACCAGAACAAAGTTGAGAGTTTTAGTGCAGAACCAAAAATGCAGCGGGAGATGAGGATCTAAGACAGACCAGTAACCATGTAAAACGCGCAGACGAAATAACCCAAATCAAGATCTGAAGAACATGGGTTAAACAGCTTCATTCAAGCCATCATCTACTCCTCTCAATTTCCTTTCTTTTCTTAGTTTCCTTTCTTTTCCGTTGTGAGTCTCGGTTCTAAGTTAAGTTTTGCGACAAGATTTCGAGCCACGTTTCTTCTGCAAAGCCAGCTTCAAACAAAGACTTTCATTCCGCCAGCACGCCACGTGACTGACCACGTGACCCAGACATCAGGCACTCGGAGACCAGCCAACGAACGGACCGGGAAAACCCCTTTCACGCAACAAAAAGGGAATCCCCAAAAGCAAAGACAAGCAAGTACTGCCTCCAGACTCTTAAACTGAACTGGTGTATTTGATACAGATTTAATAACCTAGGAAACGATAAAAGGGTTAAACTAATGATTGATGGTTCATTCAGGTTGTGTTTTATAAGTGCATAGAAACTTGGGATTACATCATCTCACTCTTAAACTCACTCTTAAAACTTAATCTTTCCTTACTCTCTTTCTTTCTGCAACGCGTATGAATGTGTGTGTGTGTCTGTGTTAGATATTAGTTATGTGTTAGAATAATCAATAAAGTCTTGTTTGTATTTTAAAGAGAAATATTACTTGTGTTATTGTGCTTACAAAATTTAATGTCTTAAACTTCTGATCTAAGTTACCTTGCTAACTATATAGTGTTTCACTATAGTTCGGATATTTATATCCGTTGCAGAGTTGATAGTTACAGCCAGTTCAAATGAACCGCGAACGAGTCATTTGCTCGGTTGTAATAAGTGACTCTTTTGAATTCCCTATAAATTAATTAATAAATCCTTTGAGCTAAATTGTAATCACTACAAATTACAAATATCCTACACTTTTGATTAATTTTATGAATCCTTGCTTAATTAAATACATTTTTTATAAAATATTAATATTAATTAAAGATATATTAATTTCTTTTTTTTTTTTATCTTACTGTCCCCAAACTTTTGAACGGTAGTGTAAATCTACAGTATTATTTTATCATTAAAAAATAAACCCAAACAAACTTATTTTTGATGAATGTTTTGCTTAAAAAATTTGATACTTTCAAATAAATGCCGCTCAGTTTGAAATTGTCCTAATGCAACGCAATTCATATGTTTTAAACACTTTTCTTAAAGGGGGGGTGAAATGCTATTTCATGCATACTGAGTTTTTTACACTGGTAAAGAGTTGGATTCCCATGCTAAACATGGACAAAGTTTCAAAAACTAAGTTGTACGTTTGAAGGAGTATTTTTGTTCCAAAAATACTCCTTCCGGTTTGTCACAAGTTTCGGAAAGTTTTTTTCGAGTATGGCTCTGTCTTACGTAAGATAGGGCGGAATTTCCTTATATGGGTCCTAAGGGCACTTCTCCGGTAAGATCGCGGCCGCGCGCGCACTCGTAGACCAGAGCAAGAGAGTGAAAGCAGTTCGCCATCAAAGCGCCCTGCCCGGCTTTTGGGAAGTCAATGTCACCAAAGAAGTGTGTTTTTGGTTGCCAGGGCAAGACAACCCTGCACAGATTCCCAAAGAACCCAGCGTTAAGGAACCCGTGGATGGAGTTTGTTTTCCTGAGCATAAACGGAGTTGTGTAAGACTGTTGTTCCCTGCATTTCGACGATGATTGTTTTATAAACAAAGCCCAGATCTACGGATTTGCAGATCGTCTAATGCTTAAGGATCGAGCAGTCACAATGATAAAAATTCGCGGTCGTGCGTTGGAACCGGACGGTGAGTAAAACTGTTGAACTGAACAAATGTCTCTGTGTGTTGTCACTAGCTTGGCGCGTTAGCACAGCTAAGCTTCGCCCACACGGCCCGCCCCCAGCCTCTCGTTTTTTTCCGGAAAGACTCGGTACAGCCTATCTTTATGTTAAAAATTTAATAAAACAAAAGACTTTTTGGAGATATGAAGGATGCAATATTACTCTATAGGTACTCAAGATTAACAGGAGATTGAGTGAAAATGAGCATTTCACCCCCCCTTTAATGAAATGTGATTACATTCTAGATTTAGAATCCAAAAATGGTTATGCTGACACTATAAGAGCACATTACATGTGGAGAGAAACGGTCATAAGCTTATTTCTGTAAATAAAAATGGATTCTGTTGGTTTCCTGAGTGACAAAAATCAGAGAAGCAAGTGATTGGCGACAGAGAGAGACCCACCCAAAGGCAAAGACGTCAGACTGTTTGGAGAAGGGAAGCTGGTTTTCTGCGGTCTCGGGGGAGAGCTGACGGATGAGCTCAGGAGCCAGATGACACAGCCAGCCGCTTGGGATCCGCAGCTTATCCTTTCTCCGGCTGGAGAGAGAGAGAGAGAGAGAGAGAGAGAGAGAGAGAGAGGGAAAAACCTGAAGTTTAATACGTAATCAGTCACAACACACCAATGCTTTGAGTTCGATTTATTTGTACTACGCAAAAGGTCACAAAACAAACCAAAAGACCATTATAGGGACAATATACTATCAAAGAAATACAATAGAGGGCAAGTGACTATTAGTCTTGCATAGTCTGATTATCGACATGAAGTCTAGTCTACAAATGAGATCTCTTTTTGAACTCCGTTTCCCCTAGACAGATCAAATGGCTTTTGCATTAATCTCCTGTTTCCAAAACATTTTCTAAGACAGATACTCAAGAAATCTCAGATGTATCTTCTGTAGTTTCAGATCTCAACAAAGATATTTCTCATTAAATTGTCATCATCTGAGCTACACAATTCACAATCAGTTTTTAGCTCTATACTTTATTTCTAAATCTATTTCAAATTTTAAAACAAAGTTGATAGTTGCTACTAAACAGAAACTCTTCGATACGTTTCAAAGATTGAATGGCAAGAAACCTTTTCTTTACACAGTGCTGCAGTCTGGAAACTTGTAAACTCAACTTTGTTTCCCACTGGACCGATTAAAAACCTGTGAACCCTGTACAATGATAAAGTAGTTGCCTCGTTCTCAAGTGTAGGATGTGGATTTGGAAGTGGTCTATCACTGAGACAGAGCTGTTTCAGCTTGACTGAATGTCTGATCCAAGTGAAAACAAACTCAATCACCCATGATATATAATATACCTCCAAACCAGGGGCAGAAATTAATGGGGCTTGGGGAAAAATGCCTTCGAAATTGACAAAAAATACCCCCTACAATTCTTTTTTTTCTTATTTTATTTACATATTTGACAATATTTTCTTATTATTATCAATGTTGAAAACAGGTGTGCTGCATAATCTTTCTGTGGAAACCGTGATACACTACCGTTCAAAATTATGTGTTACACTACCCTCTTTATGTAAAAAATAAAGAAATTCAGCAAAAAAAATAAAATATTTTTTAAAGTTACATCTAAAGGAAATCTTTAAATAATTTATCAAACATCTATATCAAGCAATACAAAAAGTAATTCTTGAATTATATTTTCCATTAAAAAAAAAAAGCCTATCAAAATTGTGTCCTCGCTTTGCGTCAACTCCAAGTGGTTTTTTACTCCAATAAATCAGGCAATGTCATGGTTATCTTTTAACTCTGAGGACCCCTTTCCCTATTTCCTGCTCATTGTGGATCTCACAGAAGGACACATGTTTTATCTTTTTTTATTTTATATTTTATACAAACAATGTTGAAGTCTCAGTCGCAGTCACATCTTTAACATGTCAACTCCGTCATCCCGGTGTAATAGTTTCTGTAAATAGTTGTGGGATAAATCTTGCCATTTTTGATATGTTTATTAAGGCAGCTACAACTGAGGGGGAAAAAACTAAATTGCTCCACTGTACAACATGTGGTTAAGTTGGAAATATATTCAGTTTTGTCAACTCCATCAGGTTTTATGTCTGACAGAGTTGACTTGTAAGCTAATGGAGTAGACAATTGCCCACAAAACTTTCTCTATACAGTATATAAAATACTATATTTATAAATATGTCTAACGAATACTTATATATGCAACATCTTATATAATATGCAGAGTAAGACTTCATTTTAATAAATTAATGCAATATATCTATCATAAAATATGACATAATGGCTTGGTCTCACAAACAGTGCTTAGATTAAGTCAGGATTAAGCCTTAGTTCAATTAGGGCATTTAAGTAGCTTTTATAAACATGCCTTAAAAACACATTACTGGTGTGCTTACTTACACATGCACATAATGTGCTTCCACATTACTTACATATCTGGTGTGAAACAATGGCACTGACATATTTTATGATATGTCATTGCAAGTTGCTTTCAGCTAAAACAGCTCAAACATGCATTTTAGTCTGGGACTAGGTTTAAGCCCTGTCTGTGAAACCAGGGGACGGTGTTTTTATACCTACATAAAAGTAGAAAAAAGCCCTCATTTAAGACAAGAATCAAGACAAAAGCATGACCTCTTGGGTCTTCCGGAACATTAAAACTGCTATTGTCTCAAATCTGGGCAGTCTGTCAGACTGTCCAGAGTAAAATTCCAATGACTTCATCTCTCAAAAAGACTCAAACCCTCACAAAGAAACCTTGACATGATGCTTCAGTACGAGTTTGTCCACAGCCTCACTAGCCTGATAAATGTTGCCTTGCATGGATGTGGAATTTCAAACAGAACCAAATCCCAGAATAATCAGATCTTATTACAATACCCAGTCAGGTCCTGAGTCATCATAATACATAACTAATGTAAAATCATGTTATTAAGAGCCAGACTTATGCCTTTCAGATAAACAATTCATAATTATGCTAGAGCCTGCACGTCCCTGATGGCCGCTCTCAAATACTATCCCTTCCACCTAATAACTCCTGATAATAATTCACATGGCTGCGGAGGAGTAGAAGTGGGCTGATCAGAACGCAACCGTGAGCCGATCCAAGAGACTCGATCAACAATGGCTGCAATGTAAACCTGTCGCTGTGGAGACGTCAGCTTTTTCCCGGTGATTACTGCCAACATACGTAAACACACTTGTGCGAAATCAGCCTCATAATCAGATGAACCGATGGGCGCGAGTGTTTGTAATATCGCTCCATCGGGGATGCTGATTTACTGCTTTCAATGCCAATGAAAACATTTTCAAAGAGGCGAGACGCGCAAACACAAACGGGACGAGTGCCAAATCAACATCAACACGGCCATCAGTGGTGGCAAACGCTTCATGTTGCCCCAGATAATTTACTCTCATTTTCAGCACTTTCAAAGCCAAAGACTTTATTAAACGTCTTAATGCACTAATAAACATATAAAATCAAAACAAAGAAGTAGATTTAAATAGTGTCTCAGGACTGTTGATTGGTGACTGCAAGAACCGAACACTGTTCAGATGTTGCTGAATCTCATTAAACCGGTCAAGAACATGTTTAGGACAGATTTCATCACAAAAGAAAGAAACTCTTTTTCCTGCTTAACGTCTTATTAAGATGTTTTGCACTGTGGCATTATTATTACACGACATCTTTATTGCATTCATATTTTCCTTATTATCATTACTGGAAAAAAGTTATAGTAATACATGTAAAAATATACAATTATTTAAATGATTAAGTGTGTATATATCATGGCAGTATTAAATTATATTAGCATGACACCAAATTTATCACATTAATCATATTTCCCTCATTCTCATTACTGTAATGCTGGGGGGGGGGGGGGTATTATAAATGTACAAAATATAAAATTATATAAGTATTTAAATGGTAAAGTGAGTATTAAATTACATTAACATGACATCATATTTAATAAGAAGAAGAAGAATACATTTTATTTATTAGGCGCCTTCCATGACACTCGAGGTCAACTATTTATCACATTTATCATATTTCCCTCACTCTCATCACTGTAATAAGCTATTATTATAAATGTAAAAAGTATATAATTATGTAAATGCAAGTGTGTGTATAAATTACGCCAGTATTGAATGTGCTTAATTGTCTTAAACATAATATCAAATTGCAAGTACATTTTAATACTCCTAAAAATAGATATATCTGACTTAAGTAAGGGTTAATGCCCGACGAGGTGTCCATTATCAGGTTTTAATGGACAACGGCGAGGCGTGAACCGTCCGACGCGCAGCGGAAGTCCATTAAAACCTGATAATGGACACCTCGAAGGGCATTAACCCGCTTATACCATGGTCACTTGCCAAATAACACATTTTTAAAACATTAGTTTATATTTTAATTAGTTTTACAATCGAAATCTAAAGTTACAAGTTACAAACAATAACTTGGTTTCCTTGGTTACGCCTGACGGTTTATTTAGGTGTACATTATCACTTTTTAACGGACACCCTGCAGCCAATCAGAATCGAGTATTCACCCAGACCATGGTATAATGCAAAATAAAATTATAAAACTACATAGTTAGTACATGGTAAAGTGTAAATCATGGCAGTATTAATTTAAATTACATTAAATGAAATTAGCATGACATCACATTTATCATATTTCCCTCATTCTCATTGTTGTAATGCTGGAATAAATGTTATTATTATAAAACAATAAATAATAATATTAGGTTACACTTTATTTCAAGGTGTCATTTTTACAGTGTAGTTATATATTTAAGCACTGAGTAATATTAATTAACTACATGTACTTACTATAGGGGGTTAGGGTAGGATTAGTGTTTGGTCGAGGGTTAGTTGCATGTAATTATGCATAATTTATTGTAATTACTATGGCAAGTACATGTTACATATGTAACAAGGACACTGTAAAATAAAGTGTTACCTAATATAATAATAATAAATAAACAATTATATAGTTATTATATGGAAAAGTTATGATTTTGCAGTGTAGCCGGTTAAATTCAATGCACTGTACAAGAGGACATGTCCTCTTATGACCCTTCTGTTTGCCCATTCAAAACTGGTGAATAATCAAGATATATGGAGTATGGCACAAATTTACAAAACAAATCAAACGTATGCCACTGTTCACAGTGATTCAATGGCCTTGCCTGGAGGAAGGAATATCTTCCAGTTCATTCAGCCATAAAGACGAGGATCTTTCCTTTTAATACATTGCAAGAGAGCAACAAAACGCATACATCAGACACCCTTTTTCATGGATTTTCCTGTTCAAAGGACTGTGGCGGAGAAAGGCTTCTTTTAAGTCTTTGTCTCTTGAAGGAGAGACAGCGGTCCTATTTGTAAGGACTGTGTGGTACTCAATTAAGAAGGTGGTGGAGGTGATTAGTAGTACGAAGCCAAAAAGCATGTCAAGGTAGCTGTTATTCAGTACTGATCTGAGAAAAATGTTGTGCTTTTTCCTTGTGTTCTGCATTATGACTCTCAATCATAAATTAATGAATGCCAAAATCCTCACCCGCATCACATACTCAGGGGGAATTGATTCAATTACTTGGCGAAAATTGGCATTAAAACATAATTAACAGAATATCTGTAACATTGAATATTGATTTTAAATTTGAACTGAAATGAAGTGACCTAAGGGAAACGCTTGCTCAGTTGATAGACTCAAAAATATTGCTCATATATCTCGTGCTCATCGTCACGAGAATGGAAATGCTTCTAGCAATGAAAGCTCGATTTCACGCATTGTTGCGTTCTGAAATGTGTAAGATTGAAGGGATGGTTCACACAAAAATGAAAATTCTCATGTTGTTCCAAACCTGTATGATTTTCTTTCTTTAGTGAAACATAAAAGAAGACATTTTGAATAGTCTTTTTTTTTTTGTCCATACAATGAAAGCCATTGGGGTCCAATGCTGTTTTTGACCCCAACGTCCTTCAAAATTCCTCTTGTGTTCAGCAGATAAAAGTTGTACAGGTTTGGAACAATAAGAGGGTGAGTAAAAAAAAACAAAAAAGGTCATATTATGCCCTTTTACAAAATCTTGATTTTGTTTTTAGAGCACATTACGCTTTTCAGAAGGAGGGGCTTCATAGAGACAGGAGCTAAACAGAGCGTTACTGACAGACAGGGAAGAGAGGTGCTGCCACAATGTAAAATATATGAAAAATAAGTTGTTTTTGAACATTCAAGCATGAAAATATATTCTAGTTGACTCCAATTGGATGGCTGGACTGTGTGTTGATTGGTCACTGCTTTGAGTGTGTTTTGGAAATGTCACGCCCCTTACCTTAACTGCGAGATTAAACACACTACTTACACAACTCAATCAGGCCCCGCCCCTTTATTTTGCACATGCCTTGGGTGAGAATTATTTAAATGAGGAACATTGTGACGTGTACATTCCCTGAAGAAAGCTCAAGACTATAATCGAGGCGTTCCAGGAAGTTCAGAAACAGTGCTTACTGATATCGAGAATAACTCCCTTTGGAGTGACTTTAGCTTTTTCATGCTCAAACAGCAACATTACACACTAAAGAAGGTTGAAAATGAAAAAAAAAAAGCATAAAAGGTCCTCTTAGTATGTACAACGGGAATTTGCATGTGTTGCATGTTACATGTGTTGGCCAGGCTTTCATGTTTTTCATGTAATTTTGTAAAGTATGTTTCTGGCTTTATACTGTCAAGTTTTAAGAAGCATAAAAATAGTCCATATGACATGTGTACTATATGAGAACTTCATTTTATTTAGACAGTGCAGTGCACTGACATTGCTAGAGGGAGTTTCCCTGATAAAAGTTATTGAAGTTCTGTCAAACGCTTGTGTGTCGATAACATCTGCTGCTACTTCAACTCATTGAAGCATACATTTATGAAGAAGCATGAGAACACTGAAGGTCAAATTGGATTTAGCTCTGTGGCCCACACTTTAATAATTACAGGCTATGGTTTTTAATAAGCAGTTCTGAAAGTCATTACGTCATTTAAGGACGTTATTAATGGCCTGCCACATGTAGAGTGTGATGGGTTGTACATTTGTCACTCTTTTACAGACGAAACCTAGCTTATAATCAGAGCTCTGATGACTACTCTCGATTTCAGTGAACAACCTATCTAGACAGCATTTTACAGCATCACAGGCACACTCGCGTTAAAGGTACAGTAGCCAGAAACATCATGTTGCCTTCTTAGGCCCTGTTTACACCTGTATCTAAAAGGTTTAGAGCTTGTCCACTTTCGACCCCTTCTAGAGGTAGCCGAAAACGCATTCAACTGGATTGCTTTCGTAGTGCAGACGCGAATGTGTTCGAACAGCCGCAAAAGACCGTCTACTCTCCGCCTACTGAACTAATGAGTAGACATTATGGGAAGCGCGCTAGCCAGACGGGATTTAAACTTTGTCGGCTGGAGACCCAAATTTAGTTTGAAGACAAAAAAAATGTACCAAGCACAATGTTCTCTCACCGTTCCTGATTTCTAACACACACTCACAGCGTTCGGTGTGGTTTTGCGGCTGTCAGAGCAGAAACGAAAGTTGATGCTCTCCGTATATTTTTCCACCGTCTCCGGTCGCGTTCATATGTAAATTGCGTGAGCTTATTTAGTCCATTAGATCAAAAGATCTGAAAAAGACCATACATTTACGCACCCATAGACCCTCCCCTTGAAGAAATCAGGACAGAAGTGGTTGAAAGTGGACAAAAGAGACGGATTAAAACAATAGGTGTAAACGGGTAGGCCTATGTGTCTGTCTCCCTCTTCTACTTGTGATCGGAACGACCAAAACGCACCTTAATACCAGGTGTAAACAGGGCCTTAGATACCTAATGTTGGCCAATGTTTAAGGCAATATCACATGTATCCTATGCGAACGAGGCAATTCCAGAATGCACAAGAATAAGCTCAGTGAACAAATTAATACAAGATGAAAAGTACTGATAACAAATTCACTGGAGGTAAAAAGTTTGGAAGAAGTCTCTTCTACTCACCAAAGCTGAGTTTATTTGATAATATCTCAGCTCAGCTTTACTGTATTTTTGATCAAATAAATGCCGCCTAGGTGAGCAGAAGAGATTTTTTTTTAAAACATTGCACGTCTTACTTATGTGTGTTTGTGTGTATTTTTACATACCTGCCTGCTTGTAGAACACCAGATATTGTGAACAGGCCAAAGTCAGTGATGACCACTTTCCCGTTGTCATAAAATACATTCTTGGATTTCATATCTTTGTGAAGGATCCCTTTGGCATGTAGGTAGCCCATGCCCTGGAAAAAAAAGGTTAATGTAATTAGGAGAGCATGTTTTGGTAAAAAGCCTAATTGCGATTTATTTTCTGATAAAACTTGCAATTTAAAATGTGATTAAAAAGGGGGGAAAAGCTTCCAGGTTTGCTGTGCTTGTTTGTAGCACCTTCCCAAATGCACATTATGAAAAAGAAACAAGCGAAAAAGAAATCTTAAAAAAAAACAAAAAAACTTTATCATGAGCTGCTTGCTTGTACCAGAACACAGTGCCAAATTTTTGTTTTATTCTGATTAATCGTCCAGCCCTAAATGTAATCACAGGCTGTATAAAGGAACAGTACAGGTACATACAGTATAAAAGCTTTCCAACAATACCATGTTTTTCAAAATGACTACTGAATCAATTTTAGCTGACATTTAGCAAACAGTCTTCATCCTGACTTCACATCAGTAACTCTTACCTTCACCATCTCTTGTGCGATTTGTCTAGTCTTGTTCACGTCGAGAACAACTTTTGCATCTCGTACCACTGAGTAGAGGGTCCTGCCCTTACACAAGCTACAACAGAGAAAAACAACAAAAGAACACGTATTAGACATCAGCAGTGATCATAACATCAAAATATAATCATTTCATGTAGACTGGAAAGCTTCTTGTGCATATTCCAGGTTTTCAAAACGATCTTTGCAGAAATAAAGAACAGTAACATTACAGGGTCATGCAAAATACATTTGACTATTTTCCCAATTTATCGGCAAAAATGCAAAACAGTATCTATCTATCTATCAATCTATCTATATATCATTAAGCTCTGTTTCTGAACTCCCTGAAATGACTCAATTGTTCTCTTGAGTTTTCTTCGAAGAACGTACACGTCACAATATTCCTCATTTAAATAATTCCTGCCCCAGGCATATGTAAAATAAAGGGATGAGGCCAAGTTCAGTTGCATTAGTAGTATTTTGACATTTGTGGTTATGTTAAGTGGTGTGACATTTCTGAAGCACGCTCAAAGCGGTTAACCAATCACAACACACTGCTCCAGCGGACCAATCAGTGCACATTGGGCTTTTCAGAAGGAGGGGCTTCATAGAGACAGGAACTAAACCGTTACTGACAGACAGGGAAGAGAGGAGCTGCCACAATGTAAAATATAGAGTAAATTATGTGTGTGGTTTTTTTTTTACATTTAAAAAGAAAATCAAGACTTTGGAAAAGAGCATAATATGGTCTCTTTAACCTTCAAGATTTTAAAAC
This sequence comes from Squalius cephalus, assembly GCF_949319135.1. Taxonomy (NCBI): domain Eukaryota; kingdom Metazoa; phylum Chordata; class Actinopteri; order Cypriniformes; family Leuciscidae; genus Squalius; species Squalius cephalus. The sequence continues at coordinate 43,517,323 of NC_137126.1, read as the reverse complement.
TACTTTAAAATGTTTGCCAGGCTTTCTCAAGTCAACATTAAAGATTGTTTTGAACGTTTTTATCTAGTTACGTTTTAAATTATGATTGTATTTTATCAATGTATTATAAATAGGGCTGTCAAACGATTAATCGCGATTAATCGCATCCAAAATAAAAGTTTGTTTTTACATAATATATGTGTGTGTACGGTGTATAATTATTTTCTATATATAAATACACACACATGCATGTATATATTTAAGAAATATTTGCATGTATATACTGTGTATATATATTTATATTACATATAATTTATATTATATATAAATATTTTATATATAAATAACACATTTTTCTTAAATATATACATGAATGTGTATGTATTTATATATAGAAAATAATTATACACCGTACACACACATATATTATGTAAAAACAAACTTTTATTTTGGATGCGATTAATCGCGATTAATCATTTGACAGCCTTAATTATAAATTATGAATGTTATTTAGCTTGTTGATGAAGAACATCCTGTGAAAGCAGTAGGCGAAAAGCAGTAGTCAAAATGCAATATTATGTATTTTATCCATTTCCATTCTTGTGCTGCCACTGAGAATGATGGGAAATGAAGGTAGGGTCATTTGACAAACCCGCTGAAGCAACCTGTGGTTGAACACTTCGCTCTAGGTCACAATGGTAAAAGTTCATGGATCACCACTTGCATTGTTTGAACCTACAACCTACATTATCATATGACATGTGTTAGATACATGTTCATACTTCAACATGCTGTTGTGTATTTGCACACAAGCAGATATGAGCGCTGTCACTAATGATGCTGAGTGAGCCATGAACTTCACCTCGGCAGGAAGGAGGAGAAAGACACCCGAGCTCCTACTGTGACACCTGACGAAGACATGTGCATCTTTCCCCGGGCTGCCCTCTTCTTCCCTTTATACATATTCATAAAGGCATCAGGGTATGACGCTCATTTATTTTGCATCACTCTGGCCTTTTGGCCTTCTACAGTGTGGGACTGTTAAAAAATGTGACGTACAAATGCAAATGCTGAACTCTGTATATATGCCGTCACGAAGGAAATGTCTTGAGTGCATCACATTTCAGCTGTTAACACTAATAATGTCAAGATAGACTATTCGAAATAATAACAGGCTCTGACATTCCGGTGCAATTATGTTGTACACACAGCATTTGTGAGCAAAAGCCAAACTTTTATTCCACACTGCAGGGGTAATATGGAAAGCAATCAATGCATAATCACTCATAACAATGCTAAGAAAAACAATCAATATTTATTTTTAAGAAAGAGCCCATTTCAAGCAATTATTTCTCAATTTGCTTGTTTGGGCCTGCTTTGCTATGATTAAGGACTATGAATAAAATCATTATAACTTTTGTCTTTGTTAATAGTAATACACAAAATCATGCGCTTAAATAGTTAGGATTAGACATTAATAAATGTCTACCAGTGTTTGGCCAAATGAAAACTATTTGTCAATAAACTGAAATGATTCTTGTTTGGAAATTTTTACTGGAAATGAACTACTAAATACTGAACAAGTCAGATGTACATTTAAATATTGGCTAGTTTATTATCTATTTATCGTTTGTGTGTGTACCGGTACACACACACACTCACCAGCCACTATATTAAGTACACTTGTTCAACTGCTTGTTAACCGGTAGAAATTTGTCAACCGGTAAGGATTTTGGAATACCGTCTCTATCGCGGTTAAACTCCCGTGATGTTGCCGTGCTGCACTGTCACAAAAGCTTATCATTTGCATGCAAGGGATTTTAAAACGTTGAGGTGCAATAAGCAGCGAAAGATAACTTATTTTGGTATATGCACACACTGTCTGAGAGACGCGCACACATGAAGCTGTTCATAGAGTAAGAGTACTGAACTGAGTTATTTTTGAACGGTCAAATACACATACTTATGTGTCAAAATGCCCATCTTTGCTTGTATCCTCATAAACACAGTCATTTTTGTCATAAGTGAATGTAAACAGTTGAAAGCGCATGTGTATCAGTATATTAGATCAATGCATTCGGTCTTAAAGTGACAGCATCCTAATATACCTGCTGCTTTGTGTCATTAATGTTAATCAAACAACAAAAAACAAATTCCTCACTGCTCCTGACTGAATCACTTTTGTAAAAAAAAGATATATTTAAGCTACACAGTGAAGACTATGCAGTGTTTTTGTACATTTCATTACTTTATACAATTTATGTAGTAGGTCTATTTCATTTGTGTCTTTGTTTATTGTAGTTTTGTCCTATTGTTTGTAATTAGTTATGTTATTTTATCACTGACTGTTTACCTGTCTTCAGTAAGACTGAGAGGTTTTTTTAGTATTATTTTTTTTTTACTAAGGCTAGTATAGATTTTTTTGTTGTATTCAAAATGGTGATGATAATTATGAAATTTCAATAGTATCAAACTTTTGATACTACACTTCAATTATAGAAAAAGAAAAGATCTAAAAAATCTTTTATTGGTCATGGTCATGCATCTCAGTATATGCTTGCAAACAAACAAACAGGAAGCACCAATTTGTGTGGCAGGAGGAAGGAAATAATATTGGCCATCTCCTGTTGACATAGTATGCTATAGTAGCACTTGTTTTTAAAAGCTAAAACCAATGCTGACATGTCTTCTGAGAATCCTGAGAAGTGAAAAAATTCAGCCACTTACATATACATTTGTGGCCAATGACATGTTGTTTCAAATTAAGCTGAAAGCAGCTACTAATGCAAGCTATGAGGTCATGCTGATTAGAGAAGATCAGGAAAAGTGAGTCAACTTCCCACTAAGATATAGTCAGGCCCCGGAAATATTGAGCAGTCGTCACTCACAAAATTCTGCTCAAGCCTACCTGGTGATGATGGCCAGATGAGGGGGTCTCATACACGCTCCCATGAACAGGACCACGTTTTCATGCCGCGTGTTCCTGTATGCCATCACCTCTCTTTTAAATGCTTTCAGCTGCTCTTCATTGTCTCTTTCAATGTCAATTAGTCGTATGGCCACTTCTCCGTGCCAGCGTCCATGGTAGACCTGTCCAAACCGGCCTTTCCCAATCAGCTCTCCGATCTCCAGCTGCTCCATGGGAATGTCCCACTCCTGCAGGAAGATGCTGGTCTGGCTGGCCTTACGTGGGAAGTTTCGTGCGGACAAGAGGGAAAGATTCATCTCCTCAAACTCGTCCGCTGAGCCCTCGGCCTCATCGTTGCCTTCCTCGTTCTGATAGATAAATGGAACAATAAACACAACAATAAACAACAGAGAGAAAAGAGGGATGGATGGATGGATTATAATATTAGAAAACAGATTAACAGACAGACTGATGATAGAGTGATAAATATAAAGAATAATGGATGGATGGATGGATAGACAAATTAACAGACATGCAGATGATAGAGTGATAGATATAAAGAATAATAGATAGAACGATAGACAGACAGACAGACAGACAGACAGATGGATGGACGGATGGATTATAAAACAGATTAACAGATAGAGCGATCAATATAAAGAATAATGGGTGAATGGATGGATGGATTATAAAACAGATTAACAGACAGATGATAGAGCGATCAATATAAAGAATAATGGGTGGATGGATGGATGGATAGACAGATTAACAGACAGGCAGATGATAGAGCGATAGATATAAAGAATAATAGATAGAACGATAGATGGGTGGATGGATGGATGGATTAACAGACAGACAGATGAGAATAATGGATGGAAGGATGGATGGATGGACAGGCAGAGAGGTTAACAGACAGACAGATGATAGAGTGATAGATATATAAAGAATAATGGATGGATAGAATCTTAAAACTCTTAAAAATAAAGGTTCTACAAGGGGATTTTCACAGCAATGCAATAGAAGAACCATTTTTGGTTCCCCAAAGAACCTTCCAGTGAACAGTTCTTAAAAGATCCTTTTTTCCTACTGTAAAGAACATTCTAATAATCTAAATACCCTTTTTCACTGTAAAGAACCTTTTGTGCAATGGAAAAGTTTCATTGATTTGAATGGTTCTTCATGGAATCATCTATGCCAATAAAGAACCTTTATTTTTAAGAGTGATGGTACTCCGGTTTTAGCATATGATTGTACACATTTGCAATAGAAGACGGATGACTCACATCAGATGTTGGCTCAACCTCAATTTGTAGCAAGGGACTCACTTTGGTACTGTGTGAAGAGAAAACAGAAAATGTGTTTGCACAGGGAGGGTCGTTTACCTCAGCAGAACGAACCAATGTTTCATTTTCAAAGGCCTATAATCTAATTAAAATCCATTGTTTACATTAGGTCATCTGAAAGGATCACATAAAAAATTCTGTTTGTTCATCTTCATATTTTTAGCTTCTACAAAAGTGGTTCACACAGGCTCTACAGCTGAGTGAGCTGCCTTCAGTCAACCTCAAACCTCAAAACCCAGAAGACTAATTCGCCACTGGTTCCCTTGAGACTTTCCTATGTAGTTTTATAATGGGGTTTATAAAGAAAATAACATTCAAGTATCGTCAAGTTATGTTTACCACAGACCTTATTTTACTAAGAAAATCTTGAGGGAACCCATGGTGATTTAGTCTTCCGGGTTTTGACTCCGCATAACTCTATAATCACCGTAAACATAAATATCACAGACAAATACCAGGCAAAATAGTCTTAAATAGTATAAAATACAATTCAGCCTGGGCAGCAGACACATCCGCAAAAACCAGCAAACCAAACCAATCTGCCCAGTACAATCAGTTCGAGCTGATTTAAATGTTTTTTTTATTTATTATTATTGAATTTAATTTAATTAAAAAATATTTTTATTTTGTTTTATTTTATTTTATTAATAGAAGGCAGCATGACGTTTCTGTGCCTGGAATAAAAAATGTATAAGGATTATAACTTTTCCATGACCTTAGTAGCCAGTACAGCATATAATCATCATCTTCCACTTACAAAAAAGAGATTCAGTGTCTAAAATTAAATAAATCTCAAGGCCTTATTCAGTCTGGATGACTTGCCTTATACATGTCTGTGGTAAGAAATGTGTTTGTTAATACGCCTTTGACCCTTATTTGGGTTGAAAAATATGGAAGGACAGTGCCGGAAGATCTGTCAGGGCATTAATGCATACATGCTTGTAAACAATTGCACTCTACAGCCATGTCAAACAACTTATTTCAGCTGCATTACGATACCCCATAATGCAATACATACTGCTGTCAAAGCACTACAGAAACTGCAATGCCGTTTATACATATATATATATATATATATATATATATATATATATATATATATATATATATATATTTAATTTTTCTGAAGTTATTGCATCTTGATTCAGTTAATTAAAAAGGCCATTTTTCTTTATGGGTCTTTGAGTTTTACAAAACATACTCAGATATGGTTGACATCATCACTGTAGCGTGAACTCAAGCCCACTTTTTGTTTGGCGAAAGAGTATGTGTGTGTGTGTGACTTGTCTTCAGTCACATCAACTATTGCACCACAAATATTTTTGCTCTAATAATTCTGTAATCTAAAATGCTCATATCTGCCATAAATAGACACAAGCCGTGGCGTAACTGTCTGACATGTCTGTGGCCTTTCTCTGGGCATCGCTCTAAATATGCACAGAGACGGTACAGGACAGAACATGACATTTCAGACACTTTTGTATATTAATAAACAATGTTGAATGGTCTTGGCATGTCTTTATAAGTGACAAAAATCATAATAATTCCACATTTTATGGTATTTGACCTCTATCCAAAGGGGCAAGAAATCAACATAACAATATATACAGTAATCTACATTTTATGCCACTAATTTTGCATTCAGAATGAACAGAAGCTGATTAACATGTGACCTTCAGAGAACACTGTTAGTTTAAATAAAACCAGAGGTAATTAGAGCCTTTTTTTAACCTAAATTTCCACAACAGCTTTAACAAAAGATAATGTTAACACTTTACAATAAGGTTCCATTTATTAACATTAGTTAACTACATAAGTTAACATGAACTAACAATGAAAAATATATTTATTAATCTTAGTTCATGTTAATTTTAAAATTAACTAATACATTATTTCAAAATAAATACATTAATATTAAATACATTATTAAAATCAAAAGCTGTATCTGTTAATATTATTTAATGGACCTCAGCTAACATGAACTAACAATGAAAACTTGTATTTTTCAACTAACGTTAACAAAGATGAATAAATACTGTAACAAATGTAGTTAGTTAATGCAAAAACTATTAATAACTAAAGTGTTACAGAGATAAGTAATCAACATATTTGATTTTCATGCATTTGCACTTATTTACACTGTAAAATTCCCCAAAAAAGTGCACTATAAATACCCAGATGTTGTACTTAATTAACAGAAAAAATAAATTATGGAATGTTGGGCACTTTATGCACTCAACTGTCGCAGCTTTAATTACGTAGCAGAAGGGGCGGGGCTATCACACTCAGATGTTGGATGACAAAATAACCTTATAAAATCCATGCACTTCATGGTAGAGTACATAGTGAACAGTATATGTGCATAGTGTATAGTGTGTCATTTAGGACACAACTTTACACTTGCTGTTTACGACCTCAGACTGATTTTGAACGCTCTACATAGGCAGACTGATTTTCATAATGTTTAAATGCATCCTAAAATGTCAAATCAACAAACTCACACACACATATGAACACACACGCGCACACTTACCCAGTCTCAGACAGAACAGGGTGTAGAATGACTTGAGGGGCCCTGGTGGGAACCTCAGGGGCCACGTCTACAAAGAGAAAGAGTTAAAAGATAAGTCACAAGGCAGAGATGAGAGAGAAAATTACATTAGTAAAAGAGTGTATTTTTATAGACTAATGGAGAAATAAATTGATGGAAACATGCAGGAGTACTGCTGAGAACAACATTTAACTCTCTGACTTACACTGCAACAGTCAAAAGCTGATTCAATGTATTTTCTACACAACCATCTGAAGAATTACAACCGGTCAAATGCTTGGGGTTAGTAAGATTTATAATACATTTATTCAGCAACGATGCATTAAACTGATCAAAAGTGCCATTAAAGACATTTCTAATGTTGAGAATTGAAAGTCTTTGGGATGTGCAGGAGGAGACTTTACAGAGTGCTTGACTCTTGCATTATCAATGCAAGATCATGACCAAAAATTGATGCACCTCTTGATGGAAATAAATGTTGTGATGTTATTTCCATCAAGAGGTGCATCAATTTTAGGTCAAGATCTTCTATTGACAATGCAAGAGCCAAGAACTCTCCTCCAGCACATCCCAAAGACTTTCAATGAATGTAAGGTCTGGACTCAACGATTCTTCATGCTCCCTCTCAACCATTCTTTCACAATTTGAGCCTGATGAATCTTGACATTGCTGGAATATGGCCATGATGTGTATTCCTACATAGTTGTTTGAGAAATGAAAAGCTACGCACTCCATCAATTAGGGTTAGAAGAAATGTTGCCAATAAAATCTCAACTCAAGCCAACATGAACGTCCATTGATTTATTTATTTGGCAAGTAAGCAACATATTATACTGTCAGACAAATATATTATGCTTTATTGTCAGGAAAGGTGAATCCCTAGTTGATTTTCATTTAACAAACACTTTCCTTTAAAAAAAAATCCTTTTTGTCTAATGGATAAAACTGGCCGTATGTTCCCTTCTTAAAGGTACAATGTGATCTCAGCACCTCACATTGGTGTTCTCTTCATTGGATTAAACCAGTTAAATTGCCATCAGTAGCCACTATCTAAACTATCAGGCTATCAACAACACCATGGCTTTCCTCCCTCCACACGCTCATCAAAAACATGCAGCGAGCTGAGTGCCTCCCACAGAATACAGGCACTTATCAGCCGTCCTCGCCTTTAACAGAACCATCATTATAGAATACAGCATTGCTGGTTAAGATATGACAAGAAGAGGAAAGAGGAAAGAGAGACAGAGGGAGAGGGTTTGTTGCGTCTCAAAGAAAAGATGGTATAAAAATGACATCAAAAAAAGTTTGCCTCGGTATGTCGCGCTGCATTATGGGTAGGGGTAATGAGCAATTATGACACACTTACCAGGGAAGATGAACTGCTGCTTGTATTTGTAGAAATGAGATGCTGAGAGGAGCACAGGAGAGAAGCAGACAGAATTCAATAAAATTCAACAAACCCCCAGGTGATTATTGGCGTGTGTTATTGCTCTGCAAAATTCACCACAGTTTATCACAAAGAGAATATAGAAATACCGACTTTTAGGATACAGAAATGTCCAAAAGTCTGAGATCACATTAAAAATCTTGGATTCAATCAGCACCTTTACATGCACATTCTTAACTCGTTTATGCTTAAAAAGCCATCAATGCACATGGTCATGTAAATGCGTTAACCCGTTTTCTTTTATCGGAATAAGGTCAAAAGTGTATCCTCCCCAAGTGACTCCAAACTGGCATTCAGATCTGCTTCCATGTAGATAGCAACGCCCAACTTCCTACGATCCAATCAATTTACGAAAGACGAAATCAAGTTCCGCCCTACTTTTTTCTGTGGATTTAAGAGCACCCAGACAGAGCGAGCCTTTCACGGTAGGAGAGGAGGAAATATATCAAAAGCTCAGACTCTTTCTTGACCCAAGAAATTATAAAAATGTGGTCATCTCATGAAGAGTGGTACAGTCAAACTGCAGGAGAGGAGAATATGAGTCTGTAAGTTTCCCACTGACATTTTGGAACACTCTTGGGTTTTCAATGCTTTATTTAACATCACAACTGACATAACATATGAAATACTCAGAGTCAGATGTGCGAGTGGTTAGGTGTGGTTTGACATCACTACCAGGGAATAGCCTGATTTAATAATAAAGTTTTGTAAACGCAGTTTACTTGCATTGCCGGATTATTGGTTTGCATATAAACCGGGACAACGGGTTATTTCAATAAGCTGATTTTTGGAAGTTATTAGCATACTGGTGTGCATGTAAACATGCTGTCTAATTTAAATCAGGAAATATTTTTTTGGTTTTATGATTTTTGAAAAATGTATAACTAAGAAATGTTAACAATTAATAAACATTTATATTTCTGCACAGTTTTTATATCACTAATCAAATGAGCAATTTATGATGTCAAGTGAACTACAATTTTCAGATTTTCTATTCTTTGGCTCATTATCAAATCATGCGCACAAGGCTCCAGACCACAATTAAAATAAAACTGTTCTGGGTTGGTACCTGTAAGGTTGGACTGTTTCTGCTGTCTGGCGCTCTGCGGGGACGGGTGCAGAGGAGACGGGGGTGTCGCGCTGGGCGGCAGAGGGGGAGCAGGAGATGAAGGGGTGGAGGAGGTGGTGGAGGAGGGGTTGCTGCTGGAGTCGGGCTGATATGGCACAGGGATGTGGTCCTGAAACAGAGAGAGACAGACCTTCCGTAACACAAAAAAACACTCCCTACTCTGCTCATTACTGGCACGGTCAGACATCAGTAAACCTGGCTTCATTCTCACGGTCAGTAAAATATTCATCAAAAACCAGTGGTGTGGCGGCTGTAGACCTGATCTCCTGTGGGCTGAAAACTGGAGAGTCGTGCTACATTAGAAAAACTGTCCAACACTGTGTTGGAAAAAGGAACACATCAATTAGCCAGCAAGACTGAGTGGTATGTACTGTATACAGTGAGGAATATACAGAATACTGTATATATACAGAAGTATTTGAGAATATACTGTATACAGAAGTATTTGGACACCCTGCTATTTTGCAAGTTCTCCCACTTAGAAATCATGGAGGGGTCTGAAATTGTCATCGTAGGCGCATGTCCACTGTGAGAGACATAATCTAAAAAAAAAAAAATCCAGAAATCACAATGTATGATTTTTTAACTATTTATTTGTATGATACAGCTGCAAATAAGTATTTGAACACCTGAGAAAATCAATGTTAATATTTGGTACAGTAGCCTTTGTTTGCAATTACAGAGGTCAAACGTTTCCTGTAGTTTTTCACCAGGTTTGCACACACTGCAGGAGGGATTTTGGCCCACTCCTCCACACAGATCTTCTCTAGATCAGTCAGGTTTCTGGGCTGTCGCTGAGAAACACGGAGTTTGAGTTCCTCCAAAGATTCTCTATTGGGTTTAGGTCTGGAGACTGGCTAGGCCACGCCAGAACCTTGATATGCTTCTTACAGAGCCACTCCTTGGTTATCCTGGCTGTGTGCTTCGGGTCATTGTCATGTTGGAAGACCCAGCCTCGACCCATCTTCAATGCTCTAACTGAGGGAAGGAGGTTGTTCCCCAAAATCTCGCAATACATGGCCCCGGTCATCCTCTCCTTAATACAGTGCAGTCGCCCTGTCCCATGTGCAGAAAAACACCCCCAAAGCATGATGCTACCACCCCCATGCTTCACAGTAGGGATGGTGTTCTTGGGATGGTACTCATCATTCTTCTTCCTCCAAACACGTTTAGTGGAATTATGACCAAAAAGTTCTATTTTGGTCTCATCTGACCACATGACTTTCTCCCATGACTCCTCTGGATCATCCAAATGGTCATTGGCAAACTTAAGAAGGGCCTTGACATGTGCTGGTTTAAGCAGGGGAACCTTCCGTGCCATGCATGATTTCAAACCATGACGTCTTAGTGTATTACCAACAGTAACCTTGGAAACGGTGGTCCCAGCTCTTTTCAGGTCATTGACCAGCTCCTCCCGTGTAGTTCTGGGCTGATTTCTCACCTTTCTTAGGATCATTGAGACCCCACGAGGTGAGATCTTGCATGGAGCCCCAGTCGAGGGAGATTGACAGTCATGTTTAGCTTCTTCCATTTTCTAATGATTGCTCCAACAGTGGACCTTTTTTCACCAAGCTGCTTGGCAATTTCCCTGTAGCCCTTTCCAGCCTTGTGGAGGTGTACAATTTTGTCTCTAGTGTCTTTGGACAGCTCTTTGGTCTTGGCCATGTTAGTAGTTGGATTCTTACTGATTGTATGGGGTGGACAGGTGTCTTTATGCAGCTAACGACCTCAAACAGGTGCATCTAATTTAGGAAAATAAATGGAGTGGAGGTGGACATTTTAAAGGCAGACTAACAGGTCTTTGAGGGTCAGAATTCTAGCTGATATACAGGTGTTCAAATACTTATTTGCAGCTGTATCATACAAATAAATAGTTAAAAAATCATACATTGTGATTTCTGGATTTTTTTTTTTAGATTATGTCTCTCACAGTGGACATGAACCTCCGATGACAATTTCAGACCCCTCCATGATTTCCAAGTGGGAGAACTTACAAAATAGCAGGGTGTTCAAATACTTATTTTCCTCACTGTATTTGATAAGACAACAAAAAAGCCAATTCTATGCTATGCCAGTCATTATGCCAGGCTTTTTGGATACTATTTCTGGTGATTAAGGGCCAGATTTACTAAACAGGGCAAATTAGCATGAGACCACAATCCCATAAAAGTGCTGATGGGAGTGGAAAGTTCTTCAGGTGGACAGACGCAGCAGCTCAATTCCTTTATGACTAAGGGGCCGTTTACACAACACCATTTTCAACTAAAAACATTTTATGCGTTTTGAATATAACATTTGCAATTTTTATAACTTTTGAAAAAGAGTTTCAAAGTGCACGTTTTTGAAAACGATACCGTTATGCAATATTTCCAATTTATTAGCCGCTACAGGTAGATAACTAGAAGAAAAACAAAGTACAGTAAACGATAAAACTATTTGGCAACAAGCCAGTTTGTTTATGATTATGACAATAAAGACATTTATTTTTGTACAGGTAAAATAACTGGAAACGAATGACACCAGAATCCTCAAACATTCAAGTTACAAATGGCAACGCTGGTTCTTACCTTAAAAATAAGGTGGATACAAAAAATACTAATAATAAAATGCTGTGAATTGTCAAAATTGACCATTCTTAATTTTTGGAATATTGCTGTTTTTATTATAAATGATTAACCCATGCACAACATTATTATTTTTTAAATTCATTTTCCCCTTATAATCTTTAATCAAAATAACTTCCCCTCCTTCTTGCAGCAAAATCTCTTCTAATCTCTGATGACGTGTTTTTTTTACTGGCGTGAGGGCGGGACAACCTGTCACTCACACGAGATCGACCAATAGCAAACCACAACTATCCAACCATCCAATCAATTCCTGATGGAAAAAATCAAGTCCCGCCCTACATTTTTTCTTGTTCGAGAAGCTGTTACAGTTGGATAAACTCCTGCAACTTCCATTTCATGCTGACTTTAAGACTTTCATACAGTACATAACAGAAAGTTACACGTTTCATATTATTAAACATTTTTTAAATTTGCAGTGAACTATACTTTGTCACAGTTATTCCTTTGACAGATATATTAGGTACACATCCTGTAGCAGCATATTCTTTTGCAGTTATTTTTCCCCAGCTTTTTCTGAAGTGATTTTTATTGGATATGAAGTCAGTTCCCTTCACACAGGAGAGCACAGACAGAGGACGTGTTCTTGCATTTAAAAGCAGCTAAATAAAGCGCAATACAATTGAATTGAACGCGGGGTTCTCAAGACACGTTTTTAAACATAGACTGGTCTTAAAAATGTCACGCTCATCTAGTCGTGCTTTGTTTTCCAATACACATACAGTATAAGAAAACCAGTTGTGTGGAAAACTGCAGGAAGGTTGTTTGGTTTTGGTCTGCAAAAATTGCTTTTGATGCAACTTATTTCAATAAAAAGCAAAAGCAAACGTGTTGAAAATTACAGGAAGGACATGTAGTGCCAATCTGCCCAAGATAGTTTTGTAATGATGTTGACCGTGGAGGGATGTAACACGGTTCAGATGTGTTTGCTTAGACGTAATGCTACGTAACTATTCTTACCTTGTTGATTTTGTTGGTCTTGGGGAGAGTCTGGCTAATGTGGAGATCTGAGTACCTGAGGGGGTTGTTTATGTCACATGGTACCGACTCGGTCCTGACGAGCTGACGAGCTAAGAGAGAGAGAGAGAGAGCGCGAGAAACAGCATAGTATCCACGGTAACAAGAGGCAGTTGTCACGGTAACAGAAAAACTCTGAAAAGTCTTGTCACATTTTAATGGAAGAGCCACTAAACCATTATGTACAGTATATATCAGAAATATCACAGCAACGACCAGGGTATATAGCAGAGAAAAGATCAAAAGTATAGTAGAAAGTATTTTAAAATTGGGTAAACATATTTGCTATGCTATATATATTCATTTTTTCATATACTGTAATATATTGATATACAATACCTCTCGAAAGAATGGCGTCAGTAGGATTTTTTTCTTTAAAGAAATAAGTACTTTTCTTTAGCGAGAACACATCAAATTGATCAAAAATGACAGTAAAGGCATTTATAATGTTACAAAAGATTTCCATATCAAATAAATTCTGTTCTTTTGATCGAGAAGAATCCTGAAAAAAATGTATCAGGGTTTCCACAAAAATATTAAGCAACGCAACTGTTTTTGACATTGATAATAGTAAAAAAAAAAATCTTGAGCATCAAATCAGCATATTAGAATGATTTCTGAAGGATCATGTGACACTGAAGAGTATTCATGCTGAAAATTCAGCTTTGACATCACAGGAATAAATTCTATTTTATAAATATGTTATAATAGAAAATTGTAATAATCTTTTACATTATTACTGTATTTTTGATCAGATAAATGCAGCCTTGATGAGCAGAAGAGACTTCTTTCAAAAACATAAAAAAATCTTACAGACAACAAACTTTTGATTTGTAGTATATATATTCATATGACGCTTGAAACATTGCCAAAACAAACCTGAAGGTATGAAAAAGGAAATAATGTGCTTAAGGGGCACAAACCTGCTCCCTCACCTTGAGATGTTCCTTGATCTGCAACATCACAAATGAGGGAAAGATGAGGTGGTGAAAACAGCACACAGTTGGAGAAAAAAAAAAGAAAGAGAAAAATGGTAAGGTTGCAGACTGAAGGTTAAACATAATGCTTCACAGAGAACAAGACAAATTAGTACATTAATGCAAAGCAGATGTGAAGCCACTAACTATGACAGTCTTTTAAAAAAAAAAAACATTCTTCATTGTTCCCAGAATTATTCCCTTTAAATACATTCTCTGGTTTGGGAACCAATTTTCAAAATGCAATGTTTTTCTTTATATACAGATAAAGCCTGTAATTAAATATGTTCAATTGAATATAAAGGAATTATGAGGTTGAAAACATGCTGTGTATAGGAACATTGCAGTTTCTGAAATCATATTTGAACCATAATTAACGGCCTGCCTTGTGTAGTACAATGGATTTTAGCATTCATTCATGGAGTTAACAAAGAAGAAGAAGAAGAAGAAAACATAAAAGTTTAAATACCTCTGAATGATTCCCTACCTCCTCTGTGGTATATGAGTAAATGACAGGGCGGTGCTTCTTTGGTGCATTTGTTGTGGCACTTCAATCTGACAAAAGAAAGCATGACAGAAATGTTTATTAGTTTGCTCTTGTACAAGCAAATCAATGAATATTCAAAACAAACACTTAATATGCAGCCATCATTTGGAGGGTGTCAAAAACCAGCAAGTATCTTAGTAACAAGATGCCATAGTCAAGGGTGGTAGAGTGGAAACTATTAGGAAAGTAATTTATTCAAATAATCTTTTAATGATAATGATAATTATGCTCAATTTGAATGTTATACTGACACTACTGCAGGCAAAAAGTGTCTCGCCCTGAATGCTAAAGAGGCTTTGATGAAAACCAGAACATCAAATCACATCTTTACAAAGCTGAAATGGTAGGAATTTTCCTTTTCAGAGATTTGTATAATCATAAGAGATGGTTTAAGAAATGGCAATAAATAGTGGAGTATATATTTAACACTTGACATTTATGGCCTACACATGATGTGCAGAGTTTCAGCGTGTAATTTCTGCATCAGAAGCGGCACCAGACAGAATTGCAAAATTGACTTGATTTTTTATTATCTTTTGATCTTCAAGAAAACATAAGTGGTGTTTGCCCATGCAAAACACATCACAACCATTGCTTGAATTATAGCACTTTGCTAATGTTTTTTTTTTTTGTATCTGGGTGGTTGCTTACTGGTCCGAGTTCTGATCTACAGATATGGTTTCAATATCAGTCTATGGGATTTTTATTGCCCATTTTATCATTCAGAGGATTTCCACTTTGTGAAATTTCAGCTGATAATAAAACAGGTGAAAAATTTCACATACTTACATTGAATGGGAGGCCCAAGCCATATCTAATACTAATTAGCTAATGATCGTTTCCTGACAGGTTTCTCAAACACAGGTTTATAATATGCTGAGCCATTTATGCTATAAGCTGTTTGGTGCCACTAAGGGGTTAGGAAACATGAAATGGTTGTTAAATTATATATTTTCTAGCATTTTAAGGTTCAGACCAGGCTAATAAATGTCTAGAATTATTTTCAGACACCTTTGGAACAATTAACAAACACAAATAATAAAACGGTGTGCTGTGCTCTGTCAATTCATAATATACATATGCAAACCCATTTCTACCACATAAGAAAAAAATAACATGAAAAGTCATTAAATGTAGAAATTATGACATAAAAAATTGGAACTATGAGATAAAAAGTAAGAAAAAAATCATTTAAATTGATTGATGAATCAATTTACATCAACGTCATAAATCAATTATGAAATAAAAAGTCATAACTTTTTGTTCATAATAACTTATCTCATCATTTAAATTTCTTTAAATGTAAATTTTAGCTCAATTTTGACCTTTTATGTCATACTTTCTACTTTTTATCACATAATTATGACTTAGTATCTCATAATTTCAAATTTTTATGTCATGCTTATGATTAACAAAAGCCTGATTTATTTATTTTTTGTGGCATTAAAGCACTTACTTGCAGTTTTTGCATTTCAAGCCGAATAGCATTCCTTTCCCGCACACGATACACGTCTGCGACATCCAATACTTCGTGGAAAACCTGCAGAAGCACAAACGAGTGACGCAATTCATTAATGACCCTTTTTTAGAATCTAATTTCATCCATTTTTAAAATGCATGAGACCATATGGGTTTGTTTTGCTTCGCTGTCAAATTATTGACAGATGGTTCTGACCTTTTGACAACCACTCCTAAACTCTTCAGATGAAAGAGCGAATGTGTCACTGCAGTGATCACGTTTGCCAAGTAACCTTTTCATCGAGAGACAGATATGTGCAGCATATGCCCAAAGATAGACACTTCGGCAGTAATTCTCAGTTCAGGGTAATTTAATAGTAACCGAGTATCTCTCAATATCTCCTTTGCGCTCAACTGAGCATCCGCACTTGACAAATATACGTGAGGACAAAGGCCATATGGATGCATTGGTGATTGTTCGGCAGAATTGTATAGCAAGCGCTCTGTTTTTTCTTCATTTTTTCTATCTCTATCTCTTTTTGTTTACATGTAGTCACATTTGCTGTTCTCCACAATGAAAGGGCCATTCAAATCTCCTGCAATGGAGTTCCTCTGAAGGGTCACTGTGCATTTGCCAATCTATTTCTCTGATATGAACAGAAGCTGACAGTTAATAGAATATGACTAATGGGTTCTGACAGTGTCAAAGTGTCTTCATTAGATTGAAGCCGTGCTGTCTCGTAAAAGAGGAGGCTGGCTTTAGTACGCAGCTCACATCACCGTAGCCATCTCAGTTTAAAGTTGACATGAGCGTTTCAATTTTTTGGATCTGTTTATCTTGCTTGTGTTTTGAAACTGTGGCAGTTGTCCATCTATGTTGACATTCATTTCCACACCTGCATTCCATTCTGAAGGGCTCATCCCTATACCCTAATCCCTTCGAAGCGTTTACCCCAGAGTGAGGCCTTCGGAGGGATGAAGGGTGTAGTGGACCAAGTGTCATCTTGCCAAGCCAACTAAGGAGGCACCGTCGCACAAATATGTATACTGCTTGCCTGGGCAAAGAATCATGGGAGTGGAGAGTCCATCAGTTATACCCTTTGATTTTGGCCCTGTCCCAAACGGCATACCCAACACTTGCGGCCTTTCTACGAGTTTGCACTTCCGTGACGTGACAGCGCTTTGACTGTTGGGTAGAAGTCTCCTGTGGAGCTTACTTATGTGAGGGCTCTACAAAAGTGTGCATCGAAGGTGCATATCGGCTGCAAAGGGGACACTTGCGAACACCTTCTGAATCCTAAAATGACAGGATTGTCTTGTGGAAGTCTTGTGGACTTGCAATGGCCGCCACGTGATCGTGAAGTCCATGATACCATAGGGTGTCACATTTGTCAGGGCATATGAAGTGTGCCATTTGGAACAGGGCCTCTGAAGGGACCAGTTTTGAGCACACATGACTTCAATATGGCGGCCATGATTGTTCTCACTCCGAAGTGCCCTTAGATCTGTCCCATTTGGAATGCAGCCTAAATCTAAAGTATGAGGAAAAGGAGACGTGAAAAACAAGGCATTTTTTAGCCTTGGTGAACGTTGCATGTCTTTTGATGGCTAAGCCATGTCAAGATCTCATTATAAACTTTATGGGCCCTATCAGACAGGTGGTGCAATACGGCGCCAGGCGCGACGCAAGTGTTTTTTGCTAGTTTCAGCCTGACGCTGTTATCATTTTCACGTCCTGCGCCACATTGTTTAAACAGCAAATCCATTTGCTATTCGCCCATGGGCTGCTGGTCTGAAAACGAGGTGTGCAAATTCTGCCATGTAAATAGCAAATCAACCATGGCGCGAGCACAACTGGCTTTTAAAGTGAATGGGAGATGAGACTCTGATTGGTTTATTGCATGTTACAGGTAAAACACACCCATTACTCATTAAGAGAACAGGGACAACCCTTTTAGACCATTTTTCTCGTCGTTAAACTAGCAAAAGTAGATTCGCACATGCCCTAAGTGCACTTGCGCCGTGCGATTTAGACCATGCGCTTAGATCATTAAAATAGGCCACTATAACTTGCATCACAAAATCTTCAGTGTTTTGTTGTATAAGCACAAACGCAGACTCTTTGTTTGACTTGGGATCAGTGGTACTTGGGGTAATCGAGTCGTCAGATGTGAGCAGGCATGACTGGAGCTGCACAACCACATGAGTTAATTGGCTTGACATATTGTAACTACTACCACACACTCATGCATGCACAAAACTCACCTGTGTTTTATAGAGTTGCCAAAGTCTCTACGAGGTATCTGAGGGGACCAGCGGGGAACAGACAGAGTATCTAGATTAGATAAACACAAGAAAATAGAATTAAAACTTTTAATACAAGGTATTAAAAAAGCAAGACAGTTATAAACCTTAAAATCTCTTTCATAAAGCACATAAAAGAGGTTTTATAATTCCAGTTCCCATACCTGACTGGATGAGTGACAAAATTGTTGTAAAACAAAGCATTAAGTTACAAGAAGTCATACAGTGACTTTTACCATGGTTAAGAGGTTTTCAAAACTAACAAAATCGTAGCAACAACAATATGATAGTAGACACAAATGTTCAATAATGAATACATTTATTATCAATCATGAACTATTACTTGGATTAACGAAGGTTGTTTATGATTAACAAGAATTTTGACGCATTAATATGGAATTAAATTGATTTGTGGTTAGATGTTTGCACATATCAGAGATTGTACAAGTAATGTATAATATATGTGTACACACAGTACCGGTCAAAGTTTGGAAACATTACTATTTTTAATGTTTTTGAAAGAAGTCTCTTAAGCTCATCAAGCCTGCATTTATTTAAGCAAAAATACCCCCAAAAAAATCTGTAATACTGTGAAATATTATTACAATTTAAAATAATGGATTTCTATTTGAATATACTTTAATATAATTTATTTCTGTGATGCAAAGCTGAATTTTCATCATTGCTCCAGTCTTCAGTGTCACATGATATTTTCAAGAGACTTCTTTCAAAAACATTTAAAAAATCTTACTGACCTAAACTTTTGAACATTATAGTGACTTCATTATGAATTGTTAGCAAGCGCAGAGGCAAAACCAAACCAAATTTTTCACGGAAGTTCAAAAAAACCTGGGATCGTTATTTAACATATAAATCCTAAATGCTAAACCAAAAGATAAATCTGATAGAATTTGAAGATTTGAAATTTGATGTCTTCTGTCATCGCTCAAATGGAAGAGATCTGATAAAAACTTAAATGGAGACTTGTGAAACAATAATTGCATTTGCTTCCCACAGCACTGCTAGTTCAAAAGACCATTCATCAGATTGTCTACGCTCAATTATACTCTATTTGTTTATGATTAACAGGGAGATACGAGGACAAGTACGCACACACACACACAAACAGGATAATCTGCTCTGCCTTATCCTAAAAGCATAAAATACTGTCTGAAAAAATATGAGGAGCCTTGCGTTCATAACCAGATTTCTGCATTTGATTGCATCCACTTATATATTCACTTGAGATTCCTGATGACTGCCTCTGTCAATGTGCATTCCATGAGGCTTATATCAAATACGGATGCGAGTGTATCTCTATTGTGACCTCTGCATTCTGCTCGGCTGCGTCTTACAGGAGAATCAAGGATGTACACAGTGTTCCAAATTGGATCAGAGCTTTGATATGATCTCTGTTCTGGAGTGCTGGACCTCTATTGAAACACAAGTGATCTTGAGAGGGAAAACAGTATAACTACTGTATAAGAGTATTTGGAAGTTAGAAAATAAGCTGACACACTCTTCAAAGTGTATGGGAGAGTCTTTGCTCAAATGAGCAAAAAGAAAAAGAAAAAAGTATTTGTTTTTGCTCAAATCCCATTTAAAACCTAATCTAGTACTCTAGATTACTCATTTAAGGTAATGTTCTCTGACTACTTTTTAGATTAATTTTGAACTCATTTATCACATTGATTTTAATAGGATAATAATAATAATAATAATAATAATTCCTTACATTTATATAGCGCTTTTCTCTGCACTCAAAGCGCTTTACATAGAAGGGGGAATCTCCTCAACCACCACCAATGTGCAGCATCCACCTGGATGATGCGACGGCAGCCATATTGCGCCAGTACGCCCACCACACACCAGCTTACTGGTGGAGAGGAGACAGTGATGAAGCCAATCAGTATATATGGGGATGATTAGGAGGCCATGATGGACAGAGGCCAAGGGGTAAATTTGGCCAGGATGCCGGGGTTACACCCCTACTCTTTTTCGAAGGACATCCTGGGATTTTTAATGACCACAGAGAGTCAGGACCTCGGTTTAACGTCTCATCCGAAGGACAATCTTGTACTGTAATAATCTTGTACCATATTGATATAAAAATACAAAGATAAAGAATATATATTCCATTCTTTGTTATCAACAACATAAAAGTGCATTAAATATTACATAACCATTATGCATGGTTAAATGACTCACTGAGTGATAATCAAAATTATAATTAATGTGTTTGTCAGGAGATGATTAGATATGCAATTTTGCAATGTTAAGAAAACTTCTTAAAAGTTAAATGATTTCTGTAAATCCAGTGATCAAATGCTGTGTGGCTCTCGGTTTCAGTGTTAGTCACATGACTACAGGCTGGTCTGTGTGTGCGAATCCACAAATCTGGAAGACCTTCTGAACGTATATAAGCAGTAGACTTTATAGAAAGGAACATTTAAAAAATAACAAAGTAGTATAATCAATGATTTACGAATAATGAATAATTTACTGCCATTGTGAGAATAACATGTAATCATGTAATCAATAGAAAAGTAACTGTAATCTGATTTTGAGGATTTTAAAATGTAATATAATCTAATTACAAGTACTTAATTTTTGGAATCTGATTACGTAATCCAGATTGCAGTAATCAGTTACTACCCAGCACTGTATATATACACAGACATGTGAAAAAGAAAGGACACCCTTTAGAATTTTATGGTTTTACGTATCAGAACATAATAAAATCATCTGGTCCTTGGCAGGTCTTAAAATTAGGTAAATACAACCTCAGACGAACAAAGCCAAAATGGAAAAGCCATGGGTGACAGACTAAGTACACCCTATGATTCAAATGCTTGTAGAACGTCTCGGTTACTAATGTAACCCTCGTTCCCTGAAGGAGGGAATGGGAGACGTAACGTCGACGTGACGACGTAATTGGGATCACTTCAGGGAGCCCTATCAACTTCGACTGTCTACAGAACGAGCCAATGAACGTTGGCTCGCGTGAATCGCATCACACGCCCCCGCCCCGCAACGCGGGTATAAACAGGAAGCGGGTGCACGCATACATTGTTTTTCACTTAGGAGCTGAGATTTGTGACGGCCATGCAGCGATGGTCAGCAACGGTGGCGACGGGACCGGGGTTGTGGGACCAATGTACGAGGGTTACATTAGTAACCGAGACGTTCCCTTTCAGTCGCTCACGTTCAACGTAACGTTGACGTGACAACGTAATTGGGATCCCATGGAAAACGCCACAGTTGCTGCCACATCCAGCGCCCTACGCAAGACTCTCAGACCCCCAACTGCTGGGGCGGAAGACCTGCGTAGAGGGAGTTCAACTGCTGTTCCATTATACCCCACACAGTGGAACTCTTGGATAACACTGGGAAAGCGTACCTTTCCAGGGGAAAGGACGCTGCGGAGCCACATCCTGCCCGAAGGGAGGTAACATGTGGAGAATACACATATGGACTGGCCGAAGGGGCAGTGCAACATATGGAATGTCACTGGGGTGGCTCCACCCGAAGGGGGAGACTACACCGACAGTGACGGCAGAGCAGACTCTGCCGAGGGAAAGACACGGGCTCACCGCAGGGAGCTGGTAGTGGAAGAATACACATATGGGATCGCCGCAGGGATCACCACATATGGAACCCAGCCTACCACAAGTTACACAAGCATACGAGCACTAGGCCTGGCGTCGGACGCTCCGCAACGTCCGACTGCCGAAGGGGTGCGGAGGAACTCACAGGGTTCGCCAATTGGGGAACTCGACTGGAGCAAAAAGCGCACGTATCCATTCCTAGGAAGGGAGTGGCGCAGCAAGCCGACACTAGAGCGGGAACTTCGGTGTTACCGGCTAGTTGAAGCGAGCACACAGGAAGAAACCAGCTCAACACGTAGGCTATAAAACCTAGCAAACGTGTTAGGTGTCGCCCAGCCCATGAACGGAAGAAGCGACACCCCTAGTGGAGTGGGCTTTCAACCCGGGCGGGCAGGGCACGCCTTGGGCTTCGTAAGCCAAGGCAATGGCATCCACTATCCAGTGGGCCATCCTCTGCTTGGAGACAGCCTTTCCCTTCTGCTGGCCTCCGTAACAGACGAAGAGCTGATCTGAGGTCCTGAGGCTTTGCGTTCTGTCCACCTACAGACGCAGAGCGCGAACGGGACAGAGAAAAGCCAGGGCTGGGTCTGCCTCCTCCGAAGGCAGCGCTTGCAGGTTCACTACCTGGTCCCGGAAGGGAGTGGTAGGAACCTTGGGCACGTATCCGGGCCGGGGTCTCAGGATCACGTGAGAGTTATCCGGGCTGAATTCTAGGCACGATTCGTCAACTGAAAATGCATGCAGGTCCCCTACCATCTTGATAGAGGCCAATGCAACCAGGAGTACTGTCTTACAGGACAGGATTTTTAACTCAGCTGATTGCAGAGGCTCAAAGGGTGGTCTCTGAAGTGCCGAAAGGACCAGAGACAAATCCCAAGAGGGTATAGAGAGTGGGTGAGGAGGATTCAGTCTCCTCGCTCCCCTCAGGAACCTGACGATCAGGTCGTGCCTTCCCAAAGACTTACCATCAACACCATCGTGATGTGCGGCAATAGCGCCAACATACACTTTAAGGGTGGAGGGAGACAGCCTTTGCCTCAGCCCTTCTTGCAGGAAGGAAAGCACGGCTCTGATAGAGCAACATCGGGGGTTCTCCTCGTGAGAGGAGCACCAGTCAACGAACAGGTTCCACTTCAACACATAGAGGCGCCTCGTAGAGGGGGCTCTAGCAGAAGTGATGGTGTAAACTACCGCAGGGGGTAGGTCACCTAGAACCTCCGCCATAGGGTGCCCTGTCTCTGAGAGAGCAGGTCCTCTCTCAGAGGGATGGGCCAGGGAGGGGCTGTCGCGAGGAGCACTAGTTCCGGGAACCAGGTCCGGTTGGGCCAATACGGCGCAATTAGCAAGACCTGCTCCTCGTCCTCCCTGACTTTGCACAAGGTCTGTGCAAGAAGGCTCACTGGGGGAAACGCATACTTGCGTAGGCCCTGGGGCCAGCTGTGTGCCAGAGCATCCGTGCCGAGGGTCCCCTCGGTCAGGGAATAGAACAACTGGCAGTGAGACGTGTCCGGGGCAGCAAACAGATCTACCTGTGCGGTCCCGAAGCGCCTGAAAATCAGCTGGACCACCTGGGGATGGAGTCGCCATTCTCCCGGTAGCACCTGCTGCCGTGAAAGCTCGTCGGCTGCAGGGTTGAGCAGGCCCGGAATGTAAACGGCACGAAGCGACCTCAGATGCTTCTGACTCCAGAGGAGGAGATGGCGGGCGAGTTGTGACATGCGGCGGGAGCGTAGACCACCTTGGCGGTTGATGTACGCAACGGTCGCAGTGCTGTCCGTACGGACCAGTACATGCTTGCCTAGTAGCAGCGTTTTGAAGCGGCTCAGCGCAAGACGAACTGCTAACAACTCGAGGCAGTTGATGTGCCAATGCAGTTGAGGCCCCGTCCACAGACCTGAAGCTGCATGCCTGTTGTACGTGGCCCCCCAGCCGGTGGCAGAGGCATCCGTGGAGACCACAGAGTTGTTCCAGGGGAACACCTGCCCGCAGGAACCAAGGGTCCGACCACAAGCTGAGAGTTTGGCGACAGTGCGGAGTCACTTGGACCCGGCACGAGCAGCTCTGCCACGCCCATCTCGGGACTCGATCGTGGAGCCAGTGTTGGAGCGGTCTCATATGAAGCAATCCGAGCGGCGTAACCGTGGCTGCAGATGCCATATGCCCCAGGAGCCTCTGAAAAAGTTTCAGTGGTGCCACTGTTCTGCGTCTGAGCGTGCTCACGCAGTTCAACACTGACTGGACACGGGCCTCGGTGAGGCACGCTGTCATGTTGATCGAGTCCAACTCCATACCGAGAAAAGAGATCCTCTGCCCAGGGGTGAGTTTGCTCTTTTCCCAGTTGACCCGAAGCCCTAGGTGGCTGAGGTGACTGAGCACCATGTCCCTGTGTTCGCACAACTGCTCTCTCGACTGGGCCAGAATAAGCGAGTCGTCGAGGTAGTTGAGAATGCGAACACCACGCTCACACATGGGAGCAATGGCCGCCTCCGCGACTTTCGTGAAGACGCGGGGCGACAGGGCCAGCCCGAAGGGTAAGACCGTGTACTGATATGCCCACCCCTCGAACGTAAAGCGAAGAAACGGTCTGTGTCGAGGGAGAATCGAGACATGAAAGTACGCGTCCTTCAGGTCGATCACTGCAAACCAATCTTGGGGACGGATGCATTTGAAAATGCGTTTCTGCGTAAGCATCTTGAACGGTAGCCTGTGAAGGGACCGGTTCAGGACGCGCAGGTCCAAGATTGGTCGTAACCCACCACCTTTCTTGGGTACAATGAAGTACGGGCTGTAGAAGCCGGTCTTCATATCGGCTGGAGGGACCGGCTCGATCGTGTCCTTCGCCAGTAGGACTGCGATCTCTGCCCTGAGCACAGGGGCATTGTCCGCCAGAACACGGGTGAACAGAATGCCCTTGAAAGCAGGGGGACGCCGGGCAAAAACTTACAGGCCTTGGACGGGAGGCGTGGATTACCCCGCCAAGAGGAGGCGGACGCCGGACACAGTTGCATCGCAACGGCCCGCTCCACTGGGGGGATATCCACATACCCCTTAGCTGCCCCGCCGTCGAGGGTGGCGAGGGGGGAGGAGCCACTAAGACGGCTTCGGGCACTATACGGTGCCTTCCACGTCCTAGAAAGCTCCTCATACACCTCCGGAAAGAAAGGTACCGGGGCGGCGCACTGAGAACCAGCACGGCCCGCCCCGAGAAACCAATCGTCCAACCGAGAAGGTTCGGGACGTTGTGGAGGTCGGTCTCGGACAACGCTACACGCCCCGAGGGGGGTAACACAGCCGAGTCGTCATCTCCAGAGGACTGAAGCTCCCCCTCCGATGCTGCGATCGACATCTGGTCATCAGGAGGAGCCCCAAAGGAAACGGTTGGTCGTTCCGGAGAAGGACCAAGACGTTCGCTAAGGGACTCCAATCCTCAGATCACCCTGGTCATGCACTGAAGTAGGTCTATTCTGCGGGGCAGAATAAACACTAGATCGGGGCATAGGCGAGGGGACTGCACCTCCCTTGAGGTAAGCGAGTCTCGATCTAAGCGCTGAGATAGTCATATTCCCGCAATGGGAACATGAACTATCCACAAAAGCTGCCTCAGCGTGTTGAATGCCCAAACACGAGAGGCAACTACTGTGGCCATCTGCTGGCGCCAGGGAACGACGGCATCCAGAAACGCACAAGCGGAATGACATCTTGAAAAAGACGCAGGGTCACGCTTGTGTTGCTCTTTTAGTGAAAACAAAAAAATAGAAAAATAACTCTCTCAGTGCTGAGGCACCCAGGGGTAGCCGCGGTGTGAATGAACACACAGGGAAACGCCCACCGAACCGACACACACACACACACAGACACAGAACATAGTGCTGTGAAAACAGCAGTTGTGAGCTGCAATGCTCGCGGCCACCGCTGATCGCGCCGTCACACCAACACAAGGAGAGTCCTCTTCTCGTTCTCAAAGGCAGTCTTTTCCTGTAGAGATCGGAAGTGAAAGCAAAAGCTCGGCTCCGAAGTGAAAGACAATGTGTGCGTGCGCCTGCTTCCTGTTTATACCCGCGCTGCGGGGCAGGGGCGCGTGACGCGATTCACGCACGCCAACGTTCATTGGCTCATTCTGTAGACACTCAAAGTTGATAGGGCTCACTGAAGTGATCCCAATTACGTCGTCACGTCGACGTTACGTCGAACATGAGCGACTGAAAGGGAACCACTTTTAGCAGCAATAAGTTGAAGGACTCGTTTTCTGTATGACATTTTCAGTCACTCACATTGTTCTGGAGGAATTTTGGCCCAATCTTCTTTATAACGTGATTCAGTTCATTGAGGTTTGTGGGCATTTGATTTTTGCACAGCTCTCTAAAGGTCCCGCCACAACATTTCAGTTGGGTTAAGATCTGGACTTTGACTGGGCCAGTCAAAAAAAGTCAATTGCAACACCTTGATTCTTGTCTTTTTCAGCCATACTGTTGTAGATTTGCTGGTGTGCTTGGTATCATTGTTCTGTTGCATTGCCCAATATCAGCTGTCAGACAGATGGCTTCACATTTGACTCTAGAATACTTTGGTATACACAGGAGTTCATGGTCGACTCAAAGACTGCAAGGTGCCCAGGTCCTGTAGCTGTAAAACAAGCCAAAAATCATCAACCCTCCAACAGCGTGATGGACAGCTGGTATGAGCTGATATGCTGTGTTTAGTTTTCACCTAACTTGGCGCTGTGCATTACGGCCAAACGTCTTAACTTTGGTCTCGTCTGTCCAAAGGACATTGTTCCAGAAGTCTTGTGGTTTGTTCAGATGCAACAAACCATACTTGTCCCATCTTTTTTTAATTGTACTGCCCTGAACTTTAACATTTAACATGTTAACTGAGGCCTGTAGAGTCTGAGGTTTAGTTCTTGGGTGTTGTGCGATTTTTTGCATGGTCTGACCTTGGGGTGAATTTGCTTGGACACCCACTCCTGGGAAGATTGGCAACTGTCTTGAATGTTTTCCACTTGTAAATAATCTTCCTGTAGAATACTGGACTTCAAATTGTTTGGAAATAGCCTTGTAACCCTTCCTAGATGGGCAGCAACAATTGCTTCTCTAAGATCATTGCTAATGTCTTTCCTCCTTGGCATTGTGTTAACACACACCTGAATGCTCCAAACCAGTGAACTGCAAAAACCTCTGCTTTTATAGAGGTGATTGCACTTGCTGATGATCAGGTAAATCAAAGACATTTGATTAGCAGCATTTGATTGCTACTTACCCTCTTTATTCGTATGGAAGCAACCTGTACTCAGTTTGCCACTCATGGCTTTTGCATTTTGGCCGAGTTTTGTTAAATAAATAATAACAGTAATATGTCATGTGTGTCAATTATTTTACAGTTAGATTATTTACATGTGGAAAACATTCATATAACCTCAGAGGAATGTTTTCCACATGTAAATAATCTAACTGTAAAATAATTGTAAGACCTGCCTGTAAGACTTTTAATATGTGTGTGTGTGTGTGTGTATATATATATATATATAGGTTACACTTTATTTTAAGGTGTCATTGTTACAGTGTAATTATACATTTAAGTACTGAGGAATATTAAGCAACTACATGTACTTACTATAGGGTTAGGGTAGGATTAGGATTTGGTTGTGGGTTAGTTGCATGTTATTATGTGTAATGTACTGTTATTACTATAGTAAGTACATGTAACATATGTAACAAGGACACTATAAAATAAAGTGTAACCCATACATATATACATGTATACATATATACATAAATATATACAGGTGATGAATACACTATGGTTAAAAATAATACAAGTTATTTTAAAATAGTTTAAAGTGTGTAAATACTAATAGGCAAAAACAAATGACCAATAGTATAAACTGCATTATACTGCAGAGATAATGTTAGACAAAACCCTTCCTTGCCTGTTTCTACGGTAACCACTCAAAGTTTTAAAGAAGATGATGCAAATTATAACAAACTCCAGAAATTTTACAAAACTAATCTTACATTTACTATAATAATAAAATACATTGGTAAAGATTAAACTGAAATAAAAGCCAATTGAAAAATGATGCAACATCTGACAACAGACTTTCAAACAGTATTTTGAGAGCATCCATCAAAAAAAGTACTGTGGTGGCACCAAGGCATACAGATGCTATCAAATAATACCATTGTACTTTGATATGATACAGAATGATCACCATATTAATATACCATGTCATGTACATGCAACTTGAAATACTTTCATCCTATGAAGAAGCGGAGAGAAAGAGAGCAGTCTTTCATTACAGACCAGAATAAAAATTTTACCTAACAAACTCATTGTCTCACAGCAGGTAAATATTTTATCCGCAGGCGTAGAAACAGACCTACTAGTGAATACAAACCAGCATCACTACTGAGCAGGCGAATTTGTGTTTAATTGGTGCAAATATTGCTAAAAATAAGAAAACTACTAGAGGCAGGCATCTAATTTGCAGAAAAACATTATACATTTCTCTCTTTTGCTTTTTGAACCAACAGTCAGTCATTAAAAACCAACATGTTGACTCAATCACTCAATTAGCTATCAAATTTAGACGACATCACAAGCAGGAGTTTGTTCGAGCCAGATGAAGCAACAGTTGGCCAATTTTCACGATCAGCCAATCACATGCCAATGTTAGTGATATACATATCACAGGCATCTTACAAACAGACAGACTAAACAAAATGATTTGTAAAACAATGACTAACATAGTGATCCACCACTATTCCAGAACACAATATTGGATATTACACATATTGGATTTAAAGTTTAAGATTTCAACTGAGGCTTTTTTCAATAGGGAAATATGAGTGAGTGACACTAAGTACATTTAACACCAGCTATTGACCTGCTCTTAAACAATTCTATGGATTTGACTGACAGCCAGATAAATGGCGTTATAAAGGTGCTGCACTGCTTCTTTGTGTCATGGGGATAAATTGTTGCAGTGAAGAAATTACAGTCAAGAGTTGGCTTTTGCATTAGTTTAAATTTTTTCTATATAGCTAGAAAATAAATTGACACACTATTCAAAATGTATGGAAGAGTACAAAAAAAAGTCCTCAAGCTTTTTAGAAAGTAATACAATTAAATGGAGAACAATGGAGACTTAGGCTTGTAAGTTGTTTTGTCACAATTCTGTTTAAGTTGTTTTTGATCAAATATCAATTAAAAACTTGTGTACTCGAACTGCGTCAAGACGCTGTGGGAACGCTCCTGCGCGATTGCGTCGTGAAGCATGTGTATAATCAGTCCAATGGAGAGACGAGATGTCATAGGCGGGTAACCGACCAGGAAACTATAAAGCACACCTGAAAACAGACCGCAGATCTGTGCCTTCAGCAAGCGCTTTCTGTATACTGTTCCTGTCTATTTATTGTTGTCTGTCATTGCAAGCACAATATTTCACAGAAAGATATATATATAAATGGTGAGCAAGCAAGATTTTAAGCGGTGTGTTGTTCCTTGCCCTCGTTTCATCACGGGTGGGGACACAAACCAGCTTTGTGTTACTTGTTTGGGAGTGGAGCATGCCCAGTCAGTTCTTGAGGGGGTTGACTGTGAGCATTGCGAAAAGCTGTCCATGAGGACGCTCCGCTCCCGCCGGGCGTTCTTTGAGGAGGACGGTTCGGTGTGCGCTCCCCAGGGTGCTGGTCCCTCTGGTGCCGAGGCACAGCGGCGACGCACATCTTGGGGCTCGCAAATTGATCTGACAGCGGGGTTTGAGACGGGCCCAGCCCTATCTCAGCCTTCACCTGCCAGATCCAGTGCCTTATCTCAGGGAGAAGCACGCGCAGCGGTTTCTTCTCCCCGGGATGAGGCACCAGTGCTGCGATTATCCAGTTCTGAGGAATTGGATGTCGTCAGCATTGATGCAGGGGATTATGAGAATTCGCCATCTCATACCCCTGCTGATGAGGAGCTTATGGAGGTTGTGACTCGCGCTGTTGCCAAATTAAATATAGATTGGCCAGCTGAGGAACAAGAGGAATATAAAAAGAAAAGTTTACTAGATGAAAGATATTTACCATCTAGGTCACAGCCTCCTCGTCAGGGCTTGCCGTTTTTTCCCAACCTCCACACTGAGGTGGCGAGGTCGTGGAAAAAGCGGTTCAGGCTGCGGCATGCTTGCATACAATGTCAATCTTGCAAGCATACAAGGCTGATCTGCTTAGGGACATGGATGATTGTGATGAAGTCAGCACTGACGCAATTCGAGAATTGCGTCGCGCAACAGATCTGTCTCTCCGAGCCACCAGGAGATGGGCAAATCAGTAGGCCGGTCTATGGCAGCCCTGGTGGCCACGGAGCGACATTTATGGTTGAATTTATCTGATAGGAAGGATAGAGACAGATCTGTTCTTTTGGACGCTCCGCTTTCGCCTTCGGGTGGAGAAGAAGCAATCAGCGGCGTTCAAGAAGTTTCTTCCTCGCTGATCTAATGTCCCCCGTCGGCCATCTACAAGCTCCTCGCAGCACAGAGTGCAGCAAAAACAAAGCGTCGCCACTGTGGCAGTCACAGTCGAAGCCGGTTCGACAGGCAAGATCTGAGGGCTGTCATCGTCTCTAAAAAGGCTTCGACAAAGAAGAAGTCCTGACGCCGAGGCTAGTCCCCTTCGGGGAGAGACAGGTTCCCGTTTCTCCTCAGCGCCCTCTGGGGGGGCGACTCTCTGAGGAGGGTCACAGTGCTGCCAGTTCGGTTGTTCCCTGCTGGTTCGCCGCTTCAGGGCACCCAGGTGCCTGTACATCTCAACGATCTTCCGAGGAGGGTCGTAGAACAGTCAGTTCAGTTGTTCCCTGCCGGTTCGCCGCTTCAGGGCACCGAAGTGACTGTTCGACCAAATCCAGAGGCCAGTCTCGAGAGACTGGTTCCCTTAGTAGAATTTCTGGCAGCGTGGAAGCTACTGCCAAATATATCTCATTGGGTCCTGCATACAATAGAAAAGGGTTACAGAATTCAGTTCGGTTCTCGTCCGACCAAATTTCTAGGGGTCCTCGCTACGGTGGTGGTCCCCGAGCAGGCTCTGGTTATGGAGCAGGAAGTACAGACTCTTCTACGAAAGGGGGCCATAGAAAGGGTTCCTCCTCCCAGCAGGGAATCAGGGTTTTACAACCGGTACTTCATTGTTCCAAAAAATGATGGGGGGGTTGCGTCCTATTCTAGATCTGCGCCAACTAAACCGCAGGGTCCAGAAAATCAAGTTCAGGATGCTTACACTCAAACAGATCATGTCACAGATTCAGTCCGAGGACTGGTTTGTCACGATAAACTTAAAGGACGTTTACTTCCATATATCCATCCATCCTCATCACAGGAAGTTCCTGAGGTTCGCTTTCGGGTGCGAAGCGCACCAATATCAGGCTCTTCTGTTCGGCCTAGGTTTATCACCCAGCACTTTCACAAAATGCATGGATGCAGCTCTAGCTACCCTGAGACTCCAGGGCATTCCGCATGTTGAATTACATCGACGATTGGTTGATTTTAGCTCAGTCCGAGCAGATGGCGGTTCGGCATCGAGAGGTTGTTCTGTCCCACATAAAGATGCTGGGGTTGAGGCTCAACGCCAAGAACAGTGTGCTCCTCCCGTCTCAGAAGGCCACTTTTCTAGGTATGGTATGGGATTCGACAACAATGCGGGCACAGTTGTCACCTGCACGTATTACTTCAATTCACTCAGCCGTAAATGGGGTAAAACTAGGCCAGTCACTCACTATGAAACAGTTTCAGAGACTGTTGGGTCTCATGGCAGCTGCGTCCAACGTAATAACTTTTGGCCTCCTGTACATAAGACCCCTGCAGTGCTGGCTCAGGTCCAAGGGGTTTTCTTCGAGGGGAAATCCGTTTCACATGATCAAGGTCACGCGGCGATGCCTACGTGCCTTAGTCATGTGGAACAAACCTTGGTTCCTCGCCCAAGGCCCAGTGCTGGGGGCTTCTTGTCGACGTGTAACGCTATCGATGGATGCTTCCCTCACAGGTTGGGGGCGATCATGAGTGGTCACTCGGCGAAAGGGCTATGGCAGGACAATCTACTTTCTTGGCACATAAATCGGGTAGAAATGATGGCGGTGTTTCGAGCTCTCAAGCACTTCCTGCCAGACCTGAGAGGTCACCATGTGCTTGTCCGCACTGCACTGCACTGAAATGGAAAATGTTCTTTGCTTGGTGCGGATAACGCCAACTGAATCCTGTTTACTGCCCTGTTGGTACAGTACTTGAATATCTGCAAGAACATTTTTCTGCGGGGTTATCTCCTTCCACCTTGAAAGTATATGTGTATATGTGGCAGCTATATCTGCTTACCACACTCCTCTGGGTGGTGCATCATTGGGGAGAAATCCTCTCATTACTCGTTTTCTTCGTGGCACCCTGAGGCTGAGGCCTGCACTAGAGCACCGGCTTGGGATTTGGCCGTTGTACTGGAAGGCCTGGCTTTGGCTCCCTTCGAGCCCATTGAAGAGGTTTCAGAAAAGTTCCTTACACTAAAAACTTTATTTCTCATTGCTATTTCTTCTATCAAGAGAACTGGAGATTTGCAAGCCTTGTCGGTTGCTCCTTCGTGCCTAGAATTTTAACCTGTTATGGTGAAAGCCTAGCCAGGCTAACGTCAGACCTCTTCTCATTGAGACGTGGTCTGGGAACCACATGTTCATTTTCTCGTATTTGAGGCGTGGTTTACGAATGCCCAGAGCCGTTTATTGGGCGCTACGAATGTCTATCAAATGCGCCTGTACGTAGCTCATAGCCAATCGTTTCAATTATACCAGATGACGTATGTAGAGCGACAGAAATTCGACGAGGAAGAAGATGAAATAAACTTGCGTTCTAAACTACTTAGAACACTATCTAAGGCTGCATCGAAAGGCAACTTCGCGTCTGATGCCATGTTGGATCCATAGATATAAACAAACTGCTTCGGTGTGTCGCATAGACATCGTCATCGTCTTGCTGCTCCCTCCTCATTCTGTGATTGGTTCCCTTTTTGAGGGGAAAATCTGGTCCATGGTATCCAGGCTGCCTAGCAGCGTGAATAAAATCGCGCTGCGCACAAGGCAGCATTGGGAAACCCAGGCTAGTGAAAGCCTTTCTTCACCCAAGGCTGGGTATATATTCCTTAGGTCCCTACTAATGTTATGGGCCCAATTGTGCTGCAGGCCTTCTGTCCTCCACCTTTTAATACACCAGATCAGGAATAACTTAATCCGCTGTGCCCTGTGCGGCCTTTGGATGCTTACGTACACAGAGCTGCCCTGTGGCGTAAATCGGATCAACTATTCATCTGTTTCTGGTCACCCAGAAAAGGTTACCCTGCATCCAAGCAGAGAATGAGCAAGTGGATAGTCGAAGCTATCTCACTTGCTTATGACGCGGCTGGTCAGCCTTCACCTTTGGCTGTACGGGCCCATTCTACTAGGAGTATGGTTGCTTGAAAGGCTTTATAATTGGGAGTTTCCCTCCATGACATCTGTGATGCGGCAGGCTGGTCCTCACCGCATACATTTGTTCGATTTTATGACTTGGATCTAGGCTTCACTCCGGGGTCTAGGGTGCTTGCTTCTTAGTGTGCGCAATGAATTCACACAGAACTGATATAATACTGCTGATATTTACGCTACGCCATGACGCACTACGCTACTTCTGACGTCACAAGTTGCGTAAGTTGCACATTAGGCGTAAGTAGACTGCGAATGGCCGTTTGGCCAGAAGCTAGACTTTTACTTTGTAACGTGTTAAATATTAATATTTTTCTTACACAAACGCATCGCTTCACTTTAGAAGGCCTTTATTAACCCCCCAGAGCCGTGTGGAGTTCGTTTATGATAGATGCCCTTTTATGGACTTAACAGAAACAGCAATTCACTGCCATTATAAAACTTGGAAAAGCCAGGAAATGTTTTAATATAACTCAGATTGTATTCGTCTGAAAGAAGAATGTCATATACACCTAGGATGACTTGAGGGTGAGTAAATCATGGGCTAAATTTCATTTTTTGTTGAACTAACCCTTTAAAAGTGGCCTTCTCTCTTGTGAAGTTATGATATACATACATACATATGGCCAAAAAAGTCGTTGTCTGGATTTAAATAGGCAAATGCTTCAATCATTATTGCAGTGATTATTATGTTTCTACCATGCTACAAGTTTGGCAACAGTTCTTCTAACCCTAATTGATTTTACTTTAGAGTGCTTGACTCTTGCATTGAATGAATGAGGCATTTATATAGCGCTTTCATATGTACTATTGTATACCCAAAATGCTTTACAACCACCACCAGTGTGCAGCCTTCACTTGGATGATGCAACGGCAGCCACACACCAGCTATAGGTGGAGCGGAGAGAGAGTGATAGAGCCAATTCAATGGAAAGGGATTATTAGGAGGCCATGATTGGCAAGGGCCAATGGATGGAAATTGGCCAGGACACTGGAGTCGCACCCCTACTCTTTACGAGAAGTGCCATGGAATTTTAAATGACCACAGAGATTCAGGACCTCGGTTTAACATCTCATCCAAAATGACAATCTAACACATTGTCAATACAAGATCCAAACCAAAAATGTTTGCACCTCTTGATGGAAATAAATGTTGTGATGTTATTTCAATCAAGAGGTGTATAAATTTTTGGTCAAGATCTTGTATTGACAAGACACTCTGTAAAGTCTACTCCAGCACATCCCAAAGACTTTCAATGAATGTAAGATCTGGACTCAACGATTCTTCATGCTCCCTCCCAACCATTCTTTCACAATTTGAGCCTGACTAATCTTTACATTGTCATCCTGGAATATGGCCATGATGTGTCTTCCTACATGATTGTTTAAGAAATGAAAAGCTACACACTCCATCAATTAGTGTTAGAAGAACTGTTGCCAAACATATAACATGCTAGAAACAAAATAATCATTGCAATAATGATCAATTATTGACTCTTAAGCATTTGCCAATTTAAATCCAAACAGCGACTTTTTCTTCAGTTGTGATGTTAAAAGTTAACAGTTAAACTGCACGTAATCATTTCAAAGTATTGCACACACTACTTGTATCCTGTGTGCACGTCAAGAAGCTTGAAACCGTGAAACACAGGCCTCCGGCACACTGTTGCTTGCTGTGTACAATAATACTGTCACCACATGCAGAAAAAGCAGACGCATTACCAGGGCTGACGACACTCGTGAGGCCTGGTTACTGCCAGCGCGTCCGGCCTGGAGCCCCATCGGGACGTCCAGAATGCAAGTAATGCCATTACAGAGGCTGCCACAAACCCAATGAGATTATAAACCTGCAACTGGTTTATCGGAAATTCAACAATAACGTTCTTTCATCTTGTTTCACAACAAGCCCTTGCGTCCCAAACTCTGGAGGAATTTGGTTGTTTGGGTAAAAAATCTTAACAGCAAGGATGTTATTAGTTACTTTTATGAAATATAATATGTTACGTTACTTTTGCATTACTTTTTCTCACCTGGGCTGGGCTTGTTTGTTTTTTAATAACAAAATAACACATTTCTATTTTTGGCAATGTAAAAGCCCTTTTACACCAAAAATGAAATTACTCAGGACAGAAATAAATTTAAAACAATGAAACTTAAATGTGATGTTTTTTGCTTATACTGTAAGTATGATTGAATTGGATCATAGAAGATCAACATCAAGGACATTGGTTAATAAAGTGAGATTAAATGCATAAATTAGGTGTCATTCAACATTTTAATTATTCCAAGTTTGCTTAATAGTTTGCATTTCACTGTTTTTATTCATTTTGAGGAATACTGAATCTGTATTTGTGAGTAAATTTATGAGTAAATACCTGCTCACATTTAGTCTAGAACTACAATGACGATCATGTTTACACAGCGCACAAAACGCCTCTGTAAATTTAAAAGTAATGCGTTACTTTACTTGAAAAAAGTAATCTGATTATGTAACTCACATTTCTTGTAATGCGTTACTCCCAACACTGGTTATTATCGTCAACTACTATTATCAAAAACTACTAATACTACTATTAACTATTAATACCTCTATGCTCATTGAAATATGTACAAAACATTCAGCAGATTGCTAAATCTTGGAGGGGGTCTATCATTCATAATTCTGGAAACAAGCAGTCAAAACTTTTCCCTCCATCTGTACGATAATCTCATTCCAATCTCAGTCTTTTGCGTCACTCTTGTGTCATTCCCAGTCTTCTCACATCCACACTGCTTCCGTTCGGCCCATTATTCCTCTAATAGCCCACGCTAAGAGGCCCCCGGTGTAGATATTGGGCTTGGACAATATGCGCTTACACGCTGCCAGGTGTCCTGGGACACGTGTAGGTTTGGGACGCTGCCCTTTAATAGGTAATGAGAAGGGAAGTCACATTTTGAAAGGAAACGACAAAGAAAGTTGTAATTGCCCGACATGCGTCATCAGACATCTGTCTACACTAACTGTGATCTAATGGTGTTGACCAACCTAGAAGAGTTTCAATGTCTTTAAACACGCACATGGGATAAAGCTGAACAATGTTACTCTAAAAGAAATTCAGATCAGGGAAAGTAGACAGAAGAAATGCATAGTATTTATTAATTGCTTAAAGGGTAAGTCCAACCAAAAATGAAAACGTTTCTCCTCCTCAAACCTTTAAGACTTTCGTTCATCTTCAGAACACAAATTAATCTAAGAGATTTCTGCCCCTCCACTGAAAGTCTATTCACCTAAAGCTCTGATGCTTCAAGGAGATTGGTAAAGAAATCCAAAAGAATTGAGCAGTTTAATCCAAGTCTTCAGAAGAGACACGATCCCTTTATATGATGAACAGATTTAATTTAGGCTTTTATTCACATTAAACATTGATCAGCAAACATACATAGTGCACTCAAATCTGGCAAATGGAAGTGCAAGCATGCTTTCAATGGAGGGACAAATTGATGTTTCAAAGATGAAAGAAAGTCTTACGGGTCTGGAACGACATGAGAGAAATTGATGACAGAACTATGCCTTTAAGTAATTAGTAAATACTATGCATTTCTTAAGTATATTTCTTATGAATTTGAAAAGACAATTCTCAACATGAATCATACTTTACAACCCATTTTAATTCTAGTAGGCGAAATGATTCAGGATATTCAATGAGCAAAAACATTCTTCTTTTTTTTTAATCAGAATGGTTTTTGTTCAAACTTTTAAAAAAAATCCATGGATATCACTCCCATACCAGAATAGAGGCAGGTGCATAAAAGGACATTAAGCAGAGGAAGTTTTTCAAATTTAATGAAAGATTATGAAGTCAAACTTTTTTCTTTGGAATAATGTGCACAATAAGACCAGGAACATGCATTAAAAAAATAAAGAGGTGAATTCAGATTACCCGTTGACTTAAACTAATAATCTGTGAGGTATTATATAATTAATAAATAAATATATATTATATATATTATTCATTCATTTCAATCAGTAGTGTATATTTGGGTAAAGCATCCTTTATGCTTCAGTGTTTACTTGATATGATGATGACGGCAGATTGCTTTGGTGTTCAATCTGGATAGTTGCATGTGTTTATTTACAGGCAAAGGATCACACGCACCATGCAAGGTTCTTCAGAAGTTAAAAGGTATAGGACTGAAAGGAGAACCCAAAATAATGTGTTGTCCTACACAGAGGTGAATGGATGTGTTTACTCACTTGCTGAGGGGGTGTCGGAGTGAACTGGTGGTGTCGAAGGGACAAAATTAGGGAAAAAGAAGGAGCGAAGTGAGTGGTCGGAGTGGAGAGGAGAGCGCTGGGTCGGCAAGTTTTCACAGCTCCCAGCAACACTGCTGTGGATCTTCAGGTTCAACGGCTTGTTCTTTTTTTTTGTTCTACAAAGAGAGTTAGAGAAAAAAACAAATGAGCCCAAAATAAGACAAGATCACAATGTTTACAATGTTTTATCTACAGTAGTTTCCAAACACACACTTGCACATCAAGCTCCATGACAGATTTAGCTTCAAAACTCAACATAAGTAAACCCACATGCGCACACACAAACTCATGTAAGGATGCACAAAAAAAGAGAGAAAGAACTATTTAAAATTACGTGATTAGGGTCGGTTGAGCGTTGTAACTGATTAGTTAGTTAAGAGAATGATTAGAGAAATTACTCGCTAGGCCCTTCAGTAATGACAACTGATCCTAATCAAGAAGGTTTTGTGTTGTACTTCTTTTCACAAAGTATGGTAATTTCACTGGTAATTTGAATTTATTTTGGATTTGTGAAAAACTAGATTAGACATTCTGTAAGATCAAATAAAAACAAAAAACATTTAGCAAATAAATCAGCATTTTTAACACACTGTCAGTGAGCTTGCGTTGAACTGCAGGGCTCAGTCGTGTCAACTTTCATTGACCACTTCAGTGATTAAAAACAAGCATTGGCATTGGCATTACAATGTAAATTGTATTAATTTAAGCATTTAAAGGTAAATTGAACTCAAATTATGATTTTCGTCATAATCCTAAACTCATGTAGGCTATAACAAGACATTTCATGCTACAGTTTTTGTAGCTGTACTTCTCACAATCTTAACACTGTTAAACAAAGTTGTTTGTAGCATCTGTGAGAAACCATTTGATTGCAAAAGAATAAAAAGACCACAGGTTATCATCAGGGCTCAGTCAGCAATTAAAAAAACACATTATACCCAGGGCTTAATTTGTGCCAGAAAAAGCTGGATCCGACGCCTCTGATATACGATCCAGCACCTCATTTGGCAGACTGCCCATCTCTCATACACCACTGAAATATGTTTATGTTATGACTTGTTATTGTTATGACTTTATGTTATGACATATGTTCAGGAAAATGATGTATAATAACTATAATGTTGTTAATAACTTGCTATGTTAAATGTATAAATTAATTATTAAGAAGTGGAAGAAATGCAGCTACAAAGTGGTCCATGCCATGTTTTGGCAAGGATTTATTGGATTTGACCACTATTCGCATGTCCAAAGCATGACAAGCAATATAAAGAGAATATATATAAACTTTGATGCACTTCTGTTAAGCGGTTTTCTGAAACTAATGGGTGGGTGCATGTTTGCAAGGGCAGATGTCTTACTGTTCAGAGAATATCATCAT
This sequence comes from Squalius cephalus, assembly GCF_949319135.1. Classification (NCBI taxonomy): domain Eukaryota; kingdom Metazoa; phylum Chordata; class Actinopteri; order Cypriniformes; family Leuciscidae; genus Squalius; species Squalius cephalus. The sequence continues at coordinate 43,478,290 of NC_137126.1, read as the reverse complement.
GTCACCTTTCTCTTAAATATCTCATTAAGTCTATCATTTTAATAATCAACATAATAATCTAATAATGGTATAGACTTCGAAATATCTATAACCAAACAGTTGATGGCCACATTGACTTCCACAGTATTATTTAACCCCCATACTATGGAAGTAAATGGTTTGGTTACCCATATTCTTCAAAATATCTTCTTTTGTGTTCAGCAGAAGATAGAAACTCATACAGGTTTGGAACAACTTAAGGGTGAGTAAATGATGACAACATTTTCATTTTCGGGTGAACTATCCCTAACACATAACACATCAAATTAAAAAGTGTATCTGTCCTGCACACAACATTGTCCATGATACAACATTATGAATATATCATATTGATATAATAAATAAACAGCATACTATCTTCTGGGCCAGATTGAACTCATTCACAAGCCAAATTTGTGTTTGACAACCCAATATTAAAGTCTAACTAGACTGAAAAACATTTGTTTACCATATTAGAAAGAGCTTGAGTTGACATCAAAAGAAAAGTGTGAGCATCAAACCATCCCTGATTGGTTCTTTTCATTAGTCAGATCACTCTCTGAACCCACTTCTAAATGTAATCAATGAACACATTGCATTTGATTTTACCCGGTTTTAATGTGTTGTCTTTTTGGTAAAGGCATTGAAGTTTATAAAGCTTTGAACTAGGAGGGAGATGCAGACATGTAAACTAATAGCGAATTAAAATGGGAACTCTTTCAAAATAATGCAAATCATAAACATGAAGATTCTTTTTGGTAAAAAGAATTATTATAATCCAAAAAAGGGAACTAATGTTCACCAATGGTTGGATGTTTTGGTGCATTGTGAGCGTGTTTGCGTGTCTACCACCGATGACAACGATGTGCAAGACTCTGAGAGGCGAGCACAATGCATTAGTGTGTGGATATGACAAATCCTGACAGTGTGTGTGAGAGAAGCTTTCTTATTGTGCAGGGATAAGCAGAACGATGAGGTGTGTGAACGCAAAAGCAAAGAAAAAGGGAGACAGAGAACAGCAGAAAAACAAACAAATAGACTGGCAGCAAACTACTGATGACAGATTTTCATTCTTTCTTTTATACGTTTTGCCTTTTTCCTTTTTTTGCCATCTTGCTTTCTTTATTTTATTGTCTTGCGGTTTAAGACTAGGTATAAAGTGCCAAATAGTCTGACATTTGATCAAAATATTACACCATGTGAGGTTTGACATGGATGTTAAAACAAAACAAAAATTGATCGGGCAGTCGACTGATTGATAAAAATTATAATTAAATAACGTGACATTTGAGAAAGGCCCTCAAAATGAAGATAATTCAACCTTAACCAAATCATTGAACAAACTTTAAAAATAGTGTCTATTCAATAAAGTCAATAAAATTAATATATTAATATATAATTTCCATTTCACTGACCTACAGGCCACGGGAATAAAGAGAATGTTATAATTAAAATAATTTCATTATTCTCATGATACATTTTTGCATGTGAATTGTCAATTTGGGCAGAACTATCCCTATTGATGTAAAACATAAAATTAAATTAAATGAAATAACATAAACAAAAACAAACAAATTAATTACATAGCATTGAATATAAGTCTATCACTTACCTACAGACCACAGGAATAAACAGTACATTTTGGAGAAAAATCAAATATTGTCATGATGCATTTTTGAATGAGAATTATCAATTGTGGGGGAACTATCCTTTTAAATGTAAAAAATAAAAATTAAAAAATGAATAGAATTATACATTTTAGAAATATAATATAAAATAAAATAAAATAATTTTAAAACATAAAAAGAATGTATATTAATAGCATATATTATATTAGTGTATAGTTTTACATTTAAAGAAGATTTATTCCCAAAGAGGGAAAATAATGCAACTCCAATGCTTTACTGACTCTGTCAATGAAAGCAGCCCCGGTGAGCGTGTTGTTTTTGTAGAGCTGTCAACGTTTTTTGGAAATGATCTGTTTGTTTTGTGTGTGTGTGGCAATGCTGTCACTGATGACAATGATATGAAAGTGTCCAAGCGCGCAAGGCATTAGTGTGTGGACATGACACATACTGACAGCAGATGTTCTTGAGGTGTGTGTGTGTGTGAGTGAGTGAGTGAGTGAGTGAGTGAGTGAGTGAGTGAATGAGTGAATGAGTGAATGAGTGTGTGATGCAGTACTGAAGGTTTTGGAACATGACGCAAGCAGGAAACGTGACAGAGAGACCTTGACATGCTGTTACTCCTAACCTCAGAAACTATATTTTAAAGAGAAAATGATCAAGCAGCTAGTAACTTGAGGCCATTTCTACAAAATGAAAACCAATTAGCTTCTCTACAACAGTTATTTTTAGAAATCATGCACATGTGATTCTAACAGTGCTCATATCAGGTAAGGAGACAGTGAACACAACTTTCACAATATGAATGAAAGTTTAGTACTTAAAATTTGGGGTTTGTTCAAATCACTAACCCTAAGTATGAGCAATAACAATAGTAATGCCTGCCTTCAAAAGCACCATATAATTGAAATAACTGGTACTTTAGCAGAGTACTTTAACAGTTATATACTGTATATTTATGTATGGGACTCATCTATCCATCTTTCCATCAATCTATCCAGCCATCCATCTTATTTCAAAACTTTCAAACAAGACTTTGTCAAGCCAACATTCAAATATTGACAAACTTTCCTATTCCACACTGAAAAAATAATTTTTCGAACACTGCAAAAAATGCTTTTCTTAGTATTTTTGTCTTGTTTCCCGTACAAATATCTATACATTCTTAAATCAAGATGCATTCACTAGATAAGTAAAATGACATTAGATATTATGTCTTGTTTTCCGGTAAAAAAAAAGAAAAGTCAAAATAATTATTTTTTTTAAACCTTTATTTAACCAGGAGAATCCCATTGAAATTAAGAACCTCTTTTGCAAGGGTGACCTGGATGAGTTTTTGCTTAAAATAAGCAAAAGTATCTGCCAATGGGGAAAGAAAAAGAATCTTGTTTCCGTTTGAATTTTTGCAGTAAAGTTGTAAATAACATTTTACAGAAAAATACAATTTCAGTTTTTCTACTTCAAAAATGTCATGTTTAATCCAAAGTGTTACTTACTGTTTTTTTGCAATTGTTTGTTTTCAGTATAGTTAAAATTAGTTATATGAATTTGTTTTAATTTTACATCCTTTCAAATTTAAATTGCAATTATGTATTCTATTTGCTACCTCAAATAAATGTACTAATTGGACTGGAATTCAAAAGGCATTCTCAATTAAATTCTGAATAGTGCACAACCCTGCCCTTTGACACAAAATCTGCCCATAAACATCACATTATTGAAGCAAACTGCAGCTGGCCACTTTATATCGGTCAAATGGCATCTTCCTGCCTAGGTGGGCGGTTCTTCTCTCTGGACTATGCAGTAATGAGCAGTGAACTCAATGCCGCTAGACTGGTTATGTGAGACTGGAGCGTAATGCCTACCGTGGACTCTCCCCTCAGTAAGAGCAGTGCTAATAGGGAGGAACAGGGATAGTTAAGCTTCATTAGACCTCAGCTACGCTCATTATTTGCAACTCTGCTCTGCAGAACAGTGGGAAAATGTGCCATATAAAGGTGAAGGAGAGGAGCAGGAGGGCAATATAATTTTTCTACTTAAGGTTTTATATTCAAGAAAAGAGCAAGAGACTCACAACATAGACTGTAAATGAGAACAAACAAAGTTTGTAATTACGTTCGTCTGCAACTGTTGTGCAAGATTATTAAAGACTGAGAATAAGGTAACACTTTACAATAAGGTTTCAGTTCGGGTCTCGCCCGCCCAGGTTTATGGGGGTCCTATCCACCGTGGTGGGCCCCGAGCAGGTTCTGGTAATGGAACAAGAAGTGAAAACCCTGTTAGAGAAAGGGCCCATAGAATATGTACCTCCCTCCAACAGGGAAGCCGGGTTCTACAGCCGGTATTTCACAGTTCCAAAGAAGGGTGGGGGGTTGCGTCCCATTTTGGATCTTCGAGTGCTGAACGAAACATTATGCAGCTAAAGTTCAAAATGTTAACACTGAGACAAATCGTGCCACATACAAGACGGCTAAACACCAAGAAGAGTGTGCTTTCTCAACTACAGAGGACAACCTTTCTAGGCGTGGTTTGGGACTCAATGCCGATGCAGGCACGCCTGTCACCAGCACGCATAGAGTCCATCCTTTCGGCTGTGAAAAGAATAAAGCTAGGCCAGTCACTCACTGTCAAACAGTTTCAATGACTGTTGGGTCTGATGGCAGCAGCGTCCAACGTGATACTTTTTGGACTGTTGTACATGAGACCCCTGCAATGGTGGCTCAGGACCAGAGGGTTTTCCCTGAGGGGCAACCCCTTTCGCATGATCAGGGTTACATGGCGGTGCTTGCGTGCCCTGGCTATGTAGAAGAAACCTTGGTTCCTGTCCCAGGGTCCCGTGTTGGGAGCTTCTTGTCGTCGCAAGATGCTAACGACAGATGCCTCTCTCATGGGCTGGTGAGCGATCCTAGAAGAGCGCTCAATTCAGGGTCTGTGGAGGGACCACCATCTCTCATGGCACATCAACCGTCTGGAGATGTTGGCTGTATTTCTTTCTCTAAAGAATTTCCTCGCAGATCTCTGCTTGTCCGCACAGACAGCACATCAGTGGTCGCCTATATAAATCACCAGGGGGGTTTGCACTCGCGTCCACTCTGCAAACTGGCACACCAAATCCTCCGGTGGTATATAGGAGCAGACATCCTGTCGAGACAAGGGCAGAGGCGTGGGGAATGGAGACTCCACCCCGAGGTGGTGGAGCAGATATGGAGGGTGTTCGCAAGTGGATCTGTTTGCGTCTCGAGAGACATCTCACTGTCCAGTTTGGTTCTCCCTCACGTATCCAGCTCCTCTCGGACTGGACGCTATGTTACAAACGTGGCCGAGGCACGGGCGTCTTAGGGTAAAGACCCGTTGGTGTCTCGTTTCCTCCGTGGTACTCTGAGGCTGAGGCCTGCAGTTCGTTCCAGGGTGCCGACATGGGATCTGGCCATTGTCTTTCAAGGCCTTTCCCTGGCTCCCTTCGAGCCATTGGAGGAGGTTCTGGCCAAGTTTCTGCCCTTCAAAGCTTTGTTCCTACTCGCTATCACTTCTCTTAAAAGGATAGGAGATTTGCAAGCACTGTCGGTTGCACCCTCGTGCTTGGAATTTGCACCTGGCATGGTTAAAGCGTTCCTTCATCCTAGACCAGGCTAGGGTCCCCTGCAACTAAGCAAAGAATGAGCAAGTGGGTGGTCGAGGCTATTTCACTTGCTTATGAGTCGGCCGGACAGCCTTCGCCTATGGCTGTCTATTCCCACTCTACTAGGAGTATGGTGGCCTCCAAGGCCCTTATATCAGGAGTTGCTCTCCAAGATGTTTGTGATGCGGCAGGGTGGTCCTCACCGCACACATTTGTGAGGTTCTATTCTTTGAACTTGGACTCTACACCAGGGTCCCAGGTGCTCTCGTCCAAGTGCTGCTCCTCGCGATTTCACACTGGACAGACACTTGTCGCCATGGTGGCGTTGGTATAGACGTTCCCTTAGCGTCAATCCGACACAGCACGAGTTCCCTTGAAAGGGAACACCTCGGTTACGACTGTAACCTCGGTTCCCTGAAGAGGGAACAAGACGCTAAGTCACCTTGCCATATCTTCTACGTGCCTGTCAGCGACTACTTCAGACTTTTACGAAGTGTTATTGATACAGTTTCCACATGTTCACCGCAATAAATTAGAAAAATACTCAGTAAATAAATAAGTACAAGTAAAATAATCGGTTTGTTTGATGGACATGCACTTATTAATGCTGATGGTGAGGAATTACAGTTGCAACATCTCATAATATACCTCAAACTGAGAAGCGTATCACTGAGAAACGTCCTGCTCGAGTTGTCCTTGCGATGGAGGTTCGGGTTGAATAACTAGTTCTTCCAATGTTTCATTATTGGACTCGCACTCAGATTGATGTGGTACAATCAACGTCATTGTTCGTTACTGTGTTTAGTTTACGGTGTAGGAAGCCTCAGGACACGCAGAGTTGACGTTGTTATGGCAATGGGTGGTTTTGTTTTCGATACACACGCTGCACGCGGAAGACCAATCACAACAGACTGAGCTGTCTGGCCAATCAGAGCAGAGTAGCTTGTGGAAAGGAGGTATTTAGACAGATTGATCTGACGAGTCGTTTGAGAAAATGTGGTGATGTGCAAATGTATATTATGAGAAAATGAAACTGTTTTTTGACCTTTGGTGCATGTCAACCTGTTGTAGGAGACTCCAAAACAACATTAGGAAACTTTAAAATGGCATACTAGGGGCACTTTAACAAATAAGACATTATTGTGAAGTGTTACCTAAACTAAAAACAAAAACTTTCCATGCTAACCATAGTTTCAGATAAAATGGCAATCAGCAGCTAATAAACACTATATCATTATTTATCACACTTTTTGTTTTTTGAATCACCTAAAAATAACAAGCAACAGCAACTATGACACTTTGGTGGAAACAATGGTTACCATGGTGAATTTCTGAAGGGGAAGAAAGGCTAATAATCTGTTATGACTTTTTCTTCTTTTCTTATTAAGCTAATAAGTAAAAAAAAGAAAAAGCGATATTATATAAAAGGGAATTTCATAACAATCTAATAAATGAGTGTGTGTCTCTTTAAATGAGCAACATTTCTTACTGTGATGGAAGTAATAATTCAGATCTCAGTCAGACTGCACTGCATACATATCACCGAGATGAAAGGCAGATAGGACGTGGGATCTGATTCATTGATATAGCTGGTCTCCAGATACCCGTTCAGGGTCTCCTGGCAGGTTTGTGTCCGACAGCTCGACTCCCGTCAGTAGTTCACGGCTGTGATAAATCAATGATACGCAGGGATGCAACTGAGGCCGGTCCCTCTTAAACACTCATTTAAATTCGCAATCATGACTCCAATCTGTGCGGGAGGGAGAAGAGAGCGACTCATTACGAAGGCCAGACTGGGGAAAGGAAACCGGCCACACTGGTGCTTATACGCCTTTAACCTGACCGCTCATTAATGGGACGGAGAAAGAAAAGGCTGGCATTAACATGGATGAGGTTTTCTTAATGGCCCGATCCCTCAAACACACAGTGCTTAAACACATGTGCAAGGAGATTTACAGCCTAGGCCCTAGCACATATAATACATAGAATCTTCTTTCACCCAAAATTGAAAAGGAAAAAATGCAAAGAAGAAAAATTACATGGACCCTTTTCACATTTCCGGGTTTGTCAGAAGCGGAAGTCATCATATAGTTGGGTAAAATGCTGGTGAACTGAAACTACAACAAATATATTTTTTTTGCGTTCACATTTGCTCAGATAACAAAAGAAAAAAAATCTATGATAGCGTTTCTATGAGTTCACAAAAAAATGGAGAGATTGATTATGTTGGTCAGAAGAGAGAAAGATGTCAAATTTGCCGTTGCATTAGAAACACTCGCAAAGCAAACTAACTTATAAACTAGTTTTCTGAAATTGAATGCCAAGGTAATGAAACACAATGTATTTTGTTATAAATTTACATTACATTTTTTAATAATGAAAATATAAGATTTAAAGATTTAAAATGTTAAAAACTGTGGAAACGCATCATCACAGTCTGTGAAAAAGTATATATCAATTAAAATGTAAAGAATTTATACATCCTGGTAGTATTTGTTCTCTATTTAATGTGCTAGTGCTACAATGCAAATTTATTTATAATTTTTTTTAAATCATGGTGACTGTAATACAGCATGGAGAATCTTTAATGATAATACGGAGAATTACAAACTAAAAAATAAAACATTAAAATGTATGATAATGAGAATTGGGAAATTTGACCAGATCGGAGTTCAGGTGCAGGTCAGCATTAGAGTCGTGATTTGTGTCTTGAGAGAGGAACAGGTTTGTCCTGACTCTTGGGACTGTATTGGGACTCTATTGGACATGAGGATTTATGAGCTGTTCGTGCACATTTTGAAGAGAGAGGCCATTAAAAGAGCTTTTAAGACTGCACAGCACTGCTGTGCCTTTTTTAATTCTCTATCGGTTGTACACTCGATAGTGCAGTGCATTGTGGGATTGAATGAGTGCATTCGTTAAGATGTATTATGGATTTGGACACCACTACAAACGGCTGTCCCCTCAAATAGTGCCCTATTAAAGGGTATAGGGGGCGATTTCGGACACAATCGTGGTCAGTCAATGCTGGTGATGAGGGCTAGATGAGTTCCAGGCGTGTGTGGTTATGTGCCAGGGAGAATAATGGGAAATGCAGTCTTTGACACTAACATAATGATATTTACACATTTCTATGTGTGGCTCAAAGGAATAGTGCACTTCAAAATGAAAATTCTGTCAACATTGACTCACCCTGAAGTTGTTTCAAATCAATTTCTTTTTTCTGCTGAACACAAAAGAAGATATTTTGAAGAATGTCGGTAACCAGACAGTTGATGAGACCCACTGACTTCCATAGTATTTTTTCCTACTATGGAAGTCAATGGGGTCCATCAACTGTCTGGTTACCGACATTCTTCAAAATATCTTCTTTTGTGTTCAGCAGAAGAAAGAAATTCATACAGGTTTGAAACAACTTGAGGGAGAGTAAATGATGACAGAATTTTCATTTTGAAGTGAACTATTCCTTTAAATGTCAAAATACAAGTATAATGAGTTCTGTTCACTTCTTCACCAACCTCTAAAAACAAACGGTTAGTACATGATTCAACACCAGCCTCAGTCACTCTATTTCACAATTACTATTTAAACAAGTAATAAAAACTCAGTGAGTGTTTTAGCGCAATTTTCTGACGTCATGGGATCACAACACTAAGAGATAGTAAATCTTTTTATGTTTTTTTTTTTTTTTTTTTTTTTTTTGTGTGCGTTCCCGAGATTAGACCTTCCTTAACATAATGCCGAAAACCCGAAGTCTCTAGGTGGTCTGGTTGAGGAGGAGATAGAAGTGCAAGATTGGTGCGCACAGACAGAACAGAAATCATGAGTTAACAATCGCAATTTTGTCCGTAGGAAAATTGCGCTAAAAAATGACTAGACAAAAACACAGAAAGCCCTTTGTTCATTAGCAACTTCAATCTTCCACTGGCCAAGAACAAACATTTGCTGTTAGGTCTAAATGTTGAGGAAAGTACAATGTTAGGAAAAAGAAATCCATTTCCCCGAACCAGAAATTTAGAAAAGATTTCATCACACATCAATTGCAAATTTTATGTAAATTACTTTTCATTGTGGAAAGGTGATTCTGTCTGTGTGTATTTACTCTTTATTCAATGACTCATCTGCATGATAATACTTTACTTTGAATTTTCAAATATAACCCTAAACTGTTCATTTAATATGGAAAGTCTTTATACAAAAATCAGTATGACTGCGCTAAACTAAATGGTCTTATTTTAATGCTTGCAAAATTTTGGCTTTGAGTTTATACAATGTTAATACAAATCTAATATTTATATACATCTACACAAATTGTGAATTGGCATTCCCTTGCATCATAATATGCTTGATTCTCTCATTTTTGTATGACTTTTGTAAGCCCAAGAGACATGATCCTATTTCCATATTCTTTAGATTCCCAGACGTCTCAATAGCCCTGAACTAAACACGATGATCAAAGACAGGTCTGCTCCTCATCTCATTTCAAAAGTTTTCAGCAATAAAAAAAAACACTCTCATTAAAAGAGAGATGTGCAGGAAGAAGGAGTAAAGGGGAGGTAACAGACCTAATCAATCCAAACACAGCGGCTCGCATTGAGGCCGATGCAAATTTCCCAATTTCAAGTAATCCATGGTGGAATTACTTGAAGAAAAGGCTTCACAGCGTGATTTATGCACCTCCTCCTCCATATTCCACCCTGTTCCCAGTCCTCTCTCCAGTATTTACTCCATTTCTCCATCAGAGTCTCCCGAGCTCATCAGAATAAATAAAGGAGTGCTTAACATTTGCCATAAAGACAGCCGTTCCCACGCATATACACACTCTCATTAAGTACTGCACAAACAGACCTTAACTTTCATGAAGGAGTGTATTATATTTATATATATAATTTATTCTTTTAGACAACTTTATAAAAGTAAGCTTTCTCACATACATGTATAAAGTTGCATGCGCTGTCTAGTGTTCACTCATATTAAACAGGATAAGTAAATGTCATCTGCGTGACGAAGTTCTAGAGGTCTACAGAGCAACTTAAAGAGGCCTTATTATGCTCTTTTACAAAGTCTTGATTTTGTTTTTGGGGTCTACTAGAATGACCAAAAAACACTTTATTTTTTCAGATATTTTACATTGATGCAAGCTTGCAGCACCTCTCTTCCCAGTCTGTCAGGAACACACTGTTTAGTTCCTCCAAGACTACAAGAGTTTTCAAATTTGAACCGATTGTGAAATCTGGTTACATCACACACATAAGGACAATCTTCAGTTGGGTTCCTCTGGATGATGCATTATCATGTTTACCGTTATTACCTTGTCAATTCACTATAAAAGAGCCATGTTTGCAGTCGTGCCACCCTGAAATTTGAGAATACACAAATTGCTAGACAAAAGTTTTTCAATTATCTCAACAGCTTTAAAACTACTGATATTTATAAAATTAGTTTACTGTAGATGAAAGGTTTCAAACCTAAATGATGCTATAGTATTTAGTTTTTAATTTTTTTTATTATCAAGACACCATTTTAAATAGTTTTCTTAGTCTGTTTACGTTCGGACAGTTGGGGGTTTAAGATAACAAAACATAAAAAAAATGTGCTATTTAAATGTACTAAAACTTAATTCAAACTAAACAGGTTTTGTAGAATAAAGTGATATAGGTCGTGAATTTATCAGATAATTTTAAAACTAAATAATGCACTTAGACCCTCATGCATTCCCTGGGAATCAAACTAATGAATATTAACTCTAAAAAATCTTCAATGCATTTTGACTGTATAACTTCTTTAAAACATGAGTAACATGTAACTTGTGAAATTACAGTTTTAAAGTAGCTAACTGTCTTCCGGCTCATCAAGTAGTTGACTAGCACAGAGGCCCGGAGAGACATTGGCCTTTATGCAGATGCATGTTGACGCTCATTAGCATAGCAAATAAGCCTTGCTAATTATCTCTACAGCTGAGAGCAGCACTCAGCTTGAAAAGGGCAGAGAGAGAGGTGGCCCGGGTACATAAGCAAAATTAATAGCCATCCACTCCACGCTAAAAAAGTTTAAGATGTGACGACTGCTGAGCGTTGCAAAGATGGGATGAGAATCAAATGACCTCAGAATATACATATAAATTATAAATTCACCATAAAACATATTTTATTTATATATATTTTTCAATATATGTTATAGTTATATATTATTGAACAAAAATTTGATATCTACAAAATTACATATATAGATAGAGACATACATATATACATTAACGTTCAAAAGTTTGTGGTCGCTAAGATTTTTTTCATATTTTAGAAAGAAATCTCTAATGGTCATAAAGGCTGCATTTATCAATATTGAGAAATATTATTACAATTTCAAATAACTGTTTTTATTTTATTATATTTAAAAATGTAATTTATTCCTGATTTTACTCCATTCTTCAGTGTCACATGATCCTTCAGAAACCATTCAAATATGCAGATTTTCTGTTCAAGAAACATTTCTTCTTATTATCAATGTTGAAAACAGTTGTGCTGCTTATATTTGTGTGTGTATAAATATGAACATGCATGTAAAACAATTGCAGAGATTAAACCGATTCTTATTTCATCATAATTCACCCCCCGACCATTCAAAAAAACTCTCTAATATCTATTGAAATTTGAAAAGGTCCTCGAAAAACATTGAAACTGACACACTTCTCTTATTCAGCCAAGTGGGGATGGATATTAGCCAATGCCGATACTGTCGAACACTGGTTGATGAATCAGGCTGACCGATATACAGTATCTGTCTACCACAAACACTGACATAGAATATGGATAATACATAAAAATAGAGACAGATAAAACTAAATTGAAATCATATTCAACAGATTACAATGCCAAATGATTCTAAAAAATCCTATCAGTTACAATTCAATCACAAAGGCGGAATCAGATGACATGCAAATCAAACAACCCTAATTTCATCATCTCCTGCTTCTCCGTTCCAGCCGTTTTTCGCCTTCAAACCTGCCAGATATAATAGAACAGCTGCCAAGCATTTCACGCTTCTAACGCCTTTCAAAAATATCTCCTCACACACAAACACACACACACGATACAATACAGGAGCCGGCAAGTAGAAAGAATGCTGCACAGTGCAAATGACACCATGAATGATGAGCAGGGAGAAAATAACATTCATGTTAGCTCTTTATGAGACGACTAAAGGATAGACACATTCTCACAGTCTCCATAATACAGATTCTTCTCATATGCTAGATGCACATTTGAATGGTGAGAGAATTCCTCTGTCCGGTCTCATTAAAAAGCCATCATTAGGAATTCTGAAAGTGCGTGTGCGTTTGAGCATGAGTGTCTCAGTGTGTGAGGGTCATAGGTTAATGTGAGCTGTCAAAAGGTCTGTAATTATGAGGAAGAAACATGGTGAGCTCGGGTACATGCCCACTTCTGTCCCTCGAGACGACGAACATTTTTCCAGAGCGTCAAAAAGAGCCCATTCCTGAAGAGCAACATAATTTCAGACTCCAAACAACCTGTCCCTGGGCTCTCGAATATAAAAGTTCTTCAATAAAAGATTAGTAGATGATTCTTGAGTTTTATCTTGGGGTTTTTAATTAACACAAGCAGATTTGGAGTCGTGATATGGCAGCATTAGTCTTGAGACCTTTCGAGACCACATAAACGTGGCCTTGGTCTGGATCTCATTAGGTGGTGTTTGGGTCTCAGGTTATGGGATATATATACACTTTTATTCTGCAAGGATGTATTAAAATGCAAATAAAAAGTCAAAGTGAAGACATTTCTATTTCAAATAAATGCAGTTGCATTCATCAAAGAATCCCCAAAAAATGTATCATGGCTTCTACAAAAATATGAAGCAGCACAACCGTTTTCAACACCGTTAATAATAAGAAATATTTCTTGAGCAGCAAAAAAGCATATGATTTTTGGAGGATCATGTGACACTGAAGAATGAAAGTAATCATGCTGAAAAATCATTACTTCGCCATCACAGAAATAAATACATTGTAAAATCTATTACAACAGAAACACTTACTTAAAATTGTAATAATATTTCACAATATTGCTGTTTTTACTGTATTTTGAATTTTGTATTTTGACTGTATGCTTAAAGAAAGTACATTCTGATTTCATGTTGACTTCATTCTCCTATTAACAGCCATGTCTTCAATAATTTCTTAATTGACAGTTCAGGTTTTCTCCAATTTATCATTAAAACTGTCAATTTAGGACCATGACAGTGCCTCACAAAGACACATTCATAATCAATCTGCATACATGCTGCACACAAGCTAAGCATCTTTCATTCGTCGTGATCGTATCAAATCAACAGAAAATCCAAATCCATTGTGACTGAAATAGGAAGTTGGAGTAAAACTTATTAATATACTACCTGTTCTAGTAACTGTTTCCTCTTTTTATGATTCAGCTAAACAGCTGTTCTAATGAGATATCTGTAGCACCACACGTCATTTATTAAGGTAGGAATTGAAAACACAGCATTTCTCAATCAGCTTATGCAAATATGTAAATACGGCCATAAAACAATTGTGGTTAGAATGTCCTGCAACTGGTGATGAAACAAACCATTATGAGCCACTAAGACTTTATATAGAAAGTACTCCTCAACAATAGCAGTGAAACAATGTGGGTTTGACAGACAAGCTCATTAGCCGTTTCAAATAATGCATTATGAAAACCTTCATAAATTGTGGAAAGGTTGTTTTGGAGAGACTTTAGGCCCATTCACACCAAAGACGATAACGATAATGATAAAGATATAGTTCTAAAAATTGTTCTAAATATAAAAGAATAGCAAAGGCCACACAACAAATATAACAATAATGGCACAGAGAAACAATATCTTTGGAATCACTTTCAGAATGATTTTTTTCAAGCTGATGAGCGATAAAAACATTGACAACCAATCAGAATCCACCCTGCTTTAAAGGGGTGGTATAATGCTCTTTTCACAAGATGTAAAATAAGAGTGTGAATGTGAAGTTTTAGCTCAAAATACCCCACAGATATTTTTATATAGCATAATAAAATTGTCACTTTTTGAGGGTGAGCAAAAATGCACCGTTTTTGTGTCTATCCCTTTAAATGCAAATGAGCAGCTGCTCCCGGCACAGAGGGCGGAGCTTCAACAGCTTGTGTCCTGAAAAATTCAAAAACCTCTTTGTTTATGTTTAAATTTATGTAGCTGATGTGGAGTTAACTATCTTCTAATCATTGATTAGCATATTCTGTCATGATAATCTATTCATCGCGTTCCCGGGGGCGGGGTTTATGTAAATTTTAGGGTTAGTGATGTCACTAACCCGGGAGGAATGTTATGTAGTCCATACCAGCCGTTTGTTGTAGTCCTTAAAAAGCAATTTCTTTAAAAGAAAATATCTCCCTTTGCTTTGAACTTTGAGCGTTGTAACTTTGCGAATGTTGTTTATGCTCAAACAGCAACATTACACACTAAGTAAAGTTAAAAAAGTGAAATCATAATCAACCACCCCTTTAAAAAGAAATGTGGGTGTTTATTTTGACACCAATCTTACCTTTGAATATCATGTTAAGAAGTTGGCTCAGTCTTTATCAGGCAAGGCGGTTTTTAAGTTTTAATGATATAGAGAAGCTTATTCATGCTTTTATTTCATCCTCAGTCTTGATTATTGTAATGCCTTGTTTTCTTCTTTAAATCATCATACTTTATCGCGTTTACAATTAGTACAGAATGCTGCGGCCAGACTATTGACACGGACAAAGTTATTTAATCATATTACACCTGTTTTAGCTTCTTTACATTACATACAGCTATCTGTTCATTTTAGGATTGATTTTAAGATTTTATTGGTGACATACAAAGCATTAAATGGTTTGGTGCCTGAGCTTTTGACCTTACAAAAACAGTGAGATGTCTTAGATCTTCTTTAAACAAATTGCTGGCTGTTCTGTTTCTGTTTTTAAATGTCGTTAGTGATGTCTTTTTGTGTATTTTGAGGTTTGATATTTTATATTTATATTACATTTTGCTTGTTCATACATTGTGTACAGCTATTCATGAATGTATTCTTAATGATTGTGTTCTTATATTGTGTAAAGCATTTTGTACATTGCATTTTTGTAAAGTGCTATATAAATACATTTCACTTACTTTTAACTGTTCAGACAGCAAAAGTCATTTTGCATCCACTATTTCCACACAAACGCCCAACATCTACACCAAATGGTCTCACCGTTGACCTGAGCCTGAGGCTAAAATGTAGTAGATCTGGATTCACAACTGATGAGCTGATTAGCTGACTAACTCTTATTTACAAACAAATTCCAGTGCTGGCCATAAATTAAAATCCAACAATAGGCCTTGACAATGAGATATGCTTGGACTTTTTGAAATGCCATGCATGTTCACGCCTAAATGTATTGCTTCATAAGGCGGGTTAATTATACAACACGATGACCTCCTTGCGCAAACATATCAGTGCCTGTTCACAAACTATCCTCTGCATGAAATCAGCAAAGTCTCAAATGAACAATATAAGTCCCAAATCAGGTCTAGTGGAGGTATCGGAATAGCTTTGTCCTGATTGGATTTCCCTATTTGCTGGCATTCTCAGCGTCCAGGCCCTTATTAAAGGGGCATGGAAAGGGTCTGGATCACATCAGAGCACGGGGACTGGTAATCACTGATCTAATGCCATTTAATCCAGTTTACTGATCTAAGCTAGGAAGTAATGTCTCTCTATTCTTCTATTTCTTTCTTTCTCACAAGACAACACAAGGCACTTGAGCATCATGAAACCTCATACGTTAGTTACACTCTAAAATTATTATTCATGCACACAAAAACAGCGTCTTTGAGAGTCTAGAGACAGTTGCTTTCAGATTATTCCAAAATAGTTTGCCACTAACATTTTCCTGGACTAATTACATGATTCTCTAATAAGTAAAACAAAATACACAAATACAGTTTGAATCAGTGTTATTTTAGTATCATTGATGTACTATTACATTTTTTTTAAGTAAATTTATTTCAGCTAGTTTCCTAGATATAATTTCTTGTTTTCATTTAGTTTATCTTAAAGTAGTTTAACAAAAAATAATGTATGGTATTAGTTTTAATTTTAGCTAACCCTGGTTTGAATTTCTCAGAACTGCTGTTTTATTAGTGTTTCATTAATAGTTTCCAATATGAAAGAAATGCAAGTATATTTTAAGGGTTGTATATATATATATATATTATATATATATATTATATATATATATATATATTATATATATATATATATATATATATATATATATATATATATATATATATATAAAACAATCCCAGAATGCATTGCACTAAGCTTGATTTTTATTCAGATGGAGGAATTGCATATATTTACAATTTTTTTTATTAAATGAAATAAATATATATATATATATATATATATATATATATATATATATATATATATATATATATATATATATATGCTGATTAATTCATTAATCAGTGCATTCTGGGATTGTAACTGTGAGGGATTACATGAGCATTGAGCGATACATTTTAGAAGGGAAGCCTAATTTTGCTTCCTAACTTTTGGCTTTTGCATCAAAAACATGTTTACGATGCATTAAAATGCTGTCTACGTATGCAACTCGCTTGATTTTGCTGAGCTAGAGACAAACATGTGGCAAATCAACATTTAAAATGCACTATGACTCACTTGGGTGTCTGTGCGTCATCTATTCTGTTCCCCAGCTGGAACTCGTGGGATTTGCTGCGGTGCAGAGCCGTGAACCCCGGCAGAAGGTGGATGAGCTTCCGGCTGGCGGGCGGTGGGGTTCCGGGGGCCTTCAGTTTATTCCTGCGCCTGACCTGCGGCGTCCCTGGAGGGGTCATGGTGTTCACTACTAAGGGAGTCCGCGGAGGGGTGTGGGCAAAGTGCCTCTGTCTGGGGGAAGGAGGGAGAGAGTGATGTCCCGTATCCAGAGGCGAGGGGAAGAGGCCGGAGTGAGGGTCTACGGTCAGCCGGTCTGAATGCAGGTGAGGGGAGTAAAAGGGGGGTGCCAGGGCCTGGGGGCTCTGGCACAAGTGCTGGCTATAGCGCGAGTGCAATTTGGGGCTCTGGGAGAGCTGGAGACGGACCCACTGACTGGGGTCCGACGGCCCCACTGGGGTATTCTCTTTACCCGACTCAGACGTGGGCCACTGAATGGACCAGTCCTGCTTGGATCCTGTGGACACACAGTGTGAGAGGTGGAGGTTTGTACTGGCCAGAATAAAGAGGTACAGGTAAGTTAGAGAAGAAACACTGGAGAAGAAGAAATGAGATAAGATGAGAAGTAATAAGAAAAGAAGAGATGAGAAGTAAACAGGTGATGAAATAATAAGAAGAGAAGGGACGAGGTTAAATGAGGTTACATGAGATGACAAGAGAAGAAAAAATGAAGATGAGATGAGACAAAATTAGACACGTATAGTGGTTGTTGTTTTTTCTATGCCTAAAGCCGATATCTTAGAGAACAAAGTGAATCAACACAAATGAAAATTTATTTTACATAATATTTAATAAAAAATGAATCAATTTGAACATAAATTAAACTTAATTTAATAAATCTGTAAAATAAATATTTATTTATTTACAATTTATTAACATATTTATGAAAATAATATGAATTAATTTGAAAATGAATCATTTTGAACAAATAAATTGAACTTAATAAAAACAAATATGTAAAATTAATATTTACTTTACATAATCTTTACTAAAATAATTTGAAAATGAATCATTTTGAACAAATGAATTTGAATAAATTTGAGTCAACTAAATTGACAAAAAATAAATCTGTAAAGTGAATATTTATTTTTACATCATATTTACTAATATATTATTTGACAATTAAAAAAAATATATTGAACAAATAAACTTGATAAAAACAATGAATATTTATTTTACATTATATTTACTAAAATAATTAATTTGAAAATTAATCAGTTTCAACCAATAAACTGAACTTGATAAAAAAAAATCTGTAATATATATATATATATATATATATATATATATATATATATATATTACATAATATGTACTCAAAATAATTTGAATTAATTTGATAAAAAAGATATACAGTATTTACCAAAATAACTTGTAATAATTTGAAAATTAATACATTTTTAAAAAGACTTAAAACAGATTCTGTAATCCTTAATCAGTCAAACAGAAAGAGATTAGATGAGACAGCTGAGATGACAGAAGAGAAGAGAAGAGAAGAGAAGAGAAGAGAAGAGAAGAGAAGAGAAGAGAAGAGAAGAGAAGAGAAGAGAAGAGAAGAGAAGAGAAGAGAAGAGAAGAGAAGAGAAGAGAAGATGAGTTTGATACCAAGTGCCAGATGAAGGATGTCAACAGTGAAGAGACTCAGACTGCATCTATCATGACAAACAGACAGAAAGATGAAAGGACACGTGTGATTGAGAGCAAAGTGATTCTGAAATGTCTGAATGTAATGAGTACTGAAGTTGACTGATACGCAAACACTACTATGACAAAAGACACATTTGAGAAAGAGAAACTGACAGTGCCTCACCTCCATTACTGTGTAACTGGTCCTCCTCAAGTTGTTCTTGAAAAACAAAAACAATGCAAATTCATTAATACATATTTAAATGCAATTCAATACATATTCATTTGATTTCTCTATGGCCCTTATCTTAAAACAATACTAAAGCAATTAAGAAATGATCCCATCTGAGAGTATCATTTACGTATCATTAATTAGATTCAGGTATATTTGTCTTTGGACTATCATTAATTATTATGTTAAGAGCAAATTAATCTTCTATTTAACCCTCTTTGAATCTTAGAGCAAATCCCATTCATAATAGAATCACCAACACCATTAATATAGAAGAACAAAAGATGACACAAACACAAAGCTCACAGTGAACTTTATCTATTAGTGATCCACCTTTTGTTCCAGAGGATGACCATCATCCATCATGTCCTGTTTTTCACAATCTCTCTAGCTTTCTCCTTCTCTCTTTCCTTCTCTCAAAAATAATTTGGTGTTGACGTAAATGTCAGCGCATTGACGTTAAACTCTACATTACAGCGAACAAACAGAAAACATTAAAGATGTCTAAAGATGTCTTTTCGGGCTTACCCATTTTCTGAGCATATGTATTTTCAGGAGACGGAAAAGTAAGTGAGCTGAGGAAAATGTTTCCAACTCTGGGAGAGCAGCAAGGCTGCTGTGATTTGATTGATGGTGCCTTTATTTAGCATAGCTGAACGACAGGAAGATGGATGGAAACCCATACGATGAAATGTGCTCCAGAACATCAACTCTTTTTCAAACTCGCCTAACAGGTTAATTGTAAAAGTGGTTAAATTTTTCATTCAAGTAAATTGCTTTAATTCTGCACCTTATTAAATTATGTGTTCCCAAAATGCATGTTAACTTTGCTGCAATTTCATTGGGCTCTACAAATATTGGCACCCTTTGATTCAAAATATTCACAAAAGTCTAATCTGTAATTAAAGTCAAATAGTGGAAAGAAAGAAATTCGGTAACACTTTACTTAAAGCCTTTATGTATTATAAAAGTATTTTAATGCATTCATTGTGGCATGTGATGCACCTTAAAATGCATTGGATAGTCTCATGAATAATTGTAATCACAGTTTTGATACATTATATAACACACCTTAAGTTATCAATTAAATAATCAATTAAAAAAGACTTAAACCAGATTCTATAATCCTTATTAGGTCAATTTTTGGTTACAATTATTTACGAAAATATATAATGCATTATAACGTACATTATAAATACCTTTTTAATGCATTATACATAGAGGCATTAAGTAAAGTGTTACCAGATTCTTATTATATATTATTTTTCTGAAATATATGTCATTTAGAATTGCAAAATCTGTGTGAGAAATCTTTCACTCTCACATGAAATACCAGATCGTATGGTTTCCTACAGAAATGACTATTTTATCCATGAAAATTCCCTGAACAACAGACACATGATATGACTACACCTTTAGGCTTCAATTTTATTTAGTTAAAATTTGTAACTCTGATTTCAACTATTACATTTTTCTTGAAGTGTGGATTTTTTTGCCTACATTTTATTAATATAGAACACGGTCAGGTAATATCACAAGCCGGATTTGAATGCATGCCGCTCACATGGGCATCACAGATGTCAGGGTAAATGAAGTAAACTTTAGGTCACATTGCAAAACTATATCTTCACAAAGTTATGGTTTACAAATAAAACTTTCTGGGGAAAAAAAAAGAGAGAAATGTCAAAAATGGTCAGTTTCCGTCAAAGATTGTTAATCAGTAATTGCTTTGAACCCACAATCCACCAACTCCACACACAAACATCATTACAGGAGCTTCCCTCTTGTGGTTTCTACCTGGGCCGCGGCTCAGCGGTCACAGTTCACTGTGCACAAATGAATCCAAGGGCTCTTAACAACCCCCCAACCCCCCTACAAGACACGCTCGCTCTAGGGGACACACTCCCACTCTTTGAGCATGATGGGAGATAAGTGTTTGCTACTCCTAAGGAGGGGTCCAGTGGGCACAGCTGAAGGACACTTCTCACAGTCCACCCCATGGCCTGGAAGATGCTCAAATGAGCATTTTTAATTACAGCAAAGAGATGACAAACAAGCTACTCGAAGTTTCAAAGTTTCAGGCATGGACACCACTTGACCCGCTGGGAGATGTGTGACGTTTGCCATGTCTAGTTGCGTGCGCGATTGAGGAATCAATGACCAGCTACTCAGCTGACAAGGACTAATACTTAGCATAGCCTCGAAGGATCATTAAACAACATCCTTCTCCTTCTTTCAGGTGATTTCTAAGGAGTGACAAACAAACAACCCTAAATGTGTAGTTCATTTTAAAAGTGTGACATTGACCAGAAATGACAATATATGGACTTAGAATGAAGATGAAGACATTGGGCCAGATTTACTAAACAGGGCAAATTAGCGTGCAGCCGCAATCAAAAAAAAAAAGGCCATCTACTATCTTCTTACAATGCGCAAATTCAGTGCCATGTCAGGCGCAAAATGGGTTGAACTTGCCTTTTTTGGGGTGGTAAATAATGGCGCAAATACCAGATAATTGACTACTGGAAACCTTAGTAAATCACCTTGCATGATTCATTAAAATACTCTCTTCCCATTCATTTTGCGTCTGAACGGGAAACTCCTACAAAATCATATGCAATAAGGTCAGCCAGAAAAATAACTGTGTCCATGCTTTTTAAACAAACTACACCAGGGTCATCACTTGTACACCATGTTTCAAAAGCACTAACCAGATATCCTTTTATGTTTTGCTTTGTGTATACTACTATGTTTGGGGTCAGTGACAAATTAAAAGATTGAGTACAACTATAGGCCAAATATATTTACAAAGTCGTACATTTCTACGTTTCTAAGTCGTACACAAAAAATATATTTCTGATAAGTGCATAAAAAGTAGACTGAAAGTATACTTTCTCATTTTTAGTTTAAAAGAAGGGTAACACTTTAGTTTAGGGTCCAATTCTCACTATTAAAGTTGCTTATTAGCATGCATATTACTAGGATATTGGCTGTTTATTAGTATTTATAAAGCACATAATAATGCCTTATTCTGCATGAGCATATTCTACATCCCTTAATCATATGATACCTAAACTCCTTAGGAGTCTACTGAGGCAAAAGCCATAGTTAATAGTGAGAATTGGACCCTAAACTAAAGTGTGACCAAAATAACTATACTTCAATAAACTTTTTCTTAAGGGTAGTAACACCCTGAAATGAGTACAAAGATTTAAAAAAAACCTGTTTGTTCTCCAAAAAAAGCTGTTATATGTATTTTTCTAAACATCCTCATCTCACCACCCCATGTAGTTTTGTCTGTCGTCAATTTCCGACCTCAAGATTCACCTCTGTCTTGCTACAGAAAGGTGTGAATGAATCTGTCTGTTGTGCAGTCGATTGTGGCAAGAGCTATCAATAATTCCTCAGTGTTTGTTCTCCTGAGATGATGAATGTCTTATTAAAGCAAGCAACAATTGTTAAAGATTTAATCCTACACAATTAATATCACTTGAAGACGTGCATTGCCTCGCAGTTAGTGTTACAAATGTTCTTCCTGATTAAATTCATTGCATTTTTGAGTTACAAATCAACTCCTCTCATGTGCAGAACTTGATGCCACAAGGCTAGAGTGTTCTGGGAGTTTGACAAGATATTGCTAGGAGGTTGCTAATGTGTTTTGAGTGGTTGTTAATATACTGTATGGTCGTTTACAAAGATATGCAAATCTATAGGGTTTTTTTGACTGTTTTTCATCACCCACCAGGTCTAAATCATTGCTTAAAGTGCTAAGAAATCAAGCAGCTCCAGTTGAAATTCCATTGAGGTCTGTAGCACAAACAGTGTGTGACGAGTTACATGACCAAATTGCTTACTCGGGGTTAAAGGTTGGTTCAAATCCCTAATATGAGCCTTATAACACCACTAATGACATAATGTCCAAACTACAGAACATAAAGAAGGAAAGTCAGTCAATAATAATCCATCCAGTAAATCCTAATGAGAACATCTCAACATTTCTGAAACAATACATTTGCAGTCACAACCATTGCCTAGCAACAGTGCCTTATGCAACTGCTACAAAGGGACACATGGATGCTTCTATTAGCATCTCGATTAGCAACGCCATTATCACAAGTCGAAGATACTACCATTAATGTCACAAAACGACTCATGAGAGGTGTCAAGACGACTCCACCCCCCACCCCCACCCGCGGTTTGCCTATACATTATCATTTCCCAATACCGTTAATTAGGTTCTGCTCTAATAATAAAGCAATATGACTTTGACTACATTACACGATGACTATGTATATGACTTAGCAGTGATATTTGTGTCAAGACAAGGCTAATTATAAAGGCTCTCAGCCCTCCAGAGTAGACAGAATCCTGACAGACAGGAAATGACACAAGTATCCAATCAAAAAGACATTTGAAATATTTGGAAATGACTAAGTCTCTCCAACCAAACAAGCTTTTAACCAAGAGGAACTGTTCTTTTATATGTACTTCTTTGTTTTACATGCATATAAAAGGCATTTTACGTGTTACACTTTACAATATCATTCAAAGGTTTGGGGTTAGTAAGATTTTTTTTTTTAAATTAATCAATTTTATTCAGCAAGGATGCATTAAATTGATCAAAAGCGAGAGTAAAACATTTATAATCTTACAAAAGATTAAAAAATTTCAAGTAAATGCTGTTCTTTTGAACGTTCTACTTAAAGTATCCTGATAAAAAATGCCATCACAGTTTCCCCAAAAATATTAAGCAGCACAACAGTTTTAACATTGATATTAATAAGAAATGCAGCAAATCAGCATATTAGAATGATTTCTGAAGGATCATGTGACACTGAGGACTGGAGTAATAATGCTGAAAATTCAGATTTGCATCACAGGAATAAATTACATTTTAAAATATATTCAAATAGAAAACAGCTATTTTACATTGTAATAATTATTTCAGAATATTTTACTGTGTGTTTTTTATCAGATAAATACCGTCTTTGTGAATATAAGAGACTTCTTTCAAAAACATTAAAAACTTTGAATGGTATAAAGTAAGCTCTATACTGACAGCTTCTTTTCCTACTTCAAAAATTCAGTCACACTTCAGTTTAGGGTCCAAATCTAAATTATTTATAATTATTACATGGCTTGGTTGAATTCCAATGTAGAATGCGGTCTGTTATTTCTTGTTATACCATGGTCTGGGTGAATACTCGATTCTGATTGGCTGCAGGGTGTCCATTAAAAAGTGATAGAGGACACCTAGTAAATAAACCGTCAGGCGTAACCAGGGAAACCAAGTTATTGTTTGTAAAAACTTTAGATTTCGATTGTAAAACTAATTAAAATATAAACTAATGTTTTAAAAATGTGTTATCTGGCAAGTGACCATGGTATAAGCGGGTTAATGCCCTTCGAGGTGTCCATTGTAAGGTATTAATGGACTTCGGCAGAGGCCTCGCCATCATCCATTAATACCTGACAATGGACACCTCGTCGGGCATTAACCCTTACATAACAGACAGCTGCGAAGTATAACACACCGTTGCCATGAAAAACAAAGCGTTGCTATGGACACGGAACAGACTATTTTCTTTAGCGGAAGCAATACAATCATTTTTAAATCAATAAACTCCTTTTTAAATCAATATTTTGTGTCAAATTATTGATTTATTTGGTAGGTAGCCATGTAATAAGCGGGGTAATGTAGAGCGAGGCGGTTGTTATAGCGAATAACAACCCCTTCAGGCGAATAACAACCCCGTTCAGCCTGTCGGGGTTGTATTTGCTATAACAACCGCCTCGCTCTACATTATCCCTTACTTAGTATAAATCTCGCTTATTAATAGTTAGTAAGGTAGTTGTTAAGTTTAGGTACAATAGGATTAAGGGATGTAGATTGTGGTCATGCAGAATAAGGCATTAATATGCTTTATAAGTACTAATAAACAGCCAATATCCTATGCATGCTAATAAGCAAAGTTAATAGTGAGAATTGGCCCCTAAACTAAAGTGTTACCAAAACTTCTAACAGACTGTTACACTGAAATTCTAAATGGAATTTTTCTGGTAATTTGGAACATCCCATTTTAAGTACATTCCTGGACACACATTTTCTTTTGATTTTATGACATGATGGACAAGTTGAAATGATTGCAAACATCACGGAAAGATGCTGCTGACAGAACTAAAACTGTATTGAATCTTGGATATGAGTTTAAAGCCAGGTATAATGAGAAGTAAAAACATCATGGTTTATATAAATTCTTTTTACCATTTGTAAATTTTTCTTTTACGAAAACAGACACTTTTGGGTGAATATATGTGGCAATGACTTCTGAAAAACAGACTATAACGCTGTTTGAATGACTGCCTTTGTGAGCAATTGAAAACATACATTCCAATTATACACTAATATGGATGATAAGCAGCATTTACAATGAGGAAGCCTGCAGGGGAGGATTGTGGGTAAAACAAGGACACAATTAGAATCCCGAATGTGACTTACCAGCATGCCTACTGACTCAAGATAATACATTTGAACAGAATTACACTCTTTAAGGCATTTATCTTTTCTTACTTTGGTTAATTAACTCTTAAGTGTCTGAGTGTTGCCTCCAGCACTGCCTTCAAATCATATGTGTGGTTGTCTGTTGTATGCAATCTCTCTTCTTCAGTCAAAAATAAAATAAAATAAATGTTTAAATGTCCAAGAGACGCTCAAAGTGAATAAATATCTCTACGAGGTCAGAGGCACCTGTGAATAAAGTAGGGTTTTCTAACTCTTAGTATAGATTAATAACTGCACTAATCATTTATTTAGTGCTTTTGAAAACGCACTATACTCGTCTACAGCAAATACATAAAAGTAAACTAATTTTGTACAATATGGATTTGTCACTGTATGTTGGAAATAACATGGTTTGAACGCCATAATGTTTTTATGCCAGTTATGGCAATTTGGTCAAACAGCTGCTCTGCAGTAATAAAAAAAAAAAACGTTTTATAATGTATAAAATGCCTATTCAAAAGTGAATTCGATGAAGAATTCAAGTTTTGTTCAACAATGGGAGGTCAATTAAATAGCAAGATGAGCAGTATTATACACCTGATCTTTATAAACTGTAGATGTATAAATGCTGACATGCTGAACATGAAATTGGTACACACTATTTAAAGGTCTTGGGAAATGGCTGAGATGTGATTTTGCACTTTCACTATGGTGTATGTCTTTTAAAAGATAAGACAGAAATCCCAAAACAAAAGATAGATGACTGATTCCCTTGCGCTGCTTTGCTCTGCCTACAAGAACCCTGCTTGACAAAATTACTTTTTTTTTCTCTGGAGAGCAGTGAGGTGTGAGGTAAATCACATGGAACACAAAATAAAAGGTTTAATTGAACATCATGCTTTCTTTCATAAACTGAGACTGAATGGTGACCAAAGCTCCATAAAGCATGTTAAAAGTAGCCCATATGACTCATGTACTATATCATATTTAAAGGGGTGGTTCAGGATTTTAGACATCGGACATCATTTCCAAGTTAGCCTGGGTGTTATTTATCAGTGGAGACAGTTTTCAAAAATTTTCACCCAGTCCTCCCAGTTGCATAGTTCGCTGGTGCTAGGCTAGCGCGAGTCAATGGTATCTGCTAGCCTGCCATTAAAAACAGTTTTACCCACTCCACAGTACACCAAAAGCAAATAAATTATAACGCCAGACTATCGATGTAAATGTCTGTTGAGAGAATAAAGTTAGAAATCAAACTACCCTTTCATCGCATTGCAATAGTTATACTTTGTTCCCTGTATTTATTAGCACAGTCTACAGCAACGGCGGAGTGATATTAAGTTACCTAGGCAACCGAGACTACTACTAGCTAGCTAGACGTCCCGACTGTAGTCCGCTTCTGTTCTGTGTTTACTTTTCGGCGCAGTACTAACCGGAGCAAAGTAAAATTCCGCCGCTGCTGAGAAACTAGTTCCTGTAAATGTAATGCGATCATTGAGATGCAAGAGTAGTTTGATTTCTAACATTATTCTCTCAACAGACATTTACATCGATAGTCTGGCGTTATAATTTATTTGCTTTTGGTGTACTGTGGAGTGGGTAAAACTGTTTTTAATGGCAGGCTAGCAGATACCGTTGACTCGCGCTAGCCTAGCACCGGCGAACTATGCAACTGGGAGGACTGGGTGAAAATTTTTGAAAACTGTCTCCACTGATAAATAACACCCAGGCTAACTTGCAAATGAGGTCCGATGTCCAAAATCCTGAACCACCCCTTTAAGTCTTCTAAATCCTAATAATAGCATTATGTGAGGAACAGACCGACATACTGTACAAGTCTTTATTCACTGATAATCTTTCTCGACATCCCTAGTCACCGTTCACTTTCATTGGATAAAAAGCAACTTGGATCACAGAAGAAACAATGTCCCAAGTGGGTTCGTAATGACATGAGAGTGAGTAAATGATGACAGAATTCTCATTTTTAGGTGACCTATTCATTTAAATGAATCAGAATCTGAATAAAGACACAGCAGAGATGAGAACAAGGGGGGTATATAGTGGCAGACGGAGATGGAGAGCGCTAAAGAAAAATAAATCAAGATGAAGAGAGGTGCGATTTCTAAATTACACACCACACTCTCGCGACAGCTGGAATCCCCCGTCGTCCTTGTGTGGCACCTCTGCTGAACCCGTGCTGCGTCCTCAACAAGCTACCAGCATTTCTAAGCCCGTCTTTAAGCTTTAAAACAAAGCAATCCAGCCTGATCTCACTTTCAACAGTGCAATCGGCGGTTAGCGCTGTGTCTGAAACACTATCACAGCGGGAATCCACGTTTCAGAAAATCCAGGCACTCCAGGGCGGCCGCACTAACGCTACTCAAAGCAAATACAGAGTCAATGGAGGAAAGAAATATCCAATGAGAGGGTACCACGAAATTGGTAAAGAGATTCAATTACAACAAACTGCATTAATTTACATTTCATCACTTTTTTTTATCAAGATACCAGCACAATTTGAACCGATAGAGAATAGCCTGTAAACAAACACTCAACTATAAGTTTACCTTTTTTTTAAAAAAGCACTATGAGGCTTGTGCAAAGTAATATGTGTAATATAATTCAACTGCAAAAGAACATGCCAGAATAGTTCTCCTTTGTTTCTATTCTAACATTTACACAACATACTAACAGACTGAAAAAGCTTTGCTGCCCTCTGTTGGTCAACACAGACATTTTTAAGTTTCCCAGAGTTTCCAGTTTTGTCTTTGATCAAAGACGAAGCCTGGGAAATTCATTCAAGAATTTTTTTTTTCAACATTTATAAAAATCGAATGTTTCTTTCAGGTAAAACAATGGAAAATCTCATTATGAAAATAAATGTTTTTCTCTAATATACATTGGCCAGGACTAATGGCACCCTTTCATTTCATACTTTTTACAACCTCCTTTTGCCAAGATAACAGCTTTTGAGTCCTATAATGCCTGATGAGTTTGGAGATCAGAGACCATTCCTCCATACAGAATCCCTCCAGATCCTAATTTCATGTTGATACGCTCTCCTCTTCAGTTTTCTAGGATTCAGGTCAGGGGACTGGAATGGACATGGCAGAAGCAACCACGGCTCATTATAAGATTTCTAGCAGAAGTGGTCAGGTTTTGATTTTGATTTTGGTTGATCTGTTGGTATTTGATAGAATCAACGATGCCACGTCTCTGAACAAGATGTCCAGGACCTCCGGCAGACATATAGGCCCACAACATTAAAAATCGTTCACATGGGTTACTTTTTATCCCCATCTGCACCAAACCCATCTGGTGCGTTTGCTGCCAAAAAACTTTCTTTTTTTTTGTTTAATCTGAACATAGAATCCAGACCCTTTTGAAGTTCCAGTCGTGTCTGGCAACTGAAAATGCTGGAGTTTGTTTTTGAAGGAGAACAGAGGGTTTTTCTTGAAACCCTTCCAAACAACATATGGTTATTAAGGTGCTGTTTGATTAATTTTAATTTTATTTATTTATTTTTTGAGGTTTTCTGACCCAGAGACTTAACTAATCTCTGCAATTCTCCATCTGTGATCCTTGGGGAGTCTTTGGCCACTCAATCTTTCCTCCTCGCCGTGCATTAAGACAATATATTCTCTTCTAAGCAGATTTGTAACAGCTATAGTTGATTGGAACTTCTTAATTATTGCCCTGATGATGGAAAAGGGGATTTTCAATGCTTTAGCCATTTTCTTACAGCCACTTTTTATTTTGTGAAGCTCAATAATGTTTTGCTGTACATCAGATATCATCAGACTATATTCTTTGGTTTAACTCATTGTGATGGATGATTAAGGGAATTTGCCCTTTGTGTTTCCTCATATTCATACTCCAGTAAAACAACAAGTCATGGCTGGAGAATATCAAGTTCCTAGTCACCCTGGTGTGCTAATATACTTCAGAGATATTTTACTCATAAGAATTTCTAGGTGTACTAATAACTGTGGCCAACGTGTTTTGGAGAAAAAAAAAACAACATAATTTGATTCCCTCTCCCACATCCATTAATTTTACTCCAACGAAATGTTATATTTTTGTAAAAAAATATATATATATATAAAAAAAATACACATATATATTAATATATATATATATATATATTAAAGATCAAAAGGATAAACAATGCAGATTTATTTTCACTACCTTCTTTGATCATATTTACCAAGGGTGCCAATAATTCGGACCACATATGTGTATATTATGTGCAAGATGTGGTTTTATAGGCTCCGGTCCTTCAAGTGATTTAGCATCAGTTATCGAGCTCTTCTAAC
Organism: Squalius cephalus; assembly: GCF_949319135.1. Classification (NCBI taxonomy): domain Eukaryota; kingdom Metazoa; phylum Chordata; class Actinopteri; order Cypriniformes; family Leuciscidae; genus Squalius; species Squalius cephalus. The sequence goes on along the minus strand of NC_137126.1, from coordinate 43,448,573 downwards.
TTCACACACTGGTGACATCTTAAACTTTACTGAGATTAGAACATCTGCAGCAGAAACACTTCCTTCAATCAAATCTTTTTCAGGTGAGAGCAGGAACAATCATCTCCAGCTGTGGAGGCAGAGGACAAACACTGCCTTCGCATCTTTCCGTTCATTTAAAGTGTGAGGTTACCTAACACCATTATCAAACTGTGCTGTATTTAGAGAGCATAGTAATGCAATGCTGCCCTCCAGTGGTAGAAACACACACACAACGAATAAGCTCTGAGGTATCATACAGCATGTAAAAACACAGCCCTGAAGCTCACTGCAATAAAAAGCCTCATTTTATTTAAAAACTTTTCTTTTCTTGTTTCAAGCATAAAATATACTGCTGAAAATTTGATTAAATGTTTAATTTGTGTTACTATGGCTAATGATTTTTTTTTTTTAAATATACGCTTCTATAGGGTAACAAATGATTACATTTGTAAAACATTTCTGTGCATGTCGTTTCCAATTATTATTTTTTATCAATAGTAGTAGTAGTAGTGATACTATACTACAGTAGTTTAACTACACTCACCATCCACTTTATTAGGTACACCTGTTTAACTGCTTATTAATAAAAAAGTATCTAATCAGACAAGTCAAGATGAGCTGATAAAGTTCAAACTGAGCATCAGAATAGAGAAGAAAGGTGATTTAAGTGACTTTGAACGTGGCATGGTTGTTGGTGCAAGACGGGCTGGTCTGAGTATTTCAGAAACAGCTGATCTACTGACATTTTCATGCACAACCATCTTTAAGGTTTACGTGGTCCGGAAAAGAGAAAATGACCGGTGAGTGTCAGTTCTGTGAGTGAAAATGCCTTGTTGATGGCAGAGGTCAGAGAAGAATGGCCAGACTGGTTCAGCTGATTGAAAGGCAACAGTAACTCATACAACCACACGTTACAACTAGGCTTGGCGCGATAGTCGGTGTTACCGGTGTTACACGGTGTTCAGTCGCAACACCGGTTGCATCACTTGCCCACCGCAGCACCGCAAAAAAAAAAAAAAAAAATTTTTTTAAAGCAATTACGCAGTATCCGTATTTTCTGTCACCAGTTGACTAGCGTTGTATGATCAAGCTCAACCATTCAAGCGCGACAAAACAAGAGACCGCGCTGTAAGTCCTGCCTATTACACACACACGGAAAAGACGCGCGTCAGTATCGAGTTCTCTTTTCGGCCTTGAACAAAACATAACACACACAAATTATGCCAAAATGTCCGTTTTGTCGAGTGTTCTCATAAGAGCAAATGATTTAAATAATATCATAAATTAATGTAGAGATTTGTGAGAATGGGACGCGTGTCAGATGGAGTGTCATTAATGTTAATCAAAGAACAAAGGTAAGAGAGTAAATTACTCACTCAGACCCGGCGCCAGGAGAATTAGTATACCGGTAGCCTAATAATCATGAATACACTCTCTTGTGTGCATGAATGAATCTTTTAACACATCTCCGGCGAACGGCTTCTTCACGCAAAATAAAAACTCTTCATAAAGCGCAGTGAAATTCATGTGGCGTTTCCTGATGGAACGAGGTTGTTCGTTAACTTCATTTTATACGTGCAATTCACACGAGCTCTAAACGAATGTGAGACTGCTGCGATTAGTCAAACTTTATTAATGAAACAAAATCAGAGGGAATAGTTTCTTTAATGTATTTTTTTCTTTTAGTTTTTTTTTTTACCGGTTGGCCACAACGGTTTTCATAGTTTTCAGTTAGGCTAGTGCGGAGACCAGGGCCGGGTTTCCCGATAACGATGTATCTTGGATCTTAAGAGCGTTCTCTATGTGCAAGGTTACGCTCGTCACACGCCGCAATTCCACGCGCGTTTCCCAAAAATGCACTTAACATGAATGCGCGAGAACGCATTCGTGATACTTAAGAGTCGCTGTCCATTCGCGAAGTGCTGAAATAATAACATGCGTTTTTCATGAATAATAACGAACCCACCATTCAAACATTGTGGTTGAATCCGAAATCGCGCCCTATACACTCAAATAGGGCGTTATTGTTCTCAACATAATCTCAAGCAGTGAAAAATAGAGGACACGGACAACGCGCTGAAAGACAGGACCGAGCAGGTAATATTTAATATGAAACAGTCTCAACTTTCAAATTTGGTCAGTCAAACAAAAATAAAATAGGCCTACCGTTTTTTGGCTCTTTAATGTGTCGTGACAGATTGCCTCAGTTAAAGCCAAGTTCAAATCCACCGAAGTTTATCAATAACTCTTCTGACTGCTTTATCGCACAAAAATGGTGGAATTTGATTGGTCAGATCGCATGTCAATCAAACTCAATACGAATGATGAATTGACGCCATGTAAAAAAAAAAAAAACATCACTCTAACACCCCCCACCCCCACGATGAAACCGGTAATACCGGTGTTGTCACAAGTCGATTAACCGGTGGGAGAATATTATCACCGTCACATCTCTAGTTACAACCAAGGTCTGCAAAAAAGTCTTGAAGCAGACGGGCTAATAGCAGAAGACACACCAGTGCCACTCCTTTCAGCTAAGAACAAGAAACTGAGGCTATACAATTCACACGGTCTCACAGAAACTGGACAATAGAAGACTGGAAAAACGTTGCCTGGTCTGATGAGTCTGGATTTCTGCTGCAACATTCAGATAGCAGGGTCAGAATTTGGCGTAAACAACGTGAAAGCATGGATCCATCCTGCCTTGTATCAACGGTTCAGGCTGCTGGTGGTGTAATGGTGTGGGCCTGTGGGGGATATTTTAATGCGGTGGATAATGCGATAATGCGGTGTGTCACAAAGCTCAAATCATCTCAAACTGGTGTCTTCAATGGCCTCCACAGTCACCAGATCTCAATTCAATAGAGCACCTCTGGGATGTGGTGAACTGGGAGATTCGCATCATGGATGTGCAGCTGATAAATCTGCAGCAACTGGGTGATGCTATCATGACAATATGAACCATAATCTCTGAGGAATGTTTCCAGAGCCTTGGATTTATGCCATGAGGAATTAAGGCAGTTCTGAAGGCAAAAGGGGGGCAAACCCAGTGTTAGCAAGGTGTAGCTAATAAAGTGGCCGTTAAGTGTATTTTAACTTTATTAAAGCGGAATATTTTACTAGTATGTATACATCTATGTTATATATATACTACCATTCAAAAGTTTGGGATCAACTAGATTAAAATAAATTAATTCTTTTATTCAGCAAGAATTCATTAAATTCATCAAAAGTGTAAGTAAACACATATATAATTGTAATTACAGCTACTATCTATTTCAGATTCATCGAAGAATCTTGAAAAATATCAGGGTTTCCACAAAAATATTAAGCAGCACAACTGCTTTCAACGTTGATAATAATAAGAAATGTTTCTTGAGCAGCAAATCAGCATATTAGAATGATTTCTGGAGGATCATGTGACACTGAAGACTGGAGTAATGATGCTGACAATTCAGCTTTGATCACAGGAATAAATGACATTTGAAAATATATATTCAAATAGAAAACGTTTGAATTGTAAAAATATTTCACAATATTGCTGTTTTTACTATATTTTTGGTCAAATAAATGCAGCCTTGTTGAGAATAAGAGACTTCTTTTCAAATTATTTAAAAGACCCCAAGCACAAAGCTCCCTCCCCAGTCCATCCCACCTGTATATAATAAACTAAAATACTAAATAAAAAACTTCACACGAAAACAACCTTCTATATCACTAAACGCATCATATTAAGTAAAATCAGATGCATTATATGGCACTGAGTTACATGAAGATATTTTTACACCCCAGTCCACAATAATGAAACTCAGCATTGTGTTGCCCTCTACTGGATGTTCTCTGGTAGAGCTTTTCTCTCACGCCAGAACTGTGAACAAAACTATGAATACCCCTTCTAATGATCTATATAGATAGATAGATAGATAGATAGATAGATAGATAGATAGATAGATAGATAGAATTTGTGTTATATTAACACATCACCACTACATTTCTAATAGCACTGTCAGTAATTCAGGACTGTGTGAAGGCTATCAGAACAGTCTGGTGAAATTTGCATCCTGTGAACTCACCTGATTTGTGGGCTGATCGTAGACATGTGAGCGAGGCATTGAGCCGAGCACATTCTTCATCACTCGCTCCAAACTTCAGCAGTGCCTCACACACCTGCTCATCCGACATCTCCAATAGAGCCTCGAGAGTCAGCTCACCTGGGGAGATCTCCTACAACAAAGACACGCACACACAACTGATCAGTGATGGAGACGAGTCTGAGACATGGATGGAAGCCACGTGGATTTAGAATACAACTTCCAAAAAATAGTATTTGTTTAAAATACTACACTACTATTCAAAAGTTCAGGGTCAATAAGTTTTCTTAAAGTTAGTACTAAATTAACGTATAAAGTATAAATTAATACTTTTATTCAGTGTGGATGCATTCAGTTGATCAAAAGTGACAGTAAAGACTTTGACATTGTTACAAAAAAAATCTATTTTAAATAAATGCTGTTCTTTTGAACTTTTTAATCATCAAAGTATCCTGAAAAAATGCATCAGAGTTTCCACAAAAATATTAAGCAGCAAAATTGTTGCCAATATTGATAATAAAAAATCCTTGAGCAGCAAATCAGCATATTATAATGATTTCTGAAGGATCATGTGACACTGAAGACTGGAGTAATGATGCTGAAAATTCAGCTTTGATCACAGGAATAAATGACATTTTAAAAAATATATTAAATTAATATTTTAAATTGTAATAATATTTCACAATATTACTGTTTTTACTGTATTTTTATATTAAATAAATTCAGCCTTTGCATTAGAGACTTTGAAAATATGTAATAAAAAAAAAAAAAGGGAAAATCAAAGAGAAATTGCAGAAGAAATATTCAGAGGGCATTTATGGAAAGAATAAACATGTCCATGTAAAAAATAATAAAAAAACATATGATAAAATTATCTTTTGTAAAACTTCAAATAGTACTATTTTTATATGACTTGATCTGAACAATCATTTGAAATAATACCTCTTTTTGAGTAAATTAATAATTAAATTAATTGAAAGGGTTTATAAAACTCATGACATAAGACTTAACTTGGACTCGTCGGCAAATATGTCGGCAACACATACAATTACTAACGCTGTTATCAACAGTAAATTATACTAAACTTATAACCTTGGAGCAACCTGAGGTTAAGTGCTTTTCTTACAGGTTAAAACCTTGACATTAGGGCTGCAACAAACGATTATTTTGATAATCGATTAATCTAACGATTATTAGAACGATTAATCGACTAATCATCGATTATTTCGCCGGCTAATCAGTAAGATTGGAACGATTATTCAGCTTTTTCAATTAGTTAAAACACTGAGTTATACATATTCTAACTAATATATATATAAAAAAATCACTTCAGCTTTTGAAATGTTTTTTTTTTTAATGATCTTTGAGTCAACTAAACAGGTCATTCTCTTTAAGTTTTCAGATTTCTGTCCAACTCAAATCACACACAAATGCTCTAAGCATTGGTTAAATATTCTGTTCTCTTTCAATAGAAAAAAATAAACAAAATAATAATCAGCTGCATTACAGACAAACTTAAACTGCAAACAATTATTATAAGAATAAAATAAAATAAAAAAATTGACATGACAATTGAGCTGACAGAGACATTCTCATTCACCTTTTAATTTACAGTATAAAAAATTAACTGACATGATATTCTTCATAACATCTCATTTTGTAAGTCTTCATGAATATGGAACAAAATACAGGCAAGTGATAAGACTGTAATACCTAATAATAAAAACAGCCCTGACTACTAAGCTCGATCAAGCTTTATTCTATGCAAAAATAAATCATCACATTACTGTAATTATATTATTATTGTTAATATTATTGCTATTATTAGTAGTATTGCATTCTCTAATACAGAGATTTACTGCTAGATATTTAGCTCCAGCTGGAGAACATTCACCTATACCTCTCACTGGCTCGTCTTGTGCCGGGGTGTTTCCTCTTTAAGTGCTTTAACATGCATGTTGTGCTCCCGTGAAAAGCAAGTTACGCCTTGCATGTGTTGCACACGACAGCATTCTTGGTTTGAAGTTTTGTGAAACTTTCACACACCTTGCTAGTTCGGATTCGTTTGCACTCCGTCATAATTCGCGCTGTTTTCTTCTACCGCAATAGCATTTGTAACGGCTGCATTACACTCTAGCGCTACAGCGTCGTAGCGGTCAAATCGCGATATTGCAGGCCCTTACATTAGGTCACGTGAGATCAAACGACTACTCGACAACAAAGATATTTGTCGACAATTTTTTATTGTCGACGTTGTCGACAATGTCGACTAATCGTTTCAGCCCTACTTGACATACATTCAAATTCAAATATTAAACACTCAACTTCAGCATCTTGAATACACATTTATTTTCTTGGGAGATGTGTAAAATAAATATGACATCAGTTTAGCTTTTAATTCATACAAATGTACTCTTCTCATGGCCTTGGTTCCGGAAGTATTTTTCCCCATTCACTTTTTCCATTGGGATCTTTAATAAGTCTGTTAAAGAGTTATAAGCCATAAACCAAACCAACCAGCTACGAGCTGAATCAAAGCATTAAAAACTTTAACTTGAATCAAAAAGTATTTGAAATCGGACAAAATTGCAAATGTACAAGACTGTGCACTCAACGGCTTTAATGAGGGAAAGAGCTACAATCCCATGAAGCACTTCGAATGATATAATATAAAACTATTGATTTAAAGATGTAGATTATATATACAGAGACAAATAAATTGAAATTATGTGGGCTAAAGTCTTAAAAAAAAACAGCGGAGCAAACAAAAAAACAACTCGTAGCTCACAGTAGGTTGGTCTTTAAATGTTTATAAGTTACTGTTCAAAATCAGTTCCCCTATGGAGAAAAATTTATATGATATTGGAATAGGATAAATGAATATGAATATATAATTCATATATAACCGATTGTTGCATTCTATATAGTTGCAATTCCTTCTCCACATCAGCAGGGGGCTTCAGCACATTGGACAGCACCAACACTTCAGCACTGAGGACAGCGGCACAGGAGAAAAACCTCAAGGCCTTCAGAGTATCTTCTGTTAGAGACCTTCTGTTTACACTGTTTCTTCCCATTAGATGGGAAATATTTAGAAATATAATGCATGGGGAGGCTCAGAATGAGCTACTTCCCCCAAAGATCCTTCATAAAGATGTTCTCACTGGCCAACTGACACATTTACATATAATTATACACATCTCTCCACACACTCATGTCTGAATTTCACTTTAGTGTACAATATCTAATTTTTCTATTTATTTCCTATTAGCTTTCTGGCATTTTTCTTAATTCCCTTTGTATAGACATAGTAGCTTGTAATACATTTCACAGCTAGGCCTAAACCCTGAAATGTGTGTAATTTGTTAGCTTTATTAAGATTTTATTAAGATCTTTTTCTGAGAAGTTCCTACTATCAATTTCAGCTTGGAATCAAACACTGAGAATGAAACTATATAATGTAACACTGTTAAGTTTCCATGAAGAACCTTTAACATCCATGGAACTTTCCATTGCACAAAAGGTTCTTTATAGTGGAAATCGTTTCTTTAGATTATTCAAATGTTCTTTACACTAAGAAAAAAATGGGTCTTTTAAGAACGGTTCACTGAAAGGTTCATTGGGGAACCTTTATTTTTAAGAGTGTAATTAAAGCAATTAAGGGGAGTGAAATTGTCAGTATAAAACTTTTTTTTTTAAATGTAGTGACATGTTTTCTTCTAGCGCAGAAGAACATTGTGTCGCCCAAACACGCCCTGTGGCCGATTCTAAAGATGTTGTTAGTCATGTCAATCACAGAGCTGATTGCCTAAAACAAATTAAACAAATTCGAACCTCTAACCCTAACCTTAGTGTTGGTAGCACATACTAAAACAGTGGTCTCAAACTCCCTGCAGTACAATGCCCTGCAGAGTTTAGCTCCAACAATTAATTAATTAATTAAACACGCCTGATTAGGGTTGCAAAGGGGCGGAAAATTTCCGGTAAATTTCCGGAAAGTTTTCGGTAAATTTCCATGGGAAGTTAAGCTGGGGAATTTTGGAAATATTCATTACCACGGCAACCGCTTGCTCTGACAGTAACTGTACACATAAGCGACGGATAGATACATTATTTTAGGTTATTTCTATTCGTTAGAATATTGATAGATGAACTTGTTGTCAAGTAAGCCCAGTTGTGAGCATGTGCGTCTCTCTAAACTTTCAGTGTGCTGCACTGCTCTAGTTGACTTCTGCACCTTCCCCCCCGAAAATATCATGTTAATTTTGAAAACGTAATTCCTTTTGTGGATCCTTTTGGTCTTTCTTCATGTTTCTTTGACAAATATCAGTGTCTCAGTCTCATGCACGCTGCACGTGAGTTAACCACGCCTACTTATTTACATGTCGCGGTATACACGGAATAAAAAAATCTGTTACGGTTGACATTTTCTTCCGCGGTAACGATATACCGTCATACCGCCCAGCCCTACTTATGTGGTAAATAAAGTTATGCTAGCTTATTTAGGGCAATTCCACGCAAAAATGTCACATCCATAACGCCAACTAAATACCATTGCATTGTGTTGGTGTTATGGATGTGACAGTTTTGCGCGGAATTGCCCTTTAGCATCTAACTTATCAGCTTGCTATCTACTGATTAATACATTTGTATGTGATATTTGCAATTTAAACATTTAATAAATATATTTCCCCATAATATCATCAAAACTTACTTCACTTTGTTTAGTCCACAGGCTCAAATGTGTGCCTTCAATAGTCTTGTGCTTTGGGCTTCTGTACATGTGATGGAGGCATGCACAGTGCCAGTAGGGGGTGTGGTCTCAATAGCCATGCAGTAAGCAGTGTGCTATGTGATTGAGGAATGGCATGGATATTCAAGTGTATTTGAATGGCATCTATTTGTTTTAGTCAAGCTTATGCTAAAATATACTTTCCTCAACTATATTTAAGTTCCCTATGAAGAGCCAACCTCCAACTTTGAAAATTCCCAGTTTATTCCTGTTTATTCCCATAAATTCCTGTTAATTCCCTTAAATTCCCATTAATTCCCATGGAAAGTTTCCATCTTTGAAAATTCCCAGAATTTTGCAACCCTACGCCTGATCCAGCTAATCAAGGTCTTCGGGATTACTAGAAACTCCAAAGCAGGAGAGTTGGCGCTGGTTTGAGCTAAAATCTGCATGACAGTGGCCCTCCAGGAGCAGAGTTTGAGACCACTGAACTAAAAGATAGCATTACTGTTTGCCACAATCGGATCCATCCACGATATTTTCAAACTCTGAACTGAATCCATGAAGTCTGAGGTGACTGCATGATGGAGTTGAACAAGGAAATCAACTGTGGGACAGGGTTAGGGATGGGCAATGTACGGGACTGGTAGACACGATTTAACGATTGAATTTTGTCAACCAGTAGATATTTTGTCTCTATCGCGGTTACGCTCACGTGACGTTGCTGTGCTGCGGCGTCATGAAAGCTTATCGTTTGCATGCGTTTTTAAGCATTGCAGTTTAAAAAAAGTGATTTTAAACCATTGAAACGTAGTGAAATAGAGCTCATTTCATTATATGCGGGCTATCTGAGAGATGGTTTCTGAGCACTGTCTGAGAGAGACGCACACACACTAAAGCCGTTTCTGAACTGCAAGTATCTTTGCAAGTATCCTTGTAAACGCAGTCATTTATATCTTAAATGAACGTAAACAGTTGAGAAAGAAAACGCATGTGCAACAGTATATTGGATCCGTACATCCAGTTTTAAAGTGACAGCAGCCTAATTTACCTCTGTAATTAATGTTAATCAAACCAAAAAATCTGTCACTGCTCTTGACTGAATCACTTTTGTCTCACTTTAATAAGAATGTATATTTAATTTACACAGTGAAGATATGTAGTGTTTTTTATACATTTTTATACTTGTCTTCAGAACGCATCAGCAAAGAGTTTGGTTACACTTTATTTTGATGGTCCGCTTTATACATTCTTGGCTAGTTTCACAGACCAGGCTTAAAGGGATACTTCACCTCTGGAAAGATGAATATGTATTTAATTCATCTTTTTTAAAGATGTATATTTCTATTTAAAATAGGTCATTTATGTAGAAGAAATGTGAAGAAATTTTTTAATTTGGAGCTTTCTAGACTGAGAAAAGCCAGAAAATGTATTTTTGGCTTATGTGGATGAAAGACAACAACTCCCAGAATGCACTTGCTTCGCTGCCCTGGGAGGCCACTCCCAAGCCACGCCTACCGGTTAGAGAGCGCAGTTGAAAACAACAAGGTTAGGCTACTAGTGAGTCTCCGTGACGAGTTTGCCCGGGATTTCGAGATCGCCCAAAATGTCCGGGATTCGGCTTTTGCATTCTACAGTCGCCATTCATTATGTTTACTGTGGCGAGCAGGACGAGGCTGAGGGGCGCGGGAGAACGGCGCGAGGCTGGTGGCGTGATTAACATTACTGATGAGCGGCACCTCTGAGACGCGCCGGTCTCGTATCTCTCACGGAGGTGCGGGAATTTTAAAACGCATATCAACCGATCACTTGTTGTTTAGCGTTCATGTAAACACTACATTCAGATTCACCAATCGGAATGAATTCAGTTAGATTGAAACAAAAGGTGTGCATGTAAACAATGAATGGCGACCGCAGAAAGCAAAAGCCGAATCCCGGACATTTTGCACGATCTCGACGGCCGGACATGTCCGGGAAAAAGAGGATGGTAACCCGTACTACTCAGCTTTCTCCACAGAACAAGAGCCTGCTAGCTTAGCTTCCAAAGAAAGACGTCTGAAACTATGTGTACATTCTGTGAGTGAGATCCCACCCTCTATGGGCGGGTTGAAAACATGCGGGACAGCCCCTTCTACTGGCTGTAGTCTTTAGCCTCTGGCCAAAAAATCCTCCGATGACGCAAAATGACGATTTTTGCGTCATCGGAGGATTTTTTCCAGACAAAAAATACATAAATCTCTCATCTCAGGGTGATATGAGGGTGGAAAGCATGGTAATTCGAAAATACTGCAGGTTTTCTACTAATACAAAGCTTAATGCTAAATCCTGAAGTATCCCTTTAAGCTTAGTCCCAGACTAAAATGCATGTTTGAGCTGTTTTAACTGAAAGTTATTTTTCTCTTAAAATATGTCAGTGCCATTGTTTTAGGATGCACACCAGTAATGTTATTTTCTAAGGTTTATAAAAGCTACTTAAATGTCATGTAGTTAAAAGGTTACTTATAGTATGTCTGTTAAGGGACCATCAAAATAAAGTGTTAGCAGATATTAAGCAGAGAGTCTACTAATGCTTTACTAATACTCTGATGAGAGTTTACAGACATGTAGGTGCAATGTTACTTACAGTTAGTACAATGTCTAAATGGGACCATCAAAATAAAGTGTCACCGAGAGGTTTATTGTTTGTTTGTTTGTTTTTTTACATTGGCTAGTATTAGTTTTTGTGATATCGAAATTGGTGACAAGAGTTGTGAAATTTCAATGGTATCAAAACTTTTGATGATATTAAACCTTATTTAAAGCAAAAATATCTATATCATGATATATATCGTTATAGTGAAATAAATTGACTCATATCGTGCTATAAGATTTTGGTCATATCACCCACCCCTGTTTGCACTTAACTGGTTGAGGACAAAACATACAGGATTGTACATACCTCGATAACCTCTTTCCTCATGTTAACAATGCGGAACCAATGTCCCAGCTGCGGGAATCCATCCAGGTCCACATTCCGCTCCTGTAAGGACACTTTACGCTTGCAAGAGAGCTGCCGACTAAAGTACTTCACCAGTTTACCCTGGAAAGAAAGAAAGACTTTATATAGCACTCATATTTTAACATCTTTAGTATGTCATAAGTTAGAGAATTTACACCAATGTGTCACGCAGAATGTGCATTAAATTCTACAATATTAATATAATTTGAAGACCTGTCTCTTGGAAAGTTCCCTTCTCCTTGCATGTTTATTAAGATTACTGACCAACTTTAATACTCCCAAAGTCTAGCACTCTCAGCTCTGTTTGCACATGTTTAAAATGTTATATCACCATGTTTACAAAAATATAGTCTTTTCTTCACTATTTTGATGTATATCAGAGTGAAACGGCTTCTCGAACAATCCATCAGGAATAGACAGGATGGTTGGATCATTGTGGTTTGCTATTGCTGTGATCTCATGTGAGTGACAGGTTGTCACAAGAGAAGAGATGTTGCTGGAAGTTATTTTGATTAAAGCTACAGTGTGTAGGATTTTCTCCCATCTAGCGGTGAAATTGTACATGACTACCCCCCCCCCCCCCATTCCGAGGTCGTTTTAACCTACGATGGCTGTATTATTCCAAGATTAACATGGCTTCCAGTTCGACTTCGTCCATGAGTGTTCCTTCAAGTGATGAGGTTACTTTAGAAAACTATTACAAATTGCATTTAGTTATTTAGTCAGTTAACATGTAGGTTATGACCTCTATGTAAAATGATTAATAGTTTTACGTTTTCGTTATTTTGGTACCATTTCATTGCTAACATCAGCTATCAGGTTCCCGAACGAATGTAAGCTAATCTTAGTAAAGTATCAGTGCTATCGTTATTCTGTATATTGTACGAGATTAATAGTGTAAGGCAATGTTTACAGTGTAGGCTGCATAATTTCCAATATTGACGTTGGTCTTGTTGATTTGCCTGTCGCGTTGTCGTTTTAATTTTATCCTTCACTTCCTTGGTGACTCTGTTACATGTCCTCGAGAATAGGCGTGATCCTCCATCTTCAACAGGCTTTCAAATCTGCCAGCAGTCGCGAGTAACCTCCCCCTCGCATTCGTCACGGTGCCAATGAGTGTAAAAGCGTAAAGGCTTTTTACGTGAATTTCCAGATATGTCCCTCTTTGGCTAATGTATTTTCAAGATGGAGGCGCAACATGGCTGCCGCCATTCAAGCGACTCGCTCGTATGTATTCTGAATGGCAGATTCTACGCTCACGAGAATACTTGATTAGTTGGTGGAAGTAATTACACATGAATGAGCACATATCATTTTGAAAGAACAAAGTGTTTTTTGCTAAGAATCAACTTAAAAAATTACACAGTGTAGCTTTAAAGTAGAGATGGTGCTCCTCATTTCTTATTTGTGTATCCTCATTTCCTATCCTTGCATCTTAGCTCCACCCTTTAGGATGCGAGGAAAGGATACACCTGTGTATCCTCACTCATGACTTCTAAGGAAGCTTTCCTCGCCTCCTTGCGGAGAAATTGTAGAATTAAGATGGCCTTCAAAATAGTTAAGTTCGATCAGTTTCCGAGTCAAGGGCTGGAGGACGGGCGGAGGGAGGAAATGAGAAAGCATCAACTGGAGTATTGAGAAGCACTCTAAATGTCTCCACCGATACGATAGCCGATTATTCAGAATGATATCTGCCGATACATTTGGTACATTAATATAATATTAGAGGTTAAAATTAACAACAGAGCCCTCTTATATATTCAACTGTTATTTATTTTCAGAAATAATAATTATTATTAAAATAAAAACTGAAATGTTTGTATACAACTCTGTAGCACATAATGTAACTTTCATAAGCACTTGTCTACATGACATATTTATTCAAACATACATATATAACTATCAGTAAATAAGCTTCTCTCTAGTGTTTTTTATAGCTAACTAACCAACTGTGAACACTAGATAACTTTGGATAACCTGAGGTAAATGTAACGTTAAGTGAAATTTTTCACAAGCTGTTTTATTGATGTCTTTCCACGGTTGAAACACTGATTTAGCGATTAAATCAGACATTCTACATTTCTATAAGTTGTACTGTATCTTTCAACATACCTTTTGAAGTTCATGCAAGCATTTTCATGATGCCGCTTGAACTGAGATGCTACAGCGATCTGTCTCGTCACATTTAAGAACGTCAAAAAACGCCATTTATTGTTTGAATTGCGTTATAAAATTCACAGAATTTGAAAGCTGAGACTTTGTTTCTTATCAGAAACAACAAAGCGCAAAGCTCTTGGGAGGCGGCGAAGCGCAGACCTGGCAACCCTTGCTTGAACTACGGATGATTCATAGGGTCAAATAGAGCCTGCAGTAACCAATGATAGTCAACTTCATTATTTTTTTAAAGTTGAGTCCGAAATCACATACTGTATGAGTAGGTACTACATTTGAATTTGAACTTTGCGACCGTTAAATAAGTACGTTCAATATGGTATGAATATATGGGTAGTGAATGAAATTCGGACGTAGGGGAGAATGGGGCACAAAGTAACGCTTTTTGACTTTCTCAGTTTGTGTAAATCTACTTATGGTTCAGAGTATTTATTTTTTCCCACATTAATTTCCCACATGTCTAGTACAATTATGTGGTTTTGTTTTATTAATACAGTATATACTTTTTTCTGGATATACCCCGAAAGAATGGAAGTGAAATGTGACAACATGCCCCATAGGTGGGGTACATTGTAACATGTGAGGGGCACATTATAACATGACATTTGACAGCTTAAAATGTTATCTGATCTAATAAAAAAATATACAAGACAAACTAAAATATTTTCTAAATAAAATACAATTAAAAAACTTCATATAAAATAATGGCAATTTTTAATAATATAAACTCATTTTTGAAAACACAGCTATACAACATAGTTCAAAACAAATAAATAATTAGTAATTTCTGAACATTGACTCTCAGTCTTTATTCACCTTTTTCTCACGTTTTCTCAATAAAATTAATAAAAGTATAGAATATAATAGCATATTTCTAATAGGGGCACATTGTAACGCAGTGTGACAACATGCCCCACCTGCACAACTGGGATTTAAACCCTGCTAGTGTCTTCTGCTAGTTAGCGAAGCATTAAAGAACTATCTCAACTGTTAAATAATATATTGGAGATTAAAATAATATCAGATTTGTCTAATTTTAAATAAACACAAAAAATAGAGATGAAAAATTTACTTAAGTAAGAAATTAACTTTTGCTATGGTTTAATAAATGTCTATGGATATCTTCCAAAAACAAATTAATTTTGATGCAATTTTTCCTCTATATAGTGTTGATATGGCAACTAGTAAATGCACCAAGTTTCGTCATCCCAGCATGTGTGGAAGTATTTAAAACAAGTGTGTTACAACTAGCCCCGTGTTACGTTGTGCCCCGCGCTCCCCTACTACATCAGCCATGTGTTCACGTGAACTACCAGCGTTAGTTGCATCACTTCACTGCCATTCATAAATCCTCTCCCGTGGCCTCATGGGATAGTAAAGTATCCATAATTTTGCACACTTCAGAATCTCGCTGGAAGTAGTAGATAATCCGCAATTTAAAATAATAATAATAATAATGTTCATGGATAAATCAATATTCTGGAATTTTCGATGTTGACTTTAAAATGTGTGCAGATTCCAAAATAACTGTGTATTTTTATCATATATATCATATACAACTGAAGTAGCCTATAATTAGTTGTATGACACGCATGCAGATCCATAAGAAAACTCTAAATGCAATGCTTGGCATTTGTATCTGTCCTTAATGTCATTCAATATTTTATGATCTTTTTGAGCTGATTTTAAGCATGTTGAAAAAACATGAATATTCTAAACTGGACAAGTTTCCCAAGACAGTGATGTCACTGCAATGTCTGTGCAGGGAAACGAGGAGGAATACAAACAACACAAAAACTCACAAGACACACTAGCTATTTTCTATAGCATCTTACAGTTCTCTTTTATGTATTATATACTGTATCTCTCTTTATGGTTACAATAGCATCCAGTGGTTAACAAGGATGCAGTGTTGAATAAGGGTAGAATTCTATAACATACAATATATTTATATTAAACATTAGAATGTGACAGCAAAAAATAAAATAAAAATAATAGCAGCACTGTACAAAAACACATTAGTAAACAGAGACCTATTTTGCAGACCAAAACTATTTGGACAAAAAGCATAAATGCACTACAGTGTAAAAAAAATGATTCTTACATCAAGTAAATATTGCTAAAAATGCTTTTTCTGTCATGATTTTTAAAGCACAGCAGGTAAGTTAGAATAATGCATTTTTGAGTTTAAATAGGTTTACACCGAATAAAGGTTTTGTGGTTCAGCTCCATTCCCAGCATGCACTGGGGCATGAATAATTAATATGGTTGCATTGTCTGACTGTTTAACAGTTTTATTCACACAGTTGTTGTGGGTTTTGTTTTCACGTTTAGAAAGGTATTTCATAAGTAGTTTTCCCCCATGTGATTACATATACACTGGGGGGAAAAATGGTGTAGAAGAAATTTTCACTCAGAAATTGCACAAATATTTACAAAGATACTGACAAGTAAACACATTGAATTAAATAGAAATTATTAGAAAACGTGAGAGGATGCACGAATGATTAAAAGAATGATGTGCAAAAAAAGCAATTTATAATCAATCTACATTCACTTAAACATTGAATTAGTAATCTGTAAATTAATTAATTATTTAACTCGCAAGTAATGCAAACTGACTGTTGCCCTTTTTTAAATTCTATGTTTGTTTGTTTTTTTTACAATGTACAAAATGTATAACAGAGGAAAATATGTTTTTGTCCACAAGTGAGCCTATAAGGTAATAAATGTAACACTCATAGTGAGAACAAAGGATTACTGAAACTGGATGCCATCAAGATACATTATGACCTTTTAAACTAATGAGTAAATAAGTATCAGCTATTTGATCGTTTCAGCCTTATCAGTTTATTGAACACTCTCCATCTACATCAGAAGTCTGTTCAGTTTTAATTGTGTTGGGTTGATCTCTCTTGGCAACACTGTTTGCTGAATGTTACTGTATAAAACCAAAGCATGTTGTCTGTGGGTCCCAGCTCAAATGCAAAGATTAAAGCCTAGAGATGTTCCTTCACATGCATTTTTCCTCAAAGTTTTTAATTCACTACCTGAACTAAATACCCTGACTGAACTGAAAAATAACTGACCCAAATAAACGGAATAATAAACTCCTGTCACAATACACGTCACTCTCTCGTTATATTGCGAACAAAACAGATTAATTCTTTAACCCAGGGAATTCCAAACTTTTTTTCCTTTGGTAAACCCTGTTTAATCCTTTGATGTCAAGTCAAGTCAACTTTATTTCTGTAGCAACGTTTAAAACAACAGAAGTCGACCCAAAGTGCTTTACAGATCAAGCAAGATTTTTTTTTTAAAACAATACAATAAATTGCAGCATCATATTTTTATCCACTTCAAACCTATTCCATAATCCATTCAAAAGCCACAGAATAAAGATATGATGTATATATTTTTAAATCGCAAAATTTAAAAATGAAAATAATACCTTAATGTTTTTAGTTTTAAAAACAAACACATAATCACCAATCTTTTTTTATTTAGATAGATTTACACATCTGTCCAATACAGTGGATTGAACCAATGTAGTTTCTAATGTAATTTGCCAGTGGCAGTTTGTAAGCAAAGGATATGCTTGATATGCTTGTTTTAACCCATTAACATTAGCATACACTGAATGTTATGAATTTAGAAGACAGCATATAATCAATTATAATCCCTGATTATAAAATATTACAGATTCTATCAGTAGCCTATCTGATGTATTTGAAGGACAGAGTTATAATTGCAATATACTTTAAAGGTGCAGTAAGCAATTTCTGAAAATCATTGTTGAACACTGTTTGATAGGCTATTTGAAATCAAACACACCCCTCCCTTCATTGCTCCGCCCCCAAAAATGTACGAACACACGATGCAAGAGCAGATGTAGCAGAAGCGACACAAAATAAAGTTTCTTGAAAAATAAAGTGAAGGTGACGAATGTCAAGGAAGGACAAAAAATGAACATACAGTACGTAAGCAAGAGTTTGTTGTTAGTCGCCAGCAGCGCACACTCAAAACCAATGTTATGGACATTTCACACTGCAACCGTGAGCGGTGCGCGAGCAGCACATATTTATTTCGCCGTCCATTTCAACCAATGAGTGCATTTAACTTGGAGTAGTAGCAGCAGTGAAGCGGGGGTTTCAGGGCCGGGTCTATTTTTGCTGCGCTGATCACGCTCTAGTGGGAAAGCACACTTTTGATGGACACAAAAAGTGCTCAAAATGCACAGAATAAGCATGTGTCTACTGTGTTTTAACAAGAGTATGTCAGAAAAGAAAATGAAGAATTAAAAATATTTATAGAAGATCTACCCATTTAAACTTGTTTTTAGTTAGGCCTATTCAGTTTGGGTGAAAGTATGGTGTATTATAAAAAACTAAAGTAAACTAGTCAGAAAATGTGATTTATAAAACGGATAGTTCTGGTCCTTTATTCTGATTGGTTGAGCCCCATTCGAAGCCGTTGTAAATTACTCAACAAACATACACCTGTGACCGCATTACATTGGTATTACTGTGCAACTGCCGTTTGTGATTCTTTGATGCTACATGTGTTGCTTAGCAACCTCTTTGGAACTACATTGCTTGGCGGAGGAATACATGTGTTATATGTGTTGCTGGTGTTTATTTTATGAATAAAATAAATAAATATTAAAATGAATATTTTTATTAAGTAACCGTTTTATAAAAGCCCCTTGAAGCCATGTTTTACACTGGATTTAGAACAGAGCTGAGGGGGTTTTAGCTGTTCTAAAGCTATTCCCCGCTCTGTGTCGTGCCTAACAACGCCCCTTAGCTGTTCTAAATCCACTGTAAAACACGGCTTCGTGGGGCTTATTGCTTAAATATAAACTTTCTTTTAGTTTATTATGTAATACACAGACTATATAGGCTCTAGCACTACCCAAATTTAGTTTTTTTTTATCCATAGAGTTTGCTGTCTTGTATATCGAAGTATGTGTGAAACAACACAATTGGAGCTATTTTCTTGGTTGTGTTTGCCGTTTACCATTTTCATGCGAATGTTGTACACACCCCATGTTAACAAACTTTCAAGACTATCAAGTTTAAACATTACCAACTTATAAAAACAAATGTATAGGCTAGTTGTCTAGCCTATAAGGCTAATTTAAATTAGGTTTTCAGGCCTTCCCGCTGTTTTGGATATTGATATTGCTATCTGCCTGTTTCAAAGAAATGTTATTTTGCTTGCTTTTACAGTAATGCCATACATGCTTAAATATAAAAATGCTTGAATGCTATATGAGTGGAAAGTACCTAAAATACTTTGTGACATAGATGTAGGGTATAAACAACTGCATTTGGCTTCCTTTGTTTATTATGGTGTGAAAAAAAGAACAAGAACCAACAATAAAGGTCAATGAAAGGGTGCACAAGGGTGAAGATAAAGTGTTAAAATCACAAAAAGAGGTGAAAGTAATGAAGGCTACAGTAAAGAAGGGGAGAAGCGCTAGAAGAAGACAACAGTGTAGGTGACAGTTGATGGACGAAATGGATTTGGAATTCCCCAAAAAGAAGTATAAAAAGACTAAGGAGTGAAGCACCCCTCAGATGCTGCCTGCATTAAGCACGAAGGACACCTGACTTTTTCTCTTTTGTAATGTCTCTCAGCCATCTCTCTTTCTACAGTCTTTCTTCAAATCTCCCTCTTGCTCACTCTCTCTCTCCTCCCCCATCAAGAGTGGACACGCCCCCTACTGCTGATTGGCTACAAGTGTGTTATGGTGCTCGGATAGATCCAATTTCATCAATGTTTCTCAGAAATCCCTTACCGAACCTTTAAACCTGGAATGAGTTTTTATTATTTTTGGGTGAGCACGTATAGTTAAAGAGGGATCACTGTATCGATGTAACCAAATGGCATATTACGCTTTGAGCATCACTGGTGCCTGGTAAATTGAGGATGCTAATGCACGTCCATCACCAGGTAAACAAGCAAGAACCCCCAGATAATATCTAATGTTTGTAATTATTATTCCATCAACATGAACAAACAAAGTGCTTCATTGTGACATGCTGACACGAGTGACGGCTGCAATCAACAGCCAACGGGAAAATGGGTTTCCCCACGTCAAGTGAACAGAGCACAATTATACTGGAGCCGTTGAAAAGCAGACTATTTGGTGGAGTAAAAAAAAGGATAAATGCAAAGCAATGCCAGCAAGCATGCAACAGCACATAATCATGATCAAAAGTATAATCATATAAAAACACAGACCTAATCGCAAAATAAAGCAATACTAGATCGTAAAAGACAATTAACTGACTATAGCCAAGATAGTAAGTGTCATAAGTACAGTAATATATGGCCTACACATCAAGCCCATAAGCAAGGATCACTTTTTTGACTTCTTGCATCTAAGCAGACCCAGTCTAATGTAAAGAAGTATTTGAAGCCTAAACACGCTTAAACAGAGCAATAGAAGACAAACAACTGACTGCTGGGAGGAAATCTGAGCCAAAAATCACACAGAACTGCAGTTGGATGTGGTTTAGTGTGAAATTCTCCATCCATTCAAACAGGTGCCCAGGGTAATGTGTCCAACAGGGAAGTTGTCACAAGGACTATATCTCTGTAACTAAGGTTTCAAGTTACAAGTCCAGTTGCACAACTGTGTTTTCTCTAGCAGTGGTTTTGAATGTTGATTTCAAGCACCTTATTCAAAACTGGTGTTTTAAATGTTGTCATTTTAAACAATTTGTTAATTGCAGTATCTCTCAAAACCATAGTCTGATATTTTTTCCTATGTTAGGCAACATTTTTGCTGTTTAATTGATTTATTGTATACATTTTGCTGAAAAGCCAACAACAAAAATATTGAGCGTAACCTGTAGTCCGATTCATAAATGCATTACTCTTATGAGCCGGTTCTTTTTAGTAGTTTGAATCAGAAACATACTGAGCGGCCAATGTAGTCAGATAGATTAATGAAAAAATTAATCTTAAGAACCAGGGCCCGTATTCATAAAGATTCTAAGAATCCTCTCAGAAAACTCTTAATTTAGCTTAAAAACTTTTATGTAGGAGTCTTAGCTTAAAAGCGATTCGGGACCGATCTGAGAGCAACTCTGAGTAAGGAAAATACAAAAACTTTTATCTTAGTGAGGAGGCGGGGTTGACCCCGTTGCTATGTATGACACAATCTTTTGAAGACTGTGATTGGTTGGTTGTCCAAGAAGGAAAAAAAAGTGATTTTAAGGAAAGGGTCTATTCTAAGCCTCCACTTTGAACTTACATGCGTAATTTTTCCTATTTGATCGTTCTCTCTCTCACACACACACATTATATATGTGTATAATCCTTTTTTTTTACCATGCTGTTGATTTCCTATAAGGTATTTGATTGCTTAGAATGATAAAAATTGTTCCACTCTTTCCAGTTACACTGATTGCTGGCATGTCTATTTAAGTGGTGGTTTGAATGTTGGTTTTAATGTATCAAACATGGAATTTTCCCAGTTGCCAAATATCGTAATGTAGTGATTACTTTCATTTCAGACGCTATGGCATTTCTGCGCTGTGTTGGAGATATTAGCGTGTCTCTAAAAAGATCAGTCACAAACATGATCCCTGCACGATCTAATCTATAGCGTCTTATTAACTCACTGTCATCCATTGTCTGCAACACATTTCTTCTCCCTCTTCGTCTTTCTGCCATTTTCTCCTCTGCTAAAGAAACTCTTAAGCCTCTTAAAAGTCCTCGTCCGTGCTCCTAACAATTTTGACCTTAAGACCTCTTTTAAGGGTTAAGATGCTTTCTGAATTACTTTTTTCTTTACTAGGAGTTTTCCTTTAATTTTAAGAGTAAACGCCCACATTTCTAAGAATTTTCTTAGAATTTTGTCACTAGGAGCTACTCTTTGCATTAAGATTCTTTATGAATACGGGCCCAGTTCTTTATAGTGAATCAAAAACATGGGCTGTGTTCGAAATTGCACCCTATACCCTTAAATAGGGCACTATTTGAAGGGTCAGCCATTTGTGGTTGTGTCCGAAACCACAGTGAACGTTATTGAGTGCACTCATTCAATACCATACAGCACCACAATAACAAGGGTACAACTCATGTACACTCAACACAGCTAGAGAATACCCATAATGCACTGTGACGGTCGTGCCGAATGAATTTGCGCGTCTCGCCAGAAGATGGCGCCCGCAGCTGAATCATCCATCCATCCATTTTCCAAACCGCTGGTCCAATGTGGCTACAGCGTAATATCATACATAGGGGTGGACGATATACCGGTAGACACGATTAACCCGGTAGAAATTTTGGACTATCGTTTTTATCGCGGTTACACTCACATGACGTTGCTGTGCTACACAGTAACGAAAGCATGCGTTTTTAAGTATTGCAGTTTAAAAACAAGTGATTTTAAACCATTGAAGTGCGAGAAAAACAACAATTCGCTGTCAGAGAGACTGTTTCCCAGCACTGTTTGAGAGACACGCACGCATATGAAGGCTTTTATTCACATATAGGCCTAAACATTCATCAGCTCACACATCAGTTGTGGAAAACAAAAGCTCAAGCATGTTCGCTTGACGTGCAAGAACCAATGAGATTAATTCTCGTGTGTTACGCATCACGAGGTTTGTTCTTGTGCGTCAAGCAGGTTCAGTTGGGCTTCTGTTTATGTTCGCTGATCAATGTTTAAATGTGAATAAAAGCCTAAATTCAAGCTGTTCATCATATAAAGAGATTGAGTCTTTTCATAAATTTGGACTAAACCACTCAGTTCATATGGATTAGTTTTATCTCTTTAAAAACTTTTTGAAGCGTCAAACTGGTAGCTGACAGAAAGCTCTCCGACTTCATAAAAAATATCTTAATTTGTGTTCCGAAGATGAACGGTCTTAAGTCTTACAGGTTTAGAACGACATGAGGGTGGGTAATTATAACAGAATTACATTTTTGGGTGAACTATCCCTTTAAGTCAGCATGAAACCGAGTCTAATGGCTAATAGAACCGGAAATCGTTAAGAAAAATCGCAATCCCACCATACCATTGCTAAGTTTGAGACACGTGACATAAAAGGAAAAAACAACATTTAAACAACATGTGTTTCCTCGCTCTCCCTCAAGTCTAATTTGCTGAAATTATTTATCGGACACCCTGATCTAGATATCGAGTCTTTGAAAAAAAAAAAAAAAAAAAAAAACATATTTGGTCGACCACTAGCCTTCACTGCCATCATGAAGAATATATCTGGGACATTAACTCTTGTTACATAACATAATTTAAAACAATGCAATGTTTATATTGAAGGTACGAATGTTTTAATGACGCGGATGATTTAAAAACGATGATATAAATTAATGTCAACAATAGGCCCCTTTCGGTGTCCATGTTAGCAGCGCGAGCGCACGAACCACCTTCTTCACCACCTGCAGAATGCGCAAGCTCGCGCCTCTCACTGCAGCGCGAGCTTCTTCATTTATCTCGCCAATACAGTCAATTCCCGAGATGCAACTTTAATTTGAAACTCATTTAAAGATGCAAAATTGTATAATGTGCGTGCACCCGCGCACACATATGCTCTCGTGACATTTGTAGAAATGCAGGGGGGCTGGGGTGCAAAATTCACATTTGGGCTCAGGCAAATGGATGCGTGCTTACCTCCAGCGTTCGGATTTCTTTTTGTGTCAAGTCGTTGGATGTGGCACATTTGGTCCTCAGACCTTCCAAACTGGAGATACTAATGTCAATCATGTTTTGCACCAGTTCGCACTGCTGCAAGGCTTTTTGCAAACTCAGATGATGCTCGTCGCTTTTGGTCATATTCTCCTCGTCCATAATTTGTGAGCAGTGGTCCTTTTCTTATGTGCAGGCTACTTTTTTCGGTCAATCAGATCAGAAAACACTTTAGATAGTGCGTTTAATTGTGCGATCATGAAAAACTAGACTCTACGTGTAAGGCGATTCCATTGTTGATATCCTGATGTCCTGACGGTGTTGTCATCAGGGTTGCACAGTTTATGTTTGATGCTCCAGCTTGACTCTACCATGATACACATACATTGAAGGAAGGAAGGAAAAAATAAAAATCAGATCCTCGCTGCGGTGGCATCAGCTAGATCCATTGCGCGCTTGTGAAATGCAACACAAATTGAGACATCTTTGTCATTGATGATTAAGGAGAACGATTGGTGATCTTTCTTAACGATAACGTCTGATTTGACTGCATGTATTCCCCTTCTGGAGCATCATCGGCTGCATCCCGGCGCTCCCCCATCACACCGACATGTTCGCGTCAATCAAATTCACAGCAACAGCATCAGCAGCATCGCACCGCCGACACAAGCAGGGGAGAGAGTTCTCGCGAGATAAGCATCAATGCAGTGAGCTCACCGTTTGAACTCGGAGAACCTTTTCCAATCAGACCACTGTTTTATATGGTCATGTTTTATAAAAGTAGTTTAACTGCCTGTCACACGCATTGGAAATACACTTGGATAAACAAAGTACACTTGGAAGTAGGCTACATTAGGGCGGTAAGCCCCAACCCTAATGCATTTTCAAGTGTACTTAACAATATTGACAAGATCCACTCCAAAAAATTATTTGACAGATTCAACCTGATTACATTGGGTTACACAGCAATGATAGTAATTTTAAGAGGCAGGAAAAAATAGTACATGTTCACTTTTTACAGTAGGCTATATTAAAGTTTCCTTGTTTTAACCCCCCCCCTGCTTTGGCCAGTGGTTTGCTGGTCTTAGCTGATTTACACTGGTCTAACAACCTGACCAAGCTGAGACCAACAGACTGAGCTTGATGTGTGAAAATAGATTTTGCAAAAACATATACAGTATATACATGGGTTTTATGATTACGAATTGCAGTCAGTGTGTGTGTGTGTGTGTGTGTGTGGTTCAGGTATACCCTACATTATGGGGACAAAATGTCCCACAAAGATGGCAGAATCAAAATCCTTGTCGTGACATTTTTTGGTCCCCATGAGGAAAACAGCTTATAAATCATATGCTAAGTGATGTTTTTTTGGAAATGTAAAAATGCAGAAAGTTTTCTGTGATGGATTGTATAAAAATCATTATTTCTAAGGAAAGTCCCCATAAAACATGAAAACACAACGTGTGTGTGTGTGTGTGTGTGTGTGTGTGTGTGTGTGTGTGTAGCCTATTGTTTGTACAGGTTGCAAAAAACTTGCACAAATTATATGTTGCCTTTAACTTTTTTAATAGGCTATAGATTACTGATTTACCTAGTATTACCTGATTTTTAAATTATTGTACTACTTTTTACCTTTAGTTTTTAATTATCTTTATTTTCTAATTTACTTTTCAACAACACTATTACTTTTTAACCTTTAATTTTTTAATTAATTTTAATTTACACTGTGGACCTAGTGAAATTACATTTCTTACCACTGTATCTGACAGCAAACCAAACTTGACTTAACTCAAATGTTAATAGAAATTAATAAAAATCAAACCTGCAAAAGCTTTATGTGCTTTATCAGTTTGTGAAAACCCTTAAATAGCCTAACGTTACTCACGGTAACTGCTGCAATTATATCGTATTAGGGAATACAATCAATTAATCCATCCTTTTAAACATGATGCGTTAAGAAGTGAACCATAGCTAACATTAACTAATGACTTTGATTATCTCTTAAACTCTTATTATGAAATAACAGTAAGCCAGTTCCTCGTTAAATCCCGCCTTCATTTAAAGCGCGCTTCTGATTGGCCAACAGACTGTCAGCAAGTGACGCTCGCGGATGGAGATCTCCGTATAGTCAGAAAAACGCGCCAAGACACATCGAAGGGGTGATTGAACAAAATACAAGAGAATGGCATCAACAAGTAAAGCACAACAGCAGACGAGAAATTTACCATGGTAATTTAATTTGCATTTGGTAGTACAAATTTCGCTCTTTTGTTATCAGCTGATAATTATAAATAAAAGGTGTTAATGCTGCTTGAGACATTGTTGAGCCGACATGTGCAGCATTGCACAGTTTTGCTTTGTTTACATATTCTGCACGTATGACCATGATGAATTTATGAATAATAATATCCAACCACTGGCTGTAGTTGAGCTCGTCGTGCAGTATGTATGAAAATAGATAAACCAGAATAATTTAGGTTTTTGGGATGACAGCTGACATTATACTGATGAAGAAAGGCATTGACTACTCAAGGGGAATCTGTCAGTTCACTGCAAAATAAGCTAAATATCTGAAATAAGTTCTTTATTATTAATATCTAATTGTAATGATAGCTATTATCATTATAATAATATAATAATAATACCATGATGTTAATATGAGGTGATCTATGGTTAATTTTGAAAAGGTAAGAGAATTGCATTGGAGTTGCTGTCACTTAAACAACATGATGAAACAAAAAAATATAAAAGTATTTAACAAATATTTTTTGATTTTCAGGGTTGAAAAGTACAGGCCACAAACATTAGATGATCTCATCTCTCACCAAGATATCCTGAGCACAAGTAAGCAGTGATATGGATTATAATTTGCACTCTGCCATTATTACTATTATTAACAAATAAAGATTTTCACTGTAATACTACTTTACAATGTACTATATGTTAATAATGTCAATTTCAGTTTGTTTCTTTCACAAAACTAGTACATCCAGTACATTCTTGAACATTTTATTTAAATGTAATTTTAAAAAAATTTCCACAGTCCAGAAGTTCATCAGTGAAGACCGATTGCCTCATCTGCTCTTCTATGGACCTCCAGGAACAGGAAAGACCTCTACTATATTAGCATGTGCTAAACAGCTGTACAAAGATAAAGAGTTCAACTCCATGGTTCTAGAGGTACTGTAGATATTTTTATTACATATTTGTTTTCCAAATGCACATGTTTGGTGAAATCTTCCCCATGACAAAAAAACATATTGTCATCCATTTCATTTAGTTGAAAAAAGGTCTATTGTTAGTTTTGTCTGATGTTCTTTGAGTCAGACATCAATTTATGATCACAGTTTAATATTCATTTATATTATACTATTAAAGTCCCATTCACCAAGGACGACAACTAACGATAATGACTAAGATGTAGTTCTAAAAATCGTTCTAAATATTAAAAAAAAGAATAGCAGTCCACACCACAAATATAACAATAACTGCACAGAGAAACAATGTTGTTGAAATCACTTTCAGAATTATTTATTTCTAGCTGATGAACGATAAAAACAATGACAGCCAATCAGAATCCATCCTGCTTCCGGGCATTTAAAGCAACATACGACAAACCTGCATAGTTTACCATGCATAGTTTAATAGAAAGAGCCGAAACACCGATCACACGGAGTAATTTTTTGTGTTTAAAAATAAATAAAATTTTGTGTTTTATATTGTGTAAGTCTCCAGCTAACTCACATTATTACTGTCTGTTAATCAGCTGTGTTACCTAAAATGTGTCCATTAATGCAGGTTGTTGATCACTCTTACTACTTTGAGTAAAGATAAAGGATGGAGCAAGGTTTTTTACAAACTTTAATATTACACCAGTCATTCACGTTAATGCTCGGCTAACTTATGCACAGTTATGATACAGTTAATAGTACAGTTCCCACATGTGAACTGCAATAAATTAGAAATATACACATAGGTTTGTTGACGGACATACATTTGTTGCTGATGGTGAAGAATTACAGCTGCAACATCTCAGTGTACGTCAAACGGAGTAGTGTAACACTGAGAAATGTCCTGCTCGAGTTGTCCTTGCGATGAAGGTTCGGGTTGAATAACTAGTTCTTCCAATGTTTCATCATCGGACTCATCGACGTCATCTTTGCTGTCTTTACAGTGTGTACAATCGCTGAGCTTTAGGAAGCCTCCGGAGCTGAAATTCAGTAATGGTAATGTGCGTTTAGCTTCCGACACGCTATGTAAGCGCTAGACCAATCACAACAGACTGGGCCATCTGGCCAATCAGACCAGAGTAGGCTTGCGGAAAGGAAAAGTTTAAAGAGACTGAATCTTCAGACGCGTCTTTTGATAATCATTGAAAAATTAGATGATGTACAATGTATATTATGAGAAAATGAAAGTGTTTTTGACCTTTGTCGCATGTAAACCTGTTGTAGGAGACTCCAAAACAAAATTAGGAACCTTTAATATTGCATTATTATAGGGGCATTTTAAAAGTTGAACTTCTTTTAACTTTACATGGCTTTCTAAACATGCAGCTCTCTTGTGACAGACACGACTGTAACGGTCAAAGATGTCCGGCTAGTGCTTGTTTACATAAAACACAATGGAAAAGTTGCGTTCTCACAATGGAAAAATGCGTTCTGTGTGAACGGCTTGGTTACGGTTTTGGCCTAACCAAGATCTTCTCTGCATTGAGCTTCTAAATTTCTGCAATGTTATTAAATTTGTAAGTGTATAGCACTGTAGGGGCTTTTTGTCCACAAATTAATCTAAAATTAAAGCCACCCATCTTGTGTAAAGGTTGAGGGATTATTTGAAGCACATAATCCAAGAAATGACCTCCATACCCAATATAAATGCTAAATTAAGTATTTATTTCCTAAAAAGAGCAACAAAGAAAGGTTCATGTTGGTCAATCAAACAAAGTGTGGTCAAAAGCTGTGTGCTCTCTCTCCACCTTCACACCTGAGTCCAATCTGCCCACTTCCTTATCCAGAGTCACCTTACAAAATAAAAGTCATCTCCTTTAAATTCATCAAAAATATATTAAATCATAGTTTAAGTCAACAATTAAGTTACATTAAATACAATTCAATCATTCAAACTTAAATGCTCCAACAAGCACTGTGGTCAGTCTTGTGGTTTTTAAATGTGCTAAAAAACTTGGACTAAAAGAACTTGTTGGTGTGACACTGATATAGTTATCGTTATGGTTATGTTTACAGTTATCCTTTTTGGTGTGAATGGGCCTTTAAGAAATAGTTAGAGATAGTAAAAAATACTATGGAAGTCAATAGCTAGAGAATTTCATTAGAGGTATGGAACAACATAAGTGATGACAAAATTTTCATTTTTGGGTGAACCTTTCGTTTAAGGCTAAATATGCTTGTTGCAAATCTTTTTTTCTTTTCTTTTTAATGGGAACTATAACACATTTGACTTCATCAGCTCAATGCATCAGATGACCGTGGCATAGACGTGGTGAGGGGGCCGATCCTCAGCTTTGCCAGCACGCGAACCATCTTCAAGTAAGAACTGTACCGACCCTCACAGTTCATTCATGAACAACTTGTACTGTATAATATGATAATGTCATCACACACAACAATATAAGAATTTAATTTTCATGTAGCAAGTTTACTATTTGTTTCCATATTGCATGACATCTGGTCTTTTGGCTTTTATTGCATTAACATATTTACTGTTGTTGTAAAAGAACTGATCATTCTTTGTGTTTGCTCCTGGTAGGAAAGGCTGTAAGTTGGTGATCCTGGACGAGGCGGATGCTATGACCCAGGACGCACAGAATGCTTTGAGGAGAGGTAGCGTACCATCTGCCCCTCCATCAGCTCGCCTGCTGAGCCCCCAAATGGCCCGATGGCAGAAGAATAGGGATCTGCCATTTCACTGTCCACAGTGAGACATGAACGAGAACAGTGGGATTACGACTGGAAAAAATATTTAGAGAGTTTAAGGTTCATTTGGACAAAGCATTTGGATCTAATGCTTTAGATCCTGTAATAATTTCTGCTGTGGATATCTAAGTGGATAAAGTTTATTTATATATATATATATATATATATATATATATATATATATATATATATATATATATATATATATATATATATATATATATATATATATATATATATATATATATATATATAATATTATTATTATTATTATTATTATTTGCTAAACATTAAACATTTTTTTTATTAAAATATATATATTTGATTTTATTTTGAGACCTGAATGAGAAGTTTGGTTGGAAAAAAATATTTTTAGAGTTTAAGTTACATTTTTACAATGCATCTGATTTTATTAAATAACTGCATGCTTTGTATACAGGTTTTAAATGTAAGAATGTCTGTTGTGAATATCTTAGTAGATAAAGATCTATTTTATTATTTTAATTTAATGCTATTCATTTGAAATATTATGAATTTAATATTTTATATTATTCTTCATTTCAGATATTTTTCAGTATTTAAAAAATGCCTAATTATTTTTATTTTATTTTGAGACATGAACGAGAGCAGTGTGATTTGAAAAAAAATTGTTTTAGATAGTGTTAAAGGGTAATTTTGACAAAGCATCTGCTTTTATTAAATAACTGTATGCTTTTTTATTGGTTTTAAAATGCAAGAACAACCAGTTTTGCCCAGTTTCACAGACAGGGCATAAGCCTAGTCCCAGACTAACTTGCACTTACATATCTTAAAATATCTTCTGATAAAAGCATATCTTAAAATATGTCAGTGCCATTGTTTTGTCTCAAGATTCACACCAGTTTTTTTTTTTTTCTAAGGTATGTTTATAAAAGCGACTTAAATGTCCTAATTTAACTAAGGCCTAATCCTGGCTTAATCTAAGCCCTGTCTGTGAAACCAGGCCATCATTTTTATTTCATAATTTTATTTTATTTTTGCAGTCCCTTTGGAGATTCATTTGTGCAGACTTCATTGAGCCACACCTGATTTTCTCTCTCTCTCTCTCTCTCTCTCGCTCTCTCTCTCTCTCTCTCTCTCTCTCTCTCTCTCTCTCTCTCTCTCTCTCTCTCTCTCTCTCTCTCTCTCTCTCTCTCCCTCTCTCTCTCTCTCTCCTCTCCCTCTCTCTCTCTCTCTCTCTCTCTCTTCCTCAGTCATTGAGAAGTTCACGGAGAACACACGTTTCTGTCTGATCTGTAACTACCTTTCAAAGATCATACCTGCGCTACAGTCTCGATGCACGCGGTTTCGTTTCGGCCCCCTGTCCCAGAGCCAGATGATCCCCAGAATAGAGCATGTGATTCAGCAGGAGAGGTGAGAAGCTCATCACATCAAATCCAGGTCAAGTGGATGTTATTTATGAATGAAATTTAATGTTGAATTTATTGCATTCTGAAGAAATCTCCACTCACATTTTCTTCAGAAAATGCAAAAATCTAGTTGTTAATATTTTTATGTAATTAGAAGCAAGACATCTGTAGATAGAGCAACATCGAAATGACAATATTAAGACCTTCTAGTGTTTTTATCAGAATTGAATCATCAGATGGATCCACTCAAAAGACCCTGAACACAAAAGATCCTGGCTGAAGTGATCCAGCCCTATGGCCCATTTGATTAAAAAACTCTTCACACACAAACACGCGTTTTATATCGGCTCTGCCCTCCGGCGCAGGACAGCACCGACATCTTTGAGCTAATAAAACCAAACATTGTGCTTCCCTAGCATAGATTCATAAATATTTAAAAATCTGTTTTGTTCACGGTTTTTCACTGATAGCATTGACATCACTCCAGATGGCATGAAGGCCATTGTGACCCTCTCAACAGGAGACATGAGACGATCACTAAACATTTTACAGGTGTGTATCGTGTGAAAAAGTGGTGATTTTATATTGGATTGCTGCTGGCATGAAGAATTTTCTTGAGAAAAATGTGTTTTATATGTTTTGATGTGTAGAGCACCCACATGGCCTATGGGAAGGTGACGGAGGAGACGGTGTACACATGCACTGGACATCCTCTTAGATCAGACATCGCCAACATACTGGACTGGGCCCTCAATAAAGACTTCACCACTGCGTACAACCGTATCCTTTTAACTACAGTGATTGCTTAATTAGTTCTTCAAGCTTTTCTGTAGCATATTAAAAAGTGTGGTCTTTTTGTCACTTTTTTTATTGTTGATCTAAAAAAAAATATTATATATATATATATATATGTATGTATGTGTATATTATTTTTATTTTTTTTATTTTTTTACGTATTTTATATTATTCTTAATTTCAAACATTTTATTATTTTATTTATTTTTTTTTATTTTTTTTTACAGTCCCGTTTGAGATTTATTTATGCAGACTTCATTAAGCCACACCTGATTCTCTTTCTCTCTCCTTTTCTGACATTTTATTGATAAGATGGAAAGGATAAAGAAATGTGATCGGGTAAAAAGTCACCAGTTTGCTTTAGATTTTAAAAAAAAGCAACAAAAAAAAATATGAATTACATTTTCTAGAATTATCACCAAAAATTATTATAATTATTAATGATAATAATGTAGATTGTTTATTAATCTTAATATAGATTAAAAAAAATCATCTTTTTCAAAGCATTAACAAATAATTAATTTTATTTTGTAAATTAATAATTTTATTTTGTAAATAATAATTTTGTAATTGTATTTTCCTCACTTTAACCCTTTCCACCAAAGCAACTAAACATAATATAATAATAAATTAATAAGTAAAATAAGTAAAATTTACATTCAAATATGCACATTTACAAATTAACATGAAATCCATATTAGGAAAATGACCACAAATATAGTTTATGCTCCATATATCCTGATCTCCGTTACGTTTGTGGTCTGTACATGTAATATCACTGATCAAACATCAAATTTCTTTTATAAATATTACTATAGAAGCAAATGTTTTTAATATTGATATTTATAATAAAACCATTATTTTATTAAGGATATTTAACGGTTTATGAGAATACCATTGTGATGAGAACTTGCTGATATAGTTTATGATGTTTCAAAAGTCCTTAACCAGGTTCAACAGAAATTCTGCAGCTCAAAACTCTGAAAGGTCTGGCACTTAACGACATTTTAACTGAAGTTCATCTTCTCATTCACCGCGGTAAGAGCACACAGTTAACAGAGTTTCCTGTTTAAAGAACTAAAGCAGCACAGAGTCCAGTTGAGGCCTGGAACACATCAGAACTGCTGTAGTGATGAGCTAGATGTTTCCCTGCCCTCGCTGCCATGGAGATCCTTTTGTGGTTGCCATGGAAACCGGTTGTTCTTGTTTTTAAAGGACGCCTGTTATAAGTAGCAGAGTGTAGCATGCTTCACACACACACAGAACACACTACATATTAAGCTATATTCAGCAAAAATGTGTATATCATAACTGTATATCAATATATTTATCACACAGCATGTGTCAGAGTATCTGTAGGTTTTTTTGTTTTTTTGATAGGACAGTTAGGTGGGTTATTTTGCTCTAATGTTTTTGTGTCTCTATTTCAGTGGATTTCCCTCCCTCTATCCGCATGGGTTTGCTTATAAAACTTGCAGATATTGAGTGAGTACATTCATTTTGTCAAGTTGTTAGTAAATCAGTATAGCAAGAGATCATTTTATTTATCACTGGTTTGATTACTGTTAAATATGAATAAACCAAAAAGCACCACTCCCATATATATATATATATATATATATATATATATATATATATATATATATATATATA
Source organism: Squalius cephalus (assembly GCF_949319135.1). Classification (NCBI taxonomy): domain Eukaryota; kingdom Metazoa; phylum Chordata; class Actinopteri; order Cypriniformes; family Leuciscidae; genus Squalius; species Squalius cephalus. The sequence continues at coordinate 43,415,120 of NC_137126.1, read as the reverse complement.
CATATATACATATATACATATACATATATACATATATACATATATACATATATATATATATATACATATATATACACATATATACACATATATATACACATATATACATATATATACACATATATACATATATACACATATATACATATATATATACACATATATACATATATATATACACATATATACATATATATATACATATATACACATATATACATATATATATACACATATATACATATATATATACACATATATACACATATATACATATATATATACACATATATACATATATATATACATATTCATACATATATATATATACATATACGTACATATATATATATATATATATATATATATATATATATATATATATATATATATATATACATACATACACAATACTGGTCAAAAGTTTGGACACATTACTATTTTTAATGTTTTTGAAAGAAGTCTATTGTGCTCATCAAAACTGCATTTATTTGATCAAATACAGTAATATGTGAAATATTATTACAATTTAAAATAATGGTTTTCTATTTGAATATATTTTAAAATATAATTTATTCCTGTGATGACAAAGCTGAATTTTCAGCATCATTACTCCAGTCTTCAGTGTCACATGATCCTTCAGAAATCATTCTAATCTGATGATTTGATTATCATCAATGTTGGAAACAGTTTTGCTACTCAATATTTTTTTGGAACCTGTGATACTTTTTTTCAAGGATTCATCGATGAATAAAAAGTTAAAAAGAACTGCATTTATTAAAAATAGAAATCTTGTCTGACAATATAAATCTTTACTATCACTTTTTATCCATTTAACACATCCTTGCTGAATTAAAATATTCATTTCTTTCAAAAAAAGAAAAAAAAGGACTGACCCCAAACTTTTGAACGGTAGTGTATATTGTTCTTTTTTAACTTTTTATTCATCAGAGAATCCTGAAAAACTATCATAGCTTATAACTGCACAACTGTTTTCACCATTAATAATAAATCAGCATATTGGAATGATTTCTGAAGGATCATGTGACACTGACGACTGGAGTAATGATGCTGAAAACTCAGCTTTGATCACAGGAATAAATTACATTTTAAAATATATTTGAATAGAAAACAGATATTTTAAATTCCAACGTTTTTACTATTATATTCTTGAGCTTAATTTCTGTTCTTTCCTTTTAAACCATAAGATATCGTCTGTCCTCGGGAACCAATGAGAAGATCCAGCTGAGCTCAATGGTTGCTGCTTTCCAGGCTGTTAGAGACATAGTAGTCAGCGACGGATAGACTGTTGGTTCACACTTGTCACATGAAAGGGTTTTGATGTCATGAGAGGAAGTTTTTACTACTACTTCTTCTTTTTACTTTACTTCATGTTGTTTTGACCAACAACAACAACAACAAAAAAACTGTTCAGAGCCCTGTAATATTTTTTTAAATGTTTATTTTCAGTTCTTTGTAAAACAAATGCTACATTTTCAAATTACTTATGTAAAAAATAAAAGTCTTTAAATAAATATTTCAAGTACAGCATCATAATTTTATGTCTCTTTGTTTTAAGTCTGGGGAAATTAGGCATCTTAGGAAATTATGCAACATCTAAAGCAAAGTTTGACCCACAAACCTTCCTTCTATTCAGTCAACTGCAGTGTTCTTTACAATATATGATCTTTTGCTTTGGAATGTCCCTATATGTAAGGTATTCCAGGATTTTTTTGGGCAAAGGAAGAGCCTCCACCTGATAGGTTGAAACAGAGAACCTCAGAGCAACCCGGCACAGATGCCTAAGGCTTGGAACAAGCTGAGGAACTCTCCAGAATTTGACTTGTCCATCTCTGCACCTATAAACAAATGGGGCATATGTTAAGGTCCTGATATTTATTCCAGTATACAAGCCCTAACGTTTCAAGAGTAAACATTATGAGCCATAACTAAATATAAATGACGTTCCAACACATTGGTGTGAACTGCATTACCCTGTAGCAATGACGCCCCCGTGTGGATGGAAAGCACAGCACACACCACCGGCGCGACTGTGATCGGTGTTGGTGACCAGTTTATCTCGTTCCACGTCCCAGATCTGTAACGCCCTGCAGGACAATACAAGTGTCACCGGTAACAATACCGAAAGTGGACGATCGGGTGTGAGGTCGCAAGAATGTCGTCTGAAAATCTCAGATCTTGAATGGATGGTTCTCTGCTCACCTGTAGTCTTTGAAAGCCAGCTGCAGGCTAACCGGAGAGAAACTCAGAGATGTCAGTAAATTGTCACTTCTGTAAGCACACACCTCACAGTCTCTGGAAAGAGAACAAAGTATTTTTACGTCATTATGACAAGTATGAGAAACAATACTGTCTTTGTCTACATGTTCAAAAACATCAAATCATTCAGCTTTTAATGTTACAGTGGCCTATGGTTTCCACCACAGAGTAAAAAAAGGTTAAAAAAAACTTTTATCTTGCAATCGCAAACTTATATCTCACAATTATGACTTTTTTCTTAAAGTTAATGTCTCACAATTCGCAAAAAAAAAAAAAAAGGCCAGAATTGTGAAAAATAAAGTCAGAATTGCGCAATTGTGAGAAAAGGTTTTTATATCTTTTCTGACTTTTTTTCCCCTCAGAATTGTGTATGAACTCCCAATTTGCAAGTTATAATGTCTGACTTGCAAAACTCAATTCTGAGGGGAAAAAAAGATTGAAAAGATCAAAAATTGTGTGATATTTGAAATTGTGAGGAAAAAAGTTAGAATTGTCCGATTAAAAACCTTACCTTTTACATAACCTTTTTAATTTTTTGTATTGCGTGGTGGAAACAAGCTTTCATATGGTTACAAAAAAATAGCTCTAAAACTGTTTTATTTTCTCTCTTCTGTGCAGCATGAAAGTAGATGTTTGTGCTGACACTTTCTGGTTCTAAAAATTGGAAAAAAAAAATTATTTTATATAAACTTGTAGTTGTGAGTTATAAAGTCCAAATTGTGTGATATAAACTTGCAATTCTAAGAAAAAAAGACTCAATTGTCATTTAAAAAGTTGCTACAATAACCTTTTCAATATTTTTATTCTGTGGCGGAAACCAGCTTCCATATTATGGTTACAAAAAATAGACAATATTAAACAGCACAAAACCAGATATTCGTGCTGAAATTTTCGTTTCAAAAATGAGAAAAATATCTTTTTTTTTTTATTAAAGTTCATTATTGTAAAAAAGAAATGACATAGACAGGAACATTTTGCATGGAACATACTCTACTCTAGTCAGGAGATCTGCCGTGTACGGGTCCCACAGGTCCAGCCACCAGCCTGTGGTGGAATGGTACGAAGCGACCGCAAGCAGCGCTCCATCCTGGGAGAAGTCACATGACGCCATGGTGCGCTCGTGGTCGTATGTAAGGTGTTTCATGAAGGTGTAGGACCGCAAGCTCCACAAATACACCTTCTGTTGGGAAGAAGACATTCAGACAATGTAGTATATATATATATATATATATATATATATGAAGAGTTCAGATGCAAAAGCCTCTAAGTGCCATCTGAAATTTTCTTTTTTATCAAGCTTGTATATTTAAGTTCAGTAATTTCACTTAAATGACAATGAATAGGTAATTTTCATTGCCATTTAAGTGAAATTACTGAACTTCATAAAGTTGATACAACCTTGATAAAAATGATCATTCTAGAAGAAAATTTCAGATGGCACTTAGAGGCTTTTGCATCTGAACTCTTCATATATATATATATATATATACACAAACAAACTTAAGCTTAAAAACATCAAAATTTGAAAGGTTGAAAATTTGAAAACTAACTGGTTTTTTTTTTTACATATTAAACTTACTAACACTTAAAAAAGCTAAATAGAAATATTTTAAAAATGTATATATAATTGAAATATAAAAGCAAAATTACTAAAACTTGAACTAAAATGAAAACTGAAAATATAAAAATAAAACCTGACTCATATATATATATATATATATATACAGTAAAAACTCAAATAGTATATAAAAACTACTAAAATAACACTGCAGCGCACTAAGAAACTCACAGAGTCGAGGTTGCAAACCGAGGCGATCGCACTGCTGTCAGGTGACATGGAGCATCTGAACACCCAGTAGTTTGGACCCCGCAGGACATGGGGACTGGAGCCTGCAAATATCAAGTGTGCAATCAGCGCCTTGCACAGACATTTTAATCACAGAATCATTCATTTAACCGATTCATTCAAAGCATCTAATTAATTCATGAAAGAAGCAAGTTTCCGCTGACTTTATGAATGGGTCATTGAATCATCAACTCGCTCGATTCGGTCAAAAACAGTGTATGCTTCAAGAACAAAACACTGCTGTGTGTTGCTGGGAGGTGAACGTCTTTTCACCAAGTACAGCATATCGCTGGGAGACGCAATGTTTCTGCTTTGTTTAGAACTATAAAATAAAAGTCTTGCAAAAAGGACATTTATCTAATTAGAGACCAATAGGGTAGATGCTTGAGCACCACTCGGCCTCTATCTGTGCCTGAATACAATGTTCAGAAGTGCAGAGTTAAAGACCATGAAAGCTTTTTTTTTTGCTAAGAAGTTTCTTCCACATCAGATGCTCTAACCTTTCTTTGCCAAGTTCCATATCCTTAATGTTTTGTCTCGGGAGGCCGATGCAAGCGTAAGACTTCCATTTGGAGTGAAGACCAAATCCCTGACAGGAGCTTCATGTCCGGTTAGAGTAAATCGCAGGTTTCCTGAAGACAGAACAGGGGTTTACTAATCTTATACTACATTTGCTTCAGGTCGTGTACCACCATCCTGTTAATATTTAGACCAATGTAAGCTCTTGATGGTGAGTGCAGACTCAGAGTTCAATCTTACCAGTTGAGACGACCCACACTTGGATCGCGCCGTTGTTCAGACCAGCGGCCAGCAGTAGTTCATGGTCAGGTGCGTTCTGATGTAAAACATCCATGCGGATAGACCAGCAGGGTCCAAACGCCAGTGCCCACACCATCTGACCGCAGTTCAGCGTCTTCTCGTCACTGCATCCAGCTTCAGCACTACTGTTATACAGACAAGAAGTTTCAGCTGTGAGTTACATCGAAGTAGGAGATGTTCTGAATCAGCATCCATCATTGTTTCTTCACTGTTCTTGGAACAGTCTTCCACATTATCCTGTCACTTTATGTTCAAAAAAGTACTGTGGTACAGTATCATAATTCATACAGTATAGTATATTCATGTACCATATGGCATAGAATGCCATGATATGACCATTACATGATCATATCATGGTACTTTTTTGTAAGGACTATGGTAATATGGAATGTGGTATTTTATATAAGGACTATAGTAAAATAGTACTGTCAATTCATTTATATAAATATATAAAGTATTTAGTTTTTATTAGTATTTTAAAGTATTTTTTATTTTTATATTTTCAGTTTGCATTTTTATTTTAGTTAACGTTTTAGTAATTTTGTTGTTTTTTGTCGTTTTTAGTATTTATTTATTTTTTAGCTTCAGTTTCTGTTGTTTTAATACATCTATTTAAACCGGTAACACAATAAGGTTCATTACTTAACAATAGTTAACCACCTTAGTTAACATGAACTAACAATGAACAATACTTCTTCCGCATTTATTAATCTTAGTTTATATTTATTTCAACGTTTACTAACACTTTATTAAAAGGTTGTATTTGTTAACATTAGTTAATGCAAATGTGAACTAACTTGAACAAACAATGAACAGCTGTATTTTTATTAACTAACATTAACAAAGATTAATAAATACTGTAACAAATGTTTTGCTCATGTTAGTTAATACATTAACTAATGTTAAATAATATTGTGAAGTGTTACAGTTACACTAAATGAAAATCAAAATGTTGCTTTGGATTTAAAGTAACGAAAATGTTTTTATGGATATATTAGCATGGTAGGCTACGAGTAGTACTTTATTATGGTGCTTATATAGGACTATACAATTATTAGGCCCATTGAACTCATTGTGTTATTTAATGAATTCAGACGCACTCTTTGCATGTCAGTGGCCAGGGTAGGAGTTTGACTATGCCGTAGCCCATCGACCAGGCAAAATATGACCCGTCCGGGGAGAAGCGGACGCTCCATGTCTCGCAGCCGGAGGAGCCGTACAGACGCGGGAGGAGAGCGGGCTTCAGCTCCGCGATCAGATCATCCTCATGCGCTTCTGTCACAACAAAACAGACCTGTCACACACAGACACAAGCTGCGCATAGCCGGAACTACTCCTTTACTACTAATATGAAAAGGCATCTTCCTCATATACCAAATGTACATTATTATATATCATGTAAATTATATTAATCGCCTTACCTTTGACAGTACAACCTCGAAACGAAGTGCACATCTTCTTATCATCACATCATCTTAGTAATAGTAAGCCGTCGCCTCACCTCTACACAGGAATTCATTTGACTCGGGGTGAACCACGTGACTAATCTGAGCACAGTAGGTGTGTCTACTGCATTTTTACAGGGTAAGGGTTAAGGCGTGTTTTATGCTTCCTGCTCTCAAATACAACACTGTCATTGTGTGCATGTATCTGTTATTTTACACAGCCTTACGTAAATGATGGTTTCCTGTTCTTTTATATAATGCATCACTGAAATTATATATGGATGAATCAGTTAAGCACATTCGAAAAATTGTAATATGAAAAAAGTGATGTCTGTGTATTACAATCTGATAAGAAATCACCATTGGTTAAAAAAAAAAAGACAAAAAAATGTCTGGATGTTTTATAGTAATGCGAATGGGGAGGGGGGGGGGTGCTCAATTGCTATAAAAATAATTTCACAATGTAAACTAAATTGAAATGATACAAAAAAGGCTTCCAATAATTACTTAAGTTTTTTTTTTTATTCATTATTTCGCCATGAAATATGACCCAGACATATTCACCTATACATTTTTATGGAAAGCAATCATTCAAAACCAATTCATTAACAATAGCATTCTGTAACAGTTCACAAACATACTGTAGTATAAAGTAGTAAAAGTTTTAATTTCACTATTTGAAGTCAGTGTATTAAAATCTAATACTGAAAATAAAGACAGGGCCTCTTTAAAATTTTAAGGTCTTTACACGGATCGCTAGAATATTATACAAGTAAAATATCACACAAAAAAAAACGAACAAATAATTTAATACAATTCACAATTTTGAAGAATTGATTTTCTGTATATTTAAGCTGGTCCTTAACAGTCTTCTGACTGATGTGCTGCTTCGGTTTGATCTGGATGAGCTTGACCGGTGTGTTCGGTACTGTCTGCAGTATCCTCATGATCAACTATAAAATAAACATATAGACTTGTTTCAGCAAATCAGAAAGTACAAAGAATAGAAAATTCATCATCAATATCAAACATGGTATATTTTACAGCTGAGAGTATACATCCTCTCTGAGAATCTTATGCAGATTTTTTCAATTACTATTTTAAATGTTTCTAATTTTGTTTTGAAGGTCTCCTACAATAGGATTATATGCATCCAAGGTGAAACCATTTTAATTTTCTCATAACCTCATAACATCACCTCTTTTCTCACAGTGTCTGAAACGGTTCAATCAAGGATTCGGTCTCTGTAAACCGCTCCTTTTCCGAGAGCCTGCTCTGCTCTGATTGGTCAGATGGCTCAGTCTGTTGCGTCGGAAACAAAACGCCTATTATATCTGAAGTTCACCTCCAGGGGCTTCCTCAGCACTTGATACCAACAGTAATGATGGCGTCAGTTTTACTGTATCAATTCAAATTCAGTCCTCATCCTTTAGAAGTGCATGCAAAGTGGATTTGCTTTCACAGCACAGAAAACAACGTCTTCTCGACATGTTAACACAAACCAAACTCTTCCAGGCCTCAGCTACAACTAAGGTGTTTGAGGGCGGGTCAAAATACTAAGCAGATGTTGTCCCAACGAAGACCATAGGCTAGCATTATACATTTTTTGTTACAAACTTACATAGATATGTTACAGAAGTGAGACTGTAATTGCTGACGAGTCATTTCGGCAGTTCAGAAACAATTCTTTCTGGTCTGCAACAATGTTTAGGTAGGTGGCACTGCCAAATGTATGTCCACATGAATGGCCAGCACAGCAGAACAGTGCCCAGAGCATCACACTCCTTTGGCCCTTGTCAAAGTCACTCATATCTTTATACCTTTCCCATCCAACAAGTTGATTATGAGAACTGATTGTTTGCTTATCATCTAATCTACCCAGACGTTAATATGTGGCCTTGTTAGGAGATGGTCATAATTTTTTGGCTTAACAGTGTAAATTCCTTTTATTTTTAAACACAAAAAAGTCTGAACAATATTCAGAAAGCCATTGACTTACTTGATGGTATTCTGTGAATCTCTACGAGTGTGGTCGCATGTCCGTTTGTCACCGGAGGGAGATGTGGAACAGAATCATTGAAAATTTCCTCTTCATCCGAGTCCACTAAACTCAGTATATCCCCTCTGTCATCATCTAAACGACTAGAAAAAAAAAATAGTATAATGCCTCAGCTTTACACATCCTTATTGACACGTTACACAGTTGTAAATGAAATTATTCAATACCCACTGCAAATCAGGTTTATTTGCAAAAATTGACAGAATTTCAGCTGTTTGCAATCAAACAAAATTACAAAAAAATAATAATAACTGATATAGATCAACACAACAATTGTTTCAAGAGGTTTGTCTGAAAATGCAACTTATAATGACTTTCACAGTCTCAAAATTATTCAACCCCCTTGAATAGAATCCCTCAAAACAACACAAATCTGCAAAACAGGTGTTGTCTTCAAGCACACCTGATGCAACTAATCAAGGGCTTCATTAGTTGCACCAGGTGTGCTTGAGCTAGAACACATGAAATATCTGAACTGGCTAGGTTTGTTGAGTATCACGTTTCATGTTAGAAATATGACTAAATCAAAAGAAAGGTCCAAAAAGATAAGAGAAGATATCATCGCCCTTCACAAACAAGGAACAGGATATAAACCGATAGCGAAGGAACTAAATGTTCCTAGAGACACCGTTGGAAGCATAGTTTGCAAGTTCAAAGTTAAAGGAACAGTGATTACACTACCTGGACGGGGAAGAAAAATGAAGCTACTATCAACAGCTGCAACCAGATTTCTGAGAAGGCAGGTTCAGAAAAACCCTTGAGTGACTGCAAAAGACCTGCAGCAAGACTTGGAAGCAACAGTCACTGAGGTTTCAGCTGCACAGTAAGGCGCGTACTAAACGCATGCCAGAACTCCAAGACGTACACCACTACTGACCCAAAAGCACAATAAAAGTGCTCAAAATCATAAATAAGCCACAGAGGTTTTGGGATTCTGTTCTGTGGAGCGATGAAACAAAACTGGAACTTTTCAGCTCTATGGATCAGCGATATGTCTGGAGGAAGAAGAATGAAGCTTATGCTGAAAAGAACACTGTCTGAAGTTAAGCATGTTGGGGCTCTGTGATGCTCTGCGGCTGCTTTACATCCTCTGGCACTGGAAACCTGCAGCGTGTGGAAGGCAAGATGGATTCACTGTAGTATCAGGAAATCCTAGGAGAAAACGTCATGCCATCAGTGAGGAAGCTGAAGCTTGGGCGTCATTGAACCTTCTAACAGGACAGTGATACCAAGCATACCTCAAATTCCACCAAGGCTTGGTTGCAAAAGAAGTCCTGGAAGATCATACAGTGGCCATCAGTCATCTGACTTGAACCCAATAGAAAATCTCTGGTGGGATTTGAAGATGGCGTTTGCAGCACACAAACCCAAGAACATTTCTGAACTGGAGGCCATTGAGGAGTGGGCTGAGATTCCTCAGAAACGCTGGCAGAAGCTGGTGTCTGCTTAAACATCTCGTTTGCAGCAGGTCATAACAGCAAAAGGGTGTTCTACGAAGTACTAAAGATGCTTGCCATGAAGGGGTTGAATATTTTTGAGACTGTGGAAGTCATTAAAAGTTGCATTTTCAGTTGATTTGGGGAAACCACTTGAAACATTTGTTGTGTTGAGCTATTTAAATTACTTTTGTTTGATTTGTTCATTGCAAACAGCGGAAAGTCTGTAAATTTTGCCAATAAACCTGATTTGCAATGTGGGTTGAATAATTTTGATTACAACTGTATGTGGGAAAACACTAAACTTAGATTTTGGAATACTGCTGTAATGCTGTAATGTTTTGCAGTAATGTTCTGTGGTCAAACTTACCTAAATCCTAAACCTGAAAAATAATAAAAGAAAAACATTTACATAAAGAATCTTCATTAAAGCAGTTTTATTTAGGTATACAGTATGGAAAAATACTTACCAATGCAAATTTTATCACGCTTTGAATATACTGTCACACCAACAACGATTCCCAACATCATTATCAAAATGGAGACAAAGACACCAACTACGGCCCCTCCATTATCTGCAGAGGCTGAGAATAAAGATTAAATGCTGTCAAACTGTACATAGTCTGAAACTACTTTTCATAAAAAGGAAAGGAAATTTTGAGGGAGAAGATTTGATACTTTTGGGGGGAAAGGGAGAGGTATTACAAAACAATGTCAGAAACATCTTGTCTGGTCACATTCATGCACAAGTGTCAAAGCTTTAGCATTGCTAGTATTTGAAGTATCTCCGGATCTGAGCTCTGATGTATTATGTAAAACACGCGTCTCATTCTTAAACAAGTGAAATCATTATGCATCTGCTTTAACCCCACAAATTCTGGCAAGAACATGTCTGGGTCATATTTCTAAGAAATTCTATTTTTCTTATAGAAAATGAAGTCTGTTGTAAGGACTATTAAGATGCACCATGACAATATTTCCCCCCAAATTCTACCATAATTCAAATGAGATAATGTTCAATTAATCCAATAATATATATATTGTGTATGTATGTATGTATATATATACACAGTATATATATATTATTGCATTAATTGATTAAATAAATATAAATATATATATATATATATATATATATATATATATATATATATATATATATATATATATATATATATATATATAAATTATACCATTTAAAATAACAAAAAATCTACAAAAAGAAGTGTTGTATTACTATGAGAATCTGCATACAGAATAAAGGTAATCGAATAAAATTAAATAAAAATAATAAAATCATGGGGAATTTGAGGGAAAATATATGCTTGCCATGAAAATGGTGCTAAACTGCAAAAATATTAAAAGTCGAAAAATTAGGTTTATCCTTCTCGATCCTTTATTTATTTTATGTTGGATTTGAGTTCAAATGTGATCTGGACATGTATTAACTAGGATAAAAGGATACTTAAGGATGCTAGGATACTAGTAAAAAAATATATATTAAAAAGTATGGTGAAAAATTCAAGTTTGTAACTTACCCATCACAGTTAGAATCACTTCTAGCTCTCTTGCGCCAAGAGGGTTTTCACTGTAGCAGTAGTAGACCCCTGCATCATCCTTTGTTACATTGATTATAGTGAGTTTGTAAGTGGGTCCATTTTCAGACAAAATATATTTCATGGTGTTGTTGATGACATCGTTCATTTTCTTCCAGACAGTCTTAGCTGGTGGGAGAGCGTTGGTCTCAGAACAGCTGAGGGTGATAGTACTGCCCTCCAGAGCCGGTACCAAGGGGTCTCCTAATGGATACGGAATCTCTGGAAGACACATCAAATATATGGTTTCAACTCAGCTGGAGATGGGTGGAAAAGAGGATGATAAGCATAAACACAAACGGTACTATTTTGGGAATGGATAAAGATCAAGAAACCTTAGTGGCACCAAATGGGATTGCAAATTTTTTTAAACATATATGCAGTCCATCGCACCATTGGTTATGCCGGCCCACTCAAACAAATTGCAGTTTGACTTTTAAGTAATACCTGGGCTGATATAAGAACAATGTACACTAGGGTTCAAAAGTTTGTGTTTTTTTTTTATAGTTTCTTCTGCTCACCAAGGCTACACTTATTTGATCAAAAATGCAGTAAAAACAGCAATATTGTGAAACGTTATTAAAATTTAAAATATATGTTTTCTATTTTAGTATATTATAAAATGTAATTTATTCATTTTTTATTATACATTTTTTTAGGACGCTTTGATAAAAGTTAAAAAGGGCAGCATTTATTTGAAAGAAATCTTTTGCAACATTATGTATTCACTGTCCCTTTTTATCAGTGCAATATATCCTTAATGAAAATTATTAAAGTATTGTTTTTTTTTCTTTCAATTTATTATTATTTTTTAATCTTACTGACCCCAAAATGTTAATGGTCATGTACATAAAAGGAAATGCAAATTAAAAAAAAACTAAAAAGGCACTATTTTCAATATTTCATCTTTCAACCAATATTTTTGTGTTTCTTCAAAGTCAATACACTGAGAAACGTAAAATAACAGTGAAGGCTTTCATCAAAAGGGATAGTTCAACCAAAAATACTTATCATTTACTCACCCTCATGTGGTTCCAAACCCGTAAGACTTTCGTTCATCTTCGAAACCCAAATGAAGATATTATTAATGAAATATGAGAGCTTTCTGTCCCTCTATTGACAGATACACAACTACCAATTTGATGCTTCAAAAAGTTCATAAAGAGATTGAAAAACGAATCCATACGAGTTGAGCGATTTAGTCAGAAAGCTCTCTGATTATATTTAAAATATCTTTTGGGTTTGGAACGACATGAGGGCGAGTAATTCATGACACTGTTTTCATTTCTGAGAGAACTAACCCTTTAAGTATAGAAGGTAAATCTCATGAAAACATATCTGGGCCTATAATGCATATAATCTGGGTCTGATGCATTCAATGATTCTGTAGAACTGTTAGAGAAATGCTCTTACTGAGGGTAAAAGAACAGTATTTCTCCACTCCAGTCACATGATGTCCAGTACACTTCACGTCCTCTTTATCACGCAAAATATGCCTATTCACATGGATCTCCAAGCGTTCTGTCTCCTGGGACGTGGAGTTGATCATGGGACCCTTGGCTATTACAGATTTTTCATAGACCTCTTGCCAGTGCAGACTGGGCACAGGGTAACCTCCATACCAGGTACATATGAACAAGGCATCTGATGGTTCATTTCCCACCTCCCAGCTGCACTCCGGATGCCTCTCTGGAGCGTCTGAAAAAGGGATTACAGACATCACAAATCTAACAAGCAAAACAAATGATATAGAGGAAATGACTATTGAAAATATTCTCAAGGTAAAATGAAAGAAGCAAATAGAGTTGCTGCAAAGAACCATTTATGAGAATACATTTCTAAAACATACAGTAAACTAGGAGTTCCTGGCTCTTGTTCACAGTTGTCATGGAGAGAGTATTCTGGGATGTACAGGTGTACATCCCTTGATCTTGTGGCTGGATTTCGGTTATGGAGAACTCAAGGGGCAATTCGTTCCCAGACGCCCTGTCAGGATTATCCTGCGCCAAATTGTCAACTGTCCATGTCAAGTTTTGTGAGGGATAAGACTCACTGGAGCAACTAAAATACACATCTGAACTTTTATTGACAAATAATGTTCCATTCTTTAGGCGAGTTGCTGGCCTTATGTCCAGTGATATGTTAGTTGGACCGTCTGAAATATAAATCAAATGCACAAACATTAATATGAATTCATTTGACTCTCACAAACCACATCTCATTTCAATCATTTCAGGATCATTACTCCTTCAAATCATTCTAATATGCCTATTTTGCTGCTCAAGAGACATTTATTATTATTATAATTTATTATTATCAAGGTTGAAAACAGTTATGCTACTTAATATTTTTGTGGAAATGTTAACATTTATTTCAAATAGATTTTTTTCCAACACTATAAATTGTCTTTACGGTTACTTCTGATCAATGTAACACCACCTTGCTGAATAAAAGTATTCATTTCTCTCAAAAACTGTTGAGAGGTAATGTATGGTTTGTGTATTTCCTGTTTCTGTAATCTTTCAAATGTTCAAAGGAACTAGACTGATTATTTCTTGTGTTCAGTTAGTCGTCGTTATGTATGGCGGCTATGTTCAGTCACATGGTGGTGGTTTTCTAGGTTCATGCATAGCAGCTAAACCAGAAAAACCTGTTTGAAGTCGGACTCTCTATCTTACAGAAACTAAAGACATCTTATTGCATATCAAAGCTTTGCATTGTCACATTAGTACGATTTAGATATCCATAACACCATACCGGCAATTTTAAGCTGGATGTTTGAGTGAGTTTGCCATGAGCTGTCATTCTTGCATTCACATGTATACAGGCCTTCATCAATATACAGAAGACCACTGATCCTCAGAGAACCATTGTTTAAAATGGAAAGATGCTCGGATGGATTCGAAGGGTTGTGGGTTGCAACAACAGCTCCATCTTTCTTCCACTGATAAAGAACTGAAGACATATTGACTGGCTGGTCATGACACTGAAGTGTAGTATTCTCACCTTTCTCTCCGATAACATACCGCTGCACCTGCTCCTCCTCTGACACTACAGGAAGAAGGACACAGACAATGTGGTTTAGTGATCACTTACAAATATGCAGCAAAAGTACTATGGTAATACCATGTTTTTTTTTAATACGGTACAGAACAGTACTTGATCTAGAAGTGAAATGATGTCACTTACAATACAATAATTACCTAAAGGTACCACCATGGTGTTTGGACAGGTACTATGGTATTCTTGGAAATCCAGTGCCATGTAAATACTAAGAATATCTCAGACTTGAAGCCAGAATAAATGTACCTGACTCACCTGTTTGATGTGACAGAAGAAGCAGATATAGAACTAATGCAGCTATTGTCATTGTAGGATTGTCTGGATGTCCCATCGGATTATGGGATAAAATATTTTCCTTTGCAAATTCGATTGAGTTGCCTTTTGTTTCGCATCAAAAGCTTCTCTGTGAATTAAGTAAATAACCAAAAATATTACTGGGATAAAGTCGTGGCCGTTCTAAATTCGCATTAGGTATTTTGTGTTACGTTTGACTCATGTCCATCTTCAACCAATCCGGCTGTTTACTTGCGTTTCTTTCCCGGAAACTTTGAAATTGCTGTTTGACCACACCCTTACCTGCGCTCTTAAAGGGATAGTTCACCCAAAAATTGAAATGTCATCATTCACTCACCCTTATGTTTTTCCAACCATTTATGAGTTTCTTTCTTCTGTTGAACACAAAACAAGATATTTTAAAGAATGCTGGTAATAATCAGACTTTAGTCAGACCCTTTGACTTCCTTATTATTATTTTTTCCTACAATGGAAGTCAATGGGTGCCGTCAGCTGTCTGGTTTTCAACATTTTTTAAAAAAATATCTTCTTTTGTGTAACAGAAGAAAGAAACTCTTACAGGATTGGAACAACATGAGGGTGAGTAAATGATGACAACATTTTCATTTTTGGGTGAACTATCCCTTTAAAGAGACACACACCACATTTCACATGCAAGGTGCCCCAAAGTCGAGTCTTGCAGGTTGATCAGGTTCACACAAAGTTACACTCTGTTCAGAAACTCCAAGCTCCAAAGGTCCTCTCAAAGTATCACTCATATTATATCCAACAACCGTGCATTACTGTGGTTTATGTAATGATATGCTGATTCTGGAGTTATTGTTGCCGATGAAATTAACCTGATTGATTTCCCTAAAAATGAAAATTCTGTTATCATTTACATTTGTTCCAAACCTGTATGTCTTTAATGTAGGCCTAGTATGGTATTTCGCTTAAATTCCTGTTTTTTTGTTTGTTTTTTGTTTTTTCAATTTTAAATACTACGTTAAAACTATTAAATATTTGCTATATTACTTATTTTTTATTTAGTATTAGCTGTTTGTGCAACAAAATTTTCACCTCCGTTAGAGGGCGCCAAAGCTTTGTGCATTTCTGACGTCTTCATGTGTGCGACATTATTTTGGTTCCCCCACGTTTGTTGCCGTGGAAAATCAGTCCTACCCGCTTTCCAATATGTCAGGCTGTAAGAAGCCACGAGCTGTTGCAAATCCTCTGGAGTCAACCATTACAACACCGAGTGAAAGAATACTAAAAGAATGTCACACTTTATATATCGACAACGAGAACGGTAAATAACGAGTAGCAGCTACACATTCATATGTAAACACATGTTGCTGTTTTGTCTTTGATATGATCTAAAACCATATGAAACACAGTAAGGTGCAAATCAGCTTGAAAGTTCATCGTCCGAGACATGTAATGTTGTTAGTTATATTTATACTGTGTCATTCTTTCAGAAGGCGGTGTCTAAAAACAGTCAACTGCCAACCTAGACAGTTTCGGACTTTACATGATAAATGCCATGACTTGACTATGTAGGCACAGCTCACCGGCTTTTGACCAGTTGTCTCTGCTTGTCACGGTACTGCAGATTATGGGTCCATAGTACAGTACAGTACAGTAATAGTAATAGTACAGTACATGTAAATCGGTGGTTATACGAGATCTTCAAGTTAATCGAAACTGAAAGGTCTTTTACTGGAATATGCCTTACATTATTTACAGTATACAGGTGCATGTTTGTATGCACTTTATCAAACACACCCACATGTGTGTGTGTGTGTGTGTGTAGATAGATAGATGTAATTGAAGTTAATACTGTGTGTTATAGTATTACCCTCTTTGCATCTTTAAATTGTTGTTGAGAAGCAATCATGTACTGATAACGAAGTTCTTTTTGTCTGAATGTGTTTGACAGGATTGGTGAAAATGGCAGAGAGTTTGGGAGTGAGACTGTTACCTCCTCGGAAAAAGATTATAGTTATGATCATGGGAAACCATTCTGCCGGAAAAAGCTCCTTCATTAACTGGTAATCAATCACACCTCTCACATCAAAAACACCTTATATCCCAAAATGATCTGGAGGTCATTTTAAAGATTATACAGACACACATTTTTTTTTTTAATGAGAATCACATTTTCTTTTCCCCTACGTTATATCTCAACATTAAGACAGTGGTTCTCTACCCTTTTGACTTCATTGTACACAAAAAAAATATTAAAATGATTATTTTTAAGGATAAGGATTTAAAAAATATGTTTTACTCACAATTTCTACCGGGTAAAATATTTTAGAGCTCGGCGTAGAAACTAGAAAAATGCACAATCATTATAAAAATGCCGTTGTTTTAAGATTGTATTACTTTACATGATGTTTTCCAGGTCTAGAAATAAAACTTTTATAAAAAGAGGATTAATAATATATATGTAAATGGGGATAAAAATATTAATAAAAAGGAGATGACTATCTTTCAGGTATGTGGAGGAGCACATACAGAAGACAGGTGTGGCCATAGAGACTCAAGGCTTTACGTTTATAACCAGTGGAAGAAAACGAGAGTCACTAACTGTAAGTACATCTACTGGTTCACCAGAAATTTGATTATTGCGAGAAAGCTGCTAAAAAAAACCCTGTATATGTAGCAAGGAAAATGTTGTTTGCATTTGATTATTAGCGCAGATATTTATCTGTTTAGGATAGTATAGTATAGTCCGTTTCGCTCATATGTAAGATCAACAGAGGGCAAAGTAATGGCAGTGAATATAAAAACACATGAACAGAGATGAAAAAAAAAAATACTGATCATTGGATTTGATCCACATTAGATTTCAGAATACATTTTTTACAGAATTCAAGTTAGCAGTGTTATTTTTCTTATTTTTATTTTGAATTAGCTTTTATTTTTATATTTTTAGTATTTGTATTAATTTTAGTTTCATTTAGTCAGTTCATTATGTTCTTTTTGTTATTTTTTATATTGCTATTTAGGTTTAATTTATTTTTTATTTCAGTTTCAGTGTTAGTTTTTATTTATTTATTTCAGTTAATTGCCAAGGCAGCATTTATTATTTTCTTTAATACTCATATTTTATTTTATTTCAGCTTTTTTTTTAAGTAACAGGAATGTTTTAAATAGTTTTAGTTTTAGTTAACGATAATAACCCTGGCATACCTGACCAAATCTAACATTCAAGGACATTTATATGTATTTAATACATAATCCATCTCCATATACCAGCAGAGGAGCACAGATAATGCATATATACAGAGGATAGGCCTATATATACACACACATCTTCTATTTGTGAGGTTTTGTATTCACTGCCATTACTTTGCCCTCCTGATGGTCATAAATATGGCGGATGAGCGGAAAGTCACATGACTGAAACAGATGTGCATTTGTGGAATGGTGGCTGTGTCTTGCCTTCAGAGGACACGTTCCAAGGTAGGAAGAATTCAAGACACGTACGAATCCAATGTTAGCATCACTTCCTGTCTCCTGAGATACCTTCATCTGACTGATTTTTTAAGGCATTATAGATGTATCCTTCGCTGCCTTCGATATCCCACAATCCTGTGCGTTCCATTCTGTGACTGTTGAGCTAAAAAATAAAGATGGCGTCTGAAAGTTGCGGTTGCTGGTCAGTTTGTGTGTAAATGTACGTTTTTGACCAACGTTTTCCACTTCTAATGTCATTTCTAGCAAGAAAGTACTATTGTACTAATAAAATATTCACTGAGTTATCACCAAAGCTCTCTTTATTTGGCTGTAGATCATTAATCCGTTACTCTGCCTCAGAAGTCTGTCAGAAATCAGTTTCTTAAGATGCCTTTGTTGGCAAACGCTGCCTGCAAAGTCATTGCCTGATAGGGCAGCGAGGCAACAAGTCTAAGATTTCAGACGCAGCCTGAGGCGATTAATAATGACTCATGGGTCAAATGTCGACACTGTTGTCATTAAGACCAGCTGCCAAAACCAAGCTGCAAAGAGATCAATCCAAGAAAAACACATTAGCTGAACCTGTTTGAATGCATTTTTCGAAGCTTTAGTACTTATAAAGAGACAGTATTTTTAAAGAAATGTTTGTTTGCTTTCAGCCACCAATAATAGTGTCATAGGCTCAGATTCATTTGGTACATTTTGACGTTTAAAGCTTCAGAATGTTTCCTCCTAAAATCAGAGCAAGAAAATCCTGCCCAATCCTGTTCCCTATTATTTCCTGTTCTCACACTATTTTCATCTCTATTGGCACAAGTCCAATAAACGTCATTGTGAGTAGATACAGACACCATCTCATTTTTTTGTTTCTTCAGCTGATTGAGGAGGAAATTCTTCAGAATGAATTGAAATATGGTCAAATACGCTGCGAGTGCTTCACTTGTAGCTGATTGTAGCATTATCAAAATAGCTAAAATGTTATCCCGGCATAGGAGTTGAAATCTGTAAAGCTTTCTGTGGAATTCTGCCGGTGTAAATTCCATTCGAGCTTACTAACTGACGTTCTGATGTGTGATGACATCTGTGAAGGCTTGCATTTGTGTGCAATGATATCCACTGTTCAAACATCTCAGATGTACCAGTTAAATACTGTTCAGATTAAGAACATAAGATAGACCTACAGAAATGAACAAGAACAAATAAGATCTCTTTATATTCTCCTAGAGAGAAATTACAGCTGTTAGCTGCTTAAATAATCTTACATACACTTCTGTTTAAAAGTTTATAGGGTCAGTAAGTTTTTTTGTTTTTAATTAATACTATATTCAGTTGTTTTAAACCTGTATGAGTTTTTTCTGTTGAAAATAAAAGAAGATATTTTGTAGAATGTTGGTAACCAAACCATTGACCTCCATAGTATTTTTTTTTTTTTTTCATACTATGGAAGTCAATGGGGACCAGCAACTGTTTGGTTACCAACATTCTACAAAATATCTTCTTTTGTTTTCAACAGAAAAAACTCATACAGGTTTAGAACAACTCAATGGTGTGTAAATGATGACAGAATTTTCATTTTTTGGTGAACTATCCCTTTAATTTGATAGCTTTAGTTTATACTCTTTCTGCAATGGTCTCAGTTGTGTCTATTTATATTTCTCTTTAGGAACTGTAGGAGAAACATCTGAGATACTTAAAATATAACTTAGTTCTCCATTAAATCTCCATAAAAGAGCAACCCATGAGCAATGCAATGTTCTTCTGATGGATGCAGATTATGGATCCAGTGTTAAGAAGGAAGCAAGAGCAAGAGGGAAAATTGTGCATGCGTGCATGTGGTGAATGCGTACACAATATCACAGCTCAGTCAGTCGCTTCTTCTGGAAGCAGAGGGGTTGTCTTAAAGACACAGCGTCTTTTTTTCCCTAGCATATAGGACTCTCCCTCTCCCTCTCTCTCTTTCCTTTTCCGTCTCTGTGAAGAAGACCTCAACGTGAGTAATGTAATCGCGGCGAAGGAGTGATATGAAAGCATTATCAGCTCTTTACAGGAAGAGCCTTCCAGCAGAACAGGAAGAGAGCTGCAGTGTGTCCGAGAGCATCACACCATCATCACCCAGCCTGCAGAGAGAGAGAGAGAGAGAGAGAGAGAGAGAGAGAGAGAGAGAGAGAGAGAGAGAGAGCGAACGGGGAGCCTCCCTACAGTGGGCCTGGCTTCTGACTTCACACCACATACTCCTCTTTAAATGTGTCTTATCTTTCCTTTCTCAACATGTTTGCTTCTCTTCCTTACAGGGAAATGCAACGCTTCACCTCTACCCACATTTCAGACCTCTACTGGAGTTCAAAGGTAGGATATTATAATCTCAGATTGCTATTTAACTTTAACTCTGCTGTCAAAAGATTCATGTGCAGTATATTTAAATATATTAAACAGAACGTTTAGGTTTAATCAGCATTGTAGAGATGTTATATATCATAAGCAACATCATTTATCAATGTCTCCAATCTCATCTCTTGATTTCAATATTTCAGCACCTTTAAATGGGATTTCTGGTGATGTATGTTGCTCTGATTTACCTGTTCATCATTTTTTTTTACATTGCAATTCATTTTTGTAGTCTTGCACACCTGTATTTCTCTGTGCATACATAAAATATTCATATAAAACGAATAGGAATATTTCGTCTGTTCCATGCGTATCGAATGTGAATAAATAACAACATAGGTGTTGATTATTGCCGCATGGTAGCACAATTTACTCTTCAAATGTTTGTAGTTTATAGTACCTCTTAAGCTATTTTCCTCTTTTAATGCTTCGAAATTAGACTGAGGTTGATGAAAATGTGTAGTCGAGGCAGGAGAGTTTACAGCTATGACTAACACCTCACACTGACTCATGCGAGCGTATGTACGGCCAGCGCTGTATCCGAAACATAGCAACACATCTCATTCACACGCTCCTCGATAAACTCTGCTGACTTCACGCTTTTCACTGTGCATTTATGTAAGAGTCCAGCTGATGTCTTGGTCGGTGTAGGTGAGTGATCTTTGGGCGTGTCAGAGGTCATCAGTGATCGTGCAGTTTTCCTTCAGTGGGCAGTGTGGGTTCACCTGGTGCAGAGAACCAGAATGAGTCATTCACATTGACAATAGTGCAGCACTGGTGAGATACAGAGGGAGAAATGTCTTCCCACATTACTGCTACACAGAACATATATGGCGTATTGTACAGCCATCACACGCTGTATCACGAGCCTGATATAATTACGAGATGCGTTCTACTTGTAAAACATGCATGCATCCTTCCATTTTCATGTACATTGCACTTTATTTAAAGTAAAAAACACAATTTTCTGGTTATTTTTGTCTATATGAATCTCGTTCTATTTTGTTTGAAGTTTTTAGCCAAGTTGAAGCGCATGAACAAGTTTTCATGCGCTTGAAAACCTCCATAAGGTGTCGCAGTGAAGGTTTTGCTTGGCTTCAAACGTGTGGTTGTTAGGGTGTGGCTTTGTGTAGGAAAGACTAATGAGATTTGCGATTGGTGCATTGTTTGGGTGTGGTTTGGGCCGGTTTGTCCTACCTCAAAAAGTTTGATACTATCATTATGACTCGGGTCTGTCCGCAGTGGTGCTGCTTTGCAGTTTGGAGATGATGCTGCACTTTCTTGACCTTTGACATTTCCCCAGTGGACTAGATCCCTCGGT
This sequence comes from Squalius cephalus, assembly GCF_949319135.1. NCBI lineage: Eukaryota > Metazoa > Chordata > Actinopteri > Cypriniformes > Leuciscidae > Squalius > Squalius cephalus. Next base: position 43,393,136 of record NC_137126.1, on the reverse strand, counting down.
ATCTCCTTGCACCTTTCAGCAGCAGTGTCAGCAAAACGTATCTCTCAGTTACCTTTTCACCTTAAAAAAAGATCCCGGAGTGATTATTGAGCATATCACATGCACATGACTAAATCTGATTTTAATTACGTAGTGCCTGTGGAATGAAAGTTTGGGGTCGGCAAGATTTATTTATTTTTTCTAGAAATGAATGCTTTTATTCAGCATTAAATTGATCGAAAGTGACAGTAAGGACATAATATGAAGAATCCTGGAAAAAATGTATCATGGTTTCCACAAAAATATTAAGCAGCAGCAGCAAAATATTAAGCTGTTTTCAACATTGATAATAATGAGAAATGCTTCTTGAGCAGAAAATCATGAATGATTTCTGAAGGATCATGTGACACTGAAGACTGGAGTAATGATGCTGAAAAGTCAGCTTTGCATCACAGGAATGAATTTCATTTTAAAACATTTAAAAATAGAAAACACTTATTGTAATAATATTTCACACTATTACAGTTTTTACTGAAGTTTTAAACAAATAAATGTAGCCTTGGTGAGCATTTCAGTATGAATTCAATTATTTATCATTAATTTCTCATTAAAAGCTAAATTATCTAGAAACATCCACATTAATTTTATAGTTTAATACTCTTTCTGTATGTAAGTAATGGTCTCGTCTGTGTCTATATTCCATTACAATAATCAATTATACTTTAAAATACATTTAAAAATAGATATAAAATGATAATAATAATAATTCACAATATTACTATTTATTTTTCATAAAATAAATGCTGTTTTTGGTGATCCGAAGAGACTTCTTTTAAAAATCTTGCTGACCTCATACTTTTGAATGGTGGTGGAATACTCATAAGGAAAGAGAAATCATACACTTTATCATCTACATCCATTTTATATCTTTGTAGTCTTGCTGTCTGGAAACATTTGTGAATTTAAGGAAGTTTAGAAGAAACATTGAGTCTCTGTGACTGTTTTACCAGAGAATTCCTGCAGGTCTTACTGCACACGTTTAAAATCAATGTATTTTCTGTAATAGGAAAGAAAGAGCAGTTGAGAGCGAGAGAGATGGACAGACAGATTTGAGGGTGTGTTGGTGCACCTTTGGTGAATGTAGATGAGACGGAACAAATCGGGTTTGTGCGAGATCCTGCACACCTGCAGCCACTATAAAGAGCTTCAGTGTGAACCGCAGATGTGTTGTGAAGGTAGCATAATGAGACATGATGTGTAGTTTCTATGCAGATTTAAGGATATCAGGTGTGATGTTACTTTTTCTTAATAATCTAACCTATGGATTTCACCTGCCTGATGACAAAAAAATGAATATTTTTAGTTAAAACCACCCCGAAAACCTTAGCAATTACATAGAACGTGCTAAAATCATTCAGAACATGTAAGCAACCATTGTGGCAATGACTTTTGCACAGTGAAGCACCAGTTGCAATCTTTAGAAAATGTGAACATGTTGCTTTATCTTAAATACTGTACATGCTTTTGAAGTATTGGCCGGCTGGCGTTGCTTCACAGTCGTTCTTCACTGGCTAGCTTTATGTGGCTGTACCTTAAAGCTGCCAGTTGAAGAGCTGTTGTGGGTAACCATTACAACAGGCCACCAAGAGGGGCCATGCAGGAAAGTGGGACGAATCAGATTTGAAGGGCAATGAGTCAATAAGAATTCATCGGCATGTTTTATTTATTTATTGAAATGTAGTTTTGAAACATCTGTGCAGATTGATACTCCACATGATGAATCCATAAACGTTTCTAATTCCAGCGCAGTTTTATAAACGCCTGCAGTTGTATATTGTAGGTGTCACGGATTACCTGAGCGCTGAGATTTCCACCTCCAAGCAGAAGAAATTCAGCCTGGTGACGTTTGTGGACACTCCAGGGTTGGTGGATGGAGATATGGTGTACCCTTTTGATGTCAACAATGCCATCACCTCTTTTGGTAAGGCTGTGTCTCATCATTTTGGACAATTTTGTCTTCTATAGCCTACTTTAAAAAGGAATTTTCTTGGTGGTTTTACTCTTTTAATGAGCAGAGCCATTTTTTCTGTTAAGAGGAACTTCTTTTAATATTTTTTTGGCTTTTAGACAATGCACTATTGAGTTGATAATGTTAACTAAAACTATTAAAAATCATTTTTGTTCATATAAATATAAATAAAAATATTAGATGGGAAAATTTCAACTTAAAAAGGGTACATGCAAATTCAAACTGAAATAAATTAAGTTGACTAAAAATATTAAACCTAAAAATGAAATAAATACAAGTTAATATTATATAATAATAGGATATAAATGATTATTAGTGGATATACACATTGGATGATTGACCAATCAGAATCAAGTATACAAGAGCATCGTTAAGATGATTTAAGTCGGGAGATTTTAAAGTGTACAGTCTTTCTCGGACCAATAAATATTGATGTAGCAAATTGGATTGTGGCAATTATATATTGTAGCAAGTTGCAAATCCTGCTTCCAGGCTTGTGGCTTAAATTAAAGCTTATTGGCTATTTTAAAAAAAGGACAAGCCCTTGGATTCATATCATATGTCCCAACCCAACATCCTGTTTCAGAAGGAAATGTCAACGTTGGAAGGCAAATTTGTCAAACCTTTTAAGATTGATTATCTTTTTTAAGCTGATGAGACAATATGTCAGTGTTTTATGTCCTAGTTAAATCACACAACTGTTATTTGAATATAATTTGACGTATCTGTGTGTATCCAGGTGAGCAGGCAGACCTCGTCTTCGTGTTCTTCGACCCGATGGGACAGGCGTTGTGCAAGCGTACACTGAACATCGTTGAGAAGCTGAGTGAGAAGTGTGGAGACAAACTGCGCTTTTACCTGAGCAAAGCTGACGAGGTTGGACGAGAAACGGACAGACAGGTGTGTGTGAGTGTGTGTGATTGTGTGTGTGTGTGTGTGCATGCGTGCCTTCACTGCCCTTAAAGTCAATATGAACATTCAAACCTGTTTTACTTCAGGAATCTGATATATTTACGTCTGCAATAAAATGCAGATTGGGATTTGATTTAACAGGAAGATGTATTAATAAAGTACATAAGGTGATTTCAAATGTCATGTTGACTTTAATGTGTGGTCATCTTGCCATAATAATTTGTTCTCAGACAGGAAGCCAAACAGGTGTTATTACGAATCTAATCTTCTGGGAGTTTCTATTCAACATGAACTCATCTTAAGGTCAAATGTCTCCGTCAGTTATACTGTACATGGTGTTGTTTTTATTCCCACAGCGAGTGATGATGCAGATTGTCCAAGAGCTGTGCAGGAGACCTGGACTCAACAAATGTGGCTTTGAAATGCCCACGATATACATCCCCAACTCTCAAAAAGTAAGAAATGATGGTAACAGATTGCCATGTTGGTTAAATGTCTATGGTTTCCCTCCTAGAACTGGAATCAGACATGAGTAATGTAAGCTTGCCCATGATGCACTGCTGTGTCAGAAATGGATGCATGTCTTTCTGCAGCATTTACTGTCAACAGAGACTCTTAAAGAGAATTAGACGCTTTTCTTAAAGGCCCAACTTAAAGCTACAAAGATAAAATGGGCTGATTCTATTAAGATTTCTTTCTAAGTGGTCTAGCTAAGATTTCAGACCGGTTATAATGCACTACTGTTCAAAAGTTTTCAGTCCCATTAATATTTATATTCAGTAAGAATGCATTAAATTGACAGTAAAGACTTTTATGTTACAAAAGATTTCAATATCAAATAAACGCGGTTCATTTGAACTTTCTTTTCATGAAAAAGAATGATCAATTTTCTACAAAAATATTAAGCAGCACAACTGTTTTCAACATTGATAATAATTAGAAATGTTTCTGGAGCAGCAAATCAGCATATTAGAATGATTTCTGGAGGATCATGTGATAATGATGCTGAAAATTCAGTTTTGCATCACAGGAATAAATTACATTTGAAAATATATTCAAATAGAAATGAGTTGTAATAATATTTCACAATATTACTGTTATTATTGTAATTTTGATCAAATGCAGTCTTGGTGAACTGAAGAGACTGTTCCACAAACATTAAAAAAATCCCAAATGACCCCTAAACTTTTAAATGCTAGTGTATATTTGGTCTGCGATATCAGTCAGTTTACCTAGGATATATGAAAAATTACCAAATTACTGTAATCACAAAATAACTCTGATATTCTGTTATGAGCAGTTCATATCCTCAAAATGATTAGTTTCTATATCAATACTCATAACGGCAAAATGCATCCACATGCGGCTTTGTTGGTAATGACAGCAAACTACTTCATCACTCCATTAATTCAGCTCTGGCAAAATGTTGGTTGTTACATTGCTTGGCAACTGTAAACGGCCTGTAGTTATGATAAATAGCTATATTACTATATCAATTGTTTGTTTAGAACTTTTATAACACCGCTCAGCTCAGATGTGGTAATATAGCACAGCCTCTTATAGCCTATTGCTTTACTATGCAATTGCACATGACACTACTAGTATAGATTGTTGATGTAAAGTGAATATAAAATGATTTAAATTGATTTTGGTTTGTGTGTGCAGCCCAGCAGATGCATCAACCAGATTGATGAGGTGTGTGAGACCATTGAGAAGAGCATAAACCAGGCAGTGCAGAAAACACTGGACCAGCTGGAGAAAGACTGTAACCTGGTCATCTCTACCATCAACCATACACTGGAGCAGGACCGGTACACATCCATCCATCACGTCATCTGTTCTATACCATGACTCATGTATAATCTAATATTTATCAGTTTGGCATGGATTTGTCTTTCCCTCAGGGTGAATGCGAGCTGTAATAGAAGCAATCGGTTTAATTCATTCCTGTGCGCAGTTCTGGGAATCTTCCTTCCGTCGCTCTTCATCCTCAGCTTCATCATCAGCACTTTCGCTGCAGAGGAGCTGGACACTCTTGTTGGAGAGGGGTTGGCTAAAATGCTCTACTTTTCCACAGTATGTACTGTTTTTTGTGTTTTCTGAAATTCTGTTTAAAGGGATAGTACACCCAAAAATGAAAATGCTCTCAGCCTCATGCCATCCCTGATGTATATGACTTTCTTTCTTCTGATAACAAAGATTTTTAAGAAAATGATAGTCCATATAGTGCCATTGAATAAGTGCCACATGTTTGATGCTCGAAAAACCACACACAGCGAGCGTGACGATAATCCATACAACCCCATTGGACAAATCAATGTCCTCTGAAGCAAAACGATTGATGTGTGTAAGAAAAACACTAATTTTATTAAGTCCTTCCCTGCCATTGACTAAATTTCCTGTCATTTATGAGACAACGCTTCCCTGCCATTGACTCGTCATTCCTTGTTTTCACTGTTATGCGGTGGGGCCGCTTTAAATGTTTAAATTATGTTGTTTTCTTACATAAACCTATCGTTTCACTTCATCAAACGTGAACTGAGCACCGCCCCTTCACCCAGAGATTGATTATTTTCCTAAAAATCTTAGTTTGTGTTTAACTGAAGAAAGTCATCTGGGATGGCATGAGGGTGAGTAAATGATGAGAGAATTGTCATTTTTGGTTGAATCTATCCCTTTAGGATTTCTTTGTCTTCTGTTTGTGTGTGTGTGCTTGTGCTTTAATAGGGAATAGTGGTGTATCTGTGGGACTGGATTCCTGAAGACTGGCAGATATGGTTTGTGATCACCTTCGGTGCTCTGTGCTACTTCATGTTCTTTCTGGCCAAATATTTTGCACGGTGAGCAAACTTGCCTCTAATCGTTTCCTTTTGTTGTCACTAGGGGGCACCGTAACTCTGATATCATTTATATTTATTTACAGTATGTAGCACTTTATCCTTTGGCTATTTTGGAATATCATACTAACATTACTGTTTATTCTACAGTGCAACAGTGTGTAATTTTTCTGTAGATATAGAATAGCCAGATACCTTATTATACAGCATGCAAAGAACATATCCCACAATGCAATGCATTTAACTTGACTTTTTTTCTGGTGCAACAAATGAAGATTTTAACATCCTTTTCTCCACTTTCACAATGCAAAAATATACTATTGGTTAAAAAATGCAAAATGACCAGCTTTGTTTTCAAGATGTCAACTTGACAACACTTGTCAGCTACATGGAAATTATAGATCTTATTGTGAACAATTTATGTTTCATTTTTAAAAACTTTTTTTGACCTCATGTTTAGTCAACTGGATATTTCGGTGAAAACGACAGGCTTCTCTCTGGTGACGTATGCAGGACTTCTGAATCCCGTTTTTGTAATGGTCACTTCATGAGTTTAATGAATGCTCTGATCTCCTTCAGTCAGGGCAACAAGACGCTTACTAAGAGAGAGAAGAAGAAACTGGCGGAGTGCAGTGATTACATCCAGGATGTCCTCAAATCCAAGAAGGTACGACATACATTAGCTTTGCTATCGATGTTTCAATGTTCAACAAATCAACTTAATCCAACCTGAAGTGGTTTGTTGATCTCCCAGTAGGGTTAGGTGATGTATTCAATATTCACCACTGTGAATATCATTATTACACTATTTATACAGCCATACAGTAGTCTCATAATCCTTCCTTGTGTTGATAATTACCATACTGTTCAAAAGTTTTTGAAAGAAGTATTTTTATTCAGCAAGGCTGCATTAAATTGATCAAAAGTGATGGTAAAGCCTTGCAGCCTTGGTGATCATAAGAGACTTCTTTACAAGGCATCGTAAAATCTTACCAACCTCAAACTTTTCAACATGAGTGTGTTTTAATAAATAGTGTCTCTGATCTGAACTTCAGTAACAAATCTGGCATGAATGTGATTCTTTTTTTTTAAATTAATTCTTGATTTATTGCAGCTCGATTCCACATTCTTTTTCATTTGCACTTTTCATAAAAATCATTTAATATACAAATTTTGACATATACATTAAAGATTATAAAATATATATATATATATAAAATGTTGTTACAATGACCAGCTGACAAGTGCCTAAAACCCCTCTGAAACCACCAGACCAGCTGACCACTAGACTCAATGCTGGTTTTTCAGCGAGCATGTGAGAGTATCACATAAAAACAGCCTGCATTTGAAATGTACCTTTAGAAGGATTGCAGATGATGTTTATCTTCTTCTAATCTCGTAATATTTGTCATCTTTGTTTTAGCGGAAACTGTACGAGGAGTATCTTCGTCAGTGTGCTGCAGAATATGATTTCTGAAGGAAGCCGGAATGACAGCTGTTGGTCACATCAGAGTCGTCAGAATAATTCATAAATCACATCCGTGTGTGTGTGTGAGTTAAAATACTGATGTAGTTTCATTGTTGCGTCATAAAAAACAAATAGGTGCCTTTTCGTTAAATGTGAATAGTGTTGAACAAAATGTGACATACAAACAAGACCTCAGTATTCTCTTACACCAGCTAGTATTTCTATTTGAAGCATTTTTTTATCATCAGACCTAGAACTGTTTATTATCAGCATATAATGACTCCATAAACGCTGATTATCATGAGACATTAGCCTGGTTTCTGCAGCCTCCAGGTGCACTGTGGGAGAAACCAAAGGTACGCTTGCCCACCTTATATTCTCTCTACTCAGTGACATTTCTACTTTTGATATGATATAACAGAAGAATTTCTCCCAGCAGCCACAGAAGAAACTGTGAATGTACTGTTGCATGTTCATGTTTGTCTGTGTATTTTTATGTGGTTTATATATGATGTTTTGTAGTGGTTATCAGGGGTTTGAAGTGATGTACAAATGTTCAAATTGTAGCTATTTTTTAGGGCATTGTTTTTTGAATTCTATGAACTTGCGTCAGTCAAACCATTTTTGGACTAGCTGGTTTTGAAGATGGATTTTAATTGTTTTAACCGTCCATATATACAGGGTGAAATCACAAACTGATAGATTTCTTTATTTTATATTGTTTGGTTTTTCAGCTTTTTAAATGTAAATTTAAGAAAATGTCAATTTAAAGGGATAGTTCACCCCAAAATGAAAAATTCTGTCGTCATTTACTCACCATCAAGTTGTTCCAAACCTGTAGGAATTTCTTTCTTCTGTTGAACACAAAAGATATTTTGAAGAATATGGGTAAACAGACCCCATTGACTACCGTAGTATGGCAGAAAAAAAAATACAATGCAAGTCAATGGGGACCATAAACTGAAAGTAAATGATGACAACATTTTCATTTTTGGGTGAACTATCCCTTTAAGAAACTATAGCACTTCCATGACTTTTAAAAGAAAATGCCTTTACCTCAGTACTGCAAAAACGCCTTTCTTAGGGCTGCAATAATACTCATATTTCTTAATGTTTTCACAGTGCTTTTACAAATGGATATCATTTTAAATTCAACATTTAAATTGATGTTTTTTTTAGCTATGCTGATTTTTTTAACCGTCTTACAGAACAAAATGTCTTCTTTAATTGACTCAACGCTTTGTATTCCACTGTCTTATAATAAATAGCTTAGTTGTGTAAATTTGAAAGAACAAAAAGCACAATAAAATGTTATAGCAACAAATTTATTCATCATTTTGTATTCCACCAGAACCTGTCCCATATGACTGAAACCTCCGATCCCTGAGTTAGTACCAAAGAAAAGCTATAGGAGGTCAGAGCTACAAGAAAAGCATTCGTTATTATTGCGCACAATCTAAAAATACAATCAACAATCAATCAGTCTGTCATCAATAAATCATTTTACGATTAGTCAAAAAAAATACAGGCCTCGACTTTTATAATACGAGCATTTCTATAGATAAAGTTATAGATTTAAATATTTGTCGTCTTGTGCAATTAACTACCAGGGCAACCACAGTTCCCATGAGCAAGAGGTATATTGTCATCGTTAAAGGTCAGCGAGTGTTTCAGGCCAGTCCTGCTGCACGCGCTCATGCTTCAGTCAGAACATTCAGAATGACTGCATCGCTTTATTTCCATGGACATTCCACAAGACATTTGAACTTGAAATGCTTAATGGCTGGGAGCATTGAATAAAAGATAGATGAAGTCTGTCAATAACATGTCCAGGTCATAGTTCATCGCTAAATCATGTTATATTTGAAATGTGTAAAGAAAATGACTGAAAGAGAAAAGTCACACACAAAAAAAAATCAATGTTATAATAGTAATAAATTAAACATTTCAGTAATGATAATGTGGGGGGAAGTGTGCTGAATTCTCATGAAAAAAAAAAATATATATATATATTATATATATTTATATATCCCTCTAAATTCTCATTACTGAAATAATTAAAAATACTGAAATGTGTAAAACAGTATGTTTTATTTATTAATTATATATATTATTTTTTACATTTTTTTAATGACATTGTGAAAATGTCGCAATGCAAAAAATATATATAAAGGTCCTAAAAATAGACTTCCTTTTCTTTTAAGCTATTTATATATATTTTTGGATTATGGTTTCGTGATATTCTCCCAATTACCATGTAAATTGTGATATATGGTATCTTATATTTGATTTATATTCATAGACATTGACATATGGACCTTGTTACCTTCCCTGAATAATAATCCCACGTTAAAATCCTTTGGGAAATTCTTAATGAAAACGAATGCCCTATGCATATGAATTATCATGCATCTGCTCTCTCTACATCTACAAACTGCCGCGAGCGAAGCTGCATGGGGCTGCATATTTCGATGAGAGCCAAACATCCCGTAGCCAGGCTAATCAGTAGCAGAGGTTCGGTAGAAAAAGTGCAGTCTTATTTTTTTTGAACGTTTTTTCTGGTAACAGCTATATACAAAGTCGCATGTACAAAATAAAATATGATAATTCCCCTTAACGGCTCTCCTGTGAACACTGTGTACAGGCAGATGCTTCATGCAAAAGCAGAGAGGCCCGAGTCGACCAATCCGCGAAAGAGAGAGAGAGAGAGAGAGCTGTCCTGTTTAGTACAGAGGGTAAAAACCAGGTATGGCTCATTTGTTAGCGCTGTGAATGAATCCAGGCCTGGAGAGGTTCCACCTCACGGGGACGACGTCCTCGGCACGGCCCAGGTGCTCGCTTTAGGACAGCGCACGTCTCCCATGTAGTGTCCCGCTTAACCAACTGCAGCTGCAGCACTAAGACTACATCTGGTACAGGAGATCGTCCGAGTTTGGCAAGGAAAACACACAATGTGCACGTTCTCACTGTGAGCCTTTGTCTATCAGCCATGACATGTCTCCTGTCCTGCAGAGAAAATAATACAAAGCAGATTTTTAAAATACTGTCTTTTCTAGCTAAGAATGATACAATGAGAGAGTTTGTGTCAGGGTTATCATTGCCTAAACTTAAAACTACTCAAAAAACATTTTTGGTCAATTAGATAAATGTAAAATAAGGTATAAATATTAGAGGAAAACTTGGTGCAAAAGTGCCAGATTTCATGTCTATACGTTGCTATGACATGTTTAAACCTTGGTACATCTATAGTCAGTGTTTTCTGTGAAACTAGAAAATGTACTTACTCCACGTCACGTTTCCTAATCGTCTTTCCAGAGCGAAAGACTTCGGCAACCCGTGACACAATGGGGTCGTAGTTCATACTGGCCACGGCTACCACCTCCTCACTCCTGTAATCACGGTGGATTAAACACAGAACACTGAGCTTCAGCAGCTGAACACTCAATACAACAACAACAATATAGTTTCATAGAAATGAAGACCGTACCGGTCAAAAGTTTGAAAACATGTAAAAAAAAAGTATCTTATGCTCACCAAGGCTGAATTTATTTAATCATAAATACAGTAATAACAGTAATATTGCAAAATATATTATTACAAATTAAAATAACTGTATTCTATTTGAATATATTTTAAAATGTAATTTAGTCCAGTTTTGAAAAGCTTAATTTTCAGCATCATTACTCCAGTCTTCAGTGTCACATGATCCTTCAGAAATCATTCTAATATGATGATTTGCTGCTCAAGAGACATTTTTTTATGATTATCATTATTATCAATGTTGAACACAGTTGTTCTGCTTAGTATTTTTGTGGGGGAAAAAACAAGTATAATCGTGCTATTTTCCTGATCTGTTTCTTTCATCTGTGATGTACATATATATGAATCGATTTTAGAAAATAAGAATGCAGATTATGTCTAGAAAAATCATCAACTCATAATCTTTGTGCTGATTAACATAGTGAGCAATATCCAAAACTAATAACAGAAATTACAAATTATTTAGTCCCTGCCACTCATTTTTAGAAGTTTAGTGTGACTTGAAATTCAAGATAAATAGAGTATAACGAATCAATAATGCTTTCTGTGCAAAACTAGTGTGTAAGGTATTAAAGTCATGTTTTCTGATCAGTTGCATCCATGAATATACTGTCATTAATAATGATAAATGCCTTGATCAAATACACTTACTTTGTATAGAATGCCACAAATTATTATTATCGTTATTATTATAAATAATAATAATTTATAAAAATACAAATATAAAACTTTAGTTGTTTATATAATTTCATAATTTAATCAAATCAAATATTAATAATAATAATTGTATTAAATTATAAATTTTAACAAACCAATAAAGAAATGAATTATTAATACAATAATAGTATTGTACTGTGAAATAAAAAAAACGAGTACATAATAATAATACATTTAGGGTCAGATTTACTAACACAGCACAAACCCTCTTTTGGCATTAAAAACCTACTGTCAGGATTTACTAAAGACATGCAGTGAGGAATTAGCGCTGAGAAGCCGTGGACAGGGTTCATTTTGCGGCTGACGTTATTGCAAATGCATTTGTAGGAGTTTCCCTTTCAGACGCAAAATGTATGGGAGGAAAGTAAATGAATCACGCCAGGTGATTTACTAAGGTTTGCTGTTGTCAATTTTACTGGTATTTGCACCATTATTTACCGCCCCAAAAAAGCATGTCTGAAACCAGACTCTAAATTGCGCTGCTCTTGGTAGATTGTCACTATGGAAATGATCCGGCTGCGTCTGTGTTCATTTTGCGCGTCGTCAGTAGATCTCGCTCAGAACTTTCCACTCCCATTAGCGCTTTTATGGAATTGCGTTCATGCTAATTTGCCCTGTTCAGTAAATCTTACCCTTAATGATTTAATAAAGATCAAATAAACTCACTTTGTGTAGAATGCCACAAATTTCAGCTCATCCAGATCTCCCTGGATGACGACATCGTCAAAGCCTTCTCCATAACCTTGACAACAAGATTTAAAGCACTTGAGATGCATCAAGGGAGCGCTGACGCTGAAACTACGTCAAACGTTCACTGAGTCTAGAGTGTTCTTCATGAAGTGTATTTTCAGTGCTAGAAGTTTGTCCTTACCTGCATATCGTATGCTTTTCCCAAACATGGCTGTCCAGAAATAAGGCACCGTTTTAATATCTGAGGCCTTTCCCATCATGCTAAGGGCAGCCACTCGACCTGCAGTGGAAGATGGAAAAATGTCAAAATCTCGTTCTCATTATGGTTGAATGAATGAAACATTATTTGGCATAAGCACATGGAAACATCCCAATGGGCTACAGGTCGTACCGTGTACATGAGCCATCTGCCAGTGGGGAATGTTCACCTTCTTATTGCTGCGTAGAGCTAGAGGAAAGGTTACCACGTCACCCCCAGCGAAGACCCCATCGATGTTCGTCTGCATGGTCTGAAAGGGTTAAAGGGGTAAGTTTACACACTATTATGACATTGTCCTTTGACTCATTATCATGTAATCCTCAAGGTCATCGCACTCAAACAACTATTTATCACTGATACAATAGAAATAAGTATGGGCAGATTAGCACAGCTTGCAGAAATAGACAGTTTGGTAACAGATGATAGTGTGTTATAACGCAGTAAGAGATGTACAGTACATACAGTGACATGCAGTATTGCAGAATGACTGAACCTTATTGACTGGGATGAATCCTTTGGAGTCCATGTGCACTCCGCTCTGCTTCAGGAATGCTGTGGCTGGACCCGAGCCTAAACACACACACACACTTATAATCAGGACCCTGACACAAACAAGTATTTCATAATTGTTTCTAGTTTTTATTGTGACAATTTACTGTAACCCACATAGTTTGACAACATGCCCCACTATAATGTGTTATGTATTTTTCCTGGGTGGGCAATAATTGTGTAAAAAAAAATATATTCATGATATATATTCAAAATTGATAATAATACGAAATGTTTATGCATTAAATCAGCATATTTGAATGATTTCTGAAGGATCATGTGACACTGAAGACTGGAGTAATGATGCTGAAAATTCAGCTTTGATCACAGGAATAAATTACATTTTAATATATATTCAAATAGAAAACAATTATTTTAAATTGTAATAATATTTTGCAATATTACTGGTTTTACTGCAGTTTTATCAAATAAATGAAGACTTCGTTTGAAAAATGTAAACATTTGTATTATGTATTTAATGTGTTATAGTCAAGACTACAATGGGACTTGCAACAGGAAATGAAGGGAGAGGAAAAAATGGAAAGCCGGATTTCTGTAATTTCATTGACTCACCTATGCCAATAACACAGACGTCAGCTCTTAACACTTTGCCACTTTTTAGAACCACTTCTTTTAACTATTGAAACAAAAGAAACAAAAAAAATATTTCAATTTCACATTTATGTTCTTATACTTGGCACTTTCTGACCACTGTGACTTCAAATACAGCATACAAATCTCATTATGTTATTTCTTTGGAAAGACAATATTTATCAAAAGTGTAATTTCATAACAGATCACAATTCAGCTTAATCTCAATTATACATTTACTTCACTGGCTGTGTGCATTGTCGTGTAACAAGTTCTTATATTTTAGCCCAGGGCCACTCCCATTAATGCAGTAGCTGTGTTAGAAAATATTCAAAGCTAAGCAGAGCCACTGTGAGAGCAAGTGTAATAAATCAATCTACAGGAACGAGAGAGAGAGAGAGAGGCAGAGAGACAGAGAGAGACCTACACTTCACTGAACTCCTGTTTCTCTCACTTTCATGATACCTGTCCATTATGCCCTCGCATCTCCCACACCTCGTTCAACATGTAGAACTTCACCCTGTTCAACTCGAACAGCTGAGTAGAGAAACAAAAAGAAAAGAATAATGCAATGAGGGAAATACTCCTTGAATATAATGTGGTTACAGCAAGGGATAAAATACAGTCAGTGAGTCATTTCACCCTGTCAGAGTTTATTATGACAACATAAAAATCATATATTTGATATAAAATGCATGAAACAGCAATGTAGGAAACTGATGGTGTGGGACAACAATCAGTTTTATAAAAGTTATTATACACACTCAAAACACTGGCAAAAGTAATGATCTAAAATGTATTAATTTAAACATGCTTAACTTTGCTATTATAAAATTAGTATTATAAAATGAATGCCTAAGCAAATACAATTGCTTTTCTATTTACTAAACTGTATTGTTTAAAAAACAATTTAAAACAATAATTTAGCTTTCTAAGCTTTCAAGGTTCACACTTCACCTTTTTTTAAGCATATCTTCATATTTATCTGTTTGTTTATTTAATTTTTGCTTTAAAATATACAGAATATAAGTGAATTAGATTTTTTTTTTAAATGTTATAATCTAGTGTTGCATTGTATAATGGGTATAATGGAACATTTACTTTCGACCCACGGCCCTCAATCAAGTTTGATGTTTGTCTCTTCATAGAAAAAAGTTTGGGCATATCTGATGTACACCGTTTAAAGATTACTATAAATGCTTATATACGTATACAAAGATTACTTAAGATGCTTAAATCTTAATACTATTATATGTTTAAATATTTTAATTTAATACTGTATATACTGTATGCTTAAATCTTGATATTATTCTTCATATATATTTTATATATATACTGTATATTCAGTCTCTTTCTGGATGGATGGATGGATGGATGTATGGATGGATGGATGGATGTATGGATGGATGGATGGATGGATGGATGGATGGATGGATGGATGGATGGATGGATGGATGGATGGATGGATGGATGGATGGATGGATGGATGGATGGATGGATGGATGGATAGATAGATAGATAGATAGATAGATAGATAGATATTCTCTCACCTTCATCAAAGCTTTCCCCACTTTCTCTCCGAGAGCTTTCCGGAATGGCACGGCCTCTATGCCGATCACAGACACTGAGTGAGCCTTATCTGTGAGAGCTGCAGCCACCTCCATACCTGAACACCGCACATCACATACTTTATTCTTCATAAAGTAGACCCAAAAAAGTATGTGGACACTTAAACCAGTTAAAATGTTTGAATCTTGTTGAAACAACTGACATCGGCAAACAAATGCTGTTTTTTTTGCTATGATTTTTAACCTCAACTGACGTCAAGGTGATTTTAGTGGATGTATGAAGTCAGTTTTCCTCACAGGAGATATCCATTCATTCATTTTAAAGTGTGGCTTTAAAGGGGTAGTTCACCCAATAAATAAATAATAGATAGATCACCCAATAAATAATTCTGTCATCATTTACTCACCCTCATGTTGTTCCAAACCTATAAGACTTTCGTTCATCCATATGAATTGATCGGATTAGTGCAAATTTTCTGAAGAGACGTGATCGCTTTATATGATGAACAGATTGAATTTAGGCTTTTATTCGCATATAAACATTGATCAATGCACATCAGATATGGTAAACAGAAGCTAAAGCAAGCTTGATTAATGAGGTTCATTCTCGTGTTATGCAGTACGTTTGAGTTTCCTCAAGAACCAATGAGGTTTGTTCTCGCACATCAAGCATGTTCGGTTGAGATTCTGTTTCTGTTCGCTGATCAATGTTAATAAGTGAATAAAAGCCTAAATTCAATCTGTTCATCATATAAAGCAATCCAGTCTCTTTAGAAAATCTGGACTAAAACGCTCGATTCATATGGATTAATTTTACGATCTCTTTAGTCTTTATGAACTTTTTGAAGCGTCAAAGTGGTAGTTGCGTAACTGTCAATGAAGGTACAGAAACCTTTTAGATTACATCAAAATATCTTCATTTGTGTTTCGAAGATGAACAAAAGTCTTACGGGTTTGGAACGACATGAGGGTGAGTAAATGATGACATAATTTTCATTTTCGGGTGAACTAACACTAAGTGTCTACATGCTTTCTGGAGCCACTGTATAGCTGAACACAAGAAATGTGGCAAGTGCAAATGACTAGTGACATGTAACTGAACGTATTCAACTAAACAGAGACTAAAAAACTGTATGTAAATTTTCCGTAAGCTCTCACCGATAAACGAGGTTCCCACAATGACGGCATTCTTACTGCTGGCGAGTGTAGCGATGCCGTTTGCATCCTCTGGAGTTCTGAGGTGAAACACATTTCCCACATCTTTGCCTTTGTAGCTCAGAGGTTTGGGTCTATAAAGATGAAGGATGAAACTTATTAATTCAACACATTTAGTTTAATACTCATAGGATCAATAGGTAGTCATGTGTGGCCTTTACCTGCTTCCTGTGGCAATGAAGAGTTTTCGATACTCCATTTTAAAACCATCCCGAAATATCACAGTCCGTGTCTTTACATCCACAGAAACAACCTATGAAGAAACATATGGCAGTTTATGTAATTCTGCATATACATTTGTAAAAATTACACATATTTACACTCAATTGTTGAGATACTGGGTCATATCACTAATTAAACGGTACCAAAAAGTATCATGGTATTCTTGGAGGTACACTCTTAGAAATAAAGATACCATGAGAGGGTTTTCTCAGCAATGCCCCTGAAACATTTTGGGTTCTCCAAAGAACCTTTCAGTAAACAGTTCTTAAAAGAACCATGTTTGAAGAAAATGTTCGAAATCTAAATAAGTTTGCTCCACTATAAAGAAGCTTTTGTGCAATGGAAAGGTTATATGGAGGTTCTTCATGGACCCATAAATGCCAATAAAGAACCTTCACTTTTAAGAGTGTACCATGAAGTATTTCAAAATACCATAGTATTACCATCTGATACCATCACTGTACCACCGCAGTACTTTTTTGTAATGGGCTGAAAGAGATTAGAATCATATTTATATTTTTTCCCCCAAAAAACGAAAAAACGTGCCTCAAAACTCGACAAATATGCCTATGCAATTCACTGCAGTTTCCAGCTGAAAAGAACACTAGAGGCAGTAAAACACCAACAACCTTTATTCCTTTTCAAACAAATTATGAAAGGGGCAGATTATCGTTTACAAAAGGCTTATTTTCATGTAGTTCCTTGTACAAAACTATGTTCTGACCTCAAAACACTTTTACACGATTGTAGAAGCAAGTTAAAATCGCATGGTTATCTCACGTTTGCTTTTGTTAACACTTTTAGCGCCACTCACCAGACATTTCATTTCCGAATCACCACGATACGTACAACAACCAATGTAATAAAACGTTGCCAGATTCACGTTCATCTGTTTCACTTACTGGACAGAAATTGCAGAAATGTCGCCACAGGTACGTTTTTCCAATGAGCCTATTTTTCCTCATTAAATGAAGTAAACCTTAGTCAATTTCAGGCAAAAGGGTCTCACCTCTTTCTCTAAAAGGATCTCTATGTCGTGCACTTGAAAGAAGTCAGAGGATCGCAACTGCAGATGCTCAGCTGTGCTCTCTAAAGACTGAAGAGAAAAGCATCAAATCAATATTATTATACCAGCTGCATTTTAACATATTTGAGGTCAAGAGAAACATTTATATTGGAAAAAACAGTTTTATGTTAATTTTATATTGTAAACCTTAAATCTCACACTGTTCTATGGACTGTTCTGTGTACAAACCTTACTCAGTTTAGGCCTGTCGTAAGGCAGATGTTTGTCCATGGTGCACATCACTATACGGTCTGTGAAGCCCTCCTGCCTCAGAGTCTCAGCGCACACCAGAGCAGCAGGACCTGAGTGAGAACATCAACAGAGGTCAGAGCAGGTGCTGACACAACCTTTTGAAGACCATTTGCTTTACTAATATCAGTTTTGACAGTAATTTCAATATCAAAAACTGACATTGTTAACATGCCACATGTTGTGATGTAAGTGTATGTGTAGTTTATTGAGCTGACTGAGATGTCAAGTTTTTTTGTGTGTGTGTGAAAGACTAGTGGCTGTCTTTATCTTGAACTCTAATCTGAATATAAATGCATAATTTTAGCCGATGCTTTGGATGTTTTCTCTTACATTTTATCTTTATTTTAACTTAGCAATCAGTCATTTCACTGGATTATGTTTAAAGAATGCAAACTTTGGACCTGTCTAGTCTGTAACAAATGTAGAAATTCAGCTCCTTATCTGCCATAAAACATGTATAAGAAATAAAAATAAAATCAGTTTGGGACAGGAAATTATATGTAAAGGAATGGCTCAGTGTGAGTCTTTTCTTTTGTCATGGCATGTTAAAGTACATTTCATGGTACATCATCAAGTTACGTCAACCACATGTAAATAGATTAAACAATATGAGCAGGAAGCAATTAATGTTTTACTGTGAATACTGTATATAACCCAGTTGACAAGGTTAGTGGACTGTGAAGCAACACCAGTAAGCTACACATGTATAGTAAGCTTTATAGGGCCCTATCTTGCACCCAGCGCAATTGACTTTGTACACCGACGCATCTATCATTCCTATTTTGCACCCGACGCACAGCGGACTTTTCCCTCCACAGACACACGTTGGTAAATTAGGGAATGAACTTGTGCTCCCGGGGGCGGTTCAGCGAAAAGAGGAGGCGTGTTCCAGCGCAAACGTTCCCTGGTGCTATTTTGCAGTTCCAGAAAACAATTCCGCCACAGACCAGGAAAAACCTAGTCTAAAGTCAGTGGCGCGTTTTCAGTGGCGTGTTCAGATGCTATTTTAAGGGCGCATGTTTGGCCATAATGTAGCGTGTGCACAACGCGCATTCACTTTGCTTATCTCATCTACACACAGACGCAGCACTTGCCATTTTTGCAAACCATACATAATTACAAGGAAAAATATTCCACATGAGGGAAATCATTGTTTTGTCCATGAAGATGTGAAAAAATAGGCATAAATCTAGCTTACACATTTACCCAAATTATTAAACGCCTGTTTAACCGAAGCTAATTTGGGTGTGTTTCTCCATCCCCATACAATGTCACTTCTCTGTCTTTTACGGCCCTGATGAGAACGTTGCTCTCCTCGGCTGTGAACCGCTCCTGGTGTGCGCCTGGCTAATCCGCCGTTATAATAGCAATCCGCCATGGAACAAGCGCGCCTGCTCTTAAAGGGAATGTGAGATGACACTCTGATTGGTTTATTTCACGTTATGCGCAAACCACACCTATGAGTAATGTAGCTTCAGACCAACCCATTTTACATTTGCGTCGGGCGCAAGTGTCATTTATCCCGCCGGTATAATAGCAACAGCGCCCGAGATCCGCCCAGTTACTTGTTTTTTGCGTTTGATACTTGCGTTTCAGATTGTTAAAATAGGGCCCTTAAAGGTTTACTACTCCAAATATCATAGGGTGAATCCAGTAAAGAGTTTCAGTGCAAAAAATGGCGTCAATATTCCCTGAAATCCAGTTTAATTAGACACAAGAGCTTTTCACACTTGAAATAGTTAACCCTGGGTCATTAACCGCAGGAATCCTGGGTTATCTTGCTTCACGTTTCACACTGCTCATAATTTAATTTTTCTCATGAAACGCTGAAGCAACTATTTATACAACACGCAGTGTTTCTGTGACTGTCTAAGCATGTGAACATGAGGCTGTTGGTTGTAGGTTTCTAAGCATCTAGCATTAACATTCTAACACTGTATCGTTTCACACTGTACAGGTTTGTTACAGCAAAAGCGATGCTAAGGGTTTCATAACCCCGGGTAATAAGTGGTGCTGACCCCACTTCTAAATTACAAGTGTTTAATATTCCTTTACCCGTGTTTAAAAGCAGGGTTTAGAACAATGATAGCCCAGGGTTAAGTCCAGTTTTAAAAGCCCTACTGTATATGTGCGCTATAACAGCACTGTGTCTGGAATACTTTAAGTAATTAATTATGATAAACATGCATTCTTTGAATGAATATGCACTGAGATTGATTCTTCTCTAGAACAACACTATCTAGTGAATTTGCCCCCATGTTAGTGCATTTTATAACATTATGGCTGCAACCTGATCCAATAATGAGAACATGGCTGAATCCAGTGCTGGAATTGATGACAGCTGAACATTTTGACATGGCCTTTGACCGCCGCTGAGTCTGAAGGGCCTGTCAGGAAACAGATGATTTCCCACACATTACCATTTACAACTGTTGTTAAATTTAACTCTCTTTACACACATACTCCAGACACAGAGAGACTCTTTACCTGCTTGTTTGCTCTTATTATCACCTTCTCCTTTTCGACTCTGACCTGAAATAATGAGGAAAAAAAATTGACATGGCAGATAATTACATAACAGTGGGATTATGAAAACACCCCCACTGTTTAGTGATGACACATACTGAGGTTCAGTTTCTCTCTTCTGATCAGCAATATGTACCACGTACTATGTCTTTTTGGGAATATGCTTCTTTTATTTATCAGTAGATTTCGTTCACTATTTGTGCATCAACTTGTTTAACTTTCACACAAAAGTCATGATTCTTATATTATCTTATAGCTGTATATTACTTCCATATGGAAATCACTTTGACTCATCTCTGACTGAAAACGGAATACTCCTTGCTTCCTGAAGATCTAAACATATAAGCTTGAATTGAATTGAATTCAACGATTTATCAATAAGTTCATACTTATATTGGTTTCTAAATATAGGATCAAAATTCCAAACTGCAAATACACTACAAATTAAAGTATATATTCTTGTTACCTGGAAGGTAGGCAAACTGTCTAGTCCAGGAAAATCCTCAATATCACCCGTAGCGATGTTAAAACATGCCCCATGCCATGGACATCGCACATGTCCTTTTGATAGCACGCCTAATAGAGAAGAATTGTTTTTTAATACACAGTATTACTGAAAGAACAATCTGTTTTGCTATGTGATAAGGCACAGGGTTCCTACACATTTTCCATTTCAAAATTCCATACTTTTCCAGACTCAAATTACTTAAAAAAAAAAAAAAAAAAAGTGGTCAAAATTTGGCTTTTATTAGGGCAGTACATTATATTTCAAGGCTTTAGGTCTGCTTTAACACACTCTATGGCGGCCAAGAAACCACACCGTGAAATGGGATGATGTTGCAATAGGTGGCTCAGTGTGCACTGTCTATGCTAAGTTTAATGGTTTCTCATGCGCACATGAAAGTCTGCATATTTTTTATTTTTGCAAACATCCTTTTAGTGGCTCTGTAATACAGTGCTAAGAATATCATGAGAAGAAACCCAAAACACTTATAACCTGCATTTTTGCATAATGAAAAAGTGCACCTTGAATTCAGTCGTGTTTGACAATCACTAAACAGCTGCCATGAAAACACACTTCTATGATAAATTTTTGTTCATTAAATGCTTAATTTTCTATTATAGAAAACTAAACAGGGGCAACAGTCTGGAAGTGCAAATATTTTTCCATACTCTTTCTTTTTTCCATACTTTTCCAGACCTGGAAATTACTCAAATCAAATTCCATACTTTATCATACTTTTCCAAACTGCGTAGGAACCCTGAAGGCATGTTTATTTAAGTAAATAGACAACATTCAGTTCAAATAGTTGATCTCTGAGAGCCATTAGTATCCTTAGCTATGGAATGTAGAGGACCAGGAGAGCTCCACAGGACGCCCCTCACCTTTGACCAGTGGAGCCCCATAATGTGGGCACTTGTGTCCCATTGCAAAGAATTCTCCATGTTCCTTAATGAGCAGAGCACGACCTGCCCCCAAATCCACCTCACGCATTCTGCCAAACACAACAGAACACATATGATCAGCACAGCTCTAACGTCCAAAACACAACTCAATACTGATGCATTCAAAGGTTACAACTGAAGTAAGTCATTTCTGCGCCACCAACAGTAATATCCGTAATACCTCTATCTCTAAGCTTTGATGACATCTATATGCTAGCGTACTCCTGGTATACAGATATACGCATTTAAAATGTACAATCTTTCTCTTCTTGGACCAAAGATATTGATGACAACATCACTTACTTTTGTCCAATAAAATGCGCTTAAGAATGAGAATGTCTGGCAATTAACAGTTTAGTTTTGCTGAGTTATGATGTAAAATAAAAGCAAATAGCTGATTTCATGGCTCAACAACTTATTTTAATAGGGAATACATTAAAATAGCAAAGAAAATTGTTCATCAAATTATTGAATTGGGTGTTAAGGGTCTCTGAATTTAAACATTATTTGAATTCTTAGTTGTGATGTACTAAAGACATCTACTCTACTCTCTTAAAGGTTGCTTTTTGGCATTCTATAAAGAACCTTCAACATCCATAGAACTCACAAATTATTAAACTCTTTAGATTATTAAAATGTTCTTCACACTAATGAAAAAAAGGTTTATTTAAGAACTGTTCACTGAAAGGTTCTTTTGGGAACCCAAAATGGTTAAATGGCAGTGGTTCCCAAACTGGGGTACACGCGACACAGGGGGTACGCGAACAAAATGCTGAGTTTTGCCGTTCATTTAATTCTACACCACCTTAAAATAACATTAAAACTGATTATTAGTAAAAGTGGGGTTTTAGCGCTTACTAGCATGAAGAACAAATTTAGACACAGCTGTGCATAGAGATAGATTTAAGACTCAAATTCTCTTCGATACAAAATGTGCCCTGTACGAGTTCTTATTTTTAATGTTATAATAGCTAAATTATATGAGCAAGAATGCAATTTTCCTGAATATATACATGATTACAAATGTGACACTGATTTTATACAACAGTTAAACTAACAAAAAAGGTTATATTAAGTGAAAAATTTTAAACACAGTATTGACAATATTGTTTGCTCTATTTTGCAACAAAATAATAGTTCCGACGAAAGCCACAGTAGAACTTTTGGGTGTCTCCAGGTTTCGTTAGTGAACGAATCGCAGCTTTGAACGAATCGGGAGAGTCAATGATTCAATGACCCATTCATAAATGCAGCCACTTGCTTCGTTACTGAATGAATAAATGAATTAATGACTCACTCATAAGACAGGCTTGCCGCCACAATACTGGCAGTTTTAATTTAATATTTAAAAGCATCACTCCATCACTTACCATCATTTCATATTTCTCTATTGAAAAAAATGTTGAATGTAAAACATTATCTCATAATATTATTCATGCCATTGTAATTGCATACTTGCCATCTCTATGCAGCATTAATAAACAGTGTGTGGAATAAATACATCTAGATGCAGCTTGTGCCATTGCAGTGCAAAGATGGCTTTTGTTGATACTGACTTAATTTGATTGAAATTATTGATTTAGTTTAATTTATTGCTTTATTTATTATATTAATAAATAAATTAATAGAATTTTAAGAATTTGACATAAAACATGACACATACATTTAAAAGGGTTAGAAAAACTTTGCCTTTATAAAGGTAATAAATGCACCTGAAAATCCATTTAAGGGAGCAAATATGGTCCCTTAATGGAAAAGGTGTGACTGCAGTCTAAGTGGAAGAAAGGGGGTACGCAGAAGGATTCTAAAACGTTTGGGAACCACTGTTTTATGGCATCGCTGAGAAAAAAACCCTTTTGTCAGCCTTTTGTAAACATTGTTTTTAATGAGTAAACAGCAAAATAATCAATCTTTCTTCATTATCTCTGATAATGACACTCAAGGATATGCAAATTCGGTATTGAGTGCAACAGCCAGGTCCCGAAAGTAAAAACTGCATTAATTTTCTCCATAAGCAAACTTATGGAACCTTATAAACCTTTAAAGACAGTCCTACTGTTCCTACTTACGAGGATGTTAATCCATGGTATTTGCTTCTGTTGAAGCCATCAGCCCACATAATTTCAACATATTCTTAAAATAATGTTTAACAGTGGATTTCGTGGTGAAAACTACATTACCAATGACGCTGTACAGAAAATTCCACGAAATCAGAGACAATCAAAACGGCCCAAAATAACTCCTTAGCTCCGCCCACTCCCATGAAGCACTGCGAATGAGGTAATCACGATCTCCCTACGCTCTCAAAATACTTAAATATTTGTATATATGTGCATATTTTATTGCAAAAGTTGTTTTTATATATAATCAACTTATATTTTATATATAATATAAAGATTATATATAAATGTTTTTTATATATAATCAACATTTTGAAATGAGTATCGTAGTTTCATATTTCTCCATGGTTTTTAATTTGATTATGCCGTTCACAATAATTTGTTGTTCATTCCCTCACTAAAGCCATTAAGTACACAGTCTTGTAGCTTTGTCTTTTTGTCCGATTTTCAAATACTTTTTTGCTTCAAATCAAATTTAATAATGTTATGATTCACCTCGTAGCTGGTTGGCTTGGTTCATGGCTTATACATTTTTAACAAAGACTTTTTAAAAAATCCCTATAGGAGCAATAAATAAAAACTTACTGTCCATTCTCAAGGTCTTTTACGTGGCAGACAGACGCCTCTATGAAATCTCTGTGTTTACGCTGCGGCCGCAGCGTCATGCTGTCCTCGTCGGAACAGTGTCCCAGAGATCCGTTGGGTCTGCATTCTGAAAATGGACTGGCCTTTCCATTAGGAGACATCAGGTCCACCTCCTTCTCTTTGTCCAAAAGATTGAGCTCAACTTTGACCTCTACTGCAAAAAAATTGCATGATATAAGTACAAAAGAGAATAAGACAAGATTCTATTCTTTAGATAACAGATCGATTTATTTGCTAAATTCAAATATAATCCCCTGTCATCTTTAATTGAAGCAATTAATATCAATTTAGTAGGATTTATATGTTGCCATATTGAACTCCCAAGGCAAATTATGTGCAATGACAAAATAGATAGCATTTTTAATATGTAGGTATCTCATTAAGAAACTAGCTTCAGACAGACATGTCATGTTTGATGTTGTAGCATCTGGACCAAGCAGACACACACAAATTATTCATTATATTTAATGAATAAACCAGCAAACTCACTCTCCCAACAAAGATCTATGAAACTCTCCCCAAAACTAACATCCCAAATGAAAGTTGTGACTCTCACTTAATTCTTGCTGAGAAGGAGAAATAAACCCTTTTAATCCTATATATTCTATATATAACCACTTGAGAAATGTATAAACATAGATTTTCCTTTTGTGTGGTTTGGCCTATGTATTCATTCAACTCTTTTGGATTAATGTTTCAGACTTGCATACTATGGTTAACCAAAATCACGTGTAGCATGTTTAGTCTCTATAAACTCCAATCTTCATCCCCCATTTGTTAAAGGTGCTCTAAGCGATGTTGGGTGACGTCACTTCTTGTTGACGTTCGAAGTGTTGTCAAACAAAATGGAGGCTAGCTCGACCCTCCCTCATCCTCTCCTCCACTCCCCACACCCCCCTTCATGTGCACGCGCACTAACACCCCCACCCCCAAATCATTGTTGTTGGTTATTGGCTGGAACACTGTTTGTTATGTTTCATGGTCCAGGTTGGGCCAGTTTGATTTTGTTGCCGTTTGTGGAGCCTGGGCTGTCTACAGAGACCACGTTTTTTTACAATGTGTTCAGGGGACAAGCAGCTAGCAGATAGTGAGGAGATGTTTGCTGTATGAGACAAAAAATGTTTCGCCTAAAAAACGTGTGACATCGCTTAGAGCACCTTTAATTTACATTGCATTTTGCTAACTTTGTGACGCATTAGTATTATAAGAATCTTGAAGATTCTTTTGTTAAACACCCAATCAAATTACAAGTTCAAAGGCCTGCTTGAACAAAAGGTCGTAAATAAATTCCCTTCAAAGGGAACAACTTCTTATTGGCTCACAACCCACCAGAGGGTGTGCCATCTTCACGCTTTAAAAATCACTGATCACAAGATCACGTTTTTACTCTCTTAGTCTCTTAGTCCCTTTCTGAAATCCTGATGTGAAGATGATGCTGAACTAGAAGTCTTCTAAGGATCTTCTAAGGAGTTTAATTCAAATGGGCGAGACATGCAAATATCAAACTTAATCTCATTATTTGATACATTAAGTATCCTTAACCGTTTTAAAGAAGGGCGTGTTAGAACTAAACTGATGATTTGCTCAAGGCTGTTGATCTGCTGAATTTCAAACAATGCTATAACTTCTTGCTTTCCTGTATTCTGCTTCAGCTCTCTTTCCCTTGGTAAACTGTATGCATGTATGTGTGTGTATGTTAGAGTAGTTTAAGTGTTTAGACTAAAATCTTGTTCATGTCACACGTAAAGTTGTCCGTGTTTCAAGCTCATAACTGGAGTCCCTAATCATGCAGATTTTGACTACTTGCTCTTAGTAGTACTGTAAAGTAAGAAAGACATTTCCCATGCCCCGGAAATGTAAATTTCTTAGAATAAATAAACAATCAACACTGATCGTTCACAGGATATACAGGTTAATTGATTGTAATATTAATTTACAACATGAAGTTAATTGCATTAACTGATCCAAATAGTTAGTTATTATTACTGATTATTAATATTTCTTTAGAGCTAATTTGCTACAATGTTTCAGAGCAAATTCAAGTGAAATTTAACCTAATATACACTTCAAAATAAAGGCCCCAAAAGGGGGTCTTCACAGCAACGCCATTGAAGAATTATTTCCGGTTCCCAAAGATCCTTTCAGTGTCTTAGTGTGAAGAACATTTTAATAACCTTTGGAAAGGTTCCATTGTTGTTAAAGGTTCTTCATGGAACCATAAATGCCAACAAAGAACCTTTTCTTTTAAGAGTGTATAAGTACAGTGCTTATTTCTGTAGAAATATCATAATAAGCTGGAGAAGAACACTGGAAAGTGAAGGACTATTTAATGTATACAGTCTTTATCGAAGGCGATTGTGCAATGTGCTTCCATTACAGTCCGATCTTGCTGGCTTTCTCTCTGGCCGGAAAAATGTGCTGAGGACCTGCTTCTTATGCCTTAATCACACAGGAATTCACACCTGCTGAGTGAAGCTTAATTAAAATCAATGGAAAATCATGCAAGATGACTGAGCCGGCAGAGGAAAGGAAAGAAAACTCGCCATCACAGAGCTGGCTCCAGACGCTTTGTTTTCAGTGTCAGAACAGAGAAAATAACATCTGACAGATCATTTAGAGAACATACTCCCCTAAGGGCTCATTTAATGGAAGAAACCACACTCAAAATCTCATTCCCTTATTTAGCCTACAAGAACAAAATTATCTATGGGCATAAACGACAATCATGAAATATGTGTAAGGTGTGTACATTTTAGTCGTTTCAGCAGTGGGCTTCAATTGAGCAATAGGTCCAGTGCTCTAATATCTACACCATGTTCCCATTCCCACTCTACCTTTGATCATTTTAATTTCAGTGACAGCTCAACAAAACGGGTTGAAAGGTTTTCATTAATTTGGATTTGGAGTCAACATCATCTACTAATGTTTTTTGTAGCAGTTTGAAATACTGATTACATACAAATAATTCTTAAAACACGGTACCATTTATGACCCTATGACTTACCATTGATAAAATGTAACAGGATACAGAAACATAGTAAAGTTATTTGGTGGATTCTATTTAGTGATTAATACAGGAAAAATACATTCAATAAATATATTAAAAAATAAATTGCATTTCATATTGCATTTCCCCATTTATTTACATTTTAATTTTCTTAATAATTATTATTGTTAAAACTTGCTTTTATCTCGATTAAAGTATTTTAAGACGTTTTCCTCAAAAAAATCCAGAATTTCTCTCACCTTCTTTTTAACTGCAATTGACATTTGACAATTTAAAAAAGTCTTAGTATGTAGTGCATACATACACTTTAAGGGTGTGTTCACACTCCTGGCATTTTAACACAAAACCTAAAGGCACAGATATGTTCACAACCTGATTGGTCGACTCTTATTACGTATAATTCATGATGGAACTTTCAGAACATCCAAAACAATGCTGTGTGCTGGCTGGGGTAAACGTGCTCGTTGTATGTGCGTATATGATGGTATTTTGACCAAACTCGTGAAGAGCTTATAAAAATGTGTAAATGAGTAAAAACAGCGTCAGAAATCCCTTCGTTACACATACAAATAAAGATCTGCGCGGATCTGATGCCTGTACCGAACTGTGATGGACATTTTGTCCTCTTTAGGGTCGCATCTTGTAACATCATGTCCCGTTTTTGGTTCGTTTACATTTCTTTGGTCCGTGTTGAACCGCACCAGAGTTTGTTTGAAAGTGGACATAGACCCATCTTTTCAGCGCTCTCGGTCCGCTTGTTTGGTGCGCACTTATTCACGCTTATTCAAATTAACCGCACTAACAGAGCAATCGCAC
Source organism: Squalius cephalus (assembly GCF_949319135.1). Lineage (NCBI taxonomy): Eukaryota > Metazoa > Chordata > Actinopteri > Cypriniformes > Leuciscidae > Squalius > Squalius cephalus. The sequence goes on along the minus strand of NC_137126.1, from coordinate 43,364,682 downwards.
CATAGTTCGTTTTAATTTAACCAAATATAGAACCATATATATACAGTATACTATTCTTATGCTGAACAAGGCTGCATTTATTTGATATGCTGATTTGGTGCTCAAGAAGCATTTCTTATTATTATCTTAGTTGAAACAGTTGTGCTGCTTGTTTTTTTTTCAGGATTCTTTAATGAATAGAAAGAACAGCATTAATTTGAAATAAAAATGTCTTAACTGTCACTTTTGATCAATTTAATGCATCTTTGCTGAATAAAATCCTGAACTTTTCCGGCCCAAATGGCACCATTTCTTGAGAATGACCTACATTCACTGTATTTGAGATGAAAGGAACCTTAATAGATTAACCTGCAAGAGCAGTTTGTGATAAAATCATTGAGTGAATCAACTTCCTAGTATAGAATAGAAAGTCATATTCTTTTCCAAGCACAGTGACTGACTTGCTTGGACCGTTCGGCCTCTCTCTGCGCCCTCTGAAATCCAACACCCACAATCACACTTTCACAACTGAGTCTTTGGACAGATGAAAGTCGTTTCGGTGCCCCCTGCCCTCGGGTAGTACCCCCTCCCCCAGTCGCCATACAAGAGAAACAGCGATACATTGTGAAACATTCAAAACACAACTCATATTCCACTGTCTAATCCTCTTGAACACAGCAATTAAGAGCATTAAAATTCCTCCTGCACTAAAGGAAAGCCACATCACAGCAGCAGTCAGGGGTCACGTTAACTGACCTATATATAGGTGGAGACACAAGTCTCAATTATTACAGGATTTAATCAACGGGGAACACTACACAAACTGAGGGTTTTCTATATGCTCATCACCTGGTTTGGGTTTGGAAAGGCATCCTCCCATGATGGGCCCGGAGTGAAGCCAGGTGGCCCGATGAGAGGGAAGCCCAGGATGGGTGTAAGCGGGGCTGGGCGGATCAGATGCACAGGGTGGGCCACTGGCCCTGGAGGAGGTGGTGGCAGCGCTGCAGGGGGGAAATTCTGGCCCGTCTGGCCCACACGGCCATCTCAGAGATCAGCGACTGTACATGATACACAGCCTGGGAATAGACAAAATGTAACAGTTTTGTTGTGTGCATCTAATTTACAGTTTCCTCTTACACACCATTGCTTTGTTATTGAACCAGTCCGAACCCAGTACTTATTGTGTTTTGGAGGCTGATATGCTGGTGTCCCCATCAGGCTTATAACAAGTTTAACCAGCAAGATGTTCTCGGCCAAACAGCTTCATCAGGTTACTTTTGTTGGTGAACAGCAAACCCACCCAACCAGATCAACATTAACCTGCCTCCAGCCTGGATCAACATTCAAACCATGTTCCACCCCAGCAGGGGCAATATCAATGAATACAGCTGACAAACACATATACAGGTCCATTGCACTAAGCATGACTCTATTCAGACATCAGAACAATAAGTTTGGGTACATTTTACTTTTTTCTGGCCTGGACCTTGGTTATTTTTGTGCAGCATGGACAGGCTATAAACTATATAGATCTGGCTATGTGAGACTATAGTTTGAATTAAACCCTTTTCTTTGCAGGACACATTGACATTACAGTACAGATTAGCTCTTTCGCCATTATCTTAAACATTGTAAAAGCATTCATTTCATGTGTCATAGAACGGAAGAGAGTAACTCTCGGGAGTGCACGTAAAGGTCATATATTATAAATTTTCCCGGGAAAAATTTCCTGAATTCTTCACATAAAAATCTATCTGCAGGTTTTCTAGGAAGTAGGGGAAGGTCTTCGTTAAAAGCTGTTGGATATTGGCAATAAAAAAGCGATTAATAAAAAAAAAAGTTGGTGGTTTGTGCAGTGGGAGTTTTACGTCTGGCTAGGGTAATAAAAAACAAAAAATAAAAACAAAGCAAATATTTTTTTTTTGAAAAAAAATTATAAACACAATAAAAAATTAAGAAAGATTTATTTTAAATGGTGACCACCTCTTTCTGACTGTTGGTGTCTTTTAAAAATGTAACACAAGGATATAAACAGAAAACATTCCCACTGAGTCACTGTCCATGACTGATACACTTGCCTCTCTTTGAACCTGCAGCGTTAAGGCTGACCTTCAGATGTTTATGTCAAGTCTAATGATATGCAAATGTTGTAAAAGTGTAGATGATGATGGGAACCCAGCTAGCCAACAGAATGCAACATTAAGGTCAGAAGGTTCATATAACCTTACTATCATTTTATTGCAAATTGCCCCTTGCTCCTTCAATACGAACTAATATGAATCAAGAAAACTGCATGTTTGACGTTGATCTATGATCTCTGTATGCATGGTGAGTGTGACAGTGAATTCAAAAGTCATCTTGGAGAATTGCAAGAATCCATCATGGGGACAGAAATACAATTGGTCCCATTGGAGAGGTAATTTTAAAGGTGAAGGTGTAATGTTTTTGTTGAAATAATTTCTTAATGCTCAGAGGTTATGATTAAATCCCCAAAATTATAAATCCCCAAAATTATGGCAATATTCCAAATCCTTGTCTTTGTGGGAACATTTTTGGTCCCTATGAGGAAAACAGCTTATAAATCATACTAAGTGATGTTTTTTGAAAATGTAAAACAGAAAGAGTATTCTGTCATGGGTAGGTTTAGGGTTAGGGGGATAGAATATACAGTTGGTACAGTATAAAAATCATTATGTCTATGGAAGTTCCCCATAAAACATGGAAACCCATCAGATATGGAATGACAAAGTGTGTGTTCTTACATATGCATGTGCATGCATCTTAAATAAACCTCTAAAATCTTAAACTCTAATTGTTCTCAGTTTTCCACTTGAATCTTTTTTCAGCCCTTTTCCAGAGTTAACCATTACCCTCATTGACATCTGTACTGTACTTTCACTAACACTTGAGAAGTTCTTGTTTCACAGATTTCAAAGTATTCTGTTTACAGAATACACAACTTTCTTACTTTCTCTGTTTCTGTTTTACTGGAGGATGAAAAAGAGTTTGATATAAAAACTACTGATTTCAGCCTCATATAACATGAGCTTAAATGCCTCAGCATCAGTGTCTAATCTCAAGAGCCACTTGATATTCACATCACACCCAAAGGTCTGTGAAGTGGCGAGTAAAAAACAAAAGTTTGCCTTAAAGGAAAGGAAATGTTCCACAAACAAAACAGGAGCAGAAGCACCAAACTTTGGGAACCTTTCAAACACAAGCTTTGAGAGCTGCCACAAGAAATAGATTTGATGATCTGCTGGATATGGTGCACATTTTAAAGCAAATCACATTAAAAGGTGAAAAAGAATTCAAAATGAACCGAATTTACTCTCTTGGCGCTAAATTCTCCTCTTATCGCTCTCAGAGCTTTGCACTGCTCTGCCTTGTTTATTGTAAATAGAGATTAGCAGTATGAAAAAACACATACTTTTATCAATCCCAAAAGCATCACTGCCTGTAACAAAAAGCAAAAAATAGACTGCCTCCCTCTTCCTGCTGGCAGAAAAGAGCCACTTCTGCTATTCCTGAAGAATTTATGAAAATCTCCATAGCAACTGTGAATCTGTCTATAGAAGCTGTGCATAATGCATTATGGTTTATGGCTTACATGAAGGTAAATAAATAAATAAGGTGGTGATTTTATTCCTCTCTCTCTCTCGCTCTTACCCGTGCCCTTTTACTATATATTTATCAATTACAGTAAACCTATATCCTCACTAAAAGCTGCTCATAGGGTGAATATCAACATGTCCTTGTCACTATTCACTCCAAAATCAAAATAAATGCTTTATGAAATTATATTTTGCATTGTGACATTATTTTCATGAAAATTAAGCAAATTCTCATTACCATCAGTTTAGTGTAATTCTCTTTTATGCTCAATATTGTAATACAGTAATTAAGTAATTATTTAGATTTAAATGAGCAATTAAAGGCAGTACAACAAATAATACAAGGATCTATGAATATGACACAGGAAAATGTGCCATAATATCACAATGCAAAATAGGCTTTATTAAAGTTGTCGATGTCGATGTTCACGACAGGTTGCATCAGATTCCCCCACTAAGTAGCAACAAACAACTTTACTACATTACATGTTTGTCACAATACTCCTTACTGATTAGGACAGGCTATTAAAAGTGTTACATTGTCACATTGCTTTGCTTACAATTGAGTGAGTCACGTACCAACTTCTTTGTAGGATCAACTGCTGTCCTTTCTGGGAAATCGGGCAGCAAGCCCCAAATATTTCACTTTTTCCCCTAAAGTAGGTTAATCAGATTTTCAGCCTTCACAACATATGACGCAGTTCTCCCTCTCGCTTACGGTTATGTCTGTCCTTAAGCCAAAAGCAAAAACTCTTTGCTGTAAACAGGCTGGCAGACTCACTATCTACAGCTACCACAATACCTGAAGATCCAGCAAAAGACTTGTAAAAGACTATAAATATATATATATATAGGATACTAAATGCACCGATACTAAATTTCTCCACCGATACCAATACCGATTATTCAGGATGCCGATACCGATAGTATGATTTTCTTAAGGGAAAAAAACTCTCCCAACTAACTGCTTGAACTGAGATGCTACAACGATCAGCTACACGTCACATTTGAGAGCGTCAGAACACAAATTATTGTTTGAATTAAGTGATAAAATGGACAGAATTTGAAAGCTGAGACTTTGTTTCTTACCAGAACTAAAGTGCAAAGCTCTTTGCGATTATTGAAAGGGAGACGAGCTACAAATAATGTTTACTGTTGGGAAAAACTGTGGATCTGGCAACCCTGCTTAAATTATGGGTGATTCATAGGGTCACTTTGAGCCTGCATTAACGTCGCAATTTAAAAAAAAACGTATATGCGTTATTGTCGTGTTAACTTTGGTCATAACTCTGTTCATATATTGCAATAAAAGTGTATGGCTCTAAACTATTACTGAGCAGGTGACATGAAATCTTATTATGTCTTATTATGATCATGTTAATTGAGAGACTAAATAAATAATAAAACAAATTAGTAAAAATAATAGTATTAGTAAAAATAATGTAAAAAATATGTATCACACAGCAGGACTATTTAAAAATGAACTAGTCAAGGTGAAATGGTGATTAAAAATGGCGAAAAACCTAAATTAAATGCTGATCCATCACAGTACTTAAAATATATACTTGTCCTTTGATATTTCATATTCCTAGTCATATACAGCACTGTTCAAACTTTAGGGGTCAGTAAGATTTTTTTTTCTTCAAGAAATAAATACTTCTATTAAGTTGATCGAAAGTGACAGTAAAGACATTTATAATGTTAAAAAGAATAAATTACATTTCTAAATATTTTCAAACAGTATATACAATTAAAAATATATATTTTTTCCCAACGTATAACTGTTTTTACTGTATTTTTGGTCAAATAAATGCAGGCTTGGTGAGCAGAAGAGGCTTCTTTCACAAACTCGAAACTTTTGAACAGTAGTGTACATTATGACCTGAAATACTGATGCTGTTAATAAAAAAGCCATAGAGAACGTTATGTGTAACTACTACCCTACTGTATGTCCACTACCATCTCATTTATGTCTATTTTAGGAGGCATAGTTGATAATTAACTCCATTTAGTCTCAAGAACTAAAGGCCAGTCATATTTTCTTAAGGCAATGTTCAGAAAAGACACTGGCTCCCTCAGGATCTTTACTGATCCAGCAGACTTTAATTTTCTACCCCTGCTGTTCCACCCAAAATGTTTTGACAGTTGCAAGTTACAGCTCTACTCACAATACTGCAATGTACCAGCAAAGCTGGCCCAAGACTGCATTATAACAGCACAATCTAAAGCCATTTCATTAAAACGAGCAACACCATTCCAAAAAAACAGCCTGCAAAAGCATTTTCTCTCCTCCTGAAAGCCTTTGACAGACAACCTACACAAGCACAACTGTCCACACGCTGAGCACTGACTGACTGCGCTGTTTTATCCAGATTCCAGACAGGACAATGACAAAAACAATATACCTACTGTATGATCATGCCTGTCTCCGATCCATCATTCTTTTCTGCTGCTAAGAACTGGAAATGTCCCACCCAGTACATTTGAATGAATGCTTCTCTGGACACGGGTTTGTCCCCTTCCCAGTTCCCACACCCACAACCTCCCCCCCCCACCAACACACACACACACACACACACACAAGGTTTATCACCTGGACTCTGACTGACACACGAGCCCACAGTCATGACTTGAGCAGTGGATGGTTTCAGGAACTATATGTAAGTCCACAAATGGAAGCTTGTGTCAGCTGTAAATACATGACAGCATTGGTTTTATCACACAGTGTCAATCATTCATTCATTAATATGAGAAAACGTTTTTAAAAAAGTAGTGAATAACACAGTCGTTGAGCATGCAGAATTGAACTGTGAATTAAATTTGCATTAGAAAAAGTACAATTAAAATGCACAAAAAAAAAAAAAAAAAAAACTGCAATGAGTGTCATTTTAAATAGAAATGGAAGGATCGTCAAGACAAACTTCCAATGAAGGCTAGTCAAAGCCTTGTCTGAAAGTTTACTAGTTTTATAGGCCTTTAAAAAAAATGAATGATTAAAATCAGAGAGGATGCATTATATTGATCAAAAGTGACAGTAAAGAAATTTATATTGTTACAAAAGATTTCTATTTCAAATTAATGCAGTCCTTTTGTATTTTCTTTTCATCAAAGAATCCTGAAAATAATGCATCAGGGTTCAATAAAAATATTAGGCAAAAATATCGAATAATTTTATTATTAGATGATAATAATAATAATAAATGTTTCTTTACACTGAAGATGCGGAAAAGTCAGCTTTGCCATCACATGAATAGATTACATTTAAAATATATTAAAATAAAAAAAAGTTATATTTGATTTGTAATGTTTCACAATATTTTTACTGTGTATTTTTTTTATCACATTAATGCCGCCTTGATGAAACTTTTCAAAATCTCACCAACCCCAAAACATTGAATGGTAGTGTAGGCCTAGAAAATTGTATTCTATCTTTATATTTAAGAATTGAACTTCCATTGTATGGGCCGGTGTGGAAGCACACGTCATTTCACAGAATCCATTACCTGTGTTGACTTTCTTTGAATTGTTTAGTAAATTATTCTTCCTGTCAATCCAATTCAAATTTCAATTCAACTTCCAGTGGGTGTGGCCAATTTAGGTACCTCTGAAAAATTCCCAAGTAAATTCTAACCAATAAAAAACACTCAAAAATAAAAAAAATACAATGAGATCTTGTTCATTTCTCCAAGAATAAGGAGCAAATATAACTTTAGCTGCTGCTCAGATTGTTTTCCTGAGAAAAAGACCCCAAGAATCTCAGAAGAGACCTCAACAATGTCTCAAACTGTGCTCAGAATTACCAAGACACCAAAGTCTGTAATCAAAAGTCAGAGATTTCAATATGAACTCAAACACTTCTCATTAAATTAACCAAGGAAGGTGGCATATCTTCTCAGGAGCCACCAGAACAAGTAATAAAAATGTTCTTTGGGATGATATTTTGAGTCTAAACTTGACTGGCAAATATGACAAAAATCCCTTAAGGTGAATTTGATGCTCAAACAAACAATAGATGGTGGAAATAATTTGAAGCAAGATCATACAAGCTGTCAACAGTCCTTATGTATGAAGTGTATTCTGGTTAAACATTAGGCCATTTGCCCTGATCTAAAGAAGATAAAGTGTCCCCTGATCGAAGGAAGATAAATCAGAACCACACCTAATGTTTGTCAACCTTCATCCTGCTCTCTTCCTTTTTCCATTCACTGCTATTTGTCTCTAGATTTATTCAAAAACAACACAACCAGTGGCATTGCAGCTCAGCTGTTTGATCAACATGCTGGAGGAATACAGGCAAAGCATCACAGCATTGTTTGAGTGTTTACACCAGAACATTTACATGTACCCTCAGTCAGGGATGCCATGTACTGTAAGCATTTGCTGTATTTAGTCTGAACAGACGTGCTGTACAAGCAAACAATGACATGCTTGCACTTAGATATATCATTTAGAGACTTGCAAGTCAGGAAACAGCACAAGCACTTTGATAGATTGATATTAATTTATGATATAGCCTGATTATTATTAACGATAGCCTGTAATTCACAGCTGAATATTTCAGCAGTTTTCGTTCCTATAAATCAAAAATGTATTGCATTTCTGACAAGTTTTAAGAGATGGGCACCTTGTCATAAATGCAATACATTTTTGATTTATAGGAACGAGAACTGCTGAAAAAAAAAATGAAATGAAATGAAATAAAATAAAATGAAATGAAATGAAATGAAATGAAATGAAATAAAATAAAAAGGTTAGTAAAGTTGCCAAAGTCTGAATTATAAGTCTAATAAGGTTTCATTTGTTAGCATTGGTTAACTACATTATTTAACTAACAATGAACAATAGTTCTACAGCATTTATTAATCATAGCCAATGTTAATTTCAACATTTACTAATACATTTTAAAACCAAAAGTTATTTTTTGTGTGTGAACTAACATTACTGTGAACTAACATTAACAAACAATGAGCAATTAGATTTGTATTAACATTAACAAAGATTAATAAATGCTTTAAAAGTATATTGCCCATTGTTAGCTAATCCATTATCTAATGTTCACTTAAGACATTCTACTAACTATAAGTAACTTTGCAACTACATGTCAACTAACTCTCATTAGAGTTTTAGCAGACTGTTAAGTTAGGGTTAGTAGAATAAGTTGACATGTAGTTGCAAAGTTGAGGAGCATCAAAATAAAGTGTTAGCAGATATTAAGCAGACAGTCTCCTATGACTGCTAGTTGACATGTAGTGGTAAAGTTACTCATATTAAGTGGAATGTCTCAAGTGGACTATCTAAATAAGCAAGGTCACAGATCCCAGGGCCCCCAGGGTCCATCCGTAGGCCCCTTAAAGAACAGTGTCTGAGCAATAAAATTTTCCTTTGTTAATCCCCAAAACTACAATAGCGGTCTTGAGTTGTAGTGAGATGTAAAGAGGCTTTTGTTTGACTTAGTTTATCACTCCGAGCTGCCACAGGATTATTACAGTGCAAATGAAATTCAAATACTGGCTTACAGCTAATCAGATTCCTCATTACGAGCTCTGAAAAGAAGAAACAAACAAACATCATGACCCAAGTGGGCCTCTGGCTTCTTCTGATATATGAGTTCAGCTGGAAGTTGTGTGTGACTCGTTGTAAGCCTTTGCCATAATCAGAAGTTCAGTGGAGTTCAGCGCTGATCTGGTTGTGGAATTTAGATAGGTTAAGGCACACACTTATAATTCTAGCTGTTACTTGCATATTCACTTTAACAGTCAAAGCAAATGGTGGTGCTTGAATAATATATGTCCAAAATGATCAAACGCACCTTAAAGACAAAAAAATCGTTATATTTTCATACAAACCACAAGAGAAACAAAAAGAATACAGGCACACTGTGTTTTAAGTCTGAACAGGAATGGGAGAAATCTTGATATATCCTTTAATATCAAGATTTTATTATGCTGTAAAGCTCAGCTGTACTTTCATATCCGTTTTATCATCAATACACTGAAAAAAAATTGGTGTAGGATTTACTTTGAAGCAATTTTCACTTAGAAATAGATTTATTTTTACAGTGTAAAACATGAAAATATCTACATTTTTAATGTAGAAAAGAGTTCCCACACATTCCTATGATTTTCCAGTCATTATTGATTACTGAATAAGGATTTAAATGTGTATTTATTTATTTAGAAGATTTAATCTTTTTTATTATTATTTATAATGATTGCACCTACAAAGAGCCATTTGTCTAGATTAAATCTAAATGTAATATCTTAAATGTAAATTAAAAGTAAAGTTGACAATAGAAATTCCCATGGCTTTTCCATGCCTGGAAAATTCACAATTTCAAAACTCCTGATATTTCTAGGTTTTTCATTATTGTGAGAAGCCCAAATAGGCTAAATAGAAAGAAAAACTGAAGCTGACCTCAGAGAATTAAAGTTTACACAAGTTCATCCATCATCTGAGATCTCAATGCACCATGCTGTACTATTCCAATGCTGTGGACCTCAAATCTGCACCAACGTACTGTACATGACCAAACCGCTTCCCAGTGCAAAATTCAACCTCAGATATCACATGTACTGCACAGAGCTTTCCTTTATCTTATCTGCTCGCAGACGTTCATTAAATCTGATAAGACACTGTTCCATGTTCTAGCAGATTACAATCTGAATTGCATAACATTAACAAACTGAGAGTTCATGATCTCGACTCACCTGGTCCTGTCTCAATCAGGTGTGCTCAGAGTTTTCTGCACAAGGCAAGAGGTGTGGATCCCGCTGAAATTTCACTAGGTTTTCAGTCAGATGTTATCTGTGAAGCTGGATTGGTGTTATTCCTCTTTCCTGTGGAGAATTCCAGAGCGCAGCACTCTCCTCTCCTGCCTCCTCCTCGCGCTTTTACTGCAGTAGCCCAAGATCAAGACACAGTCCCACCACAAACCTCTGACACACACACACACACACACACACACAGCAGAAAGCAGAGGCGCTTGTAAGAACTGTTCTCTCTTACTCTCTCTCTCTCACTCACTTTTGTGCTTGTCTTTCATAAACACCCTCTCTTTTTACCCCCTTCTTTCTTTTTACTCACTCCTGCTCTCTCTCTCTCTCCTCTCTCTCTCTGGCAGAGGTTGGGGTTGCAGGCTTGCAGCAGCAGGACTCTTGCCAGTAACTCAGCTGTATGCAGTATTGATAGAGTTGCTCAGGGATGCTAACACAGCATGAATTTTCCCAGCGCTCCACTTTCCCTTTCGCTCTTCACCCCCTCCTGCAACTCCGTCTCTCCTTTGTGTCACTCCCCCAACCAATCAATCTGCTTCCTTTAGCTGACCGCTATCTAAATCACTCTGCACCCATGATCTCTTTTATTCTCCTTAGTTTTTATTGAGCTTGTTCTCTCCTAAATGTACCACGTCATGGGGCTAACTTGCCATTTTAGCAGATCAAATCTCAGGTTCGCACTTCATTGCTGCATGCTGCCTGTCTGCGTCCCTGTAGAATAGATGATCATTCTGGATCATTCTGGATCATTAGTGCTCATTAGTGGCACTTGCTAAGACTATCACTATTATTTATGCTCATACTTGTGTTTGGAATTTGAATCAATCTCTGTGTAACACTAATTGATGCAGGTGCTTTTCTCACCCTGAACTGTTTGTGCTGTGGAAAAGAACTAAAAGACAGGTGTTGAAAAGAAGTGCGCTATTATTTTTAAAGCTGCAGTCCTTAGTTTTTCCTCTTTGTCGCCATCTCTGTTTGAAATCTGCAATTGCAGTTATTAGCGGAATTATCAACTTTACGTGGGTTGTGTCTCGGCACGGCACAGGGTGGATGAATCCAATGTATTGAGGAGAATGTGCGGCTGTCAGTCACTGCGCTCGTGTGGATACTGTCATTCTCAATCACAGATTCTACTTTTTGGAAGTATGACCAACATAAGAATTTTCACCGGAAAATGTAATCTAAACAAGTAACATCCACTTTTGTTCCGACCAACTAAGAAAAAAAAGCATTGCAGTAAATCGCACTGATTAAATCTAACGATCGCTTATCATATCACGTCAAACCATGCAAATTATACTTTGTTCTCAAATTGTTAATGTTAACAACATCAGCATTGCGTGACTACATTTAATGCCCTTCAGATATTTATCCTTGTTTTTGCATGAGCCCGGTTGCAGTCTCTTTTTTTCTGTAGCCACTCCGAAGTCCGAAGTCTTTTGCGTTTTACAACGGGTGAATCTCCAGTTGTCACTGGTGATTGTCGTTTGAACCTTTCTGGATCCACCATCAAATTGATAAGTTTAATTATATAAAGTGCTGAGAGAAAAGACAATAACTCTCCACCTCCAACATCCTCACACGCAACATGGCCTACTAGTCGAGACACCTTCTTTATGTGTACAGATGTGAGGTAAGTAATGACGCAAAGACATGCTCGAATTTCCAGTGGAAATCCACCAGTACCACTGGAATTAAAAACATTATTACAAGCTTACCATTTTGAATCAAGCTAAGGCAAGCAGATTTTTGAACACTGGCTGGTTATATACTTGCTGAAACATTTATTTTGGATCATTTCTAACGCAAAAAAGTTATGGACTGCAGCTTTGAGCAAATGGATTTTCACCCTAGCTACTGCATATCAATACACCAAAAACCACCCAGAACATGCATAGTATTAGTCATGCACTAAAACTATGTATAACAGCACATTTATAAACTGTATCAGCATACCCTAAAAATAGGGCTAGGCATTGACACAAATTTCACGATTCGATTCCAATTGACAAACTTGCGATTTGATTCAATTTCGATTCAATTCAATTTGATATCAATTAATTGGGGCCTATATCAGGTACAGTATGGCACAAAAAAATTCTCTCAACGAATGCTGTAAACTATGGAAGCTTGTTTCCGTCACTGAATAAATATTAAAAAGGAAGGCTAATTGCGACTTTTTATCTCACAATTCTTACTTTTTTCCTCAGAATTGCGCGTTTAGGCTATATCGCGCAATTCTGACTTTTTTTTTGCAATTGCAAGTTTATAACTCACACTTCTAACTTAACCTAACTCCTAACTCAGAATTCTGAGATATAAACTTGCAATTGTGAGAAAAAAGTCAAAAGTGTGAGATAAAAAGTCGCAATTACCATTTTTAATTTTTTATTCTGTGGTGGAAACAAGCTTCCATAGGGAACCCCCAGTTGGTACATCACTAATAAAGGTTAAAATAACTGATTTGTAGGCTACTTACATTTAAATTACACATAAGGAAGTTTTTATAATAACAACGTCATAATAATAAATTTGTAATGACATTATTATGTTTCTACTGGCTGGCAACATTCATTTAAAAAATAAAAGCTGGCGGGCAAAGAGTTAAATGGTGGCTGACTGTCATAAAAACATGACAGATGTAGACTATTCAAACATAGCCTACAAATATGTATTTGTATTTGTATGTAATTCCATGACAATGTTCTTGTTATTGAGCATTAATACAAATAAAAAAAAATAAAAAAAACCATAGCCTATATTAAATATTGAAGAACAGTTACGTAGAAATGCAATGAATATGCAATATAGTGCATATATCAAAAAGTTAATTTTTCTAGATGACTGACGACTTTTTGGACATCGAATGTTTTTTCTGAGGTAATAACATTACCTGACAGATTGTTTAGAAGCGGTTTTATTGACATCTTTCCGCGGTTCAAACACAGATTGAGCGATTTCATGAGACATGGTACGGATTTCGGTAAGTTTTACTGTATCTTTCAACATACCTTCGGATGTTCATTCATGTTTATTTCATGCTGTAACTACTAGCAATAAAGAAGAAGAGATGATAAGTTCACGTGCGCTTCGCTTGAACTGAAGGCCGCGGGTCACATTAAAGAGCGCCAAAACGGTAGGCTTTTCGTAATAAAATTGACAGAATGTGAAAGTTGTATATCAGAAGTAACAAAGCTTATTGCGATTTATTGGATGGCATGCGCGCTATTCATGCATGATAATAAAAAAAAAACAGCGTAGGGGATTTAAGAATCGATATAGGTTCTTCAAAATAAGAATCGATTAAAATCGAGAAATGGATTTTTTTTTTTTACCCAGCTCAACTAAAAAACACCCAGAACACCCTAATAACTACATAGCTTACTAAAACCTTCCCAGGCCATCCTAGCAACTGCATAGCAACGTGCTAAAGGAACATTCAGAACTCCCTAGCTGGCTAAAATACACACAGAACACCCACAAAACTGCATAGAAACATAAACAAAAACACCCTGCATTGCAATGTGCTAATAACCAGGCCCTAGCAACCATCTAGCTATGCACTAACTTTAGCAACCATCCTTTATGTAAAAATGTAGATTTGTCTTTTCTCCTTTGTGTGTGTCTGACTGCCCTTGTAAAAGGGGCAAAGTAAAATGATGTCTGAAGATACTTACATTTTAAATATTATTTAAAGGGTCATGAGGCTTTGAGAAACCCTTTTTGCTGTGGTCATCACAAAAGGGAACCTCTCTGATTTCATATTCATTAAATATGCTGTCGGATCAGAGAATCGTTCGCTATGGGAAAGAGCGCACCTCATCTAAAAGAAACCTGAAATAATGATTCACTGATTAAAGTTGTGCTTGCCATTTAGATTAAAACAACACATGCTCTCACAATGCATTAAGGCAGCAATAAATAACAACCAATGCATTAGGGATTCAGCCTTGAAACCAGCAGTCTGATTTTACTACAGCCATCTGACATCTTTGCAACATCTGGCAGCAGGTACAAACAAAGTTAGGCCTTCCTCCATCAGGAAGCAAAGATCCTGGTAGAACATCTACTTGTGAGGCCCTCTGCTGGTAAAAGGAGAGCTGAGGAAACATCACCTCAAGGATAAAGGGACAAACATAACACATCATTTCATAAGGCATTCATTCCCTTCACCAAAGTGTCCGAGACATGGCCTGTCCCAGTGTAAAGAGCCATGCAGGTCACAACATATTATGCAGTAGATCAGAGATCTAATGAATTATGAATTAGCCTCATTCACTGCTATGAATGTTAATGTCTTCTTCCGGTAGGGATGCTTTTCAGCCTAAAACCCCTCTGGAGACAGTGGATGTCCTGGAAGAATCAATAGCTGTATATTTTCAAGGGCACAATAACTTTTTTATCAGGGTATTACCTAGTTGAATAGTAAAAAAAAAAAAAAAAAAAAAAAACTTAGCATGTTTAATACAATGACATTTAAAATATATAGTTATGAAAATATATTAGATTAAATTAGATATTAATATCAAAATTTTGGGGTTGGAAATATGTCACATCTTCAGTGCCACTTTATCCTTAAGAAATCATTCTAATATGCTGATTTGAAATGTATATTATCAATGTTGAAAACAGTTGTACTGCTTATTAATGTTTTTGTGGAAACCCTAACAGGCCTACATAAAAAGAAAGTTAAAAAGAACAACATTTATTTTATCTATGCTGTCACTTTTGATCAATTTAATGCATCCTTGCTTAATTAAAGTATTAATCTCATTCCAAAAATATACAGTACCTGTAAAAAGTTTGAAAACATTAATCAACATTAAACATTAATTTTTTATGTTTTTGAAAGTCATCTCTTTTGCTTATTAAGGCTGCATTTATTTAATCTAAAATGCAGTAAAAACAGTAATAATGTGAAATATTATTACAAATTAAAAGGACTGTTTTCTATATGAATATATTTTTAAATGTAATTTATTCCTGTGATGCAAAGCTGAATTTTCAGCATCATTGCTCCAGTCTTCAGTGTCACATGATTCTTCAGAAATCATTCTAATATGCTGATTTTCTGCTCAAGAAGCATTTCTTATTATTATCAGTTGCACAGCACAGTTTGTGGAAATGGTACACAAAAAAGTTTGGAACATTAACACTGTCACTTATGATCAATTTAATGTGTCTTTGATTAATAAAAGTATTAATTTCTCTCTCTCTCAAGAATCTCGCCAGAACTAGTAGGTCATCTGGGTACTTTTCACCGATTGTTTTTTGAGTACTATGAATTCGGACATAATAGTCGGCGCTCATAATGTTTTTCACCTACTATATATATATATATATATATATATATATATATATATATATATATATATATATATATATATATATATATATATATATATATATATATATATATATATATATGTAGGCAAATTCAGATGTATAGATGTATAGAGTATAGCTCTTAAGGAATGTGCCCTCATTGACCGTAAGCCAAAGGCACACCTTCTCTTCATTTGAACCCACTCACCTCTGTGTTTCAGAGGAAACTCTTATCTGAACTCTACACTAGCTCTCTTTCACTGCCAAGATTAGCCGACGGCTAAAAGGTAGCATGTCTGTCCTAGACGAGGAAAAAGAATTCATTGTTTTCCAACTTGTGCTTTAACTGCGGTCTGTCGCTCCCAATCTGCCTTCTTTCATTTCCTTTATACTTCTTTTAATGTTGATCTAACTGATGCCAAAATATCCATTAGGGATGGCTACACAATCTTTTCTATCCCAAAACACTACACAACAATGAAGGCCTTTGGAGTGAGGCCTGATCAAATCACACACTTTTATTTTGTATAACCTTAATGATTCATCAATTTATACAATACCTTGCTTGATTTAACAGTAATTATACAGAATTCAACATAAAGAGAGTTCATCTAAAAATGAAAATTATGTCACCATTTACTCACTCTCATGTACTGTACCTCCAAACCTTATTACTTTCTTTCTTCTGTGGAACACAAAGAAAGATGATAAGACAAGAAGATGGAACGGCTTGATGGTAAATAAATGATGACAGAATTATCCCTTTAGAAACAAATCTTTTGACTAGGACAAATAGACCATTCAAATATTTGTCATTTTCAGATCTTATGAGTTTTATGTCATATAAAGACTTATTTGATTATGCACAGAATAGTCTCAGATCCCCCCCAAAATTACAAATTTATTCAGACACATTGGCTACAAAACTTGCATTACGGTATTAACTATAACTAGCACTGCTATCGTTATTGATAAACATGTTAGAGAATAAAAAATGCACACACAAATCAAAACAACATAAAATAAATAAAACAAAATAAATAAAATGGAGTAAAATAAAATAAATTGATAAACAAAAAAGAGAAATTTCACATTCTTCATTTTTTATTATAGGATAATGTTTTTAAATCTATCAGTATGTAAAAGTACCAAGAGGCCACTGATTTGTTTTCCATAGAGTTTTGAAAGTCACTTAAAAGCTTCAGAACATGAATAATTCTGTCCAGATTCTTCCAAGTCATGCATAACATTACATGAGGATTTGGTGCAATGCAAGTGCAAAAACATCAGCTGCCATCCTGTGCAACCCTAACCAAAAGAGTTGCAGAGTTTTAGTATTCTTTACAGGATGACGGCTCACAAATCTCTCAAGTCTGCAGAGACCAATTGTAATGAAATAAGAACTGAAGCATTACTACATTTGAGGGTGATGATCACCATGAAAAATCTTCTGATTGCAATCATAATTCAGATTCAAACAAATTCAATATTTCATAAGTCCGGCCTTTTTTTAAATTTAATTACGCTGAGTTGCATTCTTGAATTTTCCAGCCGAAAATGAGATGAAATCGAAGCTATAAGATTTCCGTCTTTCGGTAATACTGAGTTCTCGGCCGCTGTTCATTATTACGAGCGAGAATCTTATTTTGCAGCTTTTCTTCATGATCGCCCATGCAGACGGCAACAAAGAGAAAAGCCCCTCCAACAACCAACAGAAGTCCAGCAAACCAGGCAGAAAACATGGCCTCTCCATACTCCCACCTGGGCATCACATCAGGAAGATTCTCATCCCAGAATTTCACTACCATTATGTACGCCATCAATGAAACGGGTGCGAGGGTCGTGATCCCTGACACAACGATAAACACTCCACCGAGGATAAGCAGAGCCCTCTTCATCCTCTCCCGCCCGGCACCAATCTCAACACCCTGGAGTCCAAAAAAAGCAGCCGCTACACCGAGAAATCCCGTTGCAATGGAAATGCACATGAGTACCCGTGAAGCTAAAGTGTCTAGTGGCAGGGCCAAGAAAGACTCGAAGGCTTTGCAGTGCAGTCCAACTTCCTCCGTGTAGATACACATGTGCCAGAGACCCTCATACCAGTTCTCCATCTCATTCAAATCTGAGTTCATCGTCTTCCACAGTGGCAGGAAGGTTGTGATAAACGTTGTGATTAAACCTCCGAAGGACACGAAGAGAGAAGCTCTCTGGACAAACTTAGTGGTGAACAGCACCATATTAACACTCGTCAGTTCTCTTGCTTTGTCTGTCTATCCATCTGATGCTGTCTCAGATTTTCAACTCGTCCTTTCTCGTCTAGTCTGGACTGGCTCCTCCTTTGCTTTAATAAAAACCCACCTGTTCTTGCCGGATAATCCCGCAGCCCTTCACAACGACGGGACTGTTTTTCAAACCGATGAATATCGTAACAGAGGACAATAACTGCTTTTTAAAGAGGAAATACGATATGTCCAGTTTTAAGTCTGTGCAAGAAGCCTGAACAGAGCGCAATAAGACATTATTGAAATTGAGGGGAAAAGAAAAGAAAGAATTAGGAGGAGCTTCAAAGAAACTTCTTTAAAAAAAAAAAAAAAAGTCTATGCACTTGTCTCTTTCCTTGCTAATTTTGGCTGATAATAACTCAGAAGCGTTTCTAAAGAGTTTTAGAATATACTGTTACTTTGCGAAGTGTCGGGTAACAGCTGAATGAACAGCATTTTGCTTTGAGAACACTATGTACCACTATTTTGTCACCGAAGCTCCTCTGATTTTCGGAGACCAGTGGCCGGAAATCGGACACCTTGTCCTACACGCTGAGCTGAACTCATCCATACTCATCCTCACCATTTGTCCTTGAACACCCAATCTTCCCCTTTATGTATAATAGGCTTAAAGATGGCAAACCTCTAACCTTAAGTGTTAACCTCTCAATGGTTATTTATGAGAAACAGACATACACTAGCATTCAAAAGTTTGAGGTCAGTAAGATTTTTTTATTATTTATTTATTTTTTGAAAGAGATTAATAGTCTAATTAAATTCGACTTTAGTAGACTTGATTTTCACGCATTAATTGGCATCTCTGAGTCAAGACCTTAAATTCTTTAGGAAGTGTTGGAGGAGACTTTACAGAGTTCTTGACTCTTGCATTGTCAATAGAAGATCTTGACCAAAAATGTATGCACCTCTTGATGGAAATAACATCACAATATTTATTTCCATCAAGAGGTGCATAAACTTACATTACACTGAAGGAGGAACCCCAGCCATATCTAATTGCCATAATATAATTGGGAGTTTATTTTTATTTTTACTGGTAATGGCATGATTTAAAGTTCTTTTTTGAAAGCCTGACAAAATATGCCTCCATCTTTGCTCTTGTTAAAAAAAAAAAAAAACCTGTCAAACTTCAAGATGGATGTTAATGACACTTGCATAATTGCGTTAAGAAAAATAAACTAATTTAAATTAAACTTAAATACCATTGCTAAATTTTCTTACTCTAAGAAGACTTCATTACACAGGCTTATCTTCTCATATCTGATGTAACCAGAGCCTCACACTGAAATGAAGATAATTTGGCTGGTTAAAGGTCAAGGATTGATCTGTGCTTTGAACATTATAGGCAAGTTTCTTTTAGAACTGAGCCTCTATAGGGGTTTTGGTCTTAACCCTAAACTTTATGTGAAAATGCAATAATAAAACTGGTTAATGTAAAAGGGCCTCTTCAGTCGACTGTAAAATGATGCTAATGATCCGAGATATGTTCAATCACTAACAATGGCAGATAATAATAAAGTCCGGGTGGCCTGAGAGATGCCCAGATGCACTTGCAGCTCCTGGCAGCGTGTGTGCTACTCTGAAGAGAATGATCCTCTTTGTACTGCCATCCAAAACTGCTCATTTTTCTTTCATCACCCCTGTCTGAGGCTCAGCTCTTATGGTGTTCTGTTGAGAATGACAGCAAACTGCATTTCAGTTAATAATGCTTATATTGTATTCAAAATTGTTTGAGAGCGTCAGCGATTTTGACTTTTTAGTGAAGTGTTCTACTTACAGTGGTGTAAAGTATTGAGTAAATGTAATTAGTTACTGTACTTTAAGTATAATTCTGGGTACTTTGAAAGTATCAAAGAAATTAGCAACTTTTCTACTTGACTACATTGTTTGAATATACACTCACCTAAAGGATTATTAGGAACACCTGTTCAATTTCTCATTAATCCAATTATCTAATCAACCAATCACAGGGCAGTTGCTTCAATGCATTTAGGGGTGTGGTCCTGGTCAAGACAATCTCCTGAACTCCAAACTGAATGTCAGAATGGGAAAGAAAGGTGATTTAAGCAATTTTGAGCGTGGCATGGTTGTTGGTGCCAGACGGGCCAGTCTGAGTATTTCACAATCTGCTCAGTTACTGGGATTTTCACGCACAACCATTTCTAAGGTTTACAAAGAATGGTGTGAAAAGGGAAAAACATCCAGTATGCGGCAGTCCTGTGGGCGAAAATGCCTTGTTGATGCTAGAGGTCAGAGGAGAATGGGCCGACTGATTCAAGCTGATAGAAGAGCAACTTTGACTGAAATAACCACTCGTTACAACCGAGGTATGCAGCAAAGCATTTTGTGAAGCCACAACACGCACAACCTTGAGGCGGATGGGCTACAACAGCAGAAGACCCCACCGGGTACCACTCATCTCCACTACAAATAGGAAAAAGAGGCTACAATTTGCATGAGCTCACCAAAATTGGACAGTTGAAGACTGGAAAAATGTTGCCTGGTCTGATGAGTCTCGATTTCTGTTGAGACATTCAGATGGTAGAGTCAGAATTTGGCGTAAACAGAATGAGAACATGGATCCATCATGCCTTGTTACCACTGTGCAGGCTGGTGGTGGTGGTGTAATGGTGTGGGGGATGTTTTCTTGGCACACTTTAGGCCCCTTAGTGCCAATTGGGCATTGTTTAAATGCCACAGCCTACCTGAGCATTGTTTCTGACCATGTCCATCCCTTTATGACCACCATGTACCCATCCTCTGATGGCTACTTCCAGCAGGATAATGCACCATGTCACAAAGCTCGAATCATTTCAAATTGGTTTCTTGAACATGACAATGAGTTCACTGTACTAAAATGGCCCCCACAGTCACCAGATCTCAACCCAATAGAGCATCTTTGGGATGTGGTGGAACGGGAGCTTCGTGCCCTGGATGTGCATCCCACAAATCTCCATCAACTGCAAGATGCTATCCTATCAATATGGGCCAACATTTCTAAAGAATGCTTTCAGCACCTTGTTGAATCAATGCCACGTAGAATTAAGGCAGTTCTGAAGGCGAAAGGGGGTCAAACACAGTATTAGTATGGTGTTCCTAATAATCCTTTAGGTGAGTGTATGTACTCTTTACTCCAATACAGTTGTGATGAGTAATGTACTTAGCTGTATCTCAGTTGTTTGCTGTATCTCTTACTTTGGTTTTCAGGGACTCTTTACATCTCTGTCAACTTATCATTTGAATAATTTCATCAAAGTTGATGTATTTGACTGCGAGCATTGGGCTTCAGGTCAGGACAGCTAGTAAAGAAAGTTTATACATGGTATTCGAAAACATTCGCTCACAGAACCATTAAATGTTGTTATTAACAAATAGCATGTTAAATGTAATCTTATCAATCACAAAAAATATAAATATACAAAAATACAAAAAAATAAATAGATACTTACAGATTTGTCATAGCCATCCATCATCCACATTAACTCAAATTATCTCTTCTACATTCTTTTACCGTATACATAATATATACACAGAAAATAAAACCACAAAACAGTCTGCTGATGTTGCACTATTTATTAAGGCATAGTTCCCACAGGACCAACAGAACATCTCAATGATTACAGTAAAGCATACATGAGTTGACTGTTGATGTGTTGATCCCCTTATATAATTATATTATGCCATAACTGCATAATTACGAGCACTGACATAACTCAGAACAGCAGCAGCAGCACAAAATCACTACAAGGCTCAGGAATAAATAATGGTCTACTATATTCATAAAGTGCAGTAGATCAAATCCAGGTCATATTTAATGATACAAAAAAAGAAAACAATAAGAAATATTTTGCTTAAAGAATGAACATATGCATAGTAAAAAAAAAAAAAATCGAATTCTCATGATGCTGTAATGCAAAAAGAATATTTAATTGTTAATGATTTTTTATTTATACACAATGGTATTATTTGTTTGCACTTTATTTTAATTTATTTAATTTATAAGAACCTGATGAAATCATTTATTGAATCATAATTTGGCGCTAAAATGTTCATAATTGTCATTATAAAAAGGCAAAAAAGATATGGGTGGCTATAAAATGAGTTCATTTTCTTCTATGCAATATAACATTTCATTTTTTTCTTTGGATTTTGAAATGAAAGGTTACCTGGACATGTTTTATTGGACACATAATTGCATGTCTAATTAAACAACGTTGTGGGCCGTCAACTGATTTGATGTGCGCTACTAATAAAAAAGGTATTGAAACCGAATGAAACTGAACAATCACCCAGTCTCTTAAACACAATTTGGTAAATAAAATCCAGAGGAATGTGATGCAGCGAACAGGAGGGGTGTGAAGCATAATTATAAGGGTTGGGAGGAGGTGCTGGATGAAAAGGGAAGGAAATGGAGCAGAAGCGTTAATGAAAAAGCTCATAAAGTATTGGATGGGATGTGAAAGGGGAGGAGAGACTATATATCAGAGCTCATCTCAGTGCACTGTTTGTCTGATATGTGGGATGCCAGCGAGTCAATGATGTCCAACAGCAGCGGTTGGCTGAGCGATCGCAAGTTGGGGAGCTTGGACACCTTCAGGGAAGGAAGGAGAACCAAAGAAATAAATGGTAAACAACACAGGCCATGCAATAGACCGCAAATAAACAACCAAAAATAAACTGATAAGCTAACAGGGCCAAATAACACCAGGATGTCAAATTATGTTCACAAAGGCACTCAATGGCATTTATAAATACTAGAATTGTTTAGTGTAGCTGAAAGTGGGACAGTTTATCACTATTGAAGTAAATATGCGTGATGGATAACACTGATAACATGATAAATAGGTCTAAATGCATATCAAACTTTGCCTGACAGTACATTTCTCTCTGACCAGAATATCGTAGACATTAAAGAGCTTGTAGAGGTTATCCACATTGGACAGGATATTTTGGTGCCGTGTTTTTAACCGTGGCGAGGAAGCCAGCACACGCTTAGAGCTGTGGTCAATAGCACACCCACCTTGGTGAACTGATGGACTATAATATGCAGGCAGTGTTTCTTCATGTCCAGAGCTTGAGTCTTATCAGCCGCCTCCAAGATCTGAGGATAAAGGAGGGATGATAGCATGTGACTGCTGTTCTTTATCATTAAAGGGTTTAAACGTTATGACACATTAACTTTCAAAAGTTTGGGGTTAGTAAGGTTTAATGTTTTTAAAAGAAGTCTCTTCTGCTCACCAGGGCTGCAGTTACTCGATCAAAAATGCTGTAAAAACTGTAATATTGTGAAATATTATTACTATTTAAAATAACTGTTTTATATGTGAATATATTTTAAAATGTCATTTATTCTTGTGATGCAAAGCTGAATTTTAAGCATCATTCCTCCAGTCTTCAGTGTCACATGATCCTTCAGAAATCATTCTAATATCTTGATTTGCTGCTCAAGAAATATATCTTAATATTATTATTAATGTTGAAAACAGTTGTGCTGCTTAATATTTTTGTGGAAACTACCATAATGATTTTTTTTCTGGATTATTTGATGAACAAAGTTCAGCATTTATTTGAAATAGAATTATTTTTGTAACAAAAAAATCTGAAAAATGTCACTATTTAATTATTTGAAATATATCCTTGCCAAATAAAAATATGAATTTCTTACTGACGCCAAACGTTTGAACGATAGTGTATGATATACGATACATACCTGTAAGACATTCTCTACAGTAACGTTCATCTCCAGATTTTGCTTGCAGTATGCCTGCAGTCTGTTGTTGGAGAAACCGTAGTAATAAGGTGCTGCAAACAGGTATCTGTGCACTAGTTAAGGGCAAATACATCATTTAAAATTTGATACAGCTCAAGTTCTTCCGTCATTCTTCATTCCGTTTCATCATCTGCCAGGTGAGAAATCGCAAGTCTGGTCGTTAGCAAAAGTAACAGCACATCTCTCCTCAACAAGCTACTCTATTTGAGCTATCATTCATGTTTCTAGCATGCGAGTTAGATGACAAATAAACATTAGATGACATTAATATGACAAATAAACATCTAAAAATAATAATATAAAAGGGAGTCAACAAAGCATTACAACAAAGCATTATGCATGGTCTCAGAAAGAAAGATTGCACATTACAATATAAAATGTAGAACATGAAGCGGTAATGAGGATACAGTGAGTCCTCTGGAGGCATGTTGACGTCCCCATAATAAATGTAGCGCAGCATAGACTCAAAGGCCTGTGTGCTAGGAACCATTTCACCTATTGAAATGTTCACCTGCCCGTCCTCTGGCATGAAGGAGCGGAACATGGCCTCAAAATAACTGAGAAAGAATTGAGGCAGTGATCAACTGATAAATCAAAAGACAGTTAAAATGATCAAGACATGTTTGGAATGCCTTACTACTAGTTTCTATTTATGTTGTAAAATTAAATAATAAAATAATACTGTGCATTTTGCTCATGAAATACCCAGACGACTTACTGCATAATCAAAGAAATTTTATTATTGTTGTTAATTGAAAAAAAAAAAAAAGTTAATTGATAATTTAATATAATATATTATTTTTTTATTATTATTTTTTTAACTAAATATTTCAATTAGCTGCAAAGGCAAAAATGTTCAATTTCGTTTAGTTGACATACTAAAATTTTAAATATTTTTACCTACATTTGTTAAAAATAACAAAACTGAAATAATAATTAAAAGGAAATAATATATTAACATAAATCAAATAATAAAACAGACAAAAAAGACAATCAAAATTACTAAAATGAAAATGGAAAATATAAAAATAAAAACTAAATTCAAAATATGAGTGAACACTATAATAATGGCACTAAAATAACACTGAACCAGAATACACTGCTGTCAACTTGACCGTCCTCTTCCATGGTGATGAATGGTTATATCAACCGTGATTTACCGAACTCATTGATTGGAAGACAAAAAAAAAAATCATATTCACTTTGATGGACATCATTTGCTTAAATGCCCATGTAGTGGAGCGGCTAAGTGATATAATCGTTCAGTTTATGATACAAGCATGAAAATTGGCATGAGCAGTCTCCATGGGTCACTTGACAAGAAAATTGTCCGAGCCACTTGAAATTTCAAGATTTTTCATTTTTCAAGATGGCCGACACCTTAGTGGAGCAGTTAAGTGATATAGTGGTTTATTTGGTGATACAAGCATGAAAATTGGCATGAGCAGTCTCTGATGGTCACTAGACAATAAGCCACCCACACCTACTTGAAATTTCAAGATGGCGGCCATTTTTCAAGATGGCCACCACCTTAGTGGAGCAATTAGGCTTAAGAAATCATTTAGTTGGTGATACAAGCATTAAAATTGCCATGAGCCTAATTTCTCCACTAAGGTGGTGGCCATCTTGAAAAACGGCCGCCATCTTGAAATTTCAAGTAGCTGTAGGTGGCTTATTGTCAAGTGACCCACAGAGACTGCTCATGCCAATTTTCATGCTTGTATCACCAAATAAACCACTATATCACTTAACTGCTGGTGTCGGCCATCTTGAAAAATGGCCGCCATCTCGAAATTTCAAGTGGCTCGGACAATTTTCTTGTCAAGTGACCTATGGAGACTGCTCATGCCAATTTTCACGCTTGTATCATAAACTGAACGATTCTGCCAAACATAAGGACTTAGCCGCTCCACTAATGTGAATGCATTGAAATCATGTCATATGACAACAACATAGCTCAATGTAGATGTTTAATTTTTTAATGCATACTGCCCCACACTTTTAATTTTAAAAAGTAATATGCAGTAAATGTAGTTTAATACTATCTAGTAAGAATTATGGTAGTATTCCATTAAGAACATATCCATACACTCATCTCCTTTAATACTTCAAAGCTTTATTGAGCTGTTGTTATAGGCCCTAGTGACTACTGTGTCCATTACCTGGAGCGAGCAGCAAGTATAGCCTTATGTGCAGGGCGCGGATGACCATCTAGCAGAAGGATGATGTCACAGAACTCATGGCCCGCCCCCTCCAGACAAGCCTTCATGTCCTGCACCAGAGATGTGCCTGAAACAAAGAAAAGGCATCCTGATTTTTGGAGCCACATCCCCAATTTTAGATCTGTCCTGAAAGCAAATGTGTGTGTATTTGTATTTGTGTGCTTATTTTCACCTATGTCCACCGGCTGATCCGAATAGACTCTAGGAGGAGGCTGCTGTTTCCGTCTCACTATCTCCACGATCAGCGGAGTGGACAGGTGCTCAAACTCTTTAGTCATGATGACCTGGTTAAAGTGACTCTCCTTGACCACAAAGTTCAGGCAATGTTCCTGGGGGGCGGAAATATAGATACAGAAGAGAATTTGACTTTCTAACAAGGTTAGTTTATTTGTATTCAGGTATGTCATCAACTTTACCTTGAGCTGGTCCAGCTGAAGTTTGTTTGCGTTTTCACACACGCTCAGGACATTCTGCAGATCGACCGATGCCTCAATGTACTGAACACAGAGCTGCTCCAGTCTGGACAGTTTAAAACTCAAAGCAAGTTTATAAACGTCCATGATCAACAGCACATCCTGCACATGACCTTGTGGAGAGAGAGAAGGAAGACTGATTTAAAATACGACCCCATGACACCCTCTATGTCTTTTCTTGAAGTGCCCCAATTACGCTTTTTTAAAGGTTCCTAAATTTGTTTTGAAGGTCTCCTACAATAGGTTTACATGCATCCAAGGTAAAAAAACCACACATTTTCTCATAATATACACTGCAGCATCTCTTTTCTCAGTTTCTGAAACGGTTCAATCAAGGATTCGGTACAGAAGGCATATCTTAAGATGTGGTGTGACTTACCTCTACGTGGGTACTGTATCTTGTCTGTGTACAGGAACTGCATCAAAACCTCAAATGGTTGAGCATCTGCCTCTCTGATTGACACTTCCAATAAAGGAAGACCCCTAGATGACTTTCCAGAGTTGTCCTTCTGACTGCCTGAGCCAGACTCCTCGCTCTCCTCATTGCATTCGAGTTTACTCTTCTGCAAAAAGAGGCTAAATATTATTCACATTCTGATTAGACAAAAGTAAATAATTTTGGACAGGAATTCGCATTCATTTAGAGAATGTAATCAAATGGAGGAATATTGAGATTTAAAAAAAAAAAAAAAAAATGTGTGTGTGTGTGCAAATAATACAAATGTTACAAGGTAAATATCTACAATCTTTTTATTTTTTATTTAATAAACATTTATTAATATTTATTTTAAAAACCCTCATTTGACAACAGGTGATAGGACAACATGGTATAAGTACAAATTTTACTTTGTTCCCCCCCTTTTTTAAAAAAAGGTAAAATTTCTCGATAACAAAGATGCATCCAAAATCAGACATGATGAAATATGAAATAGACCTGTTTCTGTCGATCTCTCGCCTGTAGAATCTTCTTTCGGAGCCACTTACAGCGAGCTGTTACAATGGCAATATGACCCAGGACCTTTTCCTCCCTCTGTTAACAGAAAATAAAAAGAGGTCATTTATTACTAAAACTAAAATGTTGCCAATGATTCAGAATGACAGTGTGTATCAGATAAAAACAAGTAATTTTTTTTTACAGGACAAACTAACCTCCCCCAAGATAAACTCTACATCACAGAACTGACGGTTTTCCCAAAGTTTGCCATAGTCCTCATGAAGTGTGCACTTTGGGTAACAAGAAAACTAGGACAAAAATAATAATAATAAAAAAGAACAGTTAAATAATAATATGGTATGTTTAATTGCATTAGATGAGGTCAAGCACTCACCTGAAATCTGTACATTTCTCCACTGCGTACATTATTGTCCACAGTCCCTCCAAAGATGTACATGGCATCATGGATAACAGCTGCTGCATGGAACAGCCTCCCACTTGGCATCTGAGAGAAACGGGTCAAAATCTTTATTTACAAAGAACAAACACACCACAAGCTAAAAGGCAAACCCTTTTTCCAAACTACAGGGGAACTCAATTAACTCATCAAAATGAATGCTGAAAACATCCACAATTGATGGATCATGAAATCATGGATGCTTATGATGTTGCTATCAATTTATAGGTACAGTCAAAGCCATAATTGTTCAGATTTATTACAATTAATTAAACTGCATGTGTTTTTAAATGGCTACAAGCAAATACACTACCATTCAAAAGCTTATGATTGGTAAGATTTTTTACATTTCTCTGAAAGAAGTCTCTTGTGCTCACTATTACTATGCTGCATTTATTTGATTAAAAATACAATAAAAACAGTAATATTGTGAAATATTAGTAAAATTTAAAATAACACTTTCTATGAGAATATAGTTTAAAATGTAATTTATTCCTGTGATGCAAAGCTGAATTTTCAGCATCATTACTCCAGTCTTCAGTGTCACATGATCCTTCAGAAATCATTCTAATATGTTGATTTGCTGCTTAAACATTTCAGCTTCTTGAACAGTTGCGCTGCTTATTATTTTTGATTCTTTGATGAATAAAAAATGTATAATGAATAAAAAATTATTTGTGACAATTTTCTTTACTGCCACTTTTGGTCAATTTAATGCATATTTGCTGAATGAAAGCAAAACAAATTCTGACTGACCCATAGCTTTTTAATGGTAGTGTATGTTAACAAACATTAATTTTCAATGGGAATATTATAGATTTGTTGTAATTATGTTAGCTGGTGTTATGTGTCCAGGTCATACCTCGCTGTCGGTGCTGGGATGAATGACCTCCCAGGTCTGAGAGTCCACGTCATAGCAGTGCAGTTCATTGGGTAGAGTGTTGTCTGCCGCTCCTCCAAACACATACAGGTGACGGTCAAACGCCACCATGGTGTGTCCATAGCGTCTCTGAGGGGGCGGAGGAGAGCCACGCAGTAAGTGCTCAGTCGGGATACGGGTCCATCTGTGGAAAAAATACATTGCTAATTGCGTACAAAAATTGTGTGCTTCCTCTTTCCTTAATATTTTACATAATTGAAACAACATTTAACTGGAATGAGATGAATAATGACAATATTGTCTGCTATAAAGCTGGAATTGACATTGGTTCATAACTGACTCTGTTATTCTCCTGTTTATTACTGTGAGGCTTCTTTGAAACAATCTAAAGCCTTATATAAATAAAAGTGAACTGACATAATAAAAACTCATGCACATTCAGTATTACACATAAAATGAGATTTATCAATGTCCTCTCTGCTGTGCTCACATGTGGCCTTTGAATTCAAACTGGAAGAGGTTGTTGGTGATCTTTGCTCCACTCTGACCGGAGAAGACAAACATCTTATCCCGACATACGGCTACTGGGAAGTTACAACAGGAAGGTGGGATTTCACCGCTTTGTTCAATCTATAAGACACAAAGAAAGTAGTACATCAGAAAAGTTCTTATGCATTTTATAAGTTTAAAGGTGAACACAAACTCTTAAGAAAAAGCTTAAAGTCAAATAATAATATAATTAGACAAAATTTTAATTAAACATGCAAAGATAGACACCTCTTCCCAGCATGCCTGCTCACGATCCTGAAGACTGATGGTCCACATGTCATTCAGCCTGTTGAAAAGCAAAAAAATAGTTAATTCATATATTAACAGTTACATTTTGCCATTCAACGCCGTGTAAAGAGGGGAGTAACATGCTTGCCTGGCATTTCCATCATATCCAGCAAAAATCCAGAGTTTGTCGTTATAGACCGTGGCTCCATGAGCCGATCTGGCAACCAGACTGGAACATAAAAAAACAAAAAAGTATTAACAAACAAAACTGAGTGTCAGACAGACAACACAACAACGCTGAGAAAGACAAAAATATATATAATTGTTGAAAACTTGTGATTTACCGTCCCTCCACCTTCCATTCTGTCCACTGCCCGGTAGCAAACTTGTACTCAAATAGATCATTTTTGTTTTTCAGGTTAGAGTTTGAATATATGTCTCCAGTGTAGCCACCTAAAAATACAAGCAAGAATACATTACGCACACAGGAAAGGAAAACACGACATAGAATGGCACTCGAGTTTTAAATGAATGAATGAATGAATGAGCTGAATCAAAATTGAACTGACTCAAGCTGAATAACGACACCACTGTCTTCTGTAGAGCTGCTTATAACTGAATTGAACTCATTTCATAATTGACGAACTTTACACAGTTATTGCACTGAACTGACTTAATAATGCTGAATAATGTCTTTTTGGAACTGCTTTACAGCCTATTTAAATTGGTCTCAAATTTGATGAAGTTGGATCATTGATTCTATTATTTTCCTGTTTATTACTGTGAAGCTGCTTCGAAACAATCTCTATTATATAAATCAATATTAAATCAAAGTGACTTGACATTGAAAACCTACCAAATACAAACATGCTGCTTCCATACACAACTGCAGAATGGTGATATCTTGGTGCTGGTGGGGTGCCAGTAGTAAACGCCCTATAAATAATGTAAATTCATGTTAGAGGGTACAAAAAACATATATTTAAGCACATGCACCTTCAAGCCATTAACATATAATCCTCACCGACACCACGAGCAGTCCTTCACATCAAACCGCAACAGGTCATTAAGCATGTTCTTACTGAAAGAAATGATCACCAGAGTGAGATCTTTCTGTATCTTTGGAGTGAAAGGAAAATGGAGGAAATCCAAAATACTCACCCATTGTCTCCTCCAAAAACATAGATGGCATCCCTGTATGCCACAACAGTGTGTTTGCTACGCCTGCAAGAAACAATACACTGTTTTTTACAGCTGAATACAAACCCTATTGTTAAAGATGGAGAAAAACGTGTATAAATGTGTACCTTGCACCCACAAACTCATCACATGGTGGCAGCCTCCTCCAGCGGTGGACAGTCTCGAAAGGCCCGAAGTTGAGTGTCAAATACTCAACACTGTCAGAGCAGCTGTGGTCAAAATCAACACTGGGAGCAACTTTAGATTTACAAGACATGGCTCCAGGAAACCATGACATTCAGTTTACATCTAGCAAGGTTTTGTCCAGCCGAAAAAAAAATTAATTTGTTTGTAAGTTGTCGGACGGTTTGAGCTGTTTTGGGATCATCTGAACCATGTTGCCCAAAAGATTATTATGATTACCTTCAATACGACTAACGTTAGCTAGCTAACGTTACAAGTGTATCTGATCATCTGTCATTTTTGTCTCTAAACGTCTAATAACAATCGTAACACCTTAAATGAACATAACATTAAATTAACCACGTCGATTTGATAGAAGGGAATAATATCATGGAATATATACAGATAGGAATTAAATCGCTTCTTGCTCCTGGACGTCAAGGGAGGAGACGAGGCTACTTGACATGCGCAGATTCACAGCTTTGAATGGAGGAGAGCACAGTAGACGTCATCAAGAAACAACACACTAAATTAATTATTAATATTTTATACGTCTCCGTTTATATTTTTACTACGCACACCTAAATGTTCTCATTTCTAGACATACTAAAATAAATAGAAATTTAAGTATAAACGGAGCATTAGTAAAAACCGTACGCACGAGGTTGCATTTTCATTGGTCGAAATTATGAGGGGCGGGATCAAAGCAGGAAGGTGACTGGAGCTCGCGGCAACAACTCAAAACGCGCCAAATTTCTACCTTGGCACAGTATGAACAACGGAAATATATATTTACAGTAATATTCTGTGTAGACCGGTGGCAACGCGAATTGTATGTACATTTATAAGGACACATACTTTTGTTTATCGCTGTTCGCAGCACATTAGTGAAATTCATGCGAACAGAAGGTCTAAAATTAGGTCCATCGCGCTGAAAGTTGGTCGAATTGTGTGGAGTGACGCTTTTAACTAACTAACTCTAGTTAGTTCTGCTGTATTTGCTGACTGATTTGAGTCTTGCAGACTCTTGTCAGCTATGGTTTTACAAAACAGTGGGCGATATAAAACAGACCGAGGCGGGGATCAGGACAACCAGCAGTAAGTGCATATATGATATAATGTTGACACGACAGAAATTTCAGTCTAAAATGTTACAATGGTAATGTAGTGCTAAGCACCAGTTATAAAGTATCTGTGGTACAGTTTGGTAAAGCAGACAGTGTTTGGGTAGTTGACAAATAACCACTTTTCTTTAACATAAAGATTTTAGTTTAAAATCTTTATAAATGTGTATATTGTAGCTTGAAACATGGACACAATTGTTCTTCAACATTTTAATAGTTTTTTGCAGTTCACTTGTGTCCCGGTAGTATTACTTTATCTATATATATATATATATATATATATATATATATATATATATATATATATATAGTTTTTATTATATCTATTAATAGTTTTTGTTAATATCTGATCAGTTTTTATTTGTGTATCTTCAGTTTTTTTAAGTTATAGTAATTGTTTTATGTGCATTTGTCTTTTTTATTACTTTTTTTTGTTTCTAAATATTAGACATGTATTTGTTTTCAATTCAGTTAGTAACTTTTTTTTCTTCTTCAAAATTGTTCATCTAAATTTTATGTTTTTTTACGACTTCATTATATTTAGCAAAAAAGTTTTTAATAGTTTTGGTCAACGATAGCACCATGTACAACAAATTATTTTCATTACAAATATTCCATTCAATGTCTCATTAATATGAAGTCATAAAAACTGAATGTTAGATGATTATCCAAGAATTAGGAAAATAATAATTTACCTCAAATATAGCCTGACACTGCTGTCACTGGTTGAAATGTCAAAATGACAACTTTGGTAGAATTGACAATTGCCTAGATTGAAACCAAATCCTGCAGCCTTTTAGTTTACCAGCATAGACTATTAATTAGTAGAACACAATCTCTTCTGTGAACCTTTCTCTCATTGCGTGCTCTGACAGCTTTTGCAGTTGTCAAAACGTCTGTTGAATGTGGACGACAGGTTTTGTTGCAGTAGATTTCATGTTGTTGTTGGTTTTTAGGGATGATGCATCTGCTTTGTCCGCTGTCAAGCGGCTGGAGCGCAGTCAGTTCACTGATGGGATGGACGAGCGCTTTGGCTTCGAACGGATGAAGGAGCCTGGTGAGAAGACGGGATGGCTGATCAACATGCACCCGGTAAGAATGAATGTCAGACATTCAAACGCTGTAATTAGATGACCAGTAAGCTGTGCTTTCTGCCTTTTTTCTGATAATTTTGCCAATATTGTGAAGGTTTTGATTGTTTTTCTTCTCAGACTGAGATTCTGGATGATGACAAGCGGATGATCAGTTGTGTGGACTATTACTTCATACAGGAAGATGGAAACAGATTCAAAGTGCGATATTACAGCAGTTTGCAAATATACATATTTCTTTCTTTCAAATGTAACATTGAAGGTTTCTCCACTTTTTAAAACATGTGTTTTATGCTTTATGACATTATCATAGAGCATGAAAATAATGTTATGTTGGCAGAGGTCCTGATGTTGTAAGTTTCCCTTTTTGTGTACGTGTTCCCACAGGTTGCTCTTCCTTTTAAGCCGTATTTCTACATAGCCACTAAAAAGGTGAGTTTAAGCTTCTTTACTGAATGAAAACATTTTGGTTTGGATGGATTGAATGATACTGTATGTCTTTTTGTATATGTTAAAGAACTGTGAAAGAGAGGTTATCTCCTTCCTGTCAAAGAAGTTCCAAGGGAAAGTGGCGAAGCTTGAAGTTGTCCCAAAGGAAGATTTAGATCTGGTAAGTTAAGTTCTTTCATACATTAATTCTACTAATTTGTTTTCATCATTTATGTTCCTGATAGGCAAGGCAAGCCAAGACTATTTATTTTAAAGCACAGTTAAAATGTGCTGTACATTATAAAACAAGCTTACACACCACTAAATTACATAACAAAGACTGTCAGGGTAAGGGTGGGTGATATGACCAAAATCTTATATCAAGATATGAGTAATTTTATTTCACGATAACAATATATATTCATCACAATATAGTTATTTTTGCTTTTAATAAGGTTTTTATGATATCAACATTTTTGATACCTTTGAAATTTCATAATTCTTTTTCAACATCATTTAAAAAAACTAATACTAACCTAAAAAAAACTCTCAAGCCTACTGAAGACATGTAAACTGTGATAAAGAAAGATCAAAGAAAACAAACTACAAATGAAATGGACCTACCTGAAAAACCTCAAGCACTAGAAATACTACATAAAATGTATAAAGTATCAATAATCAGATGTATTGAAAAACAATGCATAGTCTTTACTGTGTGAATTAAATATATATGTATTCTTATTAAAGTTACAAAAGTGATTCAGTCAAGAGCAGTGAGAGATTTTCTCTCTCTTTTGTTGTTTGATTAGCATTAATAATGACAGCAGGTAAATTTGGATGCTTTCACTTTAAGACCGACTGCACGGATCCAATATAGCCTACTCGTGCGCTTTCTCTCTCAACAGTTAACGTTCACTTTAGACATGACTGACTGTTTACTTGCAGATACATTGTCACTTAACCATATTTAAATATTCAAGCCTAATTAGGTGGCACTCAGTTCAGTACTCGCTCGCTTTAAGCAGCGACTTCATGTCGCGTGTCTCTCAGACAGCACGTTCATATTCTGAAATGAGTTGTCTTTAGCTGCTAATTGTGCTTCAACAGTTTAAAATCATCTGTTTTTAAACCGCAATGCTTTAAAACATAGGCAAACGATAAGCTTTCGTGACTGCGCAGCACAGCAATGTCACATGAGCATAACTGCGATAGAGGCGATAGTCCAAAATCCCCACCGGTTGACAAATTTCCACCGGTTCATCATGTCTACCGCTATATCTTCAGCGTTACAGCATACGTCTTAAAACAGCACTATTACACAACATAAGGCATCATGGTCAATCATAACGCTAAACAGTGTTAACAAAAGAAGAAATCAATTTAAAAGACACTGATGCCATTATATAACATGAATATAAATCAAAATCTATTTATCAATACTTCAATTTTGTTCATTTATAGATCCATTTTGTTTTTACTCATTCTTTCGTCATTTTTGTCATTCATTTGATTGTTATGTGTCTTTAAAAGCCTAATCACCTGGTGGGCCTGAAGAGGAGCTACATCAAACTTTATTTTAACACGGTGGATGACCTTGTTAAAGTGAAAAGGGAGATCTCACCTGCTGTCCGCAAGAACAGAGAGAGAGAGAAGTCCAATGACGCCTACACAAGCATGTTATCCAGGTATTCACACTTTGGCAGTGTTAAAGGACAAGTTCGGTATTTTACACTTAAAGCCCTGTTTACAGATTGTTTCTGATGAAATAGAACGGTTAAAGGAGAACTCCGGTCAATTTTAACATTGAGCTCATTTTTTTGTAGATTTTTAGTCGATTGCCGAGTTCACGCGCGTAATCATAGGTAACTAAACCTATGCGCGTGAACTCGGCAATCGACTACTTTGGACTTCAACCGAAAAACAGGATGTAAACACAGGTATTTGCGCTGGCTTAAATAACATCATTTTTATACATATCTTTTACATCTACTGCAGTCAGATCCACTCGTGTTCACTCAGAAGGAATCACTCACATTTTCTGTGCACTTGTAATGACACATCAAGGATGTTAAGAGGCTAAAAGCAGGTTTAGTACTTGCCCCATTGAAGTCAACAGGGTGCAAATTTTAAAAATAGAATAACTCGGTGTAGGCAACACCGATTTTTGTAGTTGTTCTCTGTATTGACAGCACTCCAAATGTACAATAAAATGAGCTCAATGTTAAAATTGACCGGAGTTCTCCTTTAAGATTAAAATTTGGACACATGCTGCTGTCCCAAGAATTTTAAGTTTCTTTCGCCCGTCCCCCCCCCCCCCCCCCCCCACTACCAGAATGGGAGCCTATGGGCACTGGAACAATCCTTCCAAAAAACGCATTAAACTTTCGTTTACAAAGACGTGAAACTCACCGAGTGGTCAGGGGTGTTCACTGATATGCTCACACAAAAATCGCTGCAAAAGATGCTTTCCAACAGGTTTTATCGTAGTTTTTGTCCAACTCCATTGACTTGTATTGGATGTGCTGTGAGGTACGGTATTACTCCGCCGGAAGTGGGGTTGTTTGTATTCTTTCTGTAGGAGTGTCTATTATTCAAGCTCTCAACGGATGTGAGGCGTTTGGAAAAATAGGTCCACAGTTTTACAACGAATGGGACAGGAGCATGTGTCCAAATTTTAATCTTATCCGTTCTATTTCATCAGAAACGATCTGTAAACAGGGCTTTAAGTGTAAAATACCGAACTTGTCCTTTAAGAAAGCACACTGTAAATTTAGATGTCCTGCTTATTTTGAAACCTTTGTTGCAGCAGTGTATAAGGAAAATAAGTTTATTCAAGAAATTAATTTTTAAGACTTTCCATAATGCACTTGACATTGTTCTCTATTGTTATCCAGACCTATAAATGCTTCTTTTGCATGTTACAGTGCTTTGGTTGGTGGAAGTGTAGTGACGGAGCATAAGGATGGCTCGACGAAGAAGATGACTGAGCAGCTTGACAACATTTTGGACATGCGAGAATATGACGTGCCCTATCACGTCCGTGTTTCTATTGACCTGAAGATTCATGTGGTAAAGAAACATCCCATACAGGCTACATGACTGATTATACAGTACGTTTAATTTTTAAACAAGACCTTCTTGACTGACAGCTCTGTTTTCTGACAGGCTCACTGGTATAATGTGCGGTACAGAGGAAGTGCCTATCCTCCTGAGATTGTGCGCAGGGATGATCTTGTGGAAAGACCTGTAAGAATCTTAACAAATGCTTCTGCATGTCTTAAAAGAGTTTAAATGCTTGAGATCTTTGCTTAGTCTCTGGCAATGATTGTCAATAATGTCAATCCAGTTTATTCACTGAGGATCCTGCATTAATTATTATGAATCACTTATTCATGGCAGTATTTTTCTGTCATTTTAAGGACCCTGTAGTGTTGGCATTTGATATTGAGACCACTAAACTCCCTCTGAAGTTTCCTGATGCTGAAACAGACCAGATCATGATGATATCATACATGATAGATGGACAGGTAATGTATTTTGCGCTCTTGCGATAGGTCAGTCATTAATTACATACAGTAAATAAGTAATTTAATTGTCAGTTTTATTCATGATCTGTTTAATATTTGATATGGTTTATAATGTATGTGCTATTTTCCTAGGGCTTCCTCATCACAAACAGAGAAATTGTCTCTGAGGACATTGAAGACTTCGAGTTCACACCTAAACCTGAATACGAGGGCCCTTTCACAGTATTTAATGAACCTGATGAGGTAAGGCTGAACAGTATATGATGTGCATTGTTTACCAGACTGGTACTCAGTGCTACAATTGAACAATTCTTGATATAATGTCGTAAATTGTAAAACAAGGCTTGAGAAAATTAAGTTGTCAAACTACTTTTCTGTAGTTTGGTAAATATTTGCCTTTCCTATTTGACCTTTTCTGTCTGCTTGCAGGCCTCTCTCATTCAGAGATGGTTTGAACACGTCCATGAGACCAAGCCGAACATTTTTGTCACTTACAACGGAGATTTCTTTGACTGGTAGGACATGCTTTTAGACTATTACTGTTAGACTATCTGATATTATATCACATACAATCCTGTTGACTGTTTAATGTTTTTATTTTTCATTTACATGTGGTTTTGACAGTTGTTTGTGTTTTTACAAGTAGCATGTGATGATGGTGAGTTTGTGTCTCTATGTCCTCAGGCCATTTATAGAGACCAGGGCGGCCCAACTTGGCCTGAGTATGCATCAGGAGATCGGCTTCCAGAAGGACAATCAGGGAGAATATAAAGCCAGCCAAGCTATTCACATGGACTGCCTCAGGTAAGAGTGGCTTAAATGTTTTTTTCTAATGAATGGCTTGTGTATGACTTTATATTAGGAAATACACCCTGTCTCACCCTCTCTCTTCATTCAGGTGGGTAAAGAGAGACAGTTACTTGCCTGTAGGAAGTCATAACCTCAAGGCTGCAGCAAAAGCTAAGTTAGGTTATGACCCCGTAGAGCTGGACCCAGAGGAGATGTGCCGTATGGCTACTGAAGAATCACAGGTGCCCTTCCTCTACTCCTCAACTTTCACCATTTCACTCAACTTTGATCATTTACATGGATGACCGTTCACTTACTTCACAATAAACATTTAGTCAACACACTTTATTTCTGAGGTTTATGAATTTAGCATTCCAGAAAAATGTCAGGCAAAATATAAATTCATTTTTAACACAGGTTTTATTGAAACGCCATACATTGTCCATACTATGTTACCAGCCACAACTAACAAGACGTGGTCAGTTAGCTGGTCAGTTCGATTTTCATTGTGTTGTGAGGCCAACAATAAAATCACATTGTTCCAAAATCCTGCTTGGCGTAGCTGCATATTAGCCATCAAATTGGTTCTGAGTGACTATGAATTTGTTACTTTGTGAATAATTTACTTATTTCTTTATTATTATAATTTTTAAATATAAAAGTTTTAATATATTTTATTGTTTTAATGAAATATTTACATTTTTGGATTTGATGGATTTGTGTTTGACAGTTCTTGTTTTTGTATTATGAGCTGTATTATTGTTTTTCAGACTCTGGCCACCTATTCAGTGTCTGACGCTGTGGCCACATACTACCTTTACATGAAATATGTTCATCCCTTCATTTTTGCCCTCTGCACCATTATTCCCATGGAACCCGATGAGGTCTGTATTTACGAATTCTTGGTTTTATTGTTACTAATTGTGATGAGAAAGCTGTAAATATAATTGTTTTTAACATCATGGATTGCTTTATATCTGTCTGGACACACTAATGTGTAAACAGGTTTTGCGGAAAGGCTCCGGTACCCTGTGTGAAGCCTTGCTGATGGTTCAGGCCTTCCATGCCAACATTGTCTTCCCAAACAAGCAGGAGCAGATCTTTAATAAACTCACAGATGATGGTCATGTACTCGACTCTGAGACCTATGTGGGCGGCCACGTCGAGGCTCTGGAGTCTGGTGTGTTTCGCAGTGACATCCCCTGTCGCTTTAAAATGGTAACTGGGAGTCCATCTTTAATCAAAGCACATTGTTTTGAGTTGTTTTATTTGTGTCGTATCTTCATAATTATTTATAATTTATGTTCTTACAGAATCCAGCAGCATTTGACTTTTTGATTCAGAGGGTAGACCGTACTCTTCGTCATGCGATTGAGGAAGAGGAGAATATTCCCCTTGAGCAGGTCACCAACTTTAATGAGGTCAGTCAGAGTCAGTATTCAGTGATGTTTTTTATGGACACATGGTCCTATTTTGTGAATGATGTTTTTCATGCTTACATGTATCACGTTAAATACCAGTTGTCATAATAATCTTACCTGTTTCAGGTGTGTGATGAGATCAAAAGGAAGCTGATCTCTCTGAAGGAAGTGCCCAATAGAATCGAGTGTCCTCTTATTTACCATCTGGACGTGGGGGCTATGTACCCCAACATCATCCTCACCAACAGACTACAGGTACAATACAGTTCTCAGCTTATACTGGTGCTTAAGTTGTTAATTTCATTGTAATGACATTTTAAGACAACTTTTAGTTTGTTCCCTTCAGCTGTATATGAATAAAGTGAGTTAAATCATCTCTTTTTCTCCATCTATTTTTTTTGCTCCTAGCCCTCTGCCATGGTGGACGAGGCGACCTGTGCCGCCTGTGATTTTAATAAACCTGGTGCAAACTGTCAGCGCAAGATGTCATGGCAGTGGAGAGGAGAGATCAGTGAGTGATTTGAACTTCTTACATCTTTGAGGAGACGTTTAATGCCACAATTGTTTTCATCTTGGGTTGAAATTAGTACCTCTATTTGGCAAGGACACATTTTTTTAAATCAAAAGTGACAGCAATTTATAATGTTACAAAATATTTCCATTTCAAATAAATTGTTCTTTTGAACTTTCTATTCATCAAATAATCCTGAAAAATCACACAAAAAGAGAGATTTCTCTCAAAAACCAACCATAGTCACATACTTTATAAAGTGAGGACAAAACTACTCATAACCAGTAATATTTACATTGTTTAGTAATAACATAAACAAACATTATAACATTAATATACTTCATAATTGCTGAACTTTTAACTATTATAAAGCGTTAATGCAGTTTTGCTATCAGTGAGGTTCAGGCTGTTTTTTTATTTCCTCATAGTGCCGGCCAGTAGGAGTGAGTTTCACCGCATTCAGCAGCAATTGGAGTCAGAGAAGTTTCCCCCTCTCTTTCCAAACGGTCCACCTCGCGCTTTCCATGTGCTCAATAGAGAAGAACAGGCTCGTCATGAGAAGAAGCGCTTGGGAGGTCAGTATATTCTTGATTCTCATACCCATCTGCAAGGATCTAGGTTTTGTCTGACTGTTGTCAGACCTAGATGAGCTTAAATTATGCACTTGTACATCACTTGTATAGATGAACAGTGAGACACGTTATTACATTTGTATTTGTTTTCTTAGACTACTGTAGAAAAGCCTATAAGAAGGTTCACCTGACCAGACTAGAGGAGAGAGTCACTACCATTTGCCAGAGAGAGAACTCCTTTTATGTTGACACGGTTCGAGCCTTCAGAGACCGTCGATATGAGTTCAAAGGACTCCACAAGGTAACTGGATTCAGGCCTAAATGGTGTTGAATTGTTTCTTTTGTTATGAATGTTACAGTTTGGTATTTCTTTGTATGCAACCTGTAAAATTTTGTTTATAATTTTGTAGTTCATGGTATTTTAAAATGTACTATATGGATGTGGTTAGTGTTTGGCACCAATCTTAGTTTCCCTGAGCGGGACATAAAGTTGAGTCTGAGTCTGTTTACGTAGTACATCAGACTCCTCTATTTCAAAAGGATATGTTTTTCTAGGATATATCGTCTTTTAATGTGATATTTTAGTCTGCTCACCTATGCAGGAAGGAATCACTTTTTATTTGTTTTAATCTGTCCAGGTGTGGAAGAAGAAGCTGTCTTCAGCGCAGGATAAAGGGGACGCAGCAGAGGTGAAGCGCTGCAAGAACATGGAGATTCTCTATGAGTCTCTGCAACTGGCGCACAAGTGCATCCTCAACTCCTTCTACGGATACGTCATGAGAAAAGGGTATTGAACAATCAGAGCCATCACTTTTCAAGGCACTTTTATTGCCCAGTGCTAGAGAAGATCTACCTGAGGAGTTTCTTGTCTTCTGTAGTTGCTGATATTACTTTTTGTTTTCTAACTCCTGTTTTACATGATGGCTCTTATTATGTTTCTCAGAGCACGATGGTACTCGATGGAGATGGCTGGGATTGTGTGTTATACTGGTGCCAACATCATCACCCAGGCCAGAGAGCTCATTGAGCAGATCGGGTCAGGCTCTAACACCAAACCCATAAACACTGTCAGAGCTGTGGTTAATTTAAACACCAGTTTATTGTAATTGATTGATTAATTTATCCTCCTCTTCTTTAGGAGGCCTCTGGAGTTGGACACTGATGGTATCTGGTGTGTTCTTCCCAACACCTTTCCTGAGAACTTTGTCATAAAATCCACCAATGAGAAGAAGTCAAAGGTCACCATCAGTTATCCAGGAGCCATGCTCAATATCATGGTCAAGGTAATTTATCTTGCTTCTCTTTTGAGCAGTAAACCACATTAAAAGCAGGTTAATAATATATTAATAAGGAATATATCTTCAAAAAGATGGTTAAAAGGGAATAACTAATGATAATCTGAAAAGATCCTGTCATTTGTATGTGTAGGAGGGTTTCACAAATCATCAGTATCAAGAGCTGGTGGACCCTGCATCTCTAACATATGAGACCAGAGCTGAGAACAGCATCTTTTTTGAAGTGGATGGGCCGTATTTGGCTATGATCTTGCCCGCCTCCAAAGAAGAAGGAAAGAAGCTAAAGAAGAGGTGAGAGAACTACATCTGAGCTACACTAAAGCTACTTGTTCATTTTCACTCTTTTGAAAGGACTAGGTACCAAAATTTTAGTAGTCGTTTTCATGGATTTTGGTACCATGATGTGGTTAGACCTTTATTTTGAATGTCCCATTTAGACATTCTGTTAACTACAAGTAACGTTGCACCTACTTGTTAATTAACTCTCAGAGTATTAGTAGACTGTCTTCTTAAAGGTGCAGTATGTAAGAATGACAACTAGTGGTCGAAATAGGTACTGCAGTCGAATTCAAAATATCGGAGATTGCCGTTTCTCCTGCTACCTGCTCCTCAGACTGGACGGCGCTCACATGGATTGCTAGTTTGAGCACACGCAACAGGAACGAGCGCAGTGGACAATGACAATTGGCAAATTGGCAACGTGCAGTATCACAGACCAAAACAATAACAAACATTCCAGCCTGGAAATGTTCTCAAAGTAAAATAACTGGCTGTAGAAGTGTTTTTCAGAGAAACGAGTATGTGCACTTAGCATGTTTCCTCAGTGTATGCAAACATATTATGGTATTTTTATGCTTTAGTAGAGTGAAAAAGTTACATACAGCACCTTTAATATCTGCTAGCACTTTATTTTATGGTTTCCCAAAAGACATTCTACTGACTAATAACTTTGCATGTACATATCAACTTATTCTACTAACCCTACCGCTAACAGTCTACTAATACTCAGAGAGTTAGTTGATAAGCAACGTTACTTACAATAAAATAGTAACCATTATTAATGCGCAAGCTCACTAGCTGAGTAAAAACTCCTGTTATAATAAAAAAATCTGTCTATACTGCACAATTAATCTCTTGTT
The DNA here is from genome assembly GCF_949319135.1 of Squalius cephalus. Lineage (NCBI taxonomy): Eukaryota > Metazoa > Chordata > Actinopteri > Cypriniformes > Leuciscidae > Squalius > Squalius cephalus. Next base: position 43,321,939 of record NC_137126.1, on the reverse strand, counting down.
TACATCATGGTTTTACTTTGTTGGTTTAAATTCATACTTTGTTGGACATGTCTGACCAGTACCTGAAGTCACTAGTAGATCCAAACTACTGTAAGTTGCTTTGGATAAAAGCCTCAACTGTAGGGAAAAAAAATATTTTATTCAATGTATTTGGTTGTAACCTGTAGAAATACTTTGTTTCTGAGTATCTTCTCTATCCTCAGGTATGCCGTGTTTAACGAGGATGGGTCTCTGGCTGAGCTAAAGGGCTTTGAGGTGAAGAGGAGAGGAGAACTTCAACTCATTAAGATCTTCCAGTCGTCTGTGTTTGAGGCCTTCCTGAAAGGCACGACTCTAGATGAGGTTTATGCCTCTGTGGCTAAAGTGGCTGACTACTGGCTTGATGTGCTCTACAGCAAGGTATTGACAAAGGTCACACAATCTTCCACAGGTGTAAGTGGAAATATAATGGGAATAATTGCTTGCATTGTATTTTATTACAATATTTACTCCGGTGTTTATTATTTTAACAAGGCAAATCCACATGGGAGTGGCACTCAATGAGAGTGTTGTTCTTGTCTTTTGTTTTCAAGGCTGCTAACATGCCAGATGCAGAGTTATTTGAGCTGATTTCAGAAAATCGCTCAATGTCCCGTAAACTGGAAGATTATGGAGAACAGAAATCCACCTCCATCAGCACGGCCAAGCGTCTTGCTGAGTTCCTTGGCGATCAAATGGTGAAGGACGCCGGCCTCAGCTGTCGCTATGTCATCTCTCGAAAACCGGAGGGCTCGCCCGTCACTGAGAGGTGAGACGTTAAAATAGTTATTTTCATCTTATTCAAAATGTTGTTTCCCGCTTAAACAGAGTGCAAAAATAGTATTTCTTTATAAGAAATAATTCATATTTATAGTGACAGTAAAGACTTTTACATTGTTACAAAATATTTCTATTTCATTTTTATTTTTATCTATTAATCAAAGAATTCTGAAAAAAAACGGTTTCTACAAAATATTAAGCAGCAAAACTTTTTTCAACATTGATTGATTATTGACGATGTTTCAGTCTTCTTCACTGAAGACTGGAGTAATGATGCTGAAAGTTCAGCTCTGCCATCACAGAAATAAATTACATTTCAAAATGTATTAAAATAAATGTTATTTTAAATTGTAATATAAATAAATATAAAAAATGTATTCTTTCACACACAGGGCGATCCCTCTGGCCATTTTTCAGGCTGAAGAGAGTGTTAAAAAGCATTTCCTACGTAAATGGCTGAAGATGCCTAGCCTCCATGACCTTGACATTAGATCTGTGAGTTAATTTGATTCATTGACTTTGGCTGTAATGTCACAATTTCAAAATTGTTGAAATTACAGGAGTGTTGTATTTTTTACTGCTGTTACATTTTAATTACTGTTTTTCATGTCTTTCCCATATAAGATTCTGGACTGGAGTTACTACATTGAGCGGTTGGGCAGTGCTATACAGAAGATCATCACTATTCCTGCAGCTCTACAACAGGTAAATTACCATGCACCTCATTTAGACTCATATCAGTCCTGTCACACCTGTCCTAACCAGAATCAAGCACTATATTTCTTCTACGATAATCTGAATTTTTACCCAATCTACCTAATTTGACGAGCATCAAATATTTGTTGGTCGCTATCTGTGTGCATTTATATTCTCTTCTGTTTAGTTCCATGTTCTTAACAGTTACTATTTTTGTTCAGGTGAAAAACCCAGTACCCAGGGTACGACATCCAGACTGGCTGCATAAGAAGCTTCTGGAAAAGAATGACATCTACAAGCAAAAGAAGATTAGTGAGCTCTTTACCAGTGAGGGAAAGAGACAGGTAGGTCTACTGTCACACACACCGTTCACAACTTGCTGTCTACCTGTCCCCTTTGTACGCACACCTTCTTCTGTCTTTCTCAGGTGGCCCAACAAACTCTAGCATCAGGTGAGACTCCTGATATGGAGGATTTCGGTGCTCCTCAGCGCCCCTTGCAACCTGCCATACTAATCAGCACAAAAAGGAAGAGGATATCTCAGGGAGAGGACAGCCAGGCCGAGTCTCAAGAACAAGAACTCACACAGTCTTGGAGAGAAATACTGGGGCCACCGCCAGCCATGGGCGCCACCCGGGTAATACAGACAGTATAGCAATGCAATAACATTTACTGCAAGTTACAATTAAAGATCGCCTATTATGAATTTCAGATATCACCTTTCATGTTGTGTGTTATATATATGTTTGTGAATGTAAATGTTTCAAAGATCACGATAAAGTGAGTTAATGTTTCCCAATACAAAAGGTACAGATTCTGAACTGCCTGAAATGAGTCGCCAGTAATTCCAGCCACGCAAGCAGTAGACCAATCACAACAGACTGGGCCATCTGAACAATCAGTGCAGAGTAGGCTCTCTGAAAGGAGGGGTTTAGAGACTGAATCCTTGATTGACCTGTTTCAGACACTGAGAAAAGAGATAATATATTCTAAGAAAATTAAAGAGGGTATTGACCTTGGATGCATTTAAACTTTTTGTAGGAGTTAAAAAAAACAAAATTAGGAACCTTTAAAATACCATAATATGTGCACTTTAATAAACCGCAAAAGTCAAGTCTGAGCTCTATATATTGATGACACCTGCAGCTGAAATGGAGCATTTGTTATCTCATGTTACATATGATCAGATATTATGTTCGATTAAATTTATCGACATATCAAATGAAAGGAAGGCTTCACAGCAAATTGTTCTATATTTGTGTGTGTATAGGAGGAAATTCTTGTCTGGTTGCGCTACCACAAGAAAAAATGGGAGCTGCAGATTCGCCAGAGGAAGGAACGACGGAAACGACGACGTTTGATTGATGGGGAATCTCAGCCGACAGGGGGCGGTGTAATCCGTGATGGACCGACAACAGGTCTAGGCAGCTTCCTGCGGAGAACCGCCCGCAGCATTCTAGACATGCCCTGGCAAATTGTACAGGTACGTCACACTGGCAATTCAGTGATTTAATGTAAAAACATTTTCCATGTACATTAGTGATCGTAGTTATATCCTTGGACATAGCAGATGATCTGCAGGTCTGGCGGGCCAAGTAAAAAAATAACATTCCACTTTTTCCATTGGTGGGTCGTGAATGGATGAGTAAATGTGTTGATTTTAATAAACGGAAAAGCACCTCCTAGTTGTCTACTAGAAGAAGAAGCCTACAAGAGATATTGCTTAATAACTTAACCGCTTTAACTATTTACACACATTTTACAGAAATTATTCTGATAAGATTTAGAATAATTAATTGCTTAATTTTTCGCACTAATTTGCAGACTTATTGAGCTACGCAGTTGCGGGATCCACTTGTTTAAGCAGCAATGTAGGCAAAACAGATCCGGGAGAAATTTAAAAACAAAGAAAAAAAAAACTGAAGCAATGAAAAGTACCATGTGGGGATAGTTTTAGTGTAGTTAATCAGGATGAATAAAGTGTTGGGTGTGTGATATGTAATGACTGTGAAGCGCCGTATTTATATGACAATAAACTAATAAAGCCCATATCCAGACTTTGCTTGGGCTGAACAAATTTAATTTGTTATGTGTGTGGAAGTTGCAGTGATGGAAACAGTGACTATTTAAGTTTGAAGGGTGTAAAGCCTTTGTTTAGGCTATTAAAGAAATGTAATTTTGCCAAAGAAACACTTTTACTTTAAATAAATGTTTATTTGAAAGCAGCCTGTAATATTTTACCATATCATCACGCTTAACACTGAGAATTAGAACATCTGTAATGTGCCGATCAGGTGCGGATATCTAAATCAGAGAAAGTCATAGGTATGAACAGTGGATTCGGGTGACGTTAGAGCTGATCTCAAATGATCAAATGTTTGTTTTTTAAAGTAGTCTCTTATGTTCACCAAGGCTGCATTTATTTGATCAAAATACAGTGAAAATAGTAATACTGTGACAGTGACATATTACAATTTTATATAACTGTTTTCTATTTGAATATATATTTTAAAATGTAGTTTATTCCTACGATGCTAAGCTGAATTTTCAGCATCATTACTCCAGTCTTCAGTGTCACATGATCCTTCAGAAATCATTCTAATATGCTGATTTGACTGAAATTTTTTATAATATTATAAATGTCTTTATACTGTCACTTTTGATCAACTTAATGTGCCCTTGCTGAATAAAATTATCCATTGTATCTAAACTATTAAACATGACTACTGTTTTGTTCTTTTTGTCACAATGCATGATGTGTATCTTTATCCACCTCTAGATTGCAGAGACCAGTCACCCGGGTCTTTATAAGTTGTGGGCGGTCATTGGCAGTGACTTGCACTGCATGAAGCTCAACATCCCTCGAGTGTTTTATGTCAATCAGAGAGTGCCCAAGCAAGAAGAGGGGGCTACCTGCAAAAAGGTCTGCTGTATACAATTTTCAACACCAATTTTGTCCATGATCTGTGTAAGGAGAAATCTTCATGTTCTTGTTGACTATAAATTAAATTAGTGCCAGTTAAAGATTCAAGCGAATGTGTCAGTGAAGAGTTTGATTCCTGCTTGGAGATTAGCTTAAAGCTTCCTTTAAGGCAAAGAGTCCATCACAGTATAGAAATCTGCTTAGCAAGATGATGAATATTGCAACAATATTAATTTACATTTATTGACAATAATATTATCATTGCTAATGTTGTATTGACCTATATTTTGCTCAGAATCATGTATTCCAAAGAGTGTTGCAATGATTCAACATGGATATTTCAACTCATCCATCAAAGCTGTGCTCTTAATCTCACTTTGACCCATTTAAATGACAGGTGAACCGGATACTTCCACGTTCCAGTGTGGTGTATTACCTTTATCAGTATGCAGTTCCTGAGGACATGTACCAAGAACACATCAATGAGATCAATGCAGATCTCTCTGCTCCTGATATTGAGGGTGTCTATGAGACACAGGTAAAAAAAAAAAAAAACCTTTTCCAAAATATCACATTTTGTCTTTTAATTACCATTATGGTATATGAATTTGTCTTTAGTTTTGTAGTCAGCCTGGAATATTCTAGACTAATTGGTGATTTCCAGAGAGGGTTTCTGCTCTGTGCTGCATTGACCTTATCGTGCAGTATCTAAAGAGGTCATTTCCATGTGTCTATCTCACACAACCTGTAGGTTCCGCTGCTGTTCCGGGCTCTGGTCCAGCTGGGCTGCATGTGTATGGTCAATAAACAGGTGGTCAGAGCCCTGGCTGGCAGAGAGGCTGACACCTTTGACCTGGAACACCTAGAGATGAGATCCCTGGCCCAGTTCAGCTACCTCGAGCCAGGTGAGATAAATCACTTTCAGTGTGGTTTTAGTTTTGCTTGTAATTGGTTTCAAAATTTGTACATGCACTATAGTAATGTTTGTGCATCTGTTTAGTGGCTAAAAATAATAGTGTTTAAGCTAAAAAATATGTTTGGGTGTGTTTTATGTGTTACAGGCAGTGTAAGGCACATTTACCTGTACCATCACAGTCAGGGCCATAAGGCTCTCTTTGGCCTCTTCATACCGTCTCAACGTAAAGCCAGTGTCTTTGTTCTTGACACGGTAAGCTCCACATTTTAGCTTAAAACATAAACTAAAAACTCAACTAGGAGACAAACCAAAATAAGCCAAATTTTGTGGTTATATTAATATGACTATATGATAATAAGTATTATTATGATTTTTATTATTATTATCATTACTAGATAAAAACAAACAAAATAATAAATATTACTATGATAATAAATTAATATAAATCATAGTAAGAAACATTACTATTGTAATATTTCAGTTTAGTATTGTACTGTAATTTTACAGTACAACTGTAACATTACAATGCTAATATTTATTGCGGTTTATTTATTTAATAAATAAAAGTTTTTTTCCTGCAAGAAATACACAGTGCAAAGATGATGATGCAGTTTACACTACTGTAATTTACACCAAATGTTAGGTACGCAGCAATCAGATGCCGAACCTGAGTTCAGTGTACGGAGCAGAGCGCACAGCATTGCTGGAGAAGACCACAGAGGAGCTTCTGCCTCCTGAGAAACATCAGTTTGAAGTGCGTGCTGAAAATGACATCAAAGCCATCTACCGTGCACTGCAGCGCATTCTCCTCAACTATAAGGTACGGCCTCCACATGTTATTTAAAGTGACCCTATTATGCTATTTATATGTATACCTATATATGCTATTAATTTACTGTATATTGCAGCATCACTGCTTTTCTCACAGTGTCTGAGATGTTTTTCATAGTCAGCCATGGGTGCAGCGTGTGTAGGGCAAGGCTTAGCCTTTTCACTTAAACCACTGACTGCTGCTGCTTCTGATTGCTTTTAGAGGGAAATGTTACCCATAACAGCTGGTCTAGGAACAGTTTTTCTCCGTAATAATAGCATATTGGCTAAACAGATTTGGTGTTTGCGCTCTTGAGAGCGTCAAAGGTTTCCATTTACAGTGTGTTTTTGCAGCATTGATCAGTATAAGTTAACTTTAACAAACAAAGTGTAGATAAATGTAAGCTAAATAAGAGATTGATTGTGTAGCCAGCTTCATTGATTTATAGATTGCGATGAATTGAGATGAGTGACAGCTTTTTAGAGATTTTAAAGTTTGGGCTTTTTCATGACATTCTTTTTAAATGTGTTTTTAAATAGAAAGCTAATTTCTTTAGCTTTCTTTATTCTAGAGTTGGATCACACTCTGTCTGTGATTTGAAACCTGTAGGCTGGCATTATGTAGATTTGTTACAAACCTACATAGGTTTGTGCAGGAATGAGACTGGAATTGCTGGCAGTTCAGAAACGGTTCTTTCATTTGGGAGACGATAAATAAATAAATAAAATGTATTAAATAAATAAAAACTTTGCAGACCTTTTACATTCACAAACTGTTATATTACACACTACATGAAAGGTAATATGCAAAAAAAGCATAATAGAAACACTTTAAAAAAAAAAAGCCAATTGCACAGTCCAGCAGGTAAATAGCAGCCATTTTTCTGAACGTGTGTGCAGGAGGAGCGCCGTGGTCCAACCCTGATCGCTGTCCAGTCTAACTGGGAGCTGCGGCGTCTGGCAGCCGGCATGACTGTACTGGAGGAGTTTCCGGTGGTGCCAGTTCATGTTATAGATGAGATAAGCTACAATGTACTGGACTGGCAACGACACGGAGCTCGCCGCATGATCAAACACTACCTGAACCTGGATAGCTGCCTCTCACAGGCTTTTGATATGGCGAGGTACACCACACAAATTTGTCACTGTCATACTAGTGGTTTTATTTCAAATTGACCATGAGGTAAGACTTATTTAATTAGTGTAGAAAGCTATCTTTTTTTTATTCAGGCACAGTATGAATTGCACTCAAGTCAGTGTGAAATAAATGTTTGGGGTTGTGTTGTGTTCTGTGGAGGTGAAGACGACAACTCCCATGATTACACGCTCATTCACAGCATCATCAAGCTATGCCTTTGATATTGTTTTGAATAAGCGACCTCTAGTGGCGAAACTTGCATACTGTGCCTTTAAACCCCCCCCAAAAATCAACATCACGGAGCATGCTAGGAGAAGCTGACGTCAGACTCATGTACTGTAATGTCCTTTCTCTCTGCAGGTACTATCACCTTCCCGTGGGAAACCTGCCTCAGGATATTTCTATATTTGGATCAGATCTATTTCTTGCACGTCATCTGAGAAAGCACAACCACCTGTTGTGGCTGTCACCTACGGCACGGCCGGACCTTGGGGGGAAAGAGGCTGACGACAGCAGACTGGTGATGGAGAGTGATGAGAGAGGCTCCATGGAGATCAACAGCCAAGGCTGCTACTCCACAGGTAAGCAAATTAAGACACAGGATCAGACACGCAGACTAGGAGTACAGCAGATATTAAAGACACAGCGAGAATATTGCATTTGTAGCAGGAGATGGCAGTATAGCCTAAATATCCACTTAAGTTGTTATTGTAATTGTTTTATTTCTTTTTGACACAACTACATCATTATTAGACTACAACAATAATAAACATAATATGCATTATGAATATAAATAGAAAATAACTATTACTGGTGCTTTTGTTTATCTTAATATATTTATGCAAAATTATGGTAAATAAATTAAATGCTTTTTTTAATTAAATACAGAAATTGCTGGTGTTTTATGTCATATTTATGCAAAATTATTTAAAAAAATATTTGTATTTTTTTAAAATAAGCTATTTTAAAATAGATAATTTCTTTCATTTCTCAGTTGAAATTAAGGGCTTATATTTGAAAAAGAAATTATTACTGATGCTGCATAAAAAAACAATTTGTTATTTTACCTATAAATATCATTTATGTGCTATTCTTTAGAGACCCACCAAATAACCCTATCTATTGGTAGACACGATATTAAAGAACAGATTACGTATCTGGTTGAAAAGTTAATATTAGTAAAAATATTACTTTTAAAAATGTATCTCTATAAAGTACTTTTTGCCTATTTTTCCAGTTTGTGTGGAGTTGGATATTCAGAGTTTGGCAGTGAACACCATTCTGCAGTCCCAGCACGTTAACGACATGGAAGGCGGGGCCAGCATGGGCGTCAGCTTTGATGTCATTCAGCATGCATCACTGGAGGAAATGATGTCAGGGAATCAGGGGACAAATGCGGTGGCCAGCTATGACGAGACCGCGCTCTGCTCCAACACATTCAGGTATGCATGTATAAATGAGTAAGGCTAGTAAACACAATCAAACCATCTTGTTTTTTTTTTGTTGCAAAAACTCATTCTGTACAAAAGGGTTCTCACTGTTTTCCGTCTTTGTGCAGGATTCTGAAGAGTATGGTTGTTGGTTGGGTTCGAGAGATCACGCAGTATCATAACGTCTACGCTGATAACCAGGTGATGCATTTTTATCGATGGTTGCGATCACCCAGTTCTCTGCTGTACGACCCGGCCCTGCACCGCACACTCCTCAACATGATGAAGAAGATCTTCCTACAGTGAGTACAGGTTACAGACTACCAGTTTTATGTCAACTTGATGTTTGGAGTTAAAGAAAGTTGCTCCAAGTTTCTTGCAAATTTTGCAGCCAAAAAAGATCTGTAGTCTGTATTAAGCACAGCTCACAGGAATCAATTTCAAACCAAGCAGCTTTCTGTTCTGGTATAAACATGTATGCATTTGGCAGATACTTTTGCCCAAAGTAACTTTCGAAGTTTAAATGATCAGTTTATGTATTGCCTGTGAATCAAACCCATGATCTTGGTGTTGCTAGCACCATGCTTTACTGTTTGAGCCACAGGATGACTACTTATATTTTTCTGGTTTTAAACACTTTATTTGAAACACTTCAGACTTGTGGCAGAGTTTAAGCGCCTGGGATCATCTGTGATCTATGGAAACTTCAACCGTCTCATCCTCTGCACCAAGAAACGACGCATTGATGACTCCATTGCATACGTGGAGTATATCACTAACAGGTTTTAAACCCCTTTTCTTTTTCTTTTTCTCTCGTCTAGACTGTAGGGTGACCACCCATCCCGCGTAGCGCGTGCGCACACAGCGTTTGAAGCCCAATTCATGCGTCCCGCAAATTGAGACCGTGTCACACATAATCTATGCTTGCTCAAAAAAAAGTTGGTCGCTCTATATCCTCGAGCCCCAGGCAGCCAAACGAACATTACTTGACATTTCAGCACGCTATTGTTGCCACACCCACCCCTCAGTTGAACTGCTGACTAGGTTGTTGTCAACTTTTTCGTTGTTGTCATGACAGCGCACGCACGCGCATACCAGACACACTGGGAAGGAAGGAACTTTTAGATGCGCGCTTTCCAATTCGAAAAATTCGAGAGAGAGACTGAGAGGCACCGTCATCATCAATTAAAAAGAGAAGGTGTGGGTACAAGAAAGACTGGGAAAATGAATATTTGTGGCTGAAAGGTGTTGAGGGGGATACCGAGAGGGCTTTTTGTGACCTTTGCAAAACGTCCTTCTCAATCGGACATGGAGGGGAATACGATGTCAATCGTATTTTTTTTAAATACTTTTTTTTTTTACTGTTCCTGTGGTGTTGAGCAACTACAATTCCTGTTAATCCTATAATTTTATATTATAATTTATTTAAAGTGAATAAATTGTAATGAAAAATAAATAAAATTAAATAGTAAATCTTAAGTGGAAGTACATCTGTCAATTCATTGAATGTTCAAAATATTATGAATCTTTATTTAGAAAAAAAATACACATTGGTTGGCCTATTAATGAGCATACATCAGCAATTACTCATGTTTAGGGGAATAGGGCATTATTACCATGTAAGGTGGTATGTGCTAGAAATTGGTAAACCACTATCAGTGAGTCTGCCCGTGGGGTGGGGGCACCGCCGCGCCAGGCAGTGTCCCACATTGTCCCTCAGAAACATACCCCTTGTCCCCCCTTGGGCTTATTAGCAGGTGGTCACCCTACTAGACTGTAATCCAAGTTTCTTGTGCAATGTGCAAGTCTCTGAAGTCCCAACTTTGGTATTAATTTTCTGTTTGCTGTTTGTCAGTATCCATTCAAAAGAAATCTTCCACTCTCTGTCCATCACATTCTCACGCTGTTGGGAGTTTCTGCTGTGGATGGATCCTACTAACTATGGAGGAGTGAAGGGAAAGCTGCCCTCTAGCCTTCTGTATGGAGAGGTAAAGCACAAGGCCTAGAAACAACTTGTTTCAACTTGGAATTTTTCAGTGTAAAAAGATTGGTGACTTTTATACCGTTCAAGTTGAGTTTCAACGCACATTTATTTTATTTTAATTTATTTTTTACCAACTCTTGCATGGCAATGAAAAGAAGACAAAAAAGGATGGAGCAGAGGGAGATGGAAGTGAGGATGAGGATGAAGATGAAGAAAATCAAAAGGAGGATGAAGAACAGGACGGGGAAGAAGATGTGGAAGACCTGATTGAAAGTAACTGGAACATCATGCAGTACCTTCCTCAGACGGCATCCTGTCAGAAATACTTTCTTATGATCATTTCAGGTAACATTACAGATTGCATTTGTTTTCAAAATTCCCAACACTGTCCTTTTTTAGCCTTCCAAAACTGCAATCGCTTTTATGTCTTTATGCTCCATGTGCACTAGCAATCAAAAGTTTGTTGTCGGTAAGATTTTAAAAATGTTTTTGAAAGAAGTCTCTTATGTTCTTCAAGGCTGCTTTTATTTGATCAAAAATACATTAAAAACAGAAATCATGTGAAATATTACAATTTAAAATAACTGTTTTCTATTTTAATATATTCTTAAGATTCTCAGCATCATTACTCTGGTCTTCAGTGTCATATGATCCTTCAGAAATCATTCTAATATGCTGATTTGCTGCTCAAGAAACATTACAGGTGAATTTATAATTTTTTTAATAATTTCTCATCATGATAATTGATTGGTTGTTTGCAGCCTACATTGCAGCCGTCTATCACAGCATGAGACAAGAGCTTCGGCGGAACGCCCCTGGCGCTACTCCCATTAAGAGACGAGGAGCGACCCAAGCATCCCAACAGCCGACTGGGGATGTCAGTGCACTTCCTGGTAAGACACATATACAGTTTCAGCTTTATATGCTTTTGTAATGGGTTATTTATGATTGTATTCTCAAATAAACTTCCCATGAGATTAATCCTGATGAATTATTACGGCTGTCATTTGATATTTTCATTTTGTTAAGCAAAATTTGGAGGGTTGATATTTTCAAAGATGAAACATTGAAAAGCATCCTTTTAATTGTTCATGTTATTAAACTTAAAATGTTTTGCAAGAGAGATTGCAAAACACACACACACTGAAGCGCTCGTGGTGTTTTCAGTGTCTGCCGTCTCAGTATATGAGGACATGGACACATGAACTTCATGGGCATTTCAACATTTCATTTGATAAAACTATCAAATTATGAGAGAAATACATTACTATTACACAGTAGAGTGTACTTCAAGTAATAATAATTCTGTTTATTAAAATGCAGAAACTCATATGTCTTAGTTACAACCTGCCAAAAAGATTCATCGTTTTAAAAGATGAATTAAATTGTTCGTTTTATAAACTGTAAACTTGTGTTTGACATTAGTGTTTTATATTCTATGTACCCCTGACAGAAAGAATAAGCCAGTATAAACCTATATAAAGGTCCAGTCATCAAAAAAAGAAAATGCAGTGATATACCGTGCAACTGCCAGAATCTTAAAAAAATACTATGATCTATATTTTTGGTCATACCACCCAGCATTACTCTTCTGTAAGATTCACTCATGTAGTTATTTTTCTTGTGTCTGTTGTGTTTAGGTTTGATCACGTTCTCCCAGGAGTACGTGTCAAGTGAACTCACACAGAATTTTTTCACCATCACTCAGAAGATTCAGAAGAAAGTGTCGAGCACTCGCAGTGTTACACTCCCTTCTGAGATGTTTCCTGTTCTTCCTGGTTCTCACTTGCCCCTCAATAACCCCGCTCTGGAGTTTATTAAATATGTCTGCCAGGTAATATCAACATGCACCTCTTGCTCCTGTGTTTTTTTTTTTGTTTGTATTAAACTCCTTAAGTTGTAACAATATATCTCTACCATTCAAAAGTTTGAGTTTTTTATGAATACTTTCATACTTCTAAAACTCATAAGTAACAGTAAAGGCATTTCAGAAAATTGTTTCAAATGAATGCTGTTCTTTTGAACTTTTAATTCATCAAATAATCTTGCAAAGAATCACAATTATCCACAAAAATATCAAGCAGCACAAACTATTTTCAACATTTGATAATCATAATAAATGTTTCTTGATCATCAAATCAGCATATTAGAATGAAGGATCATGTGACACTGAAGACTGGAGGAATGATGCTGAAAATTCAGCTTTGCATCACAGGAATAAATGACATTTTAAAATATAGAAAAATAGAAAACAGCTATTTTATATTGTAATAATATTTCACAATATTACCGTGTTACTGTATTTTTGATCAAATAAATGCAGCCTTAGTGAGCATAAGAGACTTCTTTCAAAAACATTAAAAAAAATCTTACTGACCTCAAACTTTTGAACATTGTAACGAAGATGTTTCTGTGTGTAATGTCCCTCCAGGTGCTCTCTCTGGACGCCAACATTGTCAATCAGGTGAACAAACTGAAGCGAGATCTTCTGCGATTGGTGGATGTTGGAGAATTCTCAGAGGACGCCCAGTTCCGTGACCCCTGCAAGTCCTACGTCCTGCCAGAGGTCATCTGCCACCACTGTAACTTCTGTCGTGACCTTGACCTCTGCAAAGACCCTGCGGTTTCCCAGGTAATAACCTGACTCTCACTGTTAAAGTTTGTTATATTTAAGCCTGCGGTTAATGGTTTGCTACTCATGTTTACGTTTGACTACGGGTTTTTAAGAGTTAAGCTACAACTACACTTGGTGTTTTGCTACATGTTCACTCTTTTGTTATGTGATGGAACTAGCCAAAAAAGACAATAATATTCTCTCTTCACACTTCTTTCCTCATGTAGGATGGTTCAGTTCTTCCTCAGTGGTTCTGTTCTAACTGTCAGGCCCAGTATGACACAGAGTCCATAGAAATGGCCCTGGTGGAGGCGCTCCAGAAGAAACTCATGAGTTACACCCTACAAGACCTGGTGAGAGACACATTTACCACTTTCAGAGTGTTTTAGATTTATCGTTTTGCCGACTTTAATGTATATGCACATCCATTGACCTTTACTTCTGTAAATGGCACTTATGGCACTTTATCCCATCATAGGAATGTGCCAAATGCAAAGGAGTGAAGGAAGCAAACATGCCGCTGTACTGTAGCTGTGCTGGAGATTTCAACCTCAGCTTCACCACAAAGGTACTTGTGTGATACTGATATGCTAATACTTCTGTGTATTAGCATTATTACAGTTCAAAAGTTTTGGGTCAGTAAGATTTTATTCAACAAGGATGCATTAAATTGATCAAAAGTGACACTAAAGATATTTATAATGTAAGAAAAGATTTCCATTTCAAATAAATTGTTCTTTTGAACTTTCTACTCATCAACAAAAAAAAACACTCAAGCACAACCATTTTCAACATTTATAATAAAAGTTTCTTGAGCAGCAAATCATCATATTAGAATGATTTCTGAAAGATCATGTGACACTGAAGACTGGAGTAGTGGTGCTGAAAATTCAGCTTTGCCAGCACATGAATAAATTACATTTTTAATATATTAAAATAGAAAACAGTACTTTTAAATTGTAATAATATTTTATTTGAACTTCTTTCAAAAGCGTTAACAAATATTACCAAACCCAAATGGTAGTGTATGCTTTACAGCCAGTGGCCACCTGTCATGTTTTCTCATTTGCACTTGTTTGGATGTGTTTGCAGAGCTTCTCTGAGCAGGTGGAAGTGTTCCGGAACATTGCCGCCCACTATAATATGAGCTTCCTGCTAGAGACCATTGACTGGGTCCTTAGTATGAACGCATAGATGCTGTTCACCTGATACTCTCCATCGGTTGTGCCAAACTATGTGTGTTTGTGCCATTTGTACAGATCTGAATTCATTTGAAGTTTGTGTACATTATAACGGGGGAAATGTTTTGGTAATGGACCTTTTTTTTATTTGTGTGTTAATAAATAATTTTGTATATGAAGAAATCACTTTTGAAAATGATCTTCAATCATTAAGTTCTCACTAAGTAACCAAGTGTAAATGATGATTTTGGTCATTATGGTTACTAATTGAATCTGCAATGATACGGCTCTTTCTCACAGTGGCGACTAATATGTCTCTGTGGTAATAGTCCATTTGGATATCACCTCTTTTTGACGTTTATGAGTTTAATTCTGTAAAGAATATGGCTTTTAGTTTTTGTAACCACATATAGGGCTATTTGAGGTTTGCAATAGCCAGTTTAATTTAATGAGACGTCCACATCACTGCCTGGCTCCATAGCTCTGCCTTCCCACTTTACATTACCACATTATAATTAGATTTCTTATCTCTGAGGCAAAGACCTGGACATCATGGAGATGTATGACATGCTGTGCAATGTGCAATTTGAAATCCAACCATTGCGAATTGGCATTGCTGCACTCACACTTACTGAAATGTAAGAGCAAAAAGCATTTTCTTCAGAATAGGGTCTAAAACGCTTTAAAAGAGTTTCTGAATGTGAAGTAGGTGCTTCACATTCAGAACATGCTTGTTAAAAAATTAATTATTTAATCATATTTCATTTGTTATTTTACAAGTTTTACAGTTTTTTGTGACCCTGGAGCATGTCCTGGTACGACCTTGTACATTTGGAGCATGTCTAAATGCAGTTTAAAACCCTGATTTTTTACAAAAAAAAATTATAATAGCAATAAATATTAAATAAAGAGAAAGAAAAATAATTAAAAGTGCTGCATAATTGGGTGATAGGATTGCAGATTCAGTAATTCAGTAGGGCATCACTAATGTTGCTTTGGAGTTGTTGATAAACTTTACCAGTCAAAAGGTTATGATCTGTACATATAATTAAATGTATTTTATTTATTTTATTTTTTTCGTAAACCTTTAAAATAAGGCTTCATTTCTTAACATTAGTTAACATGAACTAACAATGGAGAGTATTTTTAAAGCATCTATTAATCTGTTTTTGCTATCTTCTTGTACAGCAACCTTGAGCTTGGGAAAGGAGCTTTATAAATAAAAATGTATTAATATAAATTTCAACATTTACTAATGCATTGATGAAATCAAGCTGAGCTAATATGAACTATAAAAATGAACAGTGGTTTATTAACTAACATGTACAAAGATTAATAAATACTGTAACAAATGCATTGGTCATTGCTAATGTTAACTAATGAGACCTTATTGTAAAGGAATACTTTTATTCAGCAAGGATGCGTTAAATTGATCAAAAGTTTTTACATTGTTACAAAAAATGCTGCACTTTTGAACTTTAAATTCAACAAATAATTGTAAAAAAAAAAAAAAAATCATAATTTCCATGAAAATATTAAGCATAACTGTTGTCAACATACACAGTAATAATAAATGTTTCTTGAACAGCAAATCATCATATTAGAATGATTTCTGAAGGATCATGTGACACTGAAGACTGGAGTAATGATGCTGAAAATTCAGCTTTTACATTTTAAAGTATATAAAAATACAAAAAGTTATTTTAAATTATAATATTTCACAATAATTTTTACTGTATTTTACTGACTTGGTGAGCATAAGATGCTTCAAATACATAAAAAATGGTTGTAAATCTTAAAAAGATAGAATGGTTGAGGTTTGACAAATGTAGTCAACACAACAATTTGGGTAAAAATTCAGAAATTAGAATGAGATTATTTACTTGTCTTCTAATTTTAATTAACTAAAATAAGTGTATGTATAATATATATAATTCTATATAAGAATGCTGTAGACAAACGGTTACATAGTCCTGCTAAGTTCATTTGTCTGTCCATCCTCTTTAGCATCTGGTTTCAGTCTCTCGTCCTGTCTGGAGATGAGGCTTTATATGCACCCTTGATCATTACTTAAAAGACTGATCCATAAACCTCAAATGTGTGAGCTGCATAAATCGATAGGTTTCTATTAATCACATTTAGAGATCTTGGCAGATGCAATTTCTCTTCCCCTAAATTTCATTACTGTAACCAATATCACAAGAGGAGTTGTTAGCAGTCCGAGTGCTTCTCTTCTGAAAAACCATCTCATCTTTCCTTATGCAAGATGATTTTTGATGCATGTAGGCTCCCGGAAAGGAGGTGATTATTGGGAACAGATTGATCTTTTCCAGTACATAAAGTCACCATGAAATCAAAATTGACAATTCCTGTTTTGATTTTATTTTTATATAGATCATTGCCATATTTAATATAAATGATTTATCTGTGCACATCATTATTAATTTTTTTAACTCTTCTCTTCTCTGATGATGTGTTTACTGGCATGAGGGCGGGACAACCTGTCACTCACATGAGATCCACCAATAGCAAATGAGCACAATGATCCAATCAATTCCAGAGGGATAAAATCAAGTCCCATCCTACATTTTTTTCTTGTCCGAGAAGCCGTTTTACTCGGATATCCATCACAATAGAGAAAGAACAGACTATCACAACTTCCTTTTCATACCAACATTAAAAAAAAAAAAAATCACCAGGTAAGTTCAGTGTCAAACTTTAAAGTCAATCATGAAACCATTATTGTGGGATTTGTCTGAGCACGCTATTCCAAAGAAAAATATTTGTCAATATTTTAACAGTCCGATCAAAATCAAGCGCCTCTCTAGGTCCTGGAAATCAAATCATGTGACACATTTGTATGAGACACAATATTCAATGAGTTTTTACTTAATGAAAAACATTTCATGTTCCATGACTGTTCAAAGATGGAAGAAACATGCAAACCTGTTGTGTAGATGAATTAAAAAAGCAAGTCAATTGTTGATCAGTGTTTAATATTTATTGAAGCGAAGCTACATATGTGGTTGTACATGTTTTTTGAAGCTTTTCTATATTCAGATATGGCATTTTGTGCTGTATTCCACACTTCTCTTCCTCAGACAGGAAAATATCCAGTCCTTTAGGTAAAAATATTGTACTATACTCTATATTAGGCATGGCATGCCGTGACTGGAGCGGTTTTGGTGGTGTTAGGATGTTTTACAGTGGCACACCATCTGAGAGGTCAGAGTGGGTGGAGCCATAGCTTG
The DNA here is from genome assembly GCF_949319135.1 of Squalius cephalus. NCBI lineage: Eukaryota > Metazoa > Chordata > Actinopteri > Cypriniformes > Leuciscidae > Squalius > Squalius cephalus. The sequence continues at coordinate 43,304,198 of NC_137126.1, read as the reverse complement.
TAAGCGTGAGGTCTGTTGTCATTGGCCGACTGGGTTGCTTGGAGACCTGGTTAAACAAAGTAGAAACGGCTTTTGATTAACATGTTCAAGAAAAAGAAAATCAACCATCATTTTCCAAACTGGATGACTTTCTTTCACGTTATTTTCGGTGAAATATTTCTGTTTTGTGCTCCATGGAAGAAAGAAAGTCAATGGTTTGGAATGGCATGAAGGCGAACAGATGGTAATTAGAGAACATAAATATAATATAACATAATAAAAATACTGCTGATACATTTAAAGTCTGATTTGCCAAACTCTTTCGAATATTTGATTTTAGAAATATTGTGGAAGTTTGTTTTCGCCACTGAATAAGAAAAAAGGTAATTTCAACTTTTTACATATAAACTAGCAAATATGTGCGTTATAAAGTCAGAATCGAGAAATAAAGTCAGAATTGCAAGATATAAACTCGCAATTGCGAGAGAAAAAAAATCTGAATTGCGAGTTATAAATTCAGACTTGCAAAATATAAACTCACAATCCTTATTTTTATTCTCTCACAATTGCGAGTTTTAATCTCGCAATTCAGACTTAATATCTTGTGATTCTGACTTACTATCTCGCAATTCTGACTTTATAACTCACAATTATGAGAAAAGTCAGAATTGCGAGAAAAAGGTCCGAATTGCGAGTTTATATTTTGCAAATCTGATTTTATTTCTCACAATTGCGACTTTATGTCACGCAATTCTGATTTTATATCTCAATTGTAAGAAAAAAAGTCGCAATTATCTTTAACATTTTTTATTCCGTGGCGGAAACAAGCTTCCATAACATTCTAACCACACACACCAGTTGTAAATAAAAGAATATTGGAATATGCTTTACAAGTGAAAACGTTCTGCTTCATAAATTCACATTTAACTCAATGTGCTACTCTCTGTAATCATTTTTTAAATTTACAAGCAATTTCTGAGTAAATCTTTTTTTTTTCAGTGTGTCAGTTCAATTTCTTCTCCATCCTGCTTGACTTACATCATCAAACTTCTTATCACTGAAGACTTCATTCTTATCGATAAACGTCAGCATGATCCAGTCACAGATGATTGAGCACTAGACGAGAGAAAATAAGATCAAGCGTGAGGACAAGCTGTATATGTCCATAAATGCCACTTTCCTTTTTCCATCAGGGTTACGCCAGATCAAGCGATTTGAGCGAAACCTGAGAATAATTCCCATAATGCAATTTGCGAAGTGTTTATGTCTGCTATCCTTGTCATTATCTCACACATTTTAACCCCAAATGACCATGTTTTTAATATGCATTCAGCAAAAACTTACAATTCCCACTGACGTCATGGCCGTGACTGTGTTGATGATAGTTGGAATCAGACTGAATCTTCCAGCCTGAAAGGAAATACTGTTTCAATATTAGGCGTATGTGCAGTCAGCATGTCAGACAGGCACTAATGTACTTCCTGTACGGTCTCACATGTCCATGAACAATGACATCCAGGCGAATCCCAAAGGCTTTAATGAGTGTTCTGTACTCCACACCATCCTTATGGTAATATTTTGCAAACCTGAAAAGTAAAAAAATGATTTTGAGCTACGGAATTATTATTGTTATAGAATAATGATGAAACAACTATGTGCTGAACTTTGTATTTTGATCACTTGTGTTGTTTTTGCCTCTTCACGATGACTCGCTTAATTTAGTCCTAAATTATAAGTCGCTTTGGTCTACTAAATGTAAAATGTAAATGTAATGTCCTGCATATGCATCTTGCTATAGTAATGTTAATGATCAACTGATCTTTATTTTAAATGACAATCAATTACGGAAGTTCCTGTTAATTGTCCCACAAGTTAATAGTAGCCGTACCTGTCGAAATAACCTGAGCTGGACAGGTTTCTTCTCATGTCCAGACGTCTGAATGAATATGTTGGAATGCACTTTGAGGGATCCACATCAAAATCACACTTCCAGTTAATTAACACGCCGATTACTCCGCCCTAGACACATTAACACGTACATTAAACTTACATATAGAAAGGTTACTGTTGCGTAAAAATGCAGAAAAACTATTGGTATGCTGTTTGACAACAGACCGTATACATACCGTTAAGCAAAGTTCACTGAATTTCTCTCTAGCTTGCGCTGCGATGAAGCCCAAGCTGAACACTGGACAATAAGGGTTGGTCTCCGGGTGATAATGACACCGTAACAACTTCTTTGGCTTGTTTGGTTTGATATTGCCCCTGTAAACCATGGGCAATTTCACTTTAGATCAAACGATTTTTAAGATCAAATAACACAAATTGATTGATTGATACTGTATATAGGAATTTCTGAACATGTTTTACTGTAGAGTGCTGCAAGGAAATGTTTTTTTATTTTTTTATTTAGTTTGTAGGCCAAAACACGTAAACGAATTAGCACTTCCGGTTCCATTGTCCTGAAGTAAATGGGATTTTAATGGGTTTTTGGTTTACAAAAGCTCAAGATACACTGCCCAGACACACAAAAAAAAAGGTTGCTGTTTGGATTTAAAGGGGTCATATAATGCTACATGCACTTTTACAAGTTGATTGTACTGAAATGTGTGTTGGCAGTGCCTGTACACAACCATCATAAAATGATCAAAATCCATCCAGTGTTTTTTTTTTTTAATCTTCTTATATGTTTTCCCCCATCTCAAATCAAGCTGTTCGATTTTGTGACGTCAAAAAATCAGCGCCCCTCCCACGATGGTTGATTGACAGCAGCGTTTCAACACAGACCCGCCCTCGTGAGCGAGCTGTCAATCATCGCGTTCATTGTTGATAGCTGGAGCACTGTCTATGAGCAGAATGGCGTCTAAGCGATTGTGGTGTTCTGTTCTTGGGTGTGTTATTACTTTTATTTTTTTATTTTATTTTACCTGGTAAAATAAAGGTAAAATAAAATAAAAAAATAAAAGTAATAACGAACACAGCAGTCATTTTGATGTTCCTAAATCCGTACAGCTGAAGACGCAGTGGCTGAGTTTGTTTTCGAAGGGAATATTCCCTACGATCAACATCAATGCTTTCATGTTTGCGCGAATCATTTCACCAGACTGCTTTACAAACGAGGTCAGTAAAAAGCTGGTTATTTGCTAAGAAGCTGTTCCTGAAAAAAGGATCTGTACCAACTATTCGTGTTCCTGCTGCACCTCCAGAAGAACTGAAGTGAGTGTAACATTTTATTAACCTTTATATTAATATTTATATTAATCTTTGCAAATCGCTTGCTGCACACTTCACTATGAATGCGGCTATCTTTACACTCAGGGTACATTATGGCATGTTTTCTATGTATGACGTTCTCAATATAATTCATAATCCCATGTTTATAATGAACAACGCGTTATGGTTATTGTGTTATTGTGTTAGAAACGGTGTACACACAGAACAGAGGGGCGGGGTGAGCAAAGCTCATTATCATTTAAAGAGACATGCACTTAAACGGCGTGCTGAAAACAGAGTTGTTTTTGACCAGGTAAAATGAGTGTTTTCTTACAATACTAATGAGAATTTTTAATTAAAGTATATTACAAACTTTTAATTTAGACCCTAAAGAATCATATTAGCTTGTACAAAAATGACATTATATGACCCCTTTAAATAGGCAAATGCTTAAGAGTCAATGATTGGATCATTATTGCAGTGATTATTATGTTTGTAGCATCTTACATGTTTGGCAACAGTTCTTCTAACACTAATTGATGGAGTGTGTAGCTTTTCATTTCTTAAACAACCATGAAAGTGGTTGCACCTCTTGATGGAAATAACATCAAAACGTTTATTTCCATCAAGCGGAGCATTCATTTTTGGTTAAGATCTTGTATTGACAATGCAAGAGTCCAGCACTCTTTAAAGTCTCCTCCAGCACATCCCAAAGACTTGATGGTAGTCATGTGATCATGGTGTCGTTTTATAGTCTACGTTTAGCTTTTTACTCCTGGAAATTGTTTTTAGACTTCACAATTCATAGAAGTTGTGTTGTTCATTTGTGAAGATTATCGTGATGAACAGAATGTGTAAGAAACATTCACTTTTGCTGGTCACAGAGCTTATTTCCTACAATAATCCAAAAGCCAATGGAAAAGTCCTATTGGGTTTTTGTAGAGGGAACCTGTGTGATGCTAATTTGCGAGTTGGCCTAAAAAATATGCCACTCTATATGCCTTTTTAGTCACACAAAATTCACATTTTTGAAAAATTTAAAAAAAAAACATGGTGGCTTTCGATAAACATCCTCTGATTTATGAGATATTCTGAAACTCATAACCGTACCTCAGAACTTTAAACTTTGGGAAATGGATGGCATTCTTAATAAACACTGTGAAGTTAATGGCTTTTTCCAAAGCTGGTTCCCTGTGGAGACAGGAAAGACTTTTTAGTGCATTTCTCTGCTTGATTTTTGACTTATCAATTAATTAAAGCGCAATACCTGACAACAGCATATTCCTCAATGGGACACCAGGTTTTGATCTCACAGGTCTTGAATGTGTAGTTGTAGTATGGTATACACCGTCCTGTTCTTTGACCTATTCAAAAACATGTTCACATGTTGATATAAGTCATATTCAAACTATTCTGAGACTTGCTGAAGTGATTTTGGTATTCATATTTATACAGTGGGCCATCAACTGAAAACCTTTTTTTTAATTAATTAATTCATTTCGATTTGGACTTAAATACAAAAATAATCATTTGTGCTGCAGTAATTATAGCAAATTCTGACAGTCATAAACATTTTCTTTTTTCAATGTTGAATTTTTTTTGTATTGAGAAATTGCATCAAATCAGAAGTTTAATATTAAAGTCGGCATGAAACGGAAGTTGCAATTGCAACAAGTATAACAGTTTCTCAAAAAAGAAAAAAATTAGGGCGGGACTTGATTTTGTCCATCAGGAATTATTTGGATAGTTGTGGTTTGCTATTGGTGGATTTCATGTGAGTGACAGGTTGCCCCGCCCTCTCGCCAGAAAACACGTCATCAGAGAAGAGAAGAGATGTCGCTGCACGAGGAAAGTTATTCTGCTTAAAGATAAAAAATTTAAAAAAAAGAATGATGTGCACAGATAAATTATTTATGATAAATACTGGAAAATTCCATTAAAAAAAAATCCATTTTGATTTCATGGTGACTTTAAACTAGTGATCTCAGCTTTTTGGACCCCACTGTATGCATGTATGTATGTATGTACTGTATGTATGTATTTATGTATGCATTATGAATGTAAACCCCACCATGACCATCAAAATCAATTTCCCCTTGAGTGCAGTCAGAATCTTTTGTGCAGTTTGCATTGGCGACACTGTAATGCTGAAAAAGCACAGAAGAAAAAAAATGCTGTTTGACTCAGACCAAGCACTCCAACCAAAATATGAATATTTGTATTTATATTGTTGTTGAGTTTTTGCTCTCACCTCGGCACATGTGCCCTGCGTCTGATCATACGTCACTTCTCTTCTAAGAATTGTACTAATCACATCACCACCCTGTGCGTGAAGAAATTATTTAGTTTCTAATCAGTTTACAACCAATTAATATAATGCTGACCAAGTAAGATTATATATTATGATCTAGCATGGAAAATATGATTTAATCACTTTACAGTATCTGAAGTAATAAAGGATAACTGGTCTGCCCTGGAAACTTTCTTCAAGTAAAAAACGGATGATGTAATGTTATGAATTTATGTACAGTTTATTTTTTGTTTTTTGGTCCCTCACCTCAGATGGTCTGACATATTCTGTAGTGTCCTGAACGAAGTCTCCCAGCATGGCCACACCTCTCATCTCAGTGTACACCGAGCTCTCTGGACGCGTCTCAGTCTCCTGATATGCTTTCTGACTGATAAATACATACCTGCACACATAAAACATAACAGCAATCCATCCATTATTTGCAGACTTTAAAGGCAAAACACCTTCATGGGTATAACAGAATAAATGCTGCATGAACTATAAGATCAACATTAGAAGATTAAACATATTCAAAGATATAAATGAAAATGCAAAAACCAAAGCTATAAATTCACAGAAGTCTGTAAATCAGATATGAATAACCATAAGAACAACTAATTAGATTTGACATTTCATAATATTTATATAAGGATGCATTAATCTCTATATCACTTATTTATTGCTATTGACATTTTTGTTGCATTTCTACTGCATATATTTTGTCTTCTTCAAGATGCAGAAAAAAAAAACTACTCCAGTCCTTAGGCAAAGGTTTATAGTACAAACTCAAGAGACATTGAAATTACTCTATTTTGAGTTTCCGTGTTGTTGTTCTGCAGTTTTATCCCTCAGAGGCAAATATAATAAAGATCATTTATGACCAATTAAAAGTATCAATTTTGTTGATTGACTAAAGGTCATTTTTTAGTTAAAAAAACAGAGACAGATGAAAGTAGATTCTTACCAAATGAAATATGTGATCACCAGCAACTGCACAGCTCTGTATATGACCCCTAGTTTTCTGTCCTTCACCACCATAACTTGTGGAGTCTCATAGTCCCAAAAACCCAGGAAAAAGTCTTTAAGGAATTTTAGACAACCCATTTTTATAAAATTCCTTACTTGTTCCTGCAAAATGAATGTCTTAATCGTCACCATTCACCGCTGAACTGATGCTGTATGGTGATACCCTTTCTGTAGCCTACTACATCTCTCTCTCTCTCTCTCTCTCTCTCTCTCTCTCTCTCTCTCTCTCTCTCTCTCTCTCTCTCTCCCTCCCAAATGATGGCAGCCTTGTCCTTTTTTCTGTGGTTAAATATTGATTATGATCAAGTTCATTATTTTATTGAAAGAATTCAGATTTGTGTAATTTTTACTAAAGCTTAGGCTATGGAACAACAGCAAACTTGATGATGAGGTACAATGTATCTTTGTTGCATAACAAGTAGCCTATTTATAAATGCAATTTAAGATAGATAGATAGATAGATAGATAGATAGATAGATAGATAGATAGATAGATAGATAGATAGATAGATAGATAGATAGATAGATAGATAGATAGATAGATAGATCTACATTAATAAAATACTATACATGAGCCTACATTTTACCACATTTTCAAGTCAATTAGCCTATATATTCAGTGTAGCCTATTGTGTTTAGGCTATGTATTGTTCATTTATGCCTTAGATAAAGATATATTGAGTATTTAAATTAACACATAAACATATTATATATAGTATAGTAATATTACACATGCAGTTAGTATTACACAGACATACGTATTCTATCACTACGACACGGTCATGCATTTCTATGCAGGCATTTCTGCGGGCGCATACATTTCAAGGGTCCTAGCGTCTCAGCCGACTGACGTCACATAAAACACGTGTGTTCGGAAGAAGCACGTTACTACTGGCTCTGATCTGGGATCTTTTTACAGTTTTACTGCAATAGGTTTTATTTTAGGTTTTGTCGTGTGGAAATACCGTCCGCTGTAATGGGCGGATTACAAAAGAAAAAGGTAAGGCAGCGATTCAGACCAAAACTGTCGGTAAACAAAACATGTGTTGATGAGCGCAAGGCCCTGCAGACGTGTGTGCTTAAGCACATTATACTGTATACATCTAACATTTTAAATATGCATACATATGATAAAGATATGTATGAAGATCTACAGCATAATTGTGACTTGATTTTTCAGCTGTTTGCTGCTTTGCTTAATAAGGGTTCTTAAGCCTAATTCATCAGAAGATCTGACACGCAGTGAAAATGGGTGTTTATTTCTGTATAATCATCCTCGAGTCATGTCAGAGCACTTGCTGACCTGTAATTTGTTTCTGTATAGTATGAGAGTGGATCAGCCACTAACTACATCACCAGGAATAAAGCCCGCAAGAAGCTGAGCCTGAGTCTGGCTGATTTCAGGTTAGTTAACAAAACAAAGCATCAGATTTAATGGTCATTTTACATTCATCATATATTACATAATTGTATAGTGCATATAGAATATACTTTATTCTAGGGCTGTCAAACGATTAATCGCATCCAAAATAAAAGTTTGTGTTTACATATGTGTGTGTATGTATGGAGTATAATTATTTTCTATATATAAATACACACACATGCATATATATTTAAGAAAAATGTGTTATTTATATATAAAATATTTATATATAATATAAATTATATATAATATAAATATATATAGTATATACATGCAAATATTTCTTAAATATATACATGCATGTGTGTGTATTTATATATAGAAATTAATTATACACCGTACACACACATATATTATGTAAAAACAAACTTTTATTTTGGATGCGATTAATCGCGATTAATCGTTTGACAGCCCTACTTTATTCAGCGGTATGTACATATTAATTGCAGTGTACTATGTCAGTGGTTTTTAACTAGCTTCTAAATGACAACTAAATCTGTGCGGACATGTGACTTTTGGCATCAGCAACAAAGTGTATTTAAAAGTTAGTTTAAAAAGATAATATTAAGCCTATTTATTTTGCCATCTTCTCAACTATATACACTTACAAAAATAAGTTAATTTTATTAAGTATACTTAAAGTTCAATTGAAGTTTATTTAGTAAGTATACTAATATCAATTTACTAGTGGTATACTTGTAAGTGTACTATTTTAATACTACTTGTCTAAATTGGCCAACTTTTTAGTGTATAAAAGTATACTTTAAGTGTAACAGTAGTAAACTTTGAGTACACAACTAGTTTACAACTGCGTTTTTCACTTGTACTACAACTACAATTTAACTTAGGATACTGTATACTGATAGTTTACTAGTCAAATACAATTTTTTTTAGTTTATGAAAATACACTTTGAAGTATTCTTTAAGTAAACTTCAAGTTTAATAGTTTAATTCTGCAAGTATACTTGTAAGTGAAATTAACATCATACTTGTAGTTTACTGTGTATATATTATTTTTTGCATTTGAATTATGTTCCTATTTAGGTAATAATTTTTTATACTTGAAATATACCTTTAATTGTACTTTGAGTATATTCATATGTACACTACCAGTGTACTAGCCTACACAAAAATTCACATACTTAGAATTAGGAACATATCTGTTTTCATTATGAATCAATATTTTCAAAAAATGTAAGCTGATAAGACAGCAACTATGTGAAAAAAGTATTTTACAGACTACTCAATCAAAAGAGCAAACACAACTACAAGCCAAGTATACTGACAATACTTATTTATACTTTTAAGTATATCTCGATCAAAATATACTTAGATTTTTCTATCAGTATAAGTCATGTATACTTGAGTGTAATTTTAAGTATATTTCTGAGAAGTACATGAAAAGTAGACTGAAAGTATACTTATTTTTAGTTTAAAAGAAGTATATTAATTGCACGCTTATAAACTTATTTTGTAAGGGCAGTTATGCAGTTAGTTAGCTTTATCATTTTAGTATTTCTTCCCTGGTGTTATGAACCACAGATGTATGTATGTACTGTAACCTGCTCTGTTTCATATTTATGCATTTAGTAAAATTCATTGTAAATTAATACATGCACCTCATTTTATAGGCGATTGTGTATATTGAAAGGAATCTATCCTCATGAGCCCAAACACAAAAAGAAGGTCAACAAGGGCTCGACAGCCCCTAGAACCTTCTACCTGCTGAAGGACATCCGCTTCCTCCTGCATGAGCCCATCGTTGGCAAGTTCAGAGAGTACAAGGTAAGAACTCTAAACACACAGCAGTTTTAGCTTTCCCATTTTGATCACTTTTTCATGTTCAAGTCTTGAATTACATAAAAAAAAAATATTTTTAGAAATGTCAGTGACAATATAAGGGTGCGTTCACACTTGTAGTTCGGTTGGCTTGTTTTTTTGTTTTTTGGTCCGGACCAAAAAAAAACATTTAGCTTGGCGTTCGCAGTGGCATTTTTATTGCCGAGCCTTAAAGGATTAGTTCACTTTTAAAAAAACTTTTGCTGATAATTTACTCACCCCCATGTCATCCAAGATGTCCATGTCTTTCTTTCTTCAGTCGAAAAGAAATTAAGGTTTTTGATGAAAACATTCCAGGATTTTTCCCCATATAATGGACTCCAATGGGACCCAAACGGTTCAAGGTCCAAATGACAGTTTCAGTGCAGCTTCAAAGGGCTTTAAACGATACCAGACGATGAATAAGGGTCTTATCTAGTGAAACGATCGGTCATTTCAAAAATAAATAAAAAAGTTTAAGTTTTATAAGGACAAATGCTCACCTTGCTCTGTTCTGTGATGCGCGTTCGTGACGTCACGTAATACGCAATTACGTTGAAAAGGTCACGCTTGAAAAATTTCTGTCCTGAAGAAAATTTTCTTTTAGGCTTTTTAATATTAAAGAAATGCAAGTAGATCACATATTAGTTGCCACATGAACTTCTGGAAAAAAAAAATTATGACATTCTGATTTTTTTTATTGTTTAAGTAGAAAAGTTGCAAGAGTAACTTGTCAAACTCTGAAGCTTTACCAACAGAACCTGTTTAATGCGTACAAGGGGCATCCGACAACATGCCTTAAATTTTGCAGATTTCATTTATTTGGGTATTTTTTTAATATTAGAAGCAGAAAAAACCTGACATAAAAATGTACCCAGCTTATTATTAATAAATCATCAGTGTTAAATAACCGATCTTTTCATGCTTGTGGCCAGAATTAGTTTTTGATCGACTGATAAATATCTAGTAGTAACTTATGCAGTATTATTTGCACACCCTCAGACAGTCTGTGTACTCACTGTATATTACTTGATTATAGATTTTTGTGCGCAAACTGCGGAAGGCTTATGGCAAGGCTGAGTGGGGTGGAGTGGAGAGACTGAAAGAGAACAAGCCTGTGTACAAACTGGACCACATCATCAAGGAGAGGTGAGCGTATATGCAGTGCTGTCTGTGGCCTGCAGAGGACACACTTCAACTCTCTCTCGCTCAACACCAACATGCTGTTAAAGACTTTTCTGTTACCCCTTTTCCACCAACAAGAACCGGGTGCTGGTTCAGAGCCAGAGCCAGAGCTGGTTCAGAGTTGGTTCGACTGACGAGCTTACTAAGAACCGGTTTGCCTTTCCACCGGCTAGAGAGCCACAACAGAGCCAGATCTTACGTCACTGTATACGTCTCATGTTGCCCAGCAACCGCTAGTGCGGTAGCGCCAAACACAAACACGCCAGGCTTGTTCGAGATGCATCGGCTTCTCGCAGATCGATCGCCGCATGACATCAAAGCACTGCGATAGCGATCTAAAAGCACAAGGAGTCGTATGCTCTCCAAACACTCCCGCAGCTCCGATCGGTCCTTGCCGCTCCGATGCATCTCGAACAAGCCATCAACAATAACGGACGTTGCAATACTATGGATGCTCATGGGTTTGCAAAAATACATCGGAATCCAACGCGTTCGTGCAGCTCGCCGTAACTTACATAGACGAATATTATAATCGAGCTGCTATTAGCTCGACTAGCTGCTATTTAAAAATGGCGGTCACAAGTTTCTATTCGTCTTGTTGGTCACGGTAACCCCGCCCCCAGCCTCTGACGCAAGCGGTTCTTTCTTGGCTCCGTTCTAGACCCTGCAATGATTTGGTGCTACTTAAGAACCAGTTTTACTGGTTCGGAGCTGGTGCTTTGGCGGTGGAAAAACAAAGAACCGATTTGAAACTAGGCTCTGGCTCCGAACCAGCACCAGCTCTGCCTTGGTGGAAAAGGGGTATGTGTGTCCAGACAGTGTTATGTGATAAGCATCTATTTGTGTCTAAACACTGTTGTGAGCCTGGGAAGAGTCCACAAAACAGATCAGTTGTGAGAAATCATAAGAATACGATACTTTAATTATCTTGGCCCGACTCACTGTCTCGTAGACCGCTTGTCTCTTCATCCGTCCATCTGCCTCTGTTCGCAACTGTTGCATCAGCAGGTTTTGGGTTTGGGATTTAGAATGTGAAGTTTTTATTTATTTATCCCCCAAGTAGAACATGCAATACCGGTCAAAAGTTTGGGGTCGGTAAGATTTTGAAATGTTTTTGAAAGTATCTTGTGTTCAACAAGGCTGCATTTATTTGGTAATATTGTGAAATATTATTACAATTTAAAGTGATCTGTTTTAATGTATTTTAGTGTCACAGGATCGTTCAGAAATCATTGTAATATGCTGATTTGCTGCTCAAGAAACATTTCCTATTTTCAGTGTTGAAAACATTTGTGCTGCGGAAACGATTTTTTCAGGATTCTTTGATGAATAGAAAGTTTAAAAGAACAGCATTTATTTGAAATACATCTTTTGTATCATTATAAATGCCCTTACTGTCGTTCTTAATTTATCCTTGCTGAATAAACGTATTCATTTCTTTCAAAGAAAAAACAAAAAAATAAATGTTACTATTATGACTGGGAAAATTTTGCAATACTACAATATAGACTTGTATTTGCAATTTATATTCATTTCAATTAGGGGTGTGCCATATCATACCGTCCACGATAATACCGGTATACATTTTTACATGATAAAAAAGTGTCATATCGCGATATCACTGATATAGCGATGCAATGACGTATGGCGCATTACGTTCCTTAGCACGCACAATAACAACACCTGTCTGAGCGCGAGAGCAGCAAGTCAGCCTCCAATGACGATTTAGTACCTAAAAAGGAGCTACTTCAATAGTATTTTAATAATTCCCGCAGGTCTACCACTTAAAATGCGGGAAATTCCCCCGCAAATATTGATTTTACAAACCGCGTGAGTTTTCAGCGGTGCCGCGTCTTCTCTCTCTCTCGCTTTCAAAATGGGTTGCACAAGTCAAGCGTCGATACCACACTCTTGTGTTTAGCAGTCAGGACATGACGGAATTGTCTTTTGTCACTTGCATCGTAACTAAAGTTTATCATTTTCACTTCTTTTTAAGTCTTATCAGTTTAAACATTTGCGATTTTAAACTATTCAGGACTCTCGCGCGCTCTCTGAGAGATGTTTACTCTGCGTGCATACAGTAAAGCCGCCTCACAAACAGCTCGCGAGTAACAAAAGTTCTATTTCGTGGATTATATTGCTTTAACGGGGGAAAAAACACGCAAAATTGTGTAAAAATTCCGGTCATGGTTAGCATATTCGTAAACAGTCGGTTATGTCTGAAATAACCATAAAACGTGCGTGACAGTGTGACAGACAGTATAACAGTAATGGATCCGGGCACTAGCTCTAAAAGTGACAGCAGCCATATGTGTCTGTCATTAATGTTGTCGTCAAAACAACAAAAGATAGCTTTCATTGTAAGGAATCAGAATTAATAGCCTTTAATTTAATTTAGTCAGGACTAGTGTTATTTTACATTTGATTACCTTATTCAGTTTCTGTAGTATTTCTGAATAGTGTTAGACCTACCCAAAAACGTTTCTCTTTATTTGTATCTTTATTATTTTGTATATATGTTTTGCAACTTTTTTCAATTTAATTCAAAGATTGAAATCAAGCTTCCTTGTGTTGTGTAAACTCTGAAATACAAAATTACCCAATTGTAAAAACACAATGAGTGAGCAAACATTTAGGTGAGATAAATGTAATAAAAAAAATTGTCAAATTTTTTTTTTATATCGTCATAAATATCATTATCGCAAATATTCTTGAAATATCGTGATATAATTTTGAGGCTATATCGCCCACCCCTAATTTCAATAGAAAATACCATGAAATTGCTTGACAAGTGCAGCCTTCTTTCCGGTTTTCCTCTAACATCTACTTGAGTGGGGAAATTTCCAAAACTGTTACCATAACTTCTCAAATCTTCTATAAAATCTGCCACCATTTTTAGCTTCTTTGTCTCAAATTCACTTGGTTTTGTTCAGCTGCCACATTGATCAAATTTCTGTTTTTTGTGTGTTGTGTACGGTTTATAAAATAAGTTTGTTTTTCCCAGATATCCCACGTTCATTGATGCTCTTCGAGATGTAGATGATTCCCTCTCTATGTGTTTCCTGTTCTCTACATTTGCTCGCACGGGAAAATGCCACGTTCAGACAATTCAGCTGTGCCGGAGACTCAGTGTCGAGTGGATGAACTACATTATCTCCTCACGCTCCCTGAGAAAGGTGTTGTATTGCATATGCTAAGAGTGAAAAAGTGTGAATTTTAAAAGAATTATTCATTAATATTACACTTCTCTGACTCTTTATGATTTATTTTTTCCTTCAGGTTTTTCTTTCCATTAAGGGCATTTACTACCAGGCAGAGGTCTTGGGGCAAACCATCACATGGATCATACCATATCAGTTTGCCCATGATGTGAGTATAAAATAGTTGATTTTCCCGCCCTATTTTACTGAAGTACCACACGTGAAATAAACTTGAAGCAGGTTTGATCCCAAATAGGGTCTTTATCATATTGCTGTTGTTACCTATGTTAAAATCATTGATCACCTGGGTCAGTGTCTTTGTATAATGCAGTTTTTTGAATGCTGAGGTCTTTCATGATGACCGTTTAATATAACGCTCCCTGTTTTCCTCAGCACCCTACAGATGTGGACTACAGAGTCATGGCCACGTTTACCGAATTCTACACAACACTGCTTGGCTTTGTCAACTTCCGTCTTTACCAGACACTCAACCTTGTCTATCCGCCAAAGGTAACAAATGTGCTTCCTTTAAATGCCTTTATATTATTCAGAATTCCAATTTGTTCCAGTTGGGAATTGAATCTCTATCTTCTTTTTTTTCCATCTTAGCTTGATGGACAAGGAGAGATCAGTCTCAAGCCAGAGTTTGAAGAAGATTATGCCCTGGAATCAGAAAGCTATACTGAGGTACAAGACTAGTTCATTTTCTCTTTTCATATCAACATGTGCCAAATATTACAGTGTGTTTAAAGACTTCCCTCTTCACATCTCCCTCCAGAAACTGTCAGCGTTGAGTGCCAGTCTGGCCCGTATGGTCCCATCAGCGGAGGAGGAGGAGACAGAACTGGACCATTTCCCTATTGAAGGGGTGAGCGAGTGACAGCTGTCTTCATTTTAAGGGACTCTTTCTCCTTGTTACCTGGACTTAAAAATTCCAATGTATTTGTCACAGTAAATTTTTTGTATTTTGTGTAACTGATGGAACAGCAGTTTCTTTCAGATTTGTTCTTAGTTGTCTAATTTGAAATGGCATCTATAAACAGAGGTTTTTCAGATTTTCCCTCACAGCGTTCTCTCCATATTTGCGATTCTTTGCAGCCTTTAGTCACTGTCTACAAGGCGCTGGATTCTTCACTGGAAACCGATAGTAACTCACTCCTGCTAAACGTTTACTCTATGAATTCTTGCACTCGGGAACAATACAAGTCGGTACCATTGTGAATAAAAGTTTTCTAAGAAGTGTTTCCTACTCAAGCAAGGCGCTATATGACTCTGTTAAGCTTATAGCAGACTGGTGGGAGTGGCCTTGGACAGTAACATATTCAATGCATTGTGGGTGTTAAAGTTTTCCTACCTAATTGGCAAAAGGGAAGACCACAGCCTTGTTTTCTCTAGTCAGGTAGCAACGATTTAAAAAAAATTCACCTTTCTACCACATATGCAACCAAGTTTTATTAAATGTCCATTTTGCCAACAGTGAATGACCCCTTTAAAACCTGTGCACTTACTAAAAACCAAATTTACCAGTGATTATTTGGACAGTTTAAATTAATAATGTTGTTATTTAGACCTAAAATAGCTCAAAAATAGTTTGAGGCAAAAATGGCAGACATGAAAACGTGATGCAAAGTTCAAAGTTTTTAAATTTAATAACTAATAAAAAAAGTTATTTATAGAGCACCTTTCATGAAATGCAGCTCCAAGTGGTTCACAGGTCAGAATATTGAAAGCATTTTGCAGAGCTGTATGGTAGCAAACTCAAAGCCGTCAGATTCCTCGCTAAAGCACACGTGGCCTCTGTAATTACTGCAACTATATGAATCCACAATAACTTTCCACTCTTCAAGTTCGCTAAAAGAAAGTGTCACAAGACGCTTGTTATTTAGTCACACATCACAAGATGTCAGTGAGTCAGTGAAGCATTTAACGGGTGGTTTGATTAATTGTTGTTTTGGACGGACCTCATGTTTCATGTTCACTGAGGGAGACTGTTGCTATGGTTACACGGTGAAGGTGTTAAAAAAACATTCTGATGAAACCAGCGTGACTGCAGGTGAACTTTGTCCTCATTATTTAATGCAGCTTTTATTGAGCTTTATTTATATATGCACTTTCAAATACAGGAGGACCTGGAGAAGATGGAGGTGAGAGAGAAGATGGAGCAGGAGCAGATCAAACAGAAGAAGTTCTTCGAGGGCCTGAAGTTTTTCCTAAACAGAGAAGTTCCCAGGGAATCGCTGGCTTTTGTGATCAGGTGTGACATGCCAGCTCATTTTTCTCACACGTCATTCTGTCTATGGCACTTTCCTTAAATAGGGTACAAATTGGTTTGTTGTTGTTTTTTTCAAAGGAATAAAGGCACAAATCCCATGTTCCTAAGAGGTATTAGATATTTTTGATAATATTTTTGTGAAAAATGAATGTGGCAGTACAAATCATGCTATAATGTCATAATTGTGACTGTTTAATTGATATTCAGTTCACTGTAGAAATATTTTTTAAATGATTACTGCATAGGTAACATTTTCCTTAATTAAAAAATGTATCGTTCTCTGTGACATCATTTGTACAGCATGGTGAGAACACAAAGGAATAATTGAATTTTCTCAACTTGTATTCAAGTTCAACTGTTCAACCCTATAATCAAAGTTATTGTAATCAAATAAAGTTATCTAATCAATATTTTTTCTCTAAATGATTGAAAATATAATGTTATCAATAACTAGTAACTACAAACAACCATTTGCTACCAAACTACATTATTCAGGCAAAATATGTATTTTATTTGTGTGTATATGTGTATACGCACACACACACACACACACACGTATATATATATATATATATATATATACACACACACACACACACACACACACACACACACACACACATACATATGAAGAGTTCACATGCAAAAGCCTCTAAGTGCCATCTGAAATTTTCTTGTAGAATGATCACTTTTATCAAGCTCATATATTTAAGTTCAGTAATTTCACTTAAATGGCAATGAAAATTGCCTATTAATTGTCATTTAAGTAAAATTATCTGAACTTATATATACGACCTTGATAAAAATTTCAGATGGCACTTAGAGGCTTTTGCATCTGAACTCTTCATATACAAACCTAAACATAAGTTGTTTGCCATTTTAAAACCTAATTACCTTTTCTAATGTGTGTGTGTATATATATATATATATATATATATATATATATATAATTTTTTTTTTTTTTTATTCGAAAAAAACGCAAAAGCTAAACAAATTAGGTTTTAAAATTGCAAACCTTGTATTAAAGAAAACAAAATGTATTTTATTTTATCTTCCTTATTTTTTTTACGAAGTCCCTATTTGTGGAAAGTGCCATAAGTTTACAGTGTGATTGGTTTTACTCTGTGATTTACAAGTAACTGTTCATAGATGTGTGTGTTTTTCTAAGGCTATAGTATGTGTAGTTTTACTTTGTCTTTGTGTAAGAATGTCTTCTATTGTGCAGGTGTTTCGGTGGAGAGGTGTCCTGGGATAAATCACTGTGCATTGGCAGCACATATGATGCCACAGACGAAACGATCACACATCACATTGTGGACAGACCCAGCATTGACAAACAGTATATCAACAGGTCTGACACCAACTCTCTCTGATTGTATGCATAATAATTAGGACTTCAGCCACTGTGGCTAGTGGTTTTCCAAAGTTACTAGCCACTCTACATTTTTACTGGCCACAATTTTGACTGATACCATGAGGAAAAACTGCCATATAGATGTTTTTTTTAATATTATCTCATAATTTGGCAGCAGGTATATTAGGCTGCTGTCACTTTAATACCCCATTATACTGTTACACATGCATATTTTTTCTCAACTGTTTACTTTCACTTAAAACATAACTGTGTTTGCGTGAATACTTGCAAAGACTGGTATTTTGACATTATTTTGTGTTTTGACAATAGCGCAATAAGCAGCGAAAAAGAACTCAATTTAGTACTGTGAGGCGGCTTCATGTACACAACACTACATTGCACTTAGTTTATCATTTCACATGCCTTTTTAAAATGCAACAATTGAAAAAAGTATATATATTATATAGGGGTGTAACGATATGCGTATTCGTATTGAACCCTTCGGTACGAGGCTTTCGGTTCGGTTTTCGGTACGCATTTTCAAACCGAACGGTTCGTGGGACCATTTTTCCTGCCGACCAAAATTTCGTTATTTCAAATGTAGGCGCGTGGCAAGCGCGCTCATAATGACGCCGGCGCGACCACAACATTGCCCAACATCAAATGGCAAACGTAATGCAAGCTGAACGAAACTGCTCGTTATTGTGTGGTTGACGGACCGTTTATCAGTTTGGACCAGTGCAGCGCGAGCCGATCGTGATCATGTGACACTGTCACTACACAGCGCTAATAAGAGATCCAGTAAAGAAAGCGTTTGAATTCGCCTCAGAAGTAATAACATCGCTGCGAGATCTAGTGAGAAACATTCACATTTCTCCGTTATTAACGGATCAAACAGCGCATGGAAACCAGGAAGAAACATTGTGCCATGAATGAACTATAGTGTCCACAGATCAGCAACATCCACCATGGATTTACTGTAGTAACACTTACTGCAACCATGGAAGTTTGGCAGGAATAGTAGGCATAATGCCTTCAAGTAACATTACGTCGGTTTTATTTTGACATTGAGTACAGCTGCCCTCAAATGTTAATCTGAACTAAAATAAACCTTTGTTTATAACTACTACAATATTACATTTCATTTTTTCCAAGGAGCTGTTTTGTTTTATATGCTCCTAAGAAGAGTCAATTATAGCTCTAGAATTGCTCAAAGTAAAAAAATCATACTTTATAATGTTAGTTTTAATAAAAAAAAAGAATAAAAAAAAATTAAATCAAGGAAATTTCTCTGGCATTTCTTTCTTTTTGCTGTATCAAAAACGTACCGAACCGAACCGTGACACAAGTGTATCGTATCGAACCGCACCGTGAATTTTGTGAACCGTTACACCCCTAATATTATATAAAAAATGATTGGCAGGTGTTAACATCAATAATGTATATTCTTGTACTTAATGCATTTCTCATCTTTGCAGGTACTACATCCAGCCCCAGTGGGTGTATGACTCTGTCAACGCTAAAATACTGTTACCTGTAGAGGAATACTTCCTGGGAGTTACACTGCCGCCCCATCTGTCACCATTCGTGGAGGAGACTGAGGGAGATTATGTGCCTCCTGAGAAGCTCAAGCTCATGGCCCTGCAGAGAGGAGAGAAGCCACGTGAGGGCTTTTGCCATACTGATTTTGATATGATTATATGTGAATGTTGAGTGATTGTTGACTTCAAAAATGGACTCTTCACAGAAACGGAAGAAGATGAGGAGGAAGAGGAGGAGGAAGAAGAGGAGGAGGACGACGAGGAAGATGATCAAAGTGAGGAAGAAGATGAGGCTGAAGATGAGGCAAATCTAGCTGAAATGGAGGAGAAGAGATCTCGGGGAAAAGTAAGATAGTTTTAAATTTGGAGATTTTTGCAGTTTCGCTTTTTGACGCCATTGACTCATTTAAACCCATAAAGTTAGAGGAATATGTTAAATAAATGTAAAAAAGATAAGTGTAAAAGTTTGTCATGTGCTGGTTCTCCCTCAGAGCTTGTCAGTAAAGGTGACTCCTGGGAAAGCCAAAGCAGAGAACCGTAAGCGAGCCGCAGAGGAGGAGAAAGCAGAGGAGAAGAGGCTGGCCATCATGATGATGAAGAAGAGAGAGAAATACCTCTATGACAAGATCATGTTTGGCAAGAAGAGAAACGTCAGAGAGGTAAGACTGCATTGAAATAGTTGTGCCAGGTACCATTTTACAATCGTATATGCTCTCTTTTGTAAATAATTTAAAAAAGAATTGTATAGAACTAGACCCATTTAACAGAATAATGAGCTTTATTTTATTTCCTAGGTTTTTTTCTTATTATTTTATGCAGTAAGAAAGTCTATGATGTTGAAAATGTGTGCTTTGGTTAATGGTTAAAGGAGTAAATGGTGGCACTAATTAAGAGCTGGAACAGTGGCTGTCAAAGACCTTTTAAAAGGTGCTTGACCTACATTTGGCTCATTATTTGAGCTCCAGTGACCTTGATCGACTTTATTGTTCATGAGTCTAATGCACCCTTTCCAACAGGCTAACAAGCTAGCTGCTAAGAGGAAAGCCCATGATGACGCCAGCAAGGAAGACAAGAAGAAGAAAAAGAAAAAGTGCTGAAGGACTGATTTTTACATGTATTAAAGTTCTTCTTGCTTTTTCCCCCCTCTGTGAAGAGACTTGGAGGAGTGTTTCTTCTCTGGTTTCAACTCCTTGCAGCATTTAATGGGGATTGTACATGAATCGCTGAACTCGATGTCATTTTCAGTGACTACCGAACTTTCATTCTGCATTTCTTGTCTGTCTATGTGTTGGGCCTAATTTTGTTTGAAACATTTCTAATAAACAAAAGAAGATTATTATTATCTTAAATGAATTAAAGTTTCATTTCTTTTTTTGTTTCATGTGAAATTTTACTAGCTGGGATAAATGCAATTACATTTAGAATCAACTTGCCTAAAACGAACTGCTGACTACAAGCTGGTATGACAGTATTGTTAGTACAACCCCAAATCCAGAGAATTTGGGACATTTTGTAAAATGCAATGAAATCAAGAATCTGTGATTTGTTAATTCTCTTGAACCTTTATTTAACTGACAAAAGTTTTCACTGACCAACTTAAGTGTCTTTTGTAAATATAAACCATTTTGATGGCTGCAACACAGGCATGTTTACCACTGTGTCACACTTTTTAATAACACTTTTTAAATGTTTGGGAATTGAGGATATTAATTGAAGTTTTGCAAGTGGACTTTTTGCCCAATCTCACCTGATACAAGACATCTGCTCAACAGTCTGGTCATCGTTGTTTTTGATTCTCCTTTTCATGATGGACCGTACATTTTCAATAGAGCTAGATCTGGATTGCAGACAGGAAGTCAAGCACATCCCTCCTATGGTGTAGAGTGTTTAGAAACCAATTTAATTAAACGAGGTTTAAAAAACCTATCTATCTACTTTTATACAATACTATAATAAAATATTAAAAACTTTTAAATCGATTATTTTTAAAAATTATTTTTTACTATAATAAAATACTAGTACAAAACTGTGGAAGATAAGATTTATATATATATATATATATATATACTTTTATACTATAACAAACTATTATTTCAAAAGTTTGGGGAGGGTAAGGTTTATATAGCCTATATATATTTGTTTTACTAATAATATATTAGTACAAAAGTTTGGGGTCGGTATGATTGTTTTTAAAATGAAATTCTTTTGAGTTAGGACGCATTAAATTTATTTAATCTTACAGTAAAGACATTTGTAAGAAATGTTTCTTGAGCACTGAATCAGAATATTAGAATGTTTCTGATCATGTGACACTGGAGTAATGGCTGCTGAAAATTCAGATTTGATCACAGGATTAATTACAATTTAATATTTTTTTAAAATCTGACCTCAGACTTTTGAACGGTAGTGTATTGCAAATCACATCAGATGGCTTAGTATCAGATTATTAGATTGTAGATTGCATTAACGGACATTGTATTTTGCACTAAAGTGAGTGACCTCTTTGGGATCAAATTATCTACGGGTTGGCATTGAATAACAAGGCGTTTTTCTTTTCTCTCTTTGTGTGAATAAACCTTTTGTTTGACTGTTTAGTTTCTGGTATAAATAGGATTGGATACCCTGGGGCAACAAGTGTAGTTTGTATTACAGGTTCCCGGGAGCACTATCAGTGTCAAATTCTGAAACTATCCCTTCCCTAAGGCCCTTTGAGATTTTTACTTCCGTCAATAAGTTCAGAGTAGACCTAGTAGCCGTTAAACATGTAACCTTGTGGGAAGAATGAGTGGCTCACTGGGGTGTGGAGAATGTCACTCAGTCTACGAATATAACCAAAGTATTTGAAACGATCACTACCATTATCCAAAATCATTATAAAAACTCAACATTTTTTGCAATTAATCTAGCATATTCAGAGTTCGAGGTTTCACTCTATTCATTTTCTGCGGTGTCTGTATTTTTGAATGGACGAACTCAGCTCGCGATGTGTTTAATAACGTCTTGTCTCGCTGTTGCGCATAAGTTGGGCTTTTTTAACCCTTGCTGTATCATCTACTTTGTCCTGAATATACTTTCCGTATATTTTTCCGACTGTAAAAATAAAACGGTTTCCCTCAACGTTTGGCATTTTGATTATTTTTTCTCTAAAACGAAAAAAGGCGCGAAAGTTTCTCTGACAAAACGCGTTAATATTTAATGAGGCAAGTCTTGTTCAGTTTATAATTGATCAATCAACATTGTTTAATGGTCGTTGATTGTTCCCCCCCCCCCCCCCCCCCCCCTTTCTTATTGTGTATGTGTGGTGCAGGTAATCCCTGAAGAGAAAATGCCCCCACAAAGATGGGGACCTTGTGTGGGACATTTGTTGGTTGGTCCCTGTGAGGTAAACAGTTTAAAAATCCTACTAAGTGATGTTTTTTGAAAATGTAAAAATGCAGAAACATTTCTGTGATGGGTATAGCCTAGTTTAGGGGCTGTAAGGGGATAGGATATACAGTTTGTACAGTGAAATCACTATGTCTATGGAAAGTCCCCATAAAACATGAAAACAACAAAGAGAGTGTTTGTGTGTGCTCTCTTCCCTAAACAAAACAGATTGGGACAGCACAACCTGATTTCTGCCAGATCTACACAAACAAAATAAAGGTAGCCTAATTTATGTAATCTGTTATTATATTGGACCAGTATAGGGGGTAACTTATTAGGCTACACGTACCACGAGTTATGTAATCAGATTACTTTTGTCAAGTAGGCTAACCAGTAAATTAATGCATTACTTTTAAATTTATAACAAAACATCTGAGTTACTTTGTCAAATAAGTAATTTGTCAAATAATTTCCCATTTATTGATCTACACCTCCTGTCCTTATGTTGAGAGAAATCGGGAGTAAGTGCAGAGTAAACATGAGGGTTATTGTAGTTAGACTAAATTTAAGCATGCATTTACTCATCTCACTTGCCCAAAAACAGATTCAGTATCCCTCAAATGTTAATAAAAACAAAAAATAACACAAATATACTTTATGTATTTAATCTCACTTTATTAACCAATGTCTTTGCTGCTGACCTTTGATGATCAAATTCAATCATCTAGTCATAAGCAAAAATGACTTTAGCTAAACATCACATTTGTGTTTCATGTTTTTGTTTTCATTGTTGCAGAAAAATAGAAACTGTTTCTAAATAAAATGGTTGCGTGCAGTCGCGGCTGATTAGGACAAAAACTCTGATTAACACCGTGTCCTAACCAGCCGCGACTGCGACACCCCACGATTCTATTTTAGAAACGGTTTCTATTTTTCTGCGACTTTGCTGCTGGAACAACAAACACAAAGTGTGGCAATGATAATCTCAGGTAGTTTATGTGCTGTATTTAATGTTAAAAGCGTGTAATGTGACTTTGAATATCATTTTGCTCCCAGCTTTGTAGCTGTAAAAGCAACAATGGATAATTCACCTCAGATCTTGAAATTAAACAAATGGAAGCAAGAACGTTCAAAGTGTGAACAAGCAAGTGTATTCTTTGACAAAGATTATTTTAGTAACCCAGTAGCCTATTTATTTTTAATAATGTTTAAATGGTGTAATATTAGTGCATTTGATTACGTAGCCTATCCATTTTCTTGCAAGTGCCAACAAGATTACTCTCTGGTGCTGTGCACTCGCCGCGAGACTCCGCCCACACGCTGTTCTAATTGGCTGTGGGTTTTGATTGATTTTGACGCATCTCGCAGTCACGTCGCTTCTAGTGTGGACGATATCTATGGTGTGGACAGACAAATTATTTGTCGCTTGAATCTTATCGCATCGCTTCTGGCTAGGACACGGTTTAACATGAAAAATATACCTTTTATCGTGCGGCGTCGTGTCGCGTGTTGTTAGAACACGGTGTTATTCATTACACTTTTGGCGTGAAATGGACTTTACATTTGCCAAAAAAAAAAAAAAAACACTTTTTTTAATGTAGGCTACTAAGTAACAAAGTCAGTTACTTTTTTTAGGGAGAACTGTAATTTGAATTTTAAAGATTTTCAAATCCACTGAGAAATACGGTTCATTTCAGATAGCATTGAATTCCTCATTGTGAATTTTAGTGAAGTAGTGAATGGAGTCAGATTCTCTTGGTTTAGGATTACAAGCTGAATTATTTAGCTCTGAATGGTTCTCCATTTCAGTCCTTTGTGACAGAATTTGATTACAGGCTACTAGGTTTTTACAGCCAAAAACTATCAAGGACAGGCAAAACTGAATTTGTTTGAAGATTTCAAAAGTAATCCGCTCTTTTATTTTGTAAGCATGTGTATAACCCGTGACACAGTTTGTTCTTTTGTATGTCACACCCTGAGAACCATTCAAACGTGTGTTTTTTATCAGTGAAGCCCTATACCCTTGGTAGCAGCTTTGTATGTTTGCGCTTTCCTTGTATGTGTGGGAAGTTATGACGTTGGTGTTCTCTTCGCCGCTGTGTAACCCCTGTGGGCTTTAGGCCAGGCGACTCATGGCCTTTTATTACTAATTCACATTCACGCACACAAGCATGCAGTGTTTCCCACGTTGCCCATCTGCATTCCAGCCATGTCGCTCTTACACTGCCTGGCACTGGCATGACATTCTGTGTGTGTGTGTCCGCATGTGTGGATGCAGACAATGACCTGAGTGTTTAAGACCAGTCAAAAGGAGATTCGGATTAACAGAAAAATCTTGTGCTAAACAGTAAGAGACATTCAGAAGTGGGGGAAAATAAAGAGAATGGATTGAGTGATGTCACTCAAGAGGAATATAAAGATATAAAAGAGTAATGTCTCAAAAGAGGAGAGAGAAATGTATTTAAAGTTGGCATGAAACGGAAGTTGTGATAGTGCTGGGCAACGATTAATCACGATTAATAAAAGTTTGTGTTTACATAATATATGTGTGTGTACTGTGTATAATTATTTTGTACATATAAATACACATATGCATGTATATATTTAAGAAATATTTGCATGTTTATTATACTGTATAGGCTATATATTTATACATAATATTTTATACACATTTTTCTTAAATATATACATGCATGTGTGTGTATTTATATATACAAAATAATTATACACAGTACACACATATATTATGTAAACACAAACTTTTATTTTTGATGCGATTAATCGTTGCCCACGTATCAGAGTAAAACAGCTTCTTGAACAAGGAAAAATAAAGGGCTGAATTGATTGGATGGTTGAGCTTTGCTATTGGTGGATCTCATGTGAGTGACAGGATGTCCCGTCCTCGCATACTCTCTTAAGTAGGTACTTCTTCTGAATAAGTAATTACTTCACGGACACTAAAAAAGTATGTTCTATATAGTATGAGTGTATGAATGTAATCTGGGCGTACTACATACAGTATTTGCCATGTTGTCATTATCATGTGATTTACCAGGGTCAGTTACGTCACTTCACTGTCATTCATAAATCCTCTCCCGGGGCCTAATGGGATAGTAAAGTGTCCATCATTTGCACACTTCAGAAGGAGATCATCCGGGTAGAGGTCACTGCAAGAGGAAGGGGAAGTTATTTTGATTAAAGATAATGAATAAAAAAAAAAAACATTATGTACAGTGCACGGATAAATTATTTATACTGCAACATTCTCTATCAATATTGTCTATTTTGATTTCATGGTGACAACAGTTATTTAGTAGGGGGTTCATTAATTATTGCTTGATTTCAAGCAACGTTTTATGAAAATATGTACAGCTCTGTTCAAAATTTTGGGGTCAGTAAGGGTTTTTTCTTATCTTGTTTTTCAACAAGGATACATTAAAGTGATCAAAAGTGATAGTAAATATTTATAATGTTACAAAAGTCTTTCTATTTCAAATAAATGCTCTTCCTTTGAAATGTCTCTCTAAACTCTTTATACACTATGAAAAAAGTTTTATTAGACTATTAAAAGCTTTAGCATTGTCAGAGGATCAATAAACATGAAATATTTGCATACATGTATGATAGTCAACACATTTCAAAGACCCACACCTTAAGTCCTTCAACCCTGTGTGTTAACTAAATGTACTATAGGGTCTATAGGACCCTCGGTGTCAGTTCCTTAAAAAACACCTCACAAAAGTTGGATAGTGGGAATAAAAAATCATATGTCAGGATTTAGGACATGGCAAGTAAACAACCTAGGAAGACCTTTTGTGCTTGCTGGATAATGTGTCAAGAGCTTTTGTTTACCTAAATCCACCTGGAACAAATCTCTGTATGGAAACTCATATTGCAAGAGATAAGAGATAAGAATGGATTATTTCCATCGGTCACTAAAGTAAACAAAGGCACATTATTCAGCAAGTTGTCAAAAGTTCTTCCTGGGCTCATCTAATAGTTCCTATGGGAGTTTCTATATAGAGATATGTGCACAGGTCACTAAAGTTCACATGAAACTACCACTAACCATTCATGTAAAAAATATGCTTAATAAAATATATTCATATGCAAACAATTCTAAAACATCTTTATGAATCATCTTGGCATTAATAAGTTTGTGTTTCTCTCAATTTTAAAATAATTTCTGTGTCATTTTCACTTTATAGTAATCAGACCTGATCCATGCTAAGAATGTGTTTCTGTTACTTGGACATGGAAAGTTAAGCAAGCTGTTCAGTCTGGAACTGAAGTTTGTAGCCGAATACCTGGAATTTTGCATTGGCCCCTGTCATGCATTAAACTACCCTTTCTAGCAACTTTCACACTTCATACCAGCAATCTGTTCTCAATAGCTCTCTATTTCCACCTTGAATAGATCCCTCCTCCTTTCTTTTGTTCCTTACCCTTCCTCTTACTCGTTTTCTCTCGCTAACCCTGTTTCGAATCTCTCCCTCTCCTATTCTTTTTCTCTCTTCTTCTTTCTCTTCCTCACTTCTTCTTCCACTCTTCTCTGCTGTTCCTTCATTCACATGTGCAAACACACACACAGAGTGACAGGTGCAGGTCCCCAGACGTTGGTCTTGCGTCACAGGAGCACTAGTCGAGCCTCTTTTGTGTTCAGTTTAGCCAGCTCAGCTGTACAGTGTGCAGACAGAGGAGGAGAGGAGAGGAGAGGCGGGGGCTTCAAAATCATGATCGCCTGGATATTTCACAGGGATACGTTCTCCTAACCTTGGATTGCACGTCTGGACAGTTAACTGAGAAGGAATCAATGGTTTTTCCAGTCTTGACCCTGCATCTTTCTTCACAAAATTGCCTTTTTCTGCCAATCAAGCTGTGACAGGGATATCTACATGATTTGGTAATGCTTTATATTTAATCTTCAGATACATTATATTGGGAGAATATAAAATATCATTGTCTGCAGTGTCTTTAACTCACTGTAAACATCAGTAGCAATCGATAATTGTGGTTGTCTGTTTTATTTGGTCTAAACATCCACATAACAAAAAAGTAAATGTAAGTTTTATTTTATAAAATAAAATGTAATGTATATGTAAAATCAAATTTCCTGATTTAAGCATAAACCTCACTAAATTATATTGTATTTATTGAAATACAAAAATATAATTGACCATTCTGGTAAGTCTTAGTAGTTGATTCTCAAGTAAATTTGGCTTGTTTATGGATGTTTAGATGTTTTACTGGAAATACCAGATTTTTTATTATTTTATTATTATGTGTATATAAAATAATTTGCTGATGGAATGTAATCAGTTGCATTCCTAAATGTTCCAATCCAATCAATTTCTTGTGGCAAAGTAAAAGAAACCTTTATTCTATTTGTAACCCACAGTGACAGTGACTTCTTGTCTGTTATGAATCTGCCAGCTGCACTTTTCTTTCTTAAAACAGAAATTAAACAGATGTAATGCAGAAATTACTATACAGTGTAATCTCACAGTTTTCAGGTCCACTTTTCTGAACACCCATGAGTAAATCCAACATTCAACATATCCAAAGACTATACTGTACTGATATCTTACAAAAAACGAAACTGGTGTGTGATGGATGCATTTGTGAGTTTTATCCTAAATTAGGAGATGCAGCTGCTATAGCAATTCTTTGTAAATCTTCATTATCCGTGACCATCAGCATAACAATGATGATGTTGTTAGTGTTTTTTTCTCTCAACAAAGGATGACTTTGAAAAATGCAGGGTTAGAGATTGCTGCAAATAAGAACAATGGGTTCCTTCAGACTTCTTCTAGATTTCTAGTCACTGCTGGTGCTTTGTTTTATATCTTTTGGTGACAGTGCTCAGCAGCATATGGCTGTCTAACATGTTGTCTTGGTAGTATTAGGTTTTCCACCTGTGGCCCTGCACCGCAGATAACTGATACTGGTCTATGGGACATGAGGAGATGCGGACAGTGTCACTTTTCTTCTGAATGTATAATTCATTTGCTGGACAGCTGGCCCTCATAATGAACCCCACAGTCGCACAGTCTCAGCAACCGTCATTCATCTCAGGATCAGAATATCAAAGATATTTCATGGTTGTATTCGGAAAATGCATTGTAATATTCATACACCGTATACAGGTTCTGTGTTTTGTGTCAAGCATGCATAGCACTATTTAAACTATTAATATGTATAATATATATTGGGGGTATATTGTGGCAAATTTATTTAAACATACATTAAATCAGTGGTTCCCAATCCTGGTCCTGGGGACCCACAGCTCTGCACATTTTTTATATGTCTCCTTTATCTGACACACCCAGTTCAGTTCATAGAGCTCTTTCCTAATGAGATGATGATCTGAATCAGGTGTGTTAAATGAGGGAGACATACAAACTGTGCAGAGCTGTGGGTCCCCAGGACCAGGATTGGGAACCACTGCATTAAATAATCAAAACATTACTAACAGGTTAAATAAATATAATGAATATGGTAATATAGTTCATATACAAAATGCTTCTCATAGAGTTAATTTCTCTACCGAACTAACCTTCTGTTGACATTAAATGCCTGAGGTGAATGTAATGCTACGTATGTACGTATTGTACTTTTGTCAGTTAAATAAAGGTTCAAGAGAATTAACAAATCATAGATTCTTGATTTTATTGCATTTTACAAAATGTCCCAACTTTTATGGATTTGGGGTTGTAGCACCAACACAGGTTGTAACACATTATAACACCATTGCATACAAACAAAAGTGGAAATATGTCTTCTTCTGTTTTATTCTTTTAAGAAGGGTATTAACACAAAGGTAGCAGGTGAAGTAAAGAGTTTAAACAAAGAAAGGCAACTGCAAAACAATTTTATATTTTCTAGTTTATTTATGGCATTTCTTGGCTTTGGGTAAGACTTTTGTAAGACTACAACAAAACAACTAATCTGTGATTAAATATAGAGAATATCTTAAAAGAAACAGTGACCTGTCACATCACCTAAAATTAAAATATTCTTGAATCTCACAGTTAAATTACCTGCAATCCCACTGCTAATCCCCTCATAAACACATGTTGAGCAGATGTAGATCAAATGGATGAACTCATGGGAGAAAAGCAATTGAGTGAGCAGCAGTGTACCTAAATAATTGGGCACTTGAGGAAATGGTGACGAATGTCTCTTAACCCATTAGAAATGCTTCTAGAGGACTCTGCATTCGTAAACAAGTGCATACCGCAGCACATTTAAACTATATTTACGTAAAAGGGTCTTTAAAGATACAAGGTTAACAACAAATCCATTAAAGTTGCACTCAGTAGCACCTTGTCATTATTGAGGATTCTTTCTCTTTGTTTCAGGATTTTCTTCCAGAGTCCAACCAGGCAGCTATGATGGTTGGAAAGCCAGTGAGGCAATGGAGGTCCATCTGTAAGGGACTGATCCTGGGTGTGCTCCTGACCACCTGCATGATTCTTTTGTACTGCCTGTCCACCCCAGAGGTCCAATTTGGCCTGCAAGAGTGAGTCCCTTCATGGACTTTGAACAAGAACAAGTCAAAGTTTCATTGGATTATAGCAGTATTTTTCCATGAACCCCATCAAGAAAATGAAGGCCTAAATTCTCCCTAAATTCTTGTTCTGATCTATCCTGACAGAAAACATTTTTGAATTATATTTTATTTAACACATATTTATTATATAAACACAAACTTTTATTTTAGATGCGATTAATCAATTTTACAGCACTAATATTCTATCTCTATCTCTATCTCTATCTCTATCTTATGGAAGCTTGTTTCCGCCAATGAATAATAAATAAATAATAATAATTGTGACTTTTTTTTATCACAATTGCGATATATCAAGTCAGAATTGTGACTTTTTTTCTCAGAATTGCGAGATATGAAGTCAGAATTGTGAGAAATAAAGTCGCAATTCTGAGAAATAAAGTCGCAATTGCGAGATATAAAGTCGCAATTCTGAGATATAAAGTCCCAATTGCGAGATATAAAGGAGCAATTCTGAGAAATAAAGTCAGAATTGCATGATATAAAGTCGCAATTGCGTGTTATGAAGTCAGAATTGTGAGATATAAACTATTCTGAGGTAAAAAAAAAAAAAAAAAGTCTGTCTTTTTTCCCCTTAGAATTGGACTTTATATCTCACAATTGTGAGTTTATATCTCACAATTCTGAGAAAAGATGATATTAGAATATATATATATATATCAGAATTGCGAGATATAAACTCGCAATGATGTGTTATAAAGTCAGAATTGCGTGATATAAAGTCGCAGTTGTGAGAAAAAAAGTCAGAATTCTGACTTTATAAGACGCAATTGCGACTTTATTTCAAGCAATTCTGACTTTATATCTCGCAATTCTGACTATAACACGCAATTCTGACTTTATATCTCGCAATTCTGACTATAACACGCAATTCTGACTTTATATCTCGCAATTCTGACTATAACACGCAATTGCGACTTTATTTCACGCAATTCTGACTTTATATCTCGCAATTCTGAGAAATAAAGTCAGAATTGCGAGATGTAAACTCGCAATTGTGAGATAAAAAGTCACAATTATCTTTTAAAATGTTTTATTCTGTGGCGGAAACAAGCTTCCATACTATCTCTATCTCTATCTCTATGAAGGAGGACTCAAATGCAGAACGAGTGTTAACCGGTTTATTGCATAGACTGTTGTTTATTGACAAACAGTAGACAGATGAGAAGATGTGGTGGGAGAGGTGAACAGTCCAGACCATAGGCAGAGATGAGTCACAATGACAGCTGTAACTAGCACAAGAGGACTGTAGGCTGGAGAGTAGTAATGGCAGAGCAGAATGAGACCTGACAATACCAGCAATAGCCAGACAGGAACTTCAAGTACTCCGGGCAAAGCACTCAGGGATCTCAGGCTTAGCACCAGGCTTGCTCCAAAGCAAAGAGTGTAAGCACCCTGCAGGGACGCTCTGCTAACAGGACAGGACTGCAACTAGAGACACAGGAGATAAGACAGACAAGACCGAAGGCAGAACTAAAGCACTAAAAAACAAGAAACTTCTACAAATAAAACACTATAGACCTTAGTAACAAGAAACAAACTATGTAGCACAGAAGTACACAGTAGCACAACATCTAACGAACTGGCAACACATGAGGGAAAGAGCACACATATAAAGGGAGCTAAGAACAAGAGGAACAGGTGAGCACACTCAGACAAGGAACAGGTGAACTCAGGTAAAGAGGACTCAAACAAGGGAGCAGAGAACATGAGGAACAGGTGACAACACTCAGACAAACGAGGACTCAACTAGACAAGAGGGCATGGTACAGGGAAACAAGGAGGCAGGATATTATTTTTTAAATATAATTTCCTTAATTGTTCTTTTGATGTGTTTGAATATGGATATAGATCGCAAGATATTTTTGGTTTATTTATGTTTTAACTAGTGGTGTCAAATCTATTTATCGCATCTAACATAAAAGTTTGTAAATATATAATATATGAGTGTAATACACACACACACTTTTATATATATTTATATATATGCAATTAATCACGAATAATCGATTTGACACCACTAGTTTAACAACTTATTCTAAAGATGATTAAAATGTCTAAAAATAAATTTAAATGACAGTATTTTTGTCCATTTTTGTTTACAGGGTCCCAGTGCCTTACTCATGTGCTCATCGCCCTTCTGCCGCCCACTCCTCAACAATCTCAAACGACTCCCATCATGCCTCTGGGCAGAGAATCTGCACTCCAAAAGTGGACATCATGTTCATGAAAACCCATAAAACAGCTAGTAGCACTTTTCTCAACATCCTCTTTCGCTTTGGCGAAAAACACCACCTCAAATTTGCCTTCCCCAACAGCCGCAATGACTTCTTTTACCCCTCCCCTTTCCATCACTCACAAGTGAAGGACTACAGGCCTGGAATGTGTTTCAACATCATCTGTAATCACATGCGTTTCAATGCAGCTGAGGTGGCCAAAGTGCTTCCAGCCGACTCCTCGTACATCACAATCCTCCGGGACCCGGCTGATCTTGCCGAGTCCTCGTTCCACTATTTCGGACGCATTGTACCTCTCACGTGGAAGATTTCCGGGGACGATAAGCTGAGAGAATTCCTGACAGATCCAACGCTTTACTATGACCCAGAAGGATTCAATTCTTTTTATCTCAAAAACTTGCTTTTCTTTGACTTCGGCCAGGATAATAACTTACATCCAGATGACCCAAAGGTGGATGAGGCCATTCGCGCAATCGCCAAGCGCTTCCAGTTGGTAATGCTCGTGGAGTATTTTGAAGAGTCGCTTATCCTGCTCAAGGACAGCCTCTGCTGGGACATGGAGGACTTGCTTTTCTTCAAACTCAATGCCCGGAAAGATTCAACCATTTCGAAACTGACTCCAGAGCTCAGGGCCAAGGCGATGGAGTGGAACGCCATCGATTGGAAGCTTTACCAGTATTTCAACGCCACCTTCTGGCGTAAAGTGGACGCTTACGGCCGTGAGCGCATGGCGAGAGATGTCGCAGAGCTGCAGCGCAGAAATGCAGAAATGGCTTCCATTTGCATTGAAGGAGGCCATGCCGTTGATGCAGGAAGCATCGTGGAGACTTCCATGCAGCCGTGGCAACCCATCGGTGAGAAGTCGATTATGGGATACAATCTGAAAAAGAATGTCGACAAAGCACACGGAAAGCTCTGCAGGAAGATGCTCACACCAGAGCTGCAGTATCTCACCGAAATGGGCGTCAACCTGTGGATAACCAGGCTGTGGGGTCACATAAGAGAGATCCTTCACTGGTAGCACAGAGGAAATGTTTGCTGAGGTGAAAGGTCAGCACGGACTTGTATACAACAGACCTAAAACCTGTTTTTCTGTGTCAGAAAGAAATAAAAACATTAAAATGCATGACTGAATAAAACATTTTCATATATATATGAATCTTACCCATATAAGTGGTGACAGTCACATCTTTAACATGTTTTGTGTCCATATATGTACTGTAAAGGCCCGTTGATGCCAAGAACGATAACTATAATGATATCTATATTATCATCCACACCAATGCATGATAACATTGTTTATCATAGGCGCATCCTGCGGTTGTTGTCTGCTGCTTTAAAATTTGCATGAAACAGAAGTTGTGATAGTCTTTTCTTCCCTATTGTCATGTACTGTATATCCAAGTGAAACAGCTTCTTGAACAAGAAAAAAAAATAGAGTGAAAAAATTTTGTTCATCAGGAATTGATTTTGAATTGATTTTTATACCATATCTCTATAGGGTCACCGTGATTTTGCCAAGCAAGACATGTTCCTGGATCAACATATTTTGTTGATCCTGGAATAACATTCCTGCCCCAAAATTTAGTCCTAACTCTATCCCTACCCCTAAACCTAACCCTACCCAAACTTTTCCCTAAAATCAGAGGGAAATGATAGGTGAATAACACTGATGTTGAAGCACCTCACCCTGGTTTTAAGCCTAAACTTGACATAAATTGTAAACTTGTTCCTCAAATCTGATTGGTTGATTGGAAAGTTGTTCCAGGATCAACAAAAATGTTGATCCTGGAACATGTGGTACTTGGTGAAATCACGTTCACCATCTTGGTCGTTATTGTCCTTGGTGTGAATAGGCCTGAAGTCACCACTATGTATTATGTAGTGTGTGGTTGCTTGAGTCAATCATAAAAATGAATCAACTGCGCTTGTCACATGACCTCATTCTTTGAAGCTCTTATTGTTGGTGCCAATGGCAATAGCAATAATTAGCTTATTTCTTAAACTGGTTTAGACTCATTCAGAGTTTCACTGTTATCATCACTTGAATGATGATTAACTCCGACTAGAATGTTGAGAGGAAAAGTGATTTTAAACTGAAATGTGATTCCTGTGGAAGAGGCAACTGAGCAGCCCTGAAATCCACAAGAGATGACAAAATAAAAACTTTATGTAACATACACACGTCTCGTTCATGTTTCGTCATCGCTTACTTACACAAATCCCACCTTTCAGAGTTCAGAATGGACAAATGAATAAACACATTGATTTCTTTTGTTTATACTGCATGTAAACATTCACACATTCTCTTCTTACAAAAATAGAGCATACGTGTATTATGAATGTCATGACCCAAGTTAGACTCTTACAGAAAAACCTTCTGGCAATTGCAGTTGAGTTGTTTGATAATGCACACTGACACTGACTGATGCCTGAAAAAGCAAGGATCTGCAGTGTTCCTCAGCAGACGATAAATGCATTTCAATACATACACTCCTGGACAAAAAATGAGCCAAGCCCAAAATGGCTAAACACTAAGCTTTTAATCGTCTTAACCACAGAAAATTGGCCAAATTTAAGCAAATGCACTACTTAAAAAAGCCATTGCTGTCTCAGAAAAACATCAAAGACAGAATACATTTTGGTCTGAATATGTGAAGTTGTGTGTGGAGTGATAAATCAAAATGAAACACGAGTTGCATGGTGATGCTCCAGAGCGGTGTCTTCGAAAATCTGCTGAGAAATATAATAATGAATGCATCTCTACCACAGTGAAGCATGGAGGAAGAGTGTCATTATGTGGGGAGCCTGGTATTGGTAAGCTATACTTTAATATGAAAATCATTTAATGCTTTGGAGTACAGGACAATATTGCAGAATTGTTTGCTTCCCACAAATGAAAAGTTGCTGTCTAAAGAGGAATGATCAGATGATATTTTTTTTGTTTTCAACAAGACAATGCTCCTTCCCAAACTGCAAAGACAAGAAGTGGCTTGAGAAGAAGTCCATCAGGCTTATGTTTTGTCTGGTCAGAGTCCAGATTTGAACCCAGTCAACACGTGAGATCATGCGATGATCACATTCTCATGTGATACTGTGATGATACTCACAGTGTGAGTAATAGAGCTAATTGTGAATGTGAATATAAAATGTTTAGCTGGTTGAAAGGAGGCAGAGTGTCACCGGGGGGATTTTCTACTTGCTGTTTCTCAACACTGGAGAAACGTGGAGACTGCAGGATTTGTTAGCTAACACAGTTGTGTTCAGGACTCAGCGTGGCATTGTTACACTGGAGAATAATGAGTGGTCTCTTCAATTGCTATATGCATACGCTCATATGATATTATAATGCCAATATGCACTGTGGCTTGGCCCTGTGTGTTAGCAGAGTACTGGCACATGGCAGATACATGTGAACCAGCCATCTTGCCAGCTCAGGTGTAGAATCACTTGGCTTCAGCAATCACACCAGCTGGCTAGTGTTACAACTGACTGAATTTCTCATATTGCTCTCTGTGTTTTGGGATGCGTCAAGTCTTTTCAAGGGGGAAAAGCAATAGAGATTAAGAAGCAAAATGAGTCACCAAAACAACACCAGAATCTGAATGAATCTGTCAAATAGAAATATTTGTGTCAAATGCCAACACCAGGCTGAAATGAATACAAAACAAGCAAGGAAACTGACCCAGACAGCATGGTAATATTGATACAATGTTTAGTTTGGATCCAAACCATCATTTTGGTTGAGATTGAAATTTCAATGTTTAAAGTGTGTTGGATCAGCATTGAAATTTTGATGAAAGTCAACAGCACACATGGGTGGAGACAGTGGTTATTGAACTAACAGTGATTTGTAGTTGATGAGCACAAGATCATTCAGGTATGTATCTCTGCAGAACACTAGTGAGTGTTCCTTAATCATTGGGGCGTTTTCAAACCACAATGTGCATTTTCAACCGCTTGGATTTTTTATAAATAAGATAGTAAACTATTTTTTTTTAGAGCTAACCTGTGTTAAACCTCTAACCTGAGTCTAACCTGTGTTAAACTTCTAACCTTAATTCAACCTGTTAAACTTTTAACCTGACTTCTCCTTTGGGTCTAACATTATGGCAAACATTTACCTGACTTTCTCAGGTCTAACAATATAACAAACTAAATTTTACTTCTTCTTTTAGGTCAGGTCTTACTAACCTTTTGATAAAGGTTGAAAACAACGTCACCAAAACGTTCTGTTTTTTGCCTGAATTATGTCATGATGAGTAATCAACTGACTGTTAACCCTTTACAATGTTTTTTGATGATTTTGCTTATGCCAGTAACAGAGGGTAAATAAGGGAGGGGCTTGCTTTACCAATTGAACCAATCATATTGATAGAAGGTGACATGTTAGTCACGCTGATTTTATTTTGATGTGTCTGTCTTTGTCCTATAAAACCTGATGTATTCTTTTGCTTGGGTGAGATTCTCTGAGAATTGCTTGAGTACTCCCGGCCGTAAATAAAGAACTCAAAGGACATTTGCTGAAGTCTGTCTGTCAATTTCTGCTGCGCAGCAGGTGAGATAGTTTAGAGAAATAGATTATATATTGAAGTGTCGATTGGAGACGTTAGGGATCGTCAATTGGAGATGGCCCAGGTATTTATTAAGTGTCGATTGGAGACGTTAGGGATCATCGATTGGAGAAGGCCCCGGTAGACTTAGGTCAGATGAGATAGGACTTAGTTAGGTTTAGGGAAAAATCTACGACATGCTTTACCCAATTTGCTCTAATCCACTGGGGGCTTGGTTTAGGGGTGGGCCTTCATAGCAAATCTGTTGAAAAATGGTTGAAAAACATAGTTTGAAATTGGCCACTGATTGGTTAACGGCCATTTTGGTTTTGCATGTGCACTTCTCAGTAGTCTAATGCTTCCTCATTAGAGAGAAAACATCGGTGCATCCTATACAGAAGTCTTGTTTGTTGAAGCACCTGACATACATGACTTCTCTAGCACAGTTTCAAACAATGGTGCATCTTACCTTATTTCTCTGTTCCTTTGTTTTGCGATCTTATTTGCGTTTAATTTTGTTACTCACTGTAAAAGTTGTTAAAGTGTTTGAATAAAGCATCTATTTTTCTACATTAGGAATTTCCTGAATATTATTAAATATTAATAATATATTTGATTAATATTAATATGAATAATAAATATTATTCTGGTTTCAACATTTACTTGGTACATCAGATGGCAACATTGTTTGACATTCCTTTTCAGTTGTATTTTCAGTGTTTTAACAAAATGTATTTAGAATCAACATCACATTGTAACATTGATCAAACCATATTTGCAAAGAATATTTTTTGTTAATTTTAGTATTGATTCAACAGCAGTAATGTAGATTCAACAATATTACCATTGTGTTAATTTCAATATTGATTCAGCATCGGTGTAGAATCAGTCATAGTGTAATGTTGATTCAATAGCATTACCATTGATTTTTTTTTTTGTTCAATATAGTTTCAACATTAACTGAGGGTGCAAAAGTGATGTTGATAAAATATCACTTTGTAATGTTGAATCAATACTATACCGTTGATTTTTGGTTGAAATCTCAACATTATTTCTACATTAACTGAGGGTGAATGAGGTTTGTAACGTTAATTCAATGTAATTAGCGTTGAAGCGTCAACACTGACTCAATATTGTTTCAATGATTACATGCTATCTGGGGAATTTTTTTAATACTTTGTTGATGGAATGTGGAATGATCACATTGAGCACACAGTGAGTGCGCTGTGAGGTTACACTTTAGTTTTAGCTTACTGTGACCACAGAATGAGTATCCTGGGAGCTCATGGTGAGATCACTGTGAGATCAAATTGTTGACTGGGAACCCTTTAGGGAATATTTGATGAACTGGGACATTTCTCAACTACTCATGAACAGCTTGAAGCCATTAACATTGAGTGGAACAACACTGACTTTTTCCCCCTGTGTAAAAAGCTGTTCTATGCTAAATTACTTTATCTACAGTATGTGCCATTCTTGCTAATTTCCTGACCAGTGATTTGTGATTAAAACGTTTAAGACCATTAAAAGACCACTAAATATTTTGACATTTTTGGCTTGGCTATTTATTTATTTATTTATTTTGCCCAGGAGTGTATGTCATGCACATCTTGCCAGTAAGCCTAGGGCGATTTTGTAAATTAATACACATTTGAAAGCAATGTTATTTTCCGGTCAACAAACACACATTAGTTATAGTAATAGTAAACAATATATATATATATATATATATATATATATATATATATATATATATATATATATATATATATATGCATACTTTATAGCCTATACTGTATATTTAGCTTTAATGCAGCCCCAGTGCTTTCAGATTCACTTTAGGTTTAATAATATATATATATATATATTCAAATTTTAATTATCTAAATAAAAATATCATTATTGATCATTATTTTTGATTATATCCATCACAAAAAGACTGCCGTTGCTACAGATATAATAGTGTCTCAGTCAGTATTGAAATCACTATTCCGTACCGAAGAGGCACAATAAAAACATTTTGCCGTTTCACATCGGACACATTTTACTGTCGCGCTAAACGCTAACCGGAAGCGTATGTTTTAAAAAGTCGTAGGTTTTGTGTTGATTGTTTATGCGTTTATAAACTTTAATTCTTTCGTTCACTGCTACATCTTCGGCCGCAAAAATGGGGAAACGACAGCATCAAAAAGATAAGATGTAAGTTGCAATGAAATATAACGCGAGTATAATATGACATCATGTTTGAACTCTACACTAACTATCGAGCATTATATATTATCTATATAATGAATATTTTTCAATTGCAATGATATCGTGTTATGTGTTATCAGAGGTTTATAATTTTTGTTTTAAAACTGTATACAAGCCCAGCTTTCATTATTGCGTCTAATTACTTGAATCTTATTTTGTAGTTATGTTTTTGTGTTGTAATAATATAAACATGGTATTTAGTTGTGAGATGTTGCCCATTTCTTTCATATGGTTTCATTTAATTCTTCTTCTTCTTCAATAGGTATAATAATATTGTTCTTTATATCTGTCTGTTTCAGGTACATCACATGTACAGAATACACTCAGTTTTATGGAGGGAAGAAATCAGGTACTTACATTAGTCTAGATGTATTGCACTGTTTGTATTAAGAAAAAATCTGTGAGTGGTGCTTATTCCAAATCAGTCATCATGTGTGTAAGTGCGGTGACCAAATGGTGTTCTACTTATAAGTACATGAAACTAAAATTATTATTAATTGGCGTGATGACTCCGACAAAAATGAAACATCACTGAACTTACTTAAGCTGGACTGTGACGATATTTTCTTCTGGAAACACACTTTGTTGCAGTATTTTCCTGTTATCTCTGTAAAGCTGCTTTGAAACAATCTGTATTGATTAACACAATAGGTACACAATACAGTATTCGACAGTAAACACAAAACAAGCATTGTTGGATACATACAATATGAGTTAAACAAATGAACAGTGTATTCAGAGATGAAT
The DNA here is from genome assembly GCF_949319135.1 of Squalius cephalus. Taxonomy (NCBI): domain Eukaryota; kingdom Metazoa; phylum Chordata; class Actinopteri; order Cypriniformes; family Leuciscidae; genus Squalius; species Squalius cephalus. Next base: position 43,264,172 of record NC_137126.1, on the reverse strand, counting down.
ATACTTTTTGTGGTTTAAATGCAATGTCATATTGCAGTTTTTACAGAGAGTTTAGAGTAATGTCCTGTGGGGAAAAATATGCACATTTCAAATAATTAAACTTCAAGACACACTAGTCTTGAAAAATATCAGACATTTTTAAAATTGTTATTTCTAGGCCTTCATAAGCAAATCAGGTTCTCTGACACGTTGTACACTACCGTTCAAAAGTTTGGGTTCAGTAAGATTTTCTTTTTTGAAGAATAAATCTCAATAAAGATGCATGAAATTGATCAAAAGTAACAGTAAATAGTTTTTTTACAAAATATTTCTATTTCAAATAAAGTAGGGCTGTCAAACGATTAATCGCGATTAATCGCATCCAAAATAAAAGTTTGTTTTTACATAATATATGTGTGTGTACTGTGTATAATTATTTTCTATATATAAATACACACACATGCATGTATATATTTAAGAAATATTTGCATGTATATACTGTGTATATATATATTTATATTATATATAAATATTTTATATATAAATAACACATTTTTCTTAAATATATATGCATGTGTGTGTATTTATATATAGAAAATAATTATACTCCATACACACACATATATTATGTAAAAACAAACTTTTATTTTGGATGCGATTAATCGTTTGACAGCCCTAGAATAAACGCTGTTCTTTTGAAACTTTCTGTTCATCACAGAATCCTGATTATTAAATGCATCATGGTTTCCACAAAAATATTATATATTATATAAAATAAAATAGTGTATGTAATGCTGTTGGTTTTCTTGTCTCTCGCTGTGTTGTTTGATTGATTGCACCACGTATAGACTTATTTTGTGCACTTATGATTTGATATTGCTGATACTTCTCTGCCGAATCTCCCTGTGATCAGTAAAATAAACCTTTTTTTGTGTTGTTTATAGAAATCCCACGGTCCAATTTCAGACGTCTGCCCTTTGATCATTGCAGGTGAGTTTAGAAATGCATAACACTTCTTTCATGTTTGATAGAAAAGTCCTTTGTGTTTCCCTAATTTAGGTCTAGTACAATAGATCCTGCTTTCATAACTGCTGATATGGGGTTCAAATAATGCTGTCATTGCTTTTATTTGAGGTAAAGCTGCTGTGTCATTTTTTCCTGAAAAAAAAAAAAAAAAAAAAAAAAACCCTGTTAAAAGTCGGCATGAAACTTAAGTTGTGATAGTCTTTTCTTAGACTTTTCTTCCCTATTGTGACATATATTCGAGTGAAACGTCTTGTGGAATAAGAAAATATGAAGGGCGGGGCTTGATTTTTATCAGCCGGAAATTGATTGGTTGGATGGTTGTTGGTTTGCTATTGGTGGATCTCATGTGAGTGACATTTTGTCCCGCTCTTGCGCCAGTAAACACGTCATCAGAGAAGAGAAGGGCACATTAATTAAAAAAATAAAAATAAATGTGCACGGATATATCATTTACAATAAATACTGAAATATTCCATAAAAATAAGAAATGTCAAAATTGTCAATTTAAAATACTTTTCTCCTGTTCTAGTTTAATATGCAGAGACAACTATTAGAAAATAGGTTGATTTTGCTTCCAAAACATTGTTCTGTTTGTTGGAGCGGCCTGATGTGTGAACTCACAGCTCAAAAAAACCTTTTGGGTTTGGGACAGGGCTTTTCATTTGTTCAGTGGAAGATGAGGAGACTGTTCATGAAACTTGCTTGGAAACCATCAGTGTGTTTGCAAATCTGTTTGGGGGCTCAGAAATGACATTATTTGACATTAAGCTTTAGTATATGAGTTTATGAGTCTTTTAATTTTTGTCTTTTATCCCTCACATAGTTTGTCTCTTCAGCCCTTTGAGTATCCCATGTGCACAGTGGATGGGGTGATTTTTGACCTAATGTGAGTATATCACTCTCGTCAATAGCAAAATGATTGAGTCATTTGTAAATCATTAATTTACTTACATGTATTAATTATATACTTATTTATAGTACCTTATATTTATCACTACATAGACTACCGTTATAAAGTTTGGGGTGAGAAATTGAAAGCCTGCTTTTTAGCAAGGATGCATTATATTAAATTGATCAAAAGTGTCAGTAAAGACATCTACATTATGACAAATTCTGTTTTTATTTTTGACCTTTCTATTCATTAAAGAATCCTGAAAAAAGTATCCAGTCAACCAAATCAGCATATTAGAATGATGACACTGAAGCCTGAAAATTCAGCTTTGCTCTCACAGGAATAAATAATAGGAAGGAAAATATATATAAAACAGTTGTTTTATATAAAGACTCAAACTTTTGAACAGTATTATGAATATAATCTTAAGTGGTGTGATGAGACCAGAAAATGATTAACGTTTGTTTTTTCTTTAGGAGCATTGTGCCGTGGATTAAGAAGTTTGGTACCAACCCCATAACTGGAGAGGTATTTCAATTATTCAAACTGATTTATTGTTTATTTGATGCTGACCAATAGACTTTTCAAAATCTTTGGAGGTGAAATGGTGGTTTCAAGTCCTGCTGTGAAGTTTGTATTTACAAGGTGGGAAGTTTTGGTTACACTTTATTTTAAGGTGTCATTGTTACAGTGTAATTATATATTTAAGTACTGAGTAATATTAAGAAACTACATGTACTTACTATAGGGTTAGGGAGGATTAGGATTTGGTTGAGGGTTAGTTGCATGTAATTATGCATGATTTATTGTTATTACTATGGCAAGTGCATGTAACATATGTAACAAGGACACTGTAAAATAAAGTGTTACTGAAGTTGTTTACGACGTCAGGTGCATTCATATCATTTTCGCCGGAATAAGATGGCGGTGTACTTTTTCTTAACTAACTACACAAAAATACAGCAAGGTTTTTAACTGTATACTTTTAGAAAATGAAAAACAAAGAATGTGCATCACACTCTCTCTCCGCTCCACCTATAGCTGGTGTGTGGCTGCCGTAGCATCATCCAAGTGGAGGCTGCACACCACCGGTGTGGTTGAGGAGAGACCCCTGATAGGATTGTAAAGCACTTTGGGTGTACAGTAATTCATAGGAAATGCGCTATATAAACTTCATTCATTCACTGTGGTGGCATTCATGTGGGTTCAACTCTTAAATACGATCTTTCCGACATGAGTTGAACGCACCAAAAGCTCATTATCAAATGTCCTGCATGGATTAAACCACTAGAGGACGTCAGACTCCATTTGAGGAGAAGCTAAGCGCTTCAGCAAAGACAAAGACTGATGACACCAAGTAAACTGCAACATCATTAACTCCAGATGATGCTATCAGTGCACTTGCACCTTCATCCTAGAGAATCCAAAGCTACAAACCAGAATCTCTGCGTGTTGTAAAGAGCACTGCGGGTAATTCGAGAAGAAGAAACATATTTAGTTGTGTTTCTCGTATTTAGGTAATAAACTTGTAGTTTGTGTATGATACAGACGTTAATAATACCTAAAACCATGCAAATTGAGCAGAGATCTGTAAGTAATTTTTATGCGATCCTTCTTATGATTTTCAACTTGCAGATAACTAAAACCCCCGTAGACTTACTGTACGTTGAATTACATACCTGAGCCTCATCTGTGGGCTAGAATATGTTAGAGGCTTGTGGCTGTACTCTTTTAACCTGGGCCAGGAGCTAGTGTTGTTATATTTAACTTAAATTGAAACTATTAAAAATCGTTTGCTGTAATTGAAATAAAGCTGAAATAAAAATGAAATATAAATATTAGATGAAAAACTTAACCAAAAATAAAACTAAAATTAAACTAAAGATAAAAAAACTAATACAATGACAAAAAGCACGTATCAAAATTACCAAAATGAAAATACATAAATGAAAGCTAATTCAAAAAACCTTAAGAAAACTATACATTAAAATGAAAAATTAAAAAAATGACAAAAGCAGATAAAATTACTCAAATGAAAACATAAAAATAATCGCTAATTTAAACATAAGAATACTTTAATAGGATATAAATAATATATATATATATATATATAAAAACTGCCAGTAACCACCTAGCAACAACCCAGAATACCTTAGCAACCACCTCTAAAAACCATTCAACACACAATTTGTGTTACATTCGTAAGAAATTGCCAATAAAATGTAACAAAAGTCATAATTTCATTGCATATTTGCCAAAAGGTAGGTATTTTTTGCTTTGAGAGTTTAATTTTATATTTTGGAGAATAGTCAAGCTTCAGAAATTCACTTACGTGCTGCTTGGAGGGAAAATACTCTATTACTGTACCCATCTAGACATTATTATTGGGACTTTATGAAGATATTTCACAGGCCTGCTGATGGTGGCTAACAGCATTCAGTGTGCCAGGAGTGGATGTGTGTGTAAATTGCTGTGTAATCAGTTCACTGGACACACATCGCTGCACTCTTAATTTATGGAATAGGAGTTATAGGGTCTCTGCATGTGTGTGCTGCATGCATAATCAGTTTGCTCTAGCATCAGCCAAAGTTGTGTGAATGTTTACTGAGAGTGTTTTTTTGGGTGTGATGCAGATGTCATGTATTTACTTGCTTCAAAATTAATATTCAGTGTCCATTGAAGCACATGGCTGTCATCTGTAATTCATCTTTACAGCTATGCATCTGAGTGAATGCATGTCTGGACATGCCTCTGTGATTGTGTGTGTGTGTGTGTGTGTGTTTCTGTTCCTACACACAGTTTGACTTTGTTATCTGAAGAATTCATGATTGATTTGTCTCGCTAGATGGAGAGGAGGAGAGCGAGTGCTGTGAGTTGATGAGAGGTGACTGTGAAAATGGATTCTGTGTGTGTGTGTGTGTGTGTGTGTGTGTAGAGTGACTTTTACAGAGATCTTCTGGACATGCCAGGACTTGTTCTGCGGTGTAAGCATCATGCTCTCGTGTGTTCTGCTTTACAATTGTGTGTTTAAATGGGTAGTAGTGAGGCATGTAATCAGAGATGTGTTATGTTGTATCAGTACATTATTGCATTTTTGAAATGTCTGTGTGTTTGTTAGGCAAGGCAAGTTTATTTATATAGCACATTTCAGACACAATGGTTATTCAAAGTGCTTTACATAAAATGGATTAAAAAATAATCATACAATAATCACTAAAGATGTAAAATCCATTCAGCCAATCTGATTTCTTGCCATTTTTGTGTCCAACGTATCCATCACAATCAGTCTGTTGTCTGAGGCGGAGACTCCCAGTGTGTGTCACACACCAGCTACTGGGTTTACCAGGGAGGGAGAAATAATCCTGAGGGATTTTGACCTGTCTCAGTCTGATTCAGTGTGTCACTGGATCACGGTGTGGTCAGTTTATATGTATCCCGCAGGCAGAACAATCCTCGGTCACAAAGTTTAAACCCCTAGCGACAGCAAATAGACTCAACTACGAATGGTTTACATGAATGATAAGCTATATTAGCATTGAAAAATGACACAACCATTCAAAAGATTGGGGTCAGTTTGATTTTTTTTTTTTTATATCTTTTAAAAAAAAGTCTCTCACCAATGCTGTATTAATTTAATCAAAAATACAGTAAAAACTGTTTAATACATTAAAATATGTATTCCTGTGATGGCACAGCTGAATTTTCAGCGTCATTACTTACAGTCTTCAGTCACACGATTCTTCAGAAATCATTCTAATATGCTGATTTGCTCAAGAAATATCAATGTTGACAACAGTTGTGCTGCTTAATATTTTTGTGATCATTGTTTTTCAGGATTCTTTGATGAAAAGAAAGTTCCAAACAACAGCATTTACTAAAGAAACTGAAATCTTGTGTAACACATTAAATGTCATTACTGTCAGTTTTGATCAATTTAATGTGTCTTTGCTGAATAAAAGCATTCATTTCTTATGAAACTATTAAACATCTAACTGACCCCAAACTTTTGAATGGTGTTGTACGTCACCTTTAAACATCGTTTTACAGTTTTTCTGTATGCTAAAAAAACCTGGCCAACACTAAGCAGCACTTTAGCTAATTAGCTGAAGTCTTTCTTTGCTGAAATCCCACATGAATTTACTTTTTTCTTTTTTCTAAAACCATACTAGATCCACAGCATTGCGTGATGGTGTTTAAAATGAGTGGTATTCAGTTAAGTGCCTTGATTTATCATCGCCCAAACACGTCCTATATGAATCAGCTAATTCATGCTAAATAATTAAACACAATCAGACATTCATACAGGGTGTGATTACATTATAATTGAAAAGGTAGGTGTGTCTGAGAGCCAAAGTCTGAGTCTATATCTCAAAGTCAGATAGAGTCACAAACTTTCTAACACACACTCTCTCTCTCTCTCTCTCTCTCTCTCTCTCTCTCTCTCTCTCTCTCTCTCTCTCTCTAGAAGCTTGAGGCTAAATCCCTCATCAAGCTTAACTTCAGCAAAAACAGTGAAGGTAAATATGTTTGTGTGTGTGTGCGCTCTTTATCCTCTTACCTGACTTGCGTCAACAACAATATGTGCTAATGACGAGATAATGGATTGAAGTCCTCTACAGTGCATATTCTGTCTTTCTCTCCTCTACTTTAGGGAAGTACCACTGTCCTGTGCTCTACACAGTGTTCACAAACAACTCCCACATTGTTACCAACAAAGTCACAGGGAATGTTTTCTCTAATGAGGTAAAACACCCTACATCCGAAATGTTTTTGCATGCAAATTTAAGGGACCTTAGTCTACACGTCTGTAGCATTTACTTCTACTTCCAGATCAACTTGTAATATTTTTCAAGGTTTCTTGAACGCAAAACAGTCATAATTTAGTTTTACCCAAAAATTATTATATAAATATCTCTAAATGTATAGTGTTTAATTAAATAAATAAAATAATACATTCATATATTCAAATTTTATTACCCATTTTTGCTGTTCAGTTTGCATGCATGGTGGAAAATGTAGGTATATACTAAAAGTCAAGGAAAATACGGTTGTTCATGCTCTCTTTAATATCATGCTGACATTAATGATTTTTAATCAATGCATTAACTGTCTTTAAACTGCATAAATGTGTACATGATTAGTCAAAATCCTATAAATGTGTGTTTTGTTTAGGCTGTAGAGCAGCTCAACATCAAGACAAAGAGTTATAAAGACCTGCTGACGGATGAACCCTTCACCCGCCAGGATCTCATCACACTGCAGGTGACGGACACAGAGAGTGTGTGTTTATGACTGTTAAGTGACGATTAAGCAGTGTCACATGAGTGCTGTTATGTGTGCATGGCTGTGATTTAATACAGCTTTTCTACACACAAGTTAGTATCAAGCAACTCGCGTTTCAGACAACAATCGCCCAGTTCAGTTTTAGTTTGTATGTGGCTGTCTGTGTATCAAAACCTTGTGTTTTCCGTGTGATTTCATCAAATGTCAGGTTGAATCCGGTTCACATGCACTACAGTGTTTAACAGCTATCGAGAGAGAGACAGTCAGGCTGATCCTGATGACTGACAGACACTCAGGAATCATTTGCATGCAACAATTATAAATATCTGCTCAGCTATAGTGTTTATTCACATCCCTAATGGCCTTTTTTGATATGTTCAGTTTTCATTTTAAGTTGTTTGTTTTGTAGCTTTAACTAATTCTATATAGCTTTAATTAATTTGTAGTTTTAGTCATTTTATTTCAGCTTTTTTAATTACCTAAAACTTAACACTGGTCCTAAAGTTTGTGAAAAACAAACTAAAGCACATATAGTGGATGTTTTGGGGCAAGTCATTTTACCAGGATATAAATGTTAGTGCTCACTGTTCCAAAATAGCCACATGTTAACATGAGGTTTGTGTTTATAAATGAATCTTTTAAACTCCTGTCATATGACTAATGACACTATAAAGCTTGTAAACCTGGTAACTTTTGCAAGGATTCCAGGAACTGACAGAATAATTCACCCACAGGAATGATAAGTGTAGCATCTCACCATTAAAGGATATTTGGACAGCTTTAAAGCTGAAATAACACACATTTTTGTAAGGACAAATTAATATAAACCCTTTAACAAAAATATGAGCTGCACATTTCTGCTTTGAAACCTTCTGGAATGTATTGCCCCATTGACTTCCATTGTAAGTGCATTACTGCTAACACATCCCTCAGATTGTGAGAAGTGGCGACTGTCTAAAGTTGTGTTAAGCTTTGCTGTAAATTCATTTGAGTGTAAGAACTTATGTAACCTGGGTCAGATTTCTATCAACAAATCTATACATGGCACTGGCATGTTAGGATCTGTGTAGTAGGTCATGTACACTACCATTCAATAGTTTGGGGTCAGTAAGATTTATTTTTTTTTATTTTTTTTTGGAAAGAAAATTAATACTTTTATTCAGCAGGGATGCATTAAAATGATCAAAAGTGACAGTAAAGACATTTGTAATGTTACCAAAGATTTCTATTTCAAATAAATGCTGTTCCTTTTAACTTTCTATTCATTGAAGAATCCTAGAAAAAAAAACATGGTTTCCACAAAAATATTAAACATATTTAGTTTTCAACATTGATAATAATAAGAAATGTTTCTTGAGCATTAAATCAGCATATTAGAATGATTTCTGAAGGATCATGTGACACTGAAGACTGGAGTAATTATGCTGAAAATTCAGCTTTGATCACAGGAATAAATTACATTTAAAATATATCATATAAAAAATATGTGATAATATTTTATATTAGTTTTTGTGTTGTTTTTGATCAAATAAATGCAGTCTTGGCAAGCATAAGAGGCTGTTTTTCTAAAACACACCAAATCTTTGAACAGTGTTATGTTCAGACTTCGCATTGAGTTTTATGTTTGCATTTCCTGTGCATTTTTATGCAATAATGTGGAAATAAAGAATCTGTTAAAATGACTGATTGACAGCCCTTATATAAGTAAAGTAGTCTATGGTATGTCTGTCTTCAGATAGCCAGGGAAACGTGGGTGTGTGTGAAAGAAACTGTGAGCTGAATCAGTGATTTCTGTGTGTGCGCTTGTGAGCTACAGTGTCCAGTATTCATAGAAAGTCCTTGCATGGTTTATTTAGGGTGTTCAGAGAAATAGAAAGGGACTTTGAGTTATTTTGGGGTGAGATTTATTTTAGATTGATATGGTTCAGAGTGGTAACTTTGGACGTGTCTATCCCTGGAGCTCGAGGAAGGGCAGGTCAGGGAGGTGTCGGGCGGCGTAGTTTAAGGGTTAAAGAGTTTTTGAGACAGACACAGAGGTTATTTTGGGTGCCCTGTGGGATGGGAAAGCTGGGGGAGTTTTAAAAGGATATGGGGGGAAAGTATTTGAAAAGAGAGAGATGGTCGGGAGTGGGAGTTTAGCTGAAATAGCAAGACTGAAATGGGCTGAGGTATAGTTTCACTGTCTGACCTATTTGGAACAGATGCAACGGTGGGTCAAGCAAAGAGCAGAGGAGAGAGAGAGTGAGAGATGAGAAGGTCCTGAACTCTCTTTTGTTTGTGTGTGTGTGTGTGTGTGTGTGTGTGTTGCAGCAGACAAGCCCCCAAACTGTCCAGTCAGCAACATTTACACTAAACTGATAAAACACTGCCAAAACAAATTCATTAGAGAGTGTTTACTTGTCTTTCTATTTAGGGAAAAATATGATATGAGTTGTTTTATAACAATTGTGTGTGTATAATGATCTGTGCATAGTTTGTCAGCAAATCTGAAGTTGTCATATAACATCTCATCTTGTCACTTTATTTCCCAGGATCCTACAAATCTGGATAAATTCAATGTCTCTAACTTCTTCCATGTGAAAAACAATATGAAAGTCCTTGACCCTGGTGAGTTCAGTGTTTTGAATGCAGTACAAAATGTTCAGTTCGTTTTGGCAAAGATTTGACTGTTTTGAGGATAGCATACTATTCTTACTCATAGTATGCAGTATATAGTGTTTGGTGTGCAAATCCTGCATTGCAGTGTTGTTATTGTTAACCAACACCAAAACTATTACAAATTATTTTTGATACAAAGAGATACAAATATTATATTAAAAACTTAATTTAAACCTAAAAAAGATTTAGGAAAATTAGTTTTTCATCTAATATTTGTACACTAAATATTATGAAAGTGCTAAAATTACTAAAACTGAAATAAAATAAATGAAAGCTAAATAGAAACAAGATTAAAATGACAAAATTACACAACAAAACTTAAAACCTCTAATTAAAATGACAAAAAAGAAGCTAATTCAAAGCATTAATTAATACAATAATAGTAAAACACACTAAAATAACACTGATATGCAGTTAACAACACAGCACACTTTTCTAGCGACTGCATTCCACAATAACACAGATTGCAAAATGAATAATTGAAGAAAAAAACCCTCACTGACAGTTAGTTAGACTTAACCCGTGAGAGTTTAATAATTTAGCTCCAGGCTCAGGTGTGCCATATTACTTGCATTAGCCCAGCCGTGATGATTTAATGAAATTAATTGGTTAACGAGGTAGAACTTGGTGCAATTCGTTGTGGATTCACATTGCACAATGAATTAACTAAAGGAGTGTATCTGTCAAATGATGTGAATTCATTTGAATCCCTGAACATGACATACTTAAAAGGCCATGAAGATACCCATCATGACAGGAATGCAAGATAATGTGTGTGTATGTCATCACAGACTGTAATCGCTGACCAGCGGTCTTAGATTAGCCGGAGAGATCCATATTTCTGACAGCACTGCAACACTGTCTGCGCTGCTGTTATAGCGGATCTCATGATGTGGCTGGTTTACTCTGTGTAGCTTAGACTTTTCAATCTCAAAAATCCCTGAAAATCTGTTTTTATTGTAGGGTCCTTCTTTGAAACGTCCTCAGATGACTGAATGGTAGCACTTTATTGAATCCTGTATAATGCTTTATAATATTCTTTATGCATTAAAATGGTATTTCATAATGTCATATAATACACAGTGTAATGCATTGTCTTTTAAAAAAAAAGAATTGGAACCACAGTTATATATATATATATATTATATTATGTATAATGTATATGTATATAGATTATATTAAGTCAAGTCACCTTTATTTATATAGTACTTTTTACAATACAGATTATTTCAAAGCAGCTTTACAGTGGTAATAGGAAATTAATGCAACAGAGATGGCTGTACAGCAGCTCTAGAAGAAAGTCATTGTCCAGCTTAAGTAAGTTTTTAATTGATTAATTCATTTAAATTAGTACATTTTTAGTTAACTGTGATTTGTATATGTACATTTCTGAAATGCATAACTTAGACAGTTACCTCTGATAATAGATCACTCTAAATTGTAATTGTGGACTCATGCATTTTCTGTAAAGCTGCTCTGAAACGATGTGTATTGTGAAAAGCTCTATACAAATAATGTGAATTGAATTTGAACTTGAACTTGAAATTGTACTTGGGGCCAACTGAAAACAGAAAACTTTTAATGCATTCTGGCTGATCATTTACACGACAACAGCGTTTTAGTGGCCTGAGAACGCAAACTTAGGTTTCAAAGTACATGTTTTTGAAAATCGGCTTTGAAAGCGATACCGTTATCTCTTCAAAAACGTGAATCTGTGAAAACAGTGATGACATGCACGTGTATTACGCGTTTAGTCTATAGGCATGCATTATTACCCACCTCTTTATAATTAGAAAGCTTAAACAGTTTGATGCATTTGTAATTGGTTGATGCATTTTATGTAGTTTAATGCATTTGTTTTTGTTCAAAGTCTCTTGTACTCACCACAGTATTTATTTGGTTACAAATAATTTTACAATTAAATTTACCAAAAAATATTACAATTTAAAATGATTGTCTTCTGTTTGAATGTATATATATATCTATATCTATATCTATCTATATATATAATAAATTATTTCTTTGAATGCAAAGCTGAATTTTCAGCATCATTACTGATTCTTCAGAAATCATTCTATTATGCTGGTTTGATAAATAGAAAGTTCAAAAGAACAGCATTTATTTAAAATGGAAATATTTTGTATTTACTGTAGCTTTTGATCAATTAAATATGTCCTTGCTGAATAAAATACTAAATTTTTCCCCCCAAAATGTTTTTTGAACCGTAATATATGTATAAGGTAATCATACCAAGTGTTTTTGTGAATCTGATGACTTGTATTGTGGAGATGTCACTTTTATGAGCCCCTGTCCATTTGTCGTTCCCCTACAGATGAAGAGAAAGCCAAACTGGAACCAGGATACCATCTGAAAACCACAAACCTGGAGACGCGAGAAACCCTGGCGGAGCTCTATAGGGACTATAAAGGAGATCAGCTGTTGGCCTCCACTATGAAAGAGCCAGAAACCAAAAAAACAGACAAATTCAATGCGGTGAGTGTTTTAAGAGGTTGCCTTTCTAGCTATAGTCGATGGCAGATTCTTCGCTCTCCTCTTTGTCTTCATTGTTTTGTTTCTTTTTTCTATTTGTCGTCATTTTGAAGCAGCAAAAATTTCCAACATTGATAATAATAAGAAATGTTTCTTGAGAATCAAATCAGCATATTAGAAGGATTTCAGAAGGATCATGTGACATGCGAGTTAATGATGCTGAAAATTCCGATCACAGGAATAAATTACATTACAATATATTCAAACAGAAATCATTTAAAATTTTAATAATTCACAGTATTGCTGTTTTTACTATATTTCTCATCAATTAAATGCAGCCTTGGTTTGCATTAGAGGTTTCTTTCAAAAACATTAAAAATCTTACCAAAGCCTTACTTTTAGTGCAGTAATTGTAATAGGTAATAATGGGTTCTAACGAGATCTCCTGCGAGGTGTTTGAGGTCAGATAAAGCAGTTTAGTGCAGCGCTGTTTGGGTCACAGTGACGTTTCTTGACGTCTCTGTCTGTGTGTGTGTGTGCGCGTGCATGTAAAAGTGTCTGTGCATTATGAGGTGATTTGCCTCTCAGACTCTACCACCATCACACAGCAACTGGAGCAGAAGAAAATGCCTCGCAGGATCCTCAACCGACCACACACACACTCAGAGCAAGAATCTCAAGAAGTTCCTCTGAATGTCATGTCAATTCTTTCTAAAATTATCACACCAATTACTCACTTCTTGCGTAATGACCCCACCGCACCAATACCTGGTATATAAATCATGAGTTTTTTTCTTTCGTACTTGCTCTGCGGTGGTTCTGAGTGTGTTTGTGGCCGTGTCTCAAGCCTTCTTTTAGTCCAGGTTGGAGTGTGTCTGCCCTGTGCTTTCAGCTATATAAGCTTTTCTTGCTCAACCCATTCACAGAGTGTAATTGGCTCAACTTTTGGCATGAATGCCAGTCTATTTCAGCCTTAGCTGTGCTGGATTGGTATTGTGACGCTGAAATAGACTGGCATTCAAGCCCACTCTCCTACTGATTTAGCTTTGCTATTTCTACACCATACTAGGGCAACTATAATATCCCAAATAACTGTTTTCAACAAAATGTGCTAGATTTCAGATTTAAACAAAAAGGCATTACTCTTTGAGCAGCATTTATGCTACAGAAAGTAATAATATTATAATGTGAGAATATAATGTGACTTGTTGTAAAGAGCTGAGTGTAAAATGATCTGACTTTTATATTTAAACTACACGAGTCAGTAAGAAACCACCTAGCAACCACCCAGAACACCTTAGCAACTGTATAGCAATATGTTAATAGCAGTAGCATTGAGGAGGCAATTTTTTATTCAGGAAATGTAAAGATCTAGTTAGTTAGTTTATTTGTATAGCACATTTAAAAACAACTCGAGTTGACCAAAGTGTTTTCCATTAAAACAATATTCCAATAGCATAAATAACAAAAATACAAAAACCAAACCAAAAAATACAATTAAAAGACAAGACAACAGTAAAACAAGGTGCTATCAATATGCTAGCAAATAGCTCAACCATATGACTGGGCAAGTTTTTTTTAAATAAATAATATTATTCAATAAGGATACATTCAATTGATCAAAAAAGAGAGTAAAGGCTTGCAAATAACTGCTGTTGTTCTCAAATGTCTCTAAAAAATATATAAATAACAACCGTTTTAAACATTGATAGTAATAAGAAAGAACATGACACTGAAGACTATGATGCTGAAAATTCAGCTTTGCTATCACGGAAATATAAATTACATTGTAAAATATATTAAAATAGGAAACAGTTATTTTAAATAGTGAAACTTAATAATATTTCTGTTTCTTACTGTATTTTTGGTCAAATAAATGCAGACTTGGAGGGCATAAGAGATTTCTTTCAAAAAATGTTACTGACCCCAAACTTTTGAGTGGTAGCTTAGTTTATCACTTTAAATTCATTCTATTAAATACCGAAAATTAAAATTTGTAGAGAAAAGCCTATTTTTAACTATTATTTCAGTCAGATGGGAACACAGACCTGTTGAGAAGACACATCTGCTGCACATAAACATCAACACATCCAAACACACCTGAATCGCCCCACAGGAATCAATGAACATATCCTCCTGTCTGTCTGTCTGTCTTCAGAATGAATTGGTGATAAAACACTATTATTAAGTGTGATTAGGAGGTGTAAGAGTGATGTCATGCATATGAAGATCATTTAGTCGTTTCGGATGGAGGTGTTAGGGCTTATTTTGATTGTCTTATCTGTAAACCATGTCTGTCTCTCTTCTTTCAGGCTCACTATTCCACTGGAAGAGTGTCTGCCTCCTTCACATCTACAGCTATGGCTCCAGCCACCACCCATGAAGCAGGTAATGGAGATTAAACATGTTTTCCCTGCTTGCTCAAACCAAACAAATCTGATAGGAACAGACCATTTTTGTTTGAAACGCATCAGCTGTTTCCATGGGTCATGGTTGATTCTAATCAGTAGATGGCCAAGTCACAAGCTTCCCTTTAGTCTTCTCATGGTTCCTTCTCTTTGTTACTGTCCTATTTGAGCCGATTGCTGATTCTGATTGACTCCATTAAGCTATGTTGCTGGTAATGGTAATGCCCACAGTCACTTTGGGTAGAAGAGTCTTCTAAATGTGCAAATGTAAATGTCATCATGACTGGTGATGCACACAACAAATGGCATAATTTCCTTTTTTGTTTATGCTGGGAAGTTGCTGCATGCATTTCATAACATTGCATCATTGCAATACCTGAAACTCCTGCCAAGTATTAGTTCTGGTTTGTTATTTAAACTCATTTTCGAGTGAGTCTGGCTTCAGTATACCTCAGGAAACCATCTGGCAGCTGTCAAATCGGTCCTGCAAACCTGTTCATTCTCTTTCAGATTAGTTTAAGGCTATTATGATACAGAAATGTTGTCAATACCGTCTGCAGCAGAGTCATTCATAAATGTAAAGAATGAAAATATTTGTGTTTGTGTTTTCAGATGCTATTGCAGACGATACCGTGCGCTACCAGTACGTTAAGAAGAAAGGCTATGTGCGCCTACACACAAACAAAGGAGACCTGAATGTGGAGTTACACTGTGATAAGGTAACTCTATGTGAAATGGTCGAACACTGTTAAACCTTGGTTGTGCATAGGGTGGATTTAAACTTTTCATGCATTGAGTCCAAGCAGGACTGTGCAAGATCTCTTTTCGGACGTGTTATATTTCTGTAAACATTGTTTTGCTTGTCCGTCCTCATTTGTGTTCGTCATTCGAATAAGATTTTCCTGGCTGTGTTTGACACCTTGTTTGCTGTCACACTTAATCAGAGCAAGGCCAGGGCTGACTAATTACAGAGTGAAGGAATGAGAAAAGAATTACACAGTGTGTGATGCCCAAACAACTCCGCTTGTTAACAGTGGTCCACTTTTGGACACTTAAAAATGTCTGAATTTCAATGCTTTAGATACAAAATACCAAAGCAAGCAGCATCTGCAAACAGCAAACTTGACATTTCTGTGCTACTTTTTCCCCCAATTATTTTTACCCAGTTGCTCTCAAGGTTACACAGGTGTGCTAGCTGATTAAAACCATGTAGTTTATCTTTTCAAAAATAAACATGCTAACATGTTCCACCAAGTTTAATATTGTGGGATCAATACGATTTTATAAAAATTTAAAAAAAGGAATGCTTTTGTTCAAATTTAAATTGATCAAAAGAGACAAAGACATTTATAAAAAATCTAATCCAAATAAATGATGTTCTTTTGAATTTTCTATTTAAAAAATTATGAAAAAAAAAACAGAACTAAATTACCATTTAAAATATATAATAAAAAAAAATGAGCAAATAATTACTTAAAGCATTACCATTTTATTGCATTTCTGATCAAGTAAATTAGGTCTCGGTTAGCACAAGAGACTTTAACATTGAAAAATATTAACATTAAAAACTTTTTAAATCTTAGGAACCCCTTACTTTAAAAATGTATCATTTATTTTACATTTTGAAACCTAACAAACTTTATGAACTGATTTGGTTGAAAAATGTGCTTGTTTTTTTATATTTTGTATGGTTTGTATTTTGTAAGTACACATTTTTAACTGGCTTAAAGGTGCAGAATTTTGGCAAAATCTTTCTATTAGTCTGCAGGAAATTAGACCTTATGCGACAGAGAAACAAGCGCGCAGACAGCTTTAGAATATTGTCTTTGAACTTCCGTTTTTGCGGTCGCTCTGTATACCTCTATGGCATCGCTGTCGAGGAGTAATTAGCTGGTAAAGGGGATTTACTTATTGTAAAGTTAACAAAAGTGATCATGAGGATTGTAATGTTTAGAGCAGATGTCTTAACAAATGTCAGTAGACCGGCAAGATTTTAAAACGAGCCATTCATTCATAAATCCGCAAGATCGCTGTGAAAATACAGACCGGTAGACAAAAAGGGGCGGGGCTGAAAAGGTCTATATATAGGCCTGGTTTCACAGACAGGGCTTAGATTAAGTCAGGATTAGGCCTTAGTTCAATTAACATTTAAGTAGCTTTTATAAACATGCCTTAGAAGAAACATTACTGGTGTGAATATTGAGACAAAACAATGGCAGTGACATATTTTAAGATATATCAGTGCAAGTTGCTTTCAGTTAAAACGGCTCAAACTTGCATTTTAGTCTGGGACTATGCTTAAGCCTCGTCTGTGAAACCAG
Organism: Squalius cephalus; assembly: GCF_949319135.1. Classification (NCBI taxonomy): domain Eukaryota; kingdom Metazoa; phylum Chordata; class Actinopteri; order Cypriniformes; family Leuciscidae; genus Squalius; species Squalius cephalus. The sequence goes on along the minus strand of NC_137126.1, from coordinate 43,247,115 downwards.
GGGAAAACAATTAAACTCCAATTTAGACTAACTGCAGACACTTTTAAAAGAATACAGACTGGTCCCGATATTTATAGATTGAGCAGGGGTGTATGTAGTTTTCAGGTCTACAGGCCGTCTTGTCTTTACATAATATATAATTCATCCATTCAGAGTGTCACACTGCATTTGCTGACCTATATAGGTCGACTCACTCTATTTCTCTATTTCTCATTTTTATGTTGTCTTGTTTTCCTTGCTCTGTTTTTGCTGTCTGACTCTATTCTTTATTCTTCGTGTCCGTTTCTAATGTGTTTCCTCTCCACTCATTTCTTTTCCTTGATGCGCTCTGTATCCCACTGAGCTTGTAAAATCATCCCTGCCATAAAACACTTCCTCTGAAAAATTGTGTTGGTTGTGGCCTTGTGCTGGCAGATAGTTCTCTCTCCTCAGCGTCCCTGTTCTTATTTATGTGAGAGCGTGTGCCAGGCTCTCACTCCTGGGTCAAAGCCGCTCATGAATCACTTTATATCCATCATTTAGTGTTTTCACTTTAATACGGTACAGAGAAACTGGTGAGCTGGGTCTTTACTGACTTTAATTACATACATAAGATTCTGTACATTTAAATCACTTCACTTTTTTTTTTGCATTTTAGCACTTTTATATCACTTTACTTGAACGCTTTTTGGCTCAAGTTTCCACAAAAGCAGCAGATTCATTAAAAGGATAGTTCACCAAAAAATGAAAATTCTGTCATCATTTGGAACACAAGTTGTTCCAAACCTGTATTAATTTCTTTCTTCTGCTGAACACAAAAGATTTTGAAGAATGTCGATAAGCAAACAGTTGATGGACCCCGTTGACTTCTATAGTCATTTTTTTTCCATACTATGTAAGCCCATCAACTGTTTGGTTACCCATATTCTTCTAAATATCTTCTTTTGTGTTCAGCAGAAGAAACTCATAACAGTTTGGAACCACCTGAGGGCGAGTAAATGATGACAGAATTTTCATTTTTGGGTGAACTATCTCTTTAAGCCTTCACAAGGCCACATGATAAAAGACCTAATTTGGTTTGAAAATTCCTTGAATTTTAGATTTACATTTAACTAAAGTTTAGGGAAAAGGGAACACATTGTAAGACCTGAAGTCTTTGTCCTATTCCAGCTTAATGTGCAGAACAAGACACACCCTTTAGAAGCGCGTGTGTGTGTGTCAGTGTGACTTGGGAACCAAGGTAAACACTGCCTAATGGACACAGAAACAGCATTGCATGGTCCTCATAGTCCTCGTATTTTCATTGGTTGTGTGCTTGTCAAATCAGGATAAAGAGAAGAGGTCACATTGATAAGAAAATTACCCTCCGTTTTTTCTTCCTCTCCTCTCCTCCCTCCCTCCCTCCCTCCCTCTTGCATTTGTGATGATTCTGTTTGTGGTGCAATGTTTACAAAGTAGTGGCCTTTTTTGACTGTAACACTGAATCTTGTGAAAGGATAAGACAAATGTCAAGATCAAACGTAATGATGTTCACATTTCACTCCTAAACAAAACAGAATTAAAAAATTAAACCTTTAAAAAGGTGCATTTAAAAACATTTTTAAGTTATTTTGCTTTTAATAATATTTAAGGCAATCGTTAATGTATTACTGTTAGAAATACAATAACGACTTAATACTGTGACTTCCTAAAATGAAACAAACAATACCATATGTAGTTACTTATTTTGCATTACTGTAATAATACTGTAATAAATTTTTTTTTTTTTTGGTTATGAGCATTTTGAGGTAAATGTGGATATTATTATTATTTTTTTAAATTAAGTCAATGCAGAAAATCTTAATGGTCTAAAGTAGGCTTTATTTATGTAATCAAAATATGATTTCTTATTTTCATTTTCATTTGCCTATATGCAAATGCCCTCTTGTCAAGGATGTACATTTTACAGCATTTCTTTTTCTTTTAGTGGCATTTAGATTGGAATGTGGTTATGGCCAGTTATGTAACAATGTCATGTCTAGATGGAGCAGATGATTGAGATCAAGCTTGACAACTTTATTTTTGTAGCTGTTTTGTGTGTCTGTGTGCTTTTCATGCATGAGTGTGTGAGACATTAAAATCTTGACTCTTTTTAAGTCCTGAGATGCTTGACTATGGAAGCTTGTTTCCACCACACAATAAAACATTAAAAAAGTATTTTTTTAAATTAATTTGAACCTTTTTTTCTCTCGCAATTTACTTTTTCTCAGAATTGCATGATATAAACTCGCAATTGTGAGTTAGTGTTTTTTGTCCTCAGAATTGGACTTTAAAACGCGCAATTTCAAGTTTATATCCCACAATTCTGAGAAAAAAAGATCAGAATTGCAAGATGTAAAGTCGCAATTGCGAGAAAAAAAGTCAGAATTGTGAGTGAAAATGGTGAAATTACTTTTTCTTTTCTTTTTTTTTTTTTCAGTGGCAAAAAACATGTTTCCATACTTGACCTCCTCTCAGGGTAACTTATAAAACTTTAATGTGGAAATTGCTCCTGCATCTTCCAATGTCTTTCCTGAGCACAAAATCAGTTTAGTGACTCTCTGAGGTTTTATTTGAAGAGAGGGATGTCTGAACGCCATAGAAACGAACAAATAAACATTTACACAGTGAGATAGGAATCAACTCCTTAAACTTTCAGTGCTATGGTTTTTTTTAAGCAAGCCTTTCTTTTCCTGAATAATGTAGCAGATTTCAAATACATTCAAAGCTGCCATATGTATTGCAAACAAACCTAATTGTTTATTGGCCTTTTTATCCCACAGACGGTCCTTTTGGTAGCACACAAGGGATTTGAGAGGCTTGTATAAAAATCAAGTCATCATCATCTGAAGTTATGGTGGACACTTCCTGTAATATTCATAAGTGATTTAATGTTGCCAGCTGTAGTTTCATTAATGTGAATGTTTTGAAGTCCTGTTTAATTTGGTTGAATTTCATGAAGAAATGTAATACGTTTCACCACAAATATCATAAGTTATATTTTGCATAAAGAAAATCAATCCTATTTTAAAATCATTAAGATCTTAGATTGTTGATTTATTTTCATGGTAATTAAGCGTTTTCTGTAATATAGCCTAATAAAGAACTTTTTTTTATTTTATTTAGTTCAATAAATTGTTCAGTGATGTATAAATACTTTAATATTTAATAATTATTTTAAATAATTCTTAATTTTTCTTGAATTACAGTAATGAGGTTGTTTTTGTTTATTTTGTTTATAAACAAAATGGGGTCAAATGTGCTTAATGTCACAATAAAAAAAAATCCTAATTGTCCAACATAGATTTCTCTTTTTATTTTAAATTTCTAATTTATTTTAATATTTTCTAATTTGTTGTTTACTTTTAATTTTGGGGTTAAACATTAAACTGGACGTGCTCTTGACCGGTTTCGTTAGATTTACCCACTGTAAGAGCTTTTACTTATAGTTCCTATAGATCCAGTAGGTTCATCTTCGAGTTAAAAGAGCTTCAGAAGAGTTCATGTGATTTGTATGGTCTCACAACAAAGTATTTGTAAATGTCTAAACATTTCTTCAAACCCTCTTTTTTTATTATTAGTTTAGCGTGCTGCTATGCTAGTGTTATCATCATAATGACAGACCGTTTTCATAAATCACATTTCCTGACATTAAAACTGATATTTGTTTTTTGTTTTTCTTGCAGGTCCCCAAGGCAGGAGAAAACTTTATTAAACTGTGTAAGAAAGGATATTATGATGGCACAGTATTCCACCGCTCTATTCGAAATTTTATGGTAAATAAGTTTCTCTTTATTATTCTAAAATGTGGCCTTTAAATACATTTATTTTAAGATGTTACCTCGAATGTAACATTGTCCTACAGTATATTCAGTGTGTGTCTGAATGTGTGTGTGTGTTTGCTAGAGTTAGATAACTACAAATCATCTATATATATATATATATATATATATATATATATATATATATATATATATATATATATATATATATATATATATATATATATATATATATATAATGGGCTGTCAAAAGATTGAAATATTTTATCGTGATTAGATTAAGAGTGTGATTAATCATGATTAATTTCATATTTATCATGAAATTAAGCATACATAATTGATCTTGTTTATATAAGTCATCATTTGCTATATCCAGCAAAGTAAACTGTCAGATTGAAGGGTGATTCTCACAAAACTGTATTTTCTAGAGTTCTCCTGCTTATTTTACTTTGATTTCCATGTAATTTCACTATTTATTTTATTTTATTTTATTAATAGATGTGAAAAGGTTGATGTGTTCTTTCCAAAATGTTTGACTTCAGTACAACCACAAAATTTCACAAAAATCTGCAAAGGCTCAAATGTGTGTGTGTATAAATACAGGTGTATATACACCTGTACTTGAAGTACATGTGGATATATAATGCAAACTTTGTTGCATTATTTTCCTGTTATCACTGAAAAGCTGCTTAGAAACAATCAATATTGTAAAACGCACTATATAAATAAAGTTGACTTGACTTGTGCACCAAGCACTGGGAAATTACAAGTATCAGATCGGATCGACTCTGTATCGGCAGATGCTCAATATTGGGGGCACAAAAAAACTTGACCGGTACATCAATAGTAATTGAAGTAGATTGCTAGCCATTTAAAACCAAAGAATTAGCTTCAGGTTTTTTTTTTTTATTATAGAAAATGTGGCATTTTAATGTTTTTTTTTTTGTTATTCTTTGTTTTCAGATTCAAGGAGGAGACCCTACAGGGACTGGTACAGGTAATCATTTTAACATTTGTTCAGGATCACTTGTCATTTTGATCACTTGCGCATAACAGTTACAAACAGGGTCCTCCCCCGTTACTGTCTTCAGACTCTCACAACAAGTTAAATATGGCACCTACCCTCACTAAAGTACAAAATATACATCGAATACATCGTTTTAGTTACGAATCTAAGTCCAACCAGTTGACTTGTGCACACTTTTTTTGTGATTCTTCTTAAAATGATCAGAAAAGGTTTTTCTAGTGGAAACAATTACAGGACATTTAGTCTTTCATAAAAATTTCTCTAACAATTTAGGTTGACTTTCTTCAACATATTCAGTTGATCAGGTGAGAATTGCATTGCTTTCTCAGACTTTCTTGAGCTGTCTAGACAATATCACCTCCGCTTTCTGAATGCCGTTTTGGTGCACATTTGCGAGGGATGTTTTCCTGTGGTCATGAGTGTTAAAATCTGCAGGTTCAACTGAGGAAAAGAAACGGTAAAGAGCTTGTGCACTCTATTCCCTTGAATGGTCTTGTACGTATCTAAAATTCAATCCCATAAAAAATGCACCAGCCTCACCTGAGACTCTTGTGTAGAGAGAAAGATTGAGAGCAAGAAGTGAACAGGGAAGTAGACCGAATGATTTTTCATGAACAGAGAGTGAATTTAAAGTGTTGAGTATTAGACTTGAAGGTCAGAAGCAGCTTCTATCTTCTAGCCATTCTCACTCGTGTATTATCACGCACATTGAGACAAGATTTGTACTTGCATTTGACCTAAAAATAGGTGCAAAAAAAGCATTGAGATTTTGCATCAGAGCAAACTGTTGATTGCCTGACCAAAATATGTGCTTTTAGTCATTTGAGTGAATGTTCACAGATGTTAGAGAAGAGTTTGCAGTGTCCTCAATCCTTCTCTATATGTGACACTCCATGTACAATAGGTTAATTAAATGATTTAAAACACATGCCCTTTTTTGTAAGGGAATAGTTCACACAAAAATGAAAATCATCATTATTTACTCACACTATTGTTGTTTCAAACCTGTATGACTTTCTTCTATAGAACACAAAAGGAGAACTTTCAACTAATTTCCTGACTACTCTTTTCAGTATAATGAAAGCAAACAAGGACAAAATTACAAAAAAGCACCATAAATGCATCCTAATATTGGATGAAGCAGTCTTCTTGAGTCATATGATAGCGATTGTGTGACAAACAGACTAAAATTTATGTTGCTGTACACTGAAAATTCATCCTAGTTTTCCTTTGGCAAGTAGTGATGTCCAGTTTGGTATGGAATCAGTTAATCTAATGAATCTGTTTATACAGCTCAAAAAACAAGTTTTGTATGACATGCAAACATTATATATGGACACTTATGATACTTTTAAAGTGATTTCAAGTTTGAATTGCATAGAAGAATGACCAGTATATTGTTAAAATGCTTCAGTAGGAGTCATAAAGCTTTGGAACAACATGAGGATAAGTACATTTCTGAGTGAAAATATACCTTTAATTATGAACCATTAAGAGATATGTTCTGATAAACATTGGCATTGTACAAAACCATAATACACTCAGAAAAAAAGGTACAAAATCTGTCACTGGGACGGTACCCTTTCAAATGTTACCTTTAAGGTATTAATATGCACTTTTAGATCCTAATGCATCTTTAGGGGTAAATAAGGTACAAAGATGTACCTTTTGTAGAGACAGCTTTGTATTGACAGTTTTTGAACTTTTTTTCTGAGTGTGTAACGTGGCTTAGTTAAATTATTTTGAAGGCTTTGATCATGTGTTCAGCCATCCTGCTTTCCTCCATTTAGTTGAAAAATAGATCATATTAACCAAATTATCCAAATGTGTTTTGGATGCTGCAACAAGAAGTCACGAGTGTGACAAATCACACAATGTTCCTTTGAAGAGATGCTGCGTTCTGTAATAATGGTGCTCTGTTAGGCTGTGAATGAATGTGCAATGATTATGATTCTGCTGGATTCATCTACAAAATTTAATCAAGGCTTCTTATGCAGCAGTTTGGGATCAGTGCGGCAGAAAACATCACAACTCACGTTGACATCTGTGACGTTTGTATAAAGGTATACATGATTGGCAAAGGAAAGGAAATAAGTAAAAGCTCATAAAATCTTTCCTACATGACAAAGAATATATTATTGAAATATTCTAGAATACTCTGAAGACAACCTGAGTTCCAGTTAGTTTTGTGGCAGTCATCGGCTGTGATGTACTATATTTATTCGCAGAGTCTCTTAATTGTTGTTATTTTGTTAGAATTATGGCAATCATACATTTGCATTTATAATCAATTTAGTTTGATTTGCAGGTTAATCATATTAATCACAATCAGTTACATATTTTCATCGGAGATAATTTTTTAATTGCTCACTGCCGACTCAAAACATGAAGCTTGAATTACTCAGTTGCCTTTGTATTAAATTTGTTTTTTTATGTATGAGTCAGAGGACATGATTTTTTGTTTATTGCAAAATAATGGAATTAAAAAAACAAATTCATCTTAAATGTAATGTTAAAATTATTTGTTCAGCTCTGATTATTGCTATTCAGCTCTGCTTCCAAATCATTTTAAGGAATAATACAGGTTCTATACATTGCGGTCAGTTATTCAACAAAAAAGTTTCAACTTGGTTTGTTAAAACAGCACGTTCGGAAAAGTCTTTGGGGCAACAGCTGTAATATGTTTGGCCCATAGACTTCTACAGATCCTTGGATTTAACCATCTACCTTTTGGATTTTAACATTTTAATCTTGAATGTAGTCCCTTAGGTGCTCAAAATGAATAAATCATGTTTTCATTGTTTTTAATCACGTCAGCCTTGTTATTCTGTCCGGTTGATTTTCATCCACTTCCTATAACCCTTTTTTTCCCTCCCTTTTTAATCAAGTCTGTGGCATGGGGGTAGGAAATGTCAGCAAGGGCATAAATTATGCAGAAATGTCACCTGGGGAATGTTTATGAGGGTGTGCAGAGTTTTCAGAGGTAAAGCCATCGCTCCGCAACGACACCAGCTGCTGGACGTTAAAACACTACGTCTAGAATCATGTGCGGCGACTCGTTAAGAAGAACAAAAGATTTTAAAACCCGTATGACTTTGTGAATTCAGTAGGTGCAGGTGTCACAGAAATCCTGCAGTTGAGAGACGTCTCATGTCAGCTCGAACACTCGCTGAGAGAGCCGCATCCAGCAGAGCTTTTGATTGAGCGTGATGAAGCGTTAATTAGTGAACCTGATTTGGAGGCCTTTGGCATGAGGTGTTTGTTTATGGTGGCAGAGGACGATGCATGGTGTCTGTGCATGTGGCACTGGGTTCATTTTATAAATGATTTGAAGTGATTGAAAAAGGCAATCTGGGTCAAGTTTAGTTGAACGGCTTTAATATTTCAGTGTAAAATCTGTAGGAAGAATTGAATAGTCAGACTACTGCTAACGTTTAAAAGATACTGATAACGTTCACCAGTGCTGCATTTATTTGATTTATGCAGTACAGACATCAATTTTGTGAAATATTATTAAAATTTTAAATAGCTGTTTTCTATTTTAATATATTTTAAAATATAATTTATTCCTGTGATTTCAGCATCAATACTTCAGTCTTCAGTGTCACGTGATCCTTCAGAAATCATTCTAATAATGGTCAAGAAACATTTCTTATTATTATCAGTGTTGAAAACTGTTGTGCTGCTGAATATTTTTGTGGAAACGGTGATCCATTTTTTCTTTAAATTCTTTGATAAATAGAAAGTTATAACATTATACATATCTAACATTATAAATATCTTTACTGACACTTTTGATCAATTTACTGCATAAGTTCTGAACAATTTAATGCATCATTTCTGAAGTATTAATTTCTTTCAAAAAGTCAGAAAAATCTTACTGACCCCAAACTTTTGAAAGGTAGTGTATGTTTTCAATTGAGCATATTGCTGATTCGAAGTATTTGAGATTTGCACAAACCACTAAACCTATTGAAATCTAGTTCGTGAATTGCCTCACCATCATTTGTGCTATGGACATGGATTTATCCTCAAATCACTTGGCTTTGTTTAAGAGATATACTGGCACTTTTTAACATAGGCAGGACAAAACCCCAAAGACATTGAATGAGGGACCTGAGCCATATCTGGGAACCAAAGTATGTTTTTGCAATCCTGTTTGGTGCTCCTAGTGTCATAGAAATGACACTACATTTAAACTAATGTGAATCTGTGTGTGTAAATGTAATTGTTGTTTTTGTGTTGTGCCGGATCTCTGGATTTGTTCTTCCAGTGCAATTATACCAGATGTGATAGCACATGCAGCAGGGTTGTTATTGGCCAGGTGTCACGATGTGTTACTCTTAATCTCATACAAATCTTTAATATTCATATTTTTCCCTCCTGTCGATCCTCTTTCTGTCGTTGTGTATATCAGGAGGCGAGTCTTTCTGGGGAAAGCCATTCAAGGATGAATTCAGGCCTAATCTGTCTCACACGGGTCGTGGGATTCTGAGCATGGCGAACTCAGGACCCAACACAAATAAATCCCAGTTGTGAGTATGTTTCATCTGCTCATTACAGTGATTGTCAGGCAGCTTCAAACATTCTGGTTTGTGTTTGTTCTAAATCCCTTAAGTATTGAACTTCTGCAATTATTTCAGCCCAAACTTCTGAACATAGAAACTTTGGATCACAGGCCACATTAGGCTACTTTTGGTTTTTATAAACCAGTTTTAGAGAAATTTGAGAGATAGATAGAGAGAATTTGAATACTGAATTCTTGTTGATTTTCTTAAGGTATTTGCATACTGATTTGAGAATGGTCTTTCTTGCATTTAACCCTTCATAACCAGCACAGTTTTGTTGCCTCTACAAGCACTGTTGTTTTGCTCAATATATACAAATCTAATTTAAATATGAATTTACCCTTGCATTTAACCATTAATAACCAGCAATGACAAATGGGAAGAATCAAAGCTTAAATTTACCATAATCTTCAGCACTTTTTTGCCTTTTATAAGCACTGGTGTTTTGCTCATTAAATACAAAAATTAAATATAAATTTACCCTGTTACGAAAACTCTCGGTTCACATGAGAATATTTTTCCTGTTTTCTTTCAGCTTCATAACATTCCGCTCGTGCGCATACCTGGACAGGAAACACACTGTGTTTGGAAGGCAAGTAAATTTATGGATTTGTCTTCAGTAATAGATTTGACCTGTGTACATTCACATCCCTCAGACCCAAGAGTGCATCAATAGCTGTTTGCAGATGTGAATGAGTTTCTTGCTTGTCCTGAGTGGTAATAATGGATCTCAACATCATACAGCTATTTTGGGGGTAGCATTTTTGGTATATTCTTCATTTGGTCAGCTTTCTGTGTTTGTGAAGTCCTTCCTGGGGGAAAGCTTGTCTTCTGTTGAATCAGAACATTCCAGCACACACACACACTTTCACTCTGAGGGAAAGTCTTTGCCCATTTGGCATGGAGTGGAAACCCTTGGACTCTAACTGTGGAATTCAGAGGCTTGTCAGCGTAAGCCTGGACTAAACTGCTGTGCACACTCTCATGCACCCCTCACCCCACAGCAAAAGAAAGTCTGTGCACTTACTGAGCACGTGCAGTGAGAACGCACACACTCGCCCCCTCGACCCTCAGCCTATGGGGTACCTAGAAACCTGAGCCCCTCTTAAAGATGAAATGTCCCACAGGAACAGCTGTGCATAGAGAGAAAGCACACAGCATGTGCACATATAGCTCTAACACACAAACAACGTTATAGATTTGTTTTGCACGTTATAAATTTTGTTTGCTGTCTTTCAAAATGTAGACATTGGATCGAGTTTGATCCAAGATATTATCACAGCTTGGCACTGAATCATCACTTTTTTTAACTTTGCAACTACAGCTACTTGTTAAAGAAACGGTTAATAAAAAAAAAAAAAAATGAGAATACTCTTAAATTGTTTACTAACCCTCATGTTGTTCTAAGCCTGTGTGATTCTTCTGTGAAACACAAAAGAAGTATATTGAAAATGTCAATATAATGAAAGCGCACTGTGACTAGCACCCGTCAAACTCCAAAAACGGCAAAAAGCAAAAATGACCACAAAAGCACAACTTTTGCACAATTTTCCGAATCTTTTGAAACCATTTGATAGCTTTGTGTGACTGAAGTTTGAGTCATTATTCACTGAAAACCAGGTAGAAAGTGAGTTTTATTTTAGTATTATTTATAGAATATTAATAGAATTTATTTGTATTTTGAATTAGCAGTTTAATTATATTTTAGTTGGTTGTCAACTAAGGCAACATTTTGTATTTTAATTTATTTCAGCTTTATTTCTATGATTGAAAACGATTTTAATAGTTTTAGTTAAAGCTACACTGTGTAGGATTTTCTCCCATCTAGCGGTGAAATTGTTTATGACTACCAACTGAATATTACTTTCTAGCCCCCCCCATTCCGAGGGCTTTTTAACTCCTACGGTGGCCGTATTATTTCAAATCTGCCGGCAGTCGCGAGTAATCTCCCCCTCGCATTCGTCACGGTGCCACTGAGTGTAAAAACGCGAAAGGCGAAGCTTGAATTTCCAGGTATGTCCCTCTTTGGCTAATGTATTTTCAAGATGGAGGCGCAACATGGCTGCCGCCATTCGAGCGACTCACTCGTATGTATTCTAAATGGCAGATTCTACGCTTACGAGAATACTTGATTAATTGGTAGAAGTAATTACACATTAATGAGCACAGATCATTTTGAAAGAACAAAGTGTTTTTTGCTAAGAATCAACTTAAAAAAATGTACACAGTGTAGCTTGAACAATAATAACATTGTTAAAAGCTGTTGAATAATTTTATAAGACTTAAAATATTGCAAACCAATCATATGGACTGCTTAAATCGTATTCCTTTATTTATTTTTCGCCCTTCTTGGAGCATAACAGTTAAAGTAAATTGCATAATTTTCATTTTGGGGTGTGCTGTTACTTTAAGAAAAGTTCAAAATTGTTGTCTACAGTGAAAGAGTTTGATCCAGTCTCATTAGTGATATTATCACCACTTGGCACTGAATAGTACCTCATTTACTCTTTGCAGCAGGGTTTTAATAGGATTTCTGTCCCTCTCTTGCTCTCTTTTAGAGTGGTTGGTGGTTTAGAGGCTCTCACTGCGATGGAGAATGTTGAAAGTGATCCGAAGACAGACAAACCCAAGGTTATTTTATTCCATTTATTCCCCTTCTGTGGCATCAGAAATGTATGATTCGGTTGCAGTGTAGGGTTGTGCAACATGACTCATGGTACCTCCTGTTTGTTTATATTTTTCCACCTGCTGTCAAATCCCAGAATGCCAAAAGAGAAAACAGTCCAATTTAAACAGACACGTTTATTCATGTTTTTTCAGCATTTTTGTCTGCCTCATGTAAAATGCAAACTGTATTTTAGCTTGAGGCAACAGAGTTTTTGAATACTTCGCTTCAGTACTTTTTTTTTTCCTTTGCCTTTTAATTTCTTAAACGGTAACAGCATGCTAATAGGTCAAGAGTGTTTTTTCTCAGTATGAATCTCTTGTTTCTGTTTCACATTCTCAGTCTGAGATAAAGTTGCTGAGCGCTTCAGTATTTGTGGATCCGTATGAGGAAGCCGATGCACAGGTCAGCATTTGTGTGCATGTATGTAGTCGATGTCGTATTTGTTGTTTTCATGGCGTGCAGTCGATGTGACACTGTGTGTGTTTAGATTGCAGCCGAGCGAGAGAAGGAAGCACAGAAACAGGAGGAAGAGAGAGCGCAAACTTCTGCTTCAGCTAAAGCAAAAACAGAGGACAAGCCTAAAGTCTTCAAACCAGGAGTGGGCAAATACATCAACATGGCTGCCACGTGAGTTCACACTCATCTGTGATGATGCACGGTTGATGAATATGACCGCCTCATAATATTGCAAGACTTCTCTGATCTTTTTATATTGCAAGATATTGCATTGATTTATTTCGGTTGAAAATCCACAACTTTTTCTCTCACAACAGTGAGGAGGTTCTGGTAATGTAGCTCATATTTATAATGATCATTATTAAGGTAATAAATATAAGTTACATTACCAGAACCTTTCCTCCAAGCACACAAGTAATTCATTACTCTGTTGACTTTTATAGTCCTTTGAAATTTGCTCTGGTAATCCTCATATTTACCACAACAAGCTATTTATTAAAAGCAATATTTCACTGTTTGATTTCTGAAAATAAAAGTTATTTGTTGGTATTTATCAAAAGGTTATAGGATTACAAATGTGTTTTCAGTCGCTGTTGAATCTTCTTCATCAAGACAAAATAAATTATTTAACCCAAATTGGTGTAAAGAATCTTGCAGGCTACAGCAACATGAGGCAATTAGTTTTTTGTCTTTGTAATATTTCTGGTCAAAAAGACCAAAAAATTATATGGATGGATGGATGTATGGATGTATGGATGGATGGATGGATGGATGGATAGAAGCTTAGTCATATCATGGCGAATGTGTGTGTTTGTGTGTTACTGGTGAGGGGTTTGTCCCACACCACAGCAGGGCTCAGGATATGAGCAAAGTTTACTGAGAATGGCAGGAGATCTTTCTAATTATCCCTCATAACCCCACTGTTTCTCACACACACACACACACACACACACACACACACACACACACACACACACACACACACACACACACACACACACACACACACACACACACACACACACACACACACACACATACATACATACACACACACACACACACACACACACACACACACACACACACACACACACACACACACACACACTCCCTAACACACTGACTGAATGTTAAAGAGACAAGCACATGCATACTGAGCGATGTGAACACCTGCTGCTCACACCTGAGATCTGGATCACACACACACAGGGTTACAACACATTTTTCTAGTCGCTGTTGAATCTTCAACATCAAAGTAAAATAAATGAATTAACCCGAATTGGTGTAAAGAGTCTTGCAAGCTAACGCAGCATGAGGAACTTTGTTTTCTGTCTTTGAAATATTTCTGGTCTAAAAGACTGATAATTAAATAAGCTCAAAATAATTCAAAGAACTGGCAATTGAGATTCTTTAAGATGAAAGGAGAAAATGATACAGGGAAGATATTTAAAAATGATAAATTGATAAGTAAAAAATTCAAAGTGTTTAATAAATGCATTACCATTTTTTTTTTTCACCTTTTTTTTTTTATGAAACCGTGATTTAAACAGGCTGTTTGTGCCACTGTACCTTTGAGACCACTTTATGTAAAGGAATTATGTCATTGGCTAACCTCTGCTTGTGAAATGAGTAATAAGAATTATGTTCAAGGTCCAGCTTGGTTTCCTTCAATAACAGCCTCTTTGCAAGGTCTGCATTTACTTTGACAGATTCACAAAACATTGCGCTCTGAAACGTGCCAAACAAACTGCTGAGGTCGGACTCGCATATATAATCACCACTGAATCAGTTACACAAACCTAATTAACTTTAACGTCTCATTCACTCTCCTTCATCAGGAAACATTCCCACCCAGATGGTGACAAACCCTCCACTAGTGAAGCTCCTGCCAAGAAACACAAAGGCAGAGCAGGTTTTGGAGACTTCAGCTCCTGGTAGAGCCACCTCACAAACAGCTGATTCTGGGTCAGATATGCTGGACTCTTCTGGATCTTATTCTGTGCAGTGTTTGCAAACCTCTTGGTCTTTCCCCTTTATGTTTTCTCGTTTGAAAGTTTTTGTTTTAAGATCATTGATGTGGCAGGGATTGTTTTGTTCACATGTAGTTAGCTCATGTCTTGATATTTAATCATTGCTATTTTTTTGTATATTAAATGATTGCATATGGGCATTAATAAATGCATTTTGCTAAAAGTTTGGCATGTTCATGACTCAATCTTTTTATTTTTATTTTTGTTTGTATGGTCCAGTGTTATTTTAGTTTTATTATAGTTGTATTCATATTTAGAATTAGCCTATATTTTCATTTTTATTTTCTTTTTTTTTTTTGTTAATTTTAGTTTACTTTTTAGTAATATAATAGTAAGTTTTTAGTAAGATAGATAGATAGAAATAAAAAAATATATTTTATTTAAATTTTTTTATTGCTAATCAGTTCACTTCATCAGTTCAAGTTCACTCCAAGAAAGTGGCATTACAGCACACCAAGCTAATTGTTTTGGTCATATTTTGTTCCTTTACAGCGCTTGACTGCTCGCCTCACTATGAACTCTGTATATTTTGTGTTCCACAAAAGTCATTCAGGTTTAGAACTACATGAGAGTAAATAAATAATGAGCAGTGTTGGGGGTAACGCATAGTTATGTGACACGATATATTCACGATAACGCGAGTTATGTAATCAGATTACTTTTTCAAGTAACGCAATAATTAAATATTTGAAATAACACAAATGTACTTAATGTATTTAATCTCACTTTATTAACCAATGTCTTTGCTGTAGACTTCAATGATCCAATTCAATCATACTAATAAGCAAAAATGACTACTTAAACCACATTTATGTTTCTTTTTTGTTTTGTTTTTATTGCTGAAGTAAGTGTGTTGAACTTAATTTATTTGAGCTGCTAACTAATGCAATTATTTACTTTTTAGGGAGTAACGCAATATTGTAACGCATTACTTTTAATAGTAACTTTCCTCAATTATGATAATGAGAGCGTTCCTTATAATATCTCATTGAATAAGGGTTCGGACCAAAGTAATAAAAAATGACGTTTTCTAACTAAACCAATTGCTGTGAGTTGTTCCTGTCATGAGTGCGGGTATTGTGTCCTCCGATGGGATTTACATTTCCAGAATGTTGAATGGAAAATCTTTGTAGTTCACACAATAGAGCGGTTCTCTGTTGTTATGTCTGCAATTTTTTTATGTCTTTTCCTGGAGGGGAGTTTCCTATGTTTGCTTTCTATCGTCCTTGACAGTTCTTGCTGATTGTGTGTTTTTTTTCTATTATTTACTTCTTTTTTTTTCGACCCAAGCGTGTTTCATACAGCCTCGGGAGCCAATTACACAAGCTGACTGTTTCTGAAAGTTATTGCCCATTTTTCTTCCTTCTGTTGGCATATAAGGATGAATCTCATAAAACCTGTCAGGTGAAGCTTTTCTCCTCAAAATCTAAATAAATAAATAAATAAAAGATATATCTAAGTATTGTCACTTTATTGTTATGACAGTTAATCATGTTCACATTAGAAATGACTTTGAGACTCACCACGAGAATTATTGTAGAAAAATAAAAAATCCAGCTGCATTATACATTAATGGGAATTTGGGTCATGAAAATGTTACAAGTTAAAAAAGATATGTATATATATATATATATATATATATATATATATATATATATATATATATATATTTGGTAAAATATGACCCATTTACACACTACTGCTTAAAATTTGGAGTTAGAAAAAAATGTTTAAAAAGAAATGAATACTTTTATTCCGTAAGAACTCAAAAAAGTGACATCATATCATATATATTTATGATAGTTTTATAATTCAAATAAATACTATTCTTTTTTTTTCTATTTTCTATTATTAAAGAATCCTGAAAAGAAATTGTCAGTTTCCACAGAGATATTAAGCAGCATGATGTTTTCAACATTGATAATAATAAGAAATCATTTCTTGAGCATCAAATCATCATATCAGAATGATTTCTGAAGGATCATGTGACACTGAAGACTGGAGTAATGATGCTGAAAATTCAGCTTTGATCACAGGAATATATTACATTTTTTAAATATATTAAAATAAATGCAGCTTTGGTAAGCAGTAGAAACTTCTTTCAAAACCATTACAGACCCCAACACTTTGGACTTTATATATGAGATTGAAGCGTGTCTTTCAGGACACTGAAGTGCAGATGATGTTTCTGTGTGTAAGTGATACAGGCAGGTGTGTGAGCTGGTGTGTCTTCACACCTGCATGTGTCTTCTGCAAGCCCTGCTCTTGTGTGTGTGAAGTGCATCAGTCAGTCTCTGGTGGTTTACAGCATCACTGAAGTCAGGCGGCTCGTCTATAGTGTCAGAGTGCAGGAGGAAAGCCCATCCCAGTGCAACACACAAATCTGTCACTGTTTCCCTAATAGTTCAACTTCCCAGCAGATTCATGTTCTGAGCTCCACATGTTCCTCCTAACTGGCGTAAGCATTTCTCGTTTTCCCATACACTATTTGTGTGAAATTACTGTCTGTCTGTGAACCAAAACAGCTATTTATGATGTTGCCAACACATTATATGTGTTGAATAGCATATTTTGAGGCTTCAGCGTGTGTCATTTCTTTAATAGTGACCCCAGTAATGTGTTCGGAGAGAGAGATGGAGATGGATGGATACTAGGGTTGTCACAGTATATCGTGTCACAATATATCACAAAGCAAAAAAGCAACAATATGTATCGTGGATAGTTCACCCCAAAAAAAGAGAGGAAAAAAATCAAGTTTTCAGAGTTTTATTGTCAGTACTACATTAACTACTATATATAATAATGCAATGGGGGAATATTTGTGGGTCCTGATAATGCCAAATGTCTTATGTTACCAGTAAAAAGTGGCCTGCATTATTTTAGTCAGTGACAGGGTGCAAGCATATTCGTTCAGAATCATGAATATTTTTACTCGTGTCTCTATTGTCCTGTGCATTGGGTTTCCAGCACCAAGTCCAAGCCTATTCATTTCCACACCCAATGTAAGACCAAATTTAGCATTTTAATCAACAGTTCGTTTTTTTTGTTAACCTTTTATCATATGACTTGGTACCCTGGAAATCCAGAGTTCTCGTGAGAGCACAAGTTGAATTTGCTCAGCGAGTTTACTCTGGCGTCGAGGAATCATGCTCATTAAATATGCCCTTGTATCCGAGCTGCACCAATCACAGCGGGTTATCTGATATAGGCGGGCCAGAGGCGAGCTAAACAGAGGACGACAGCGCTGTGACGTCGAAGTCATTAGTAAACACTGCAAGATGGCTATGGATGAACACCAGTTGTTTGAAGCGGCTTTGGCCTCTACAATGAACGAGTTAGACTTGGCTTTTTATCTAAAAGAGGAACAGAAGACGGCGCTCGAATCGTTCTTTTGCAGGAAGGGTGTTTTGCTGTTTTGCCGACCGGATACGGCAAGAGTCTGATATACCAGTTAGCTCCGCTGGTAGCTAAGCGTATGGGGCTTGTTGTGATTGGTCGTAGTGTTATCCAATTGTGTGAAGTGAGTTTTTCAAATGCATGCTTGGTGCCGCCCCTCGAGCTGGAAGATTTTCATTAGTCGATGCCAGACCATTAAAGGTCCCGTTTTTCCTGTGTGTTTGAAGCTTTGATTGTGTTTACAGTGTGCAATATAACGTGTTCATGTTTCGCGTGTAAAAAAACACAGTATTTTTCACACAATTTACTTATCTGTATACCGCTGTTTTCACTGTCCTAAGAACGGGCTGATGACTTCCTTGTTCTATGAAGTCCCTCCTTCAGAAATACGTAACGAGTTCTGATTGTGCCAGCGGTTATTGTAAACATGTCTTTAATATTACCTTATCAATTTGAGCCGGAATCAGACCCGGAGAACATAGATGAAGAGGATCGATTAGAACCTGTTCAAGCACGACTTTTGCAGGATTCACAATGGTAAGCTGTTTATTTAGTAGTTGTCATACTTTTACGTTTGGCTGTTACCTTGAATTGGTTAAATTGTAATGTTAAATGTTACAAACTGTTATGAAAGATTGTGGTATATGGTTTTGTCCGTCTGTCGAATTAACGATGGTGTTGTTGAATTTTTTTTAAATAAACTTGTGCATTGTTTATTCCTACCTTAGTTACACGTGAGCACGAGTTTTGATTAGTAATATATGTTTTATAGGTGTACATGTGGTAACTGTGACAAAATGCCAACGGAAGTTGAAAACATCTGCTGCAAAGAAATACAAAAAGTATTGTAACACCTCCTAATTAAATAATTAAATAATTTTTTAATAAATATTTTTTTGTTGTGTGTAGTTCTTTTGAAATTGTTTTCATCCAAACAACTTTATATAAATACACTTTATTTTCACCATGAATATAGCCTTAAAAGCTGCCATGTTGTGTAAAAGAAATCGTTGCCATGCATTACGATAATTTATTTATTAAAAGTTGAATGTTACGTGACTGCACATTAAATTATGGATGAAAATAACAGCGTCTCGACGACATGGCGACAAACACACTCTACAAACACAACTCTTCCTCTTCTCCGTGGGAGCGCAACAAGACCACGCCCCCTTTTTTGTGTATTCCTGTGGGTGGAGGTTAGTCAAAAAACTGTTCTAGTGACGTCATTAAAGAAGGAAGTAGAGGGATGTAGTCCAAACCGGCCGTTCACTGTAGGCGACTTCTGTTAAATAAAATATCTCGCTTGGCATTGAACTTTGAGCTTTATAATTTTACAGGTATTATTTATACTCTAACAACAACATTACACACTAACTAAAGTTTGAAACATGGGATCACGAAGAACAGGACCTTTAATCTTTCAGATTTAGGTCTGGATTTCCAGGCTGATGACTTGGAGTATTGCAATAATATCGTATCGTGATATATATATCGAATCGTGACATGAGGGTATTGTTACACCCCTAATGGATACATACATATATGGATGGATGGATACTTAGATGCTTACATTCTTATATGTAGTTCATCATTGTCATAATTGTATTATAAGAACATAATTATATAGTGCATGCAGCGGTTGAAACTGGTTCTTGAACCTGTTTAAGATTTAAACATTTTGAGTTCATGAACTCATCTTTAAGTCTGCCTTAGTTCAGTGGAAAGAAAGTGATGAAACAGATTCATCTTAAAAAGGATAAAGATTACACTGTCTCAGAGTTATATAATTCTGTAGCATATATAAGAGTATCAGATATAGTTCTAATTTCTATTATGGTATGTAAGAGAGCCCTTCAGTGAAGCGGTAACCATCTGTTCCTGACAGAGGATCCAGGAAAATGTCATGTTTTGTGCCATTTCTTTGATGTGTGAATGCCAGAGTCTCTTTGGATTGTGTTTAAACTGTGATGATGGACGGCACTGACTGGCATTGAGACAGATGATTTCACTTATTTGAAGCCTGAGCAGCTTCTTTAAAGTTTTGAAACGCACAGTCTACATGAACTGGCATGTTACAGTATGTGTTGTAGGTTGTGTCAAAGACTTTATTGGCCTCAGATGACTTCATACACTGCCAGTCTAGCAAGTCTGGAATAGATAGATTAATAGATAGATGTTTTTGAAAGAAGTATTTTATTCTCAGGTTGCATTTATGTGATCAAAAATACAGTAATATTAGAATTTTAAAATGATTTCTGAAGGATCATGTGACACTGAAGACTGGAGTAATGACGCTGAAAATTCAGCTTTGCATCAAATTACATTTTAAAATATCAAACATTTAAATTGTAATAATATTTCACAATGACACTGTTTTTAAGGTATTTTTGATCAAATAAATGTGAGCTTGGCAAACACAGTGTATATCACCTGAATTGCTTTTATGTTGCTCTTTTTGTCATGTTTGGAGTTCAACAGCACCCATTCCCATCCGGTTTTATTATTTGGTAAAGAGCAGCAAGAACAATCTACTTTTAAGAGACATCAGGCTAAATAAACGATAGCATCATTTGTATTTTAGGGCTGAGCTAAGCCTTTATGATCCTGAAGGGCGTTGTGTGGATTGGATGCGTCGGCTGTTCTGATGATGTCATCAGGAGCACCTGTGCCTTTATGGGATCAGTGTGTTTGAACTTGTTGGACAGTGAGTTGACAGTGACGGATGCACTCGGAGGATCGATGACACAGCCGTTCAATGAGAAATGATCAGCGGTTATCGTCACTAATGTGTGTTTCTGAGGGAGAATCTGGGAATCAGCTCTCTCTCTCTGTGTGTGTGTGTGTGTATGTACCTCTCACAGGCTGTTTTGCTGACAGTATAGGTGACAATGGCAGGAGCAGCTGCTGACAGTTGGGAACTTTCCAGCCCTGTCTGGTCCCCTGCCACCCCACCAGTGCCCGACCATCAGCACTGAACCATTACATGTGTTTGTGTGAAGGTGTGAAAGAGAGCTGCTGGGATATCTTGTATTTGAGCTCAGATTACTTGTTTGAGAAGTTGGTGTCATTATGTGAGATGAGTTCACAACACACTGTTCAAGTACATTTATTTTTTATTTAATTTAAATTAAAATAGTATTTAAAAAAAAAATTTTTTTACATATGGTTTTATTTTTTAAATATTATTTCATTTCATTTTGTATTTTATTTCATTAACTTTATGCTATTTTTATTTATTGTTGATTATTTTTTATTTTTTTAATAATTATTTTATTTTAATTTAATTAAATTTTAGTATTTAATTTCATTTACTTTAAATATTATTTTATTGTAGTACTTTATATTTTAAAATTTCTTTTTTTTCTTTCATTTTGTTTATTTTATTTCTTTTATTTTGTGTTATTATTTTATTTTAGTATTTTATTTCATTTAACTTAAAATTAGTTTCTTCTTGATTTAAAGTATAGTTTTTGTTTTATTTTATTTTAGAAATGTTTTATTTAGATATTTTTCAGTTTGTTTAATATTTTTTTATATTTTAGAATTAGATTGTTTTTGGTATATCATTTTTTGGGTTCTTATTTATCTTTTATCTTTCAAATATTCAATTATTTCAATTACTTTTATTTCTTAATGCTTGTTTACTCAATTTCTACTGTTGTTATTTTACTTTTTTCTACTTATTTTGCATCCTCCTTTGGTCATGCAAGTAAAGCACATCAAATAGGAAACCTGTTGATTTGGGGCTTCATCGACTAACCAAGCGTAAGGCCCATTGAGACACAGCTGGTGTGTTTCACAGGGTGAATATGATTCAGAGGTGGGAGGAGCCTGACTGACTGATTGTGCTCACACACACATCATATTAAATACAGAGCGGGAGTGTGTATAGATGGATGGATGGAGAGAGACGAGTGAGGCAGAATCGGTTCGTCGAGCCTCAGCTGGCATTTTTAGTGTCAGCTGTAAAAAATGCCTGAGGCGCAAAATGTGTGTATCTATTGTGTGTCTCTCTGATATAAGTCTCAGTCATTTTAAAATAGCATCTCCAAACTAACACTGATTGGAATAGGTGGTAGTAATACTTTAAAGACCATATAAAAACAAGTTCGACCCCATTTAATTTCGTATACAGTAGCTGCCGTAAGCATAAAATGTCTTATTTGACAGACGACTGAAATAGGTGTCTTGAGAAATCACACCTGTTCCTGTGACAGCTCCAGACTCTGTAAGCAAAATATGTGTTAGTCACTCTGAAAATGTGGAAGCTTGAGTTTGGGGTGAGACAATTTGCTGAACAATGGTGGATGGAGAGAGAGTTTGGGAAAACTGTTTGGAAACAGTCATTATCCTAGCAGCACAAAATTATTTATTGCAACCATCCCCATTGAAAAAATCCCCTCTTAATGTCTGTAATTCTTCATACGTGTTTTTCTTTTTCTTTTTTCAAGAAAAAAATATTTATTAGGGTTTAGGGTTATGCTTTTATTCAATTATAATTATTATTCAGTTTTCTATTTGAATATATTTTATTTATTCCTGTGATCTCCAGTCTTGATCCTTCAGAAATCATTCTAATATGCTGATTTGCGGCTCAAGAAACATTGTTAACTTTATTTTAAGGGTCAATAATTATGCGCTTAAACATTAACACACCACTAGTTGATGATTAACTGAACAAGTAAAGGCATATAAGACATTATTTATGTAGTTAAGCTTTAACAAACCAGTAATGAATAGTTAACTGAACATATATTTAGGGCATATTAGCATTATTTACAACTTCTCAAACATTTGAAGGATAAATAAACAGAAATAAGCCAATAATTAATGATTAACTGACTGTTCAGTAAATACCTATAAGTGTTACATTTACATTTTGATAGTCCACTTTAGACATTCCTTTGCTACTACATGTCAACTAACTCTAATCAGAGTATTAGTAGACTGTTAGGTTAGGATTCGGGTTAGTAGAATAAGTTGCCTGTCGCAAAGTCTGTTGTTGATCATCAAAATAAAGTGTTAGCAGATATTAAGCAGACAGTACTAATACGCTAATGAGAGTTAGTTGGCATGTAGTCGCAAAGTATAGTAAGCAGAATGTCTAAAGTGGACTTTTGATATAAAGTGTCACCCCTTTAAACCATTATTTATAACTTAAACTTTTTGTGTGTGTGTTGTAAGTCAAGATTTGACTTAGATGAATAGAAAGTTCAAAAAGACTGTCACCTTTGATCAATTTATGCATCTTACTGAATAAAAGTTGATTTGTCTAAATTTGGTCAGTCTAATTAAGTCATATTTCTTTGTTTAAAACTGCAAATTATGTCATCTACCCATCCTCATGTTGCTATTTTGCCTGGTTGATTAAGAATATATGCGAAGTCGGATTTGAAATGTTAAGTAGTAAAGTTGTTTTTCTGCTTGTCTGGCCTATAGTGCACAAAAGTCCCATTAAAATCAAGCCCCACTATACATAAGTATTCTATTTGAAATATACAGCATGTCACATTATGGAAGAATGCATTGCAAATACACATTTAGTGTTGTCCATGAGTAACAGGATAACAGCTGTATTCTCGGTGTCTCGCGGCTCACACTCACTCCTTAGCACTTCTCCCGGGCCAATCTGTTAATCCAAAGTCACCAATGCCAATGTGTTTAGACCTATCACAAGCTCATGTTCTCTAGCACGAATGTGTAATGTTAGAACGAGGATGAATGAGTGGAACGCAGGACTTTGGAATAATGGAAAGCCATAGAATATAATTTGAGCTTTCCTATAGCTCAAACAGTACAGCGCTGACGCTTGCAACGCCAAGGTCATGGGTTCGATTCCCAGGGAAAGCAAGAACTGATACGAATGTAAATGTGTACCTTGAAATGCAATGTGGATAAAAGCATCTGCCAAATGCATAAATGTAAATGTTCTAAAGCACTCTTGGCCGCTGGTTGCGTGTTCCCCTTTCAGCTGTTATTATCCTTCTGAAGGGATGAGTCACCCCTGATGCTGCCACTATCTGTCTGCCTGTTTACGTGTCTCTCCCTCCATATAAATCACAGACCCAACCGCATCACTGCCACAACACAGCTCTCTCTCTCTACAAAACTCAGGAGAGGATCTGAGGTCAATGCATTCAATGCACTTGAGTTTTGTGTTTTACCAGCGTATGGTTTGTCCTGCGTCACTGCTCTGGTTTCAGGTTCCTCAAAAAGCCTGTTCAGAGGTGAAAATATAGAATATCAGAACCAAATGAAAATACTCTTGACATGAAGTAATTAATGTAAAACTCATTCATTTTCAATGAGAGATTCCTTATATAGAAAAAAGTTAATGACATTTTAGTGGTAGTGATGTTTATAGGGAAGAACTGAACTATATTTCCAACTTTTAAATTGTAAACCATCACTTCCATCCAGTGGTCATACTGTATGTGGGTTCATGAGTTCACGCTTGATTTAAATGTCAGCACATTGTGAATCTTGTGTGAGAAGTGACTGTCTTCTGTCACTTCTCATGTGATGCAAGTTCTTGATGTGAACAAGCCTTAAGCTTTTTAAAAAAAATGTATTAATACTTAAAGGGGTACTTGACCACTGGTAAAAATGGGTTTTCAACAAAACTTGGCTGCCTATACAGTAAAAAGGCGAGAACATTTTTAAATCTGTGCTACCTGACTAGAGAAAAAAGGCTGTTTTCTTCTCTTTTGCCAATTAGGTAGGAAAACTTCAACACCCACAATGCACTGGACATGTTACAGTCCCAAGGCCACGCCCACCAGTCTGCTATAAGCTTAAAGGGATACTCCACTGTTTTTTCATATTAAACTATGTTATTCCCTTAACTAAGACGAGTTGATACATACCTCTCACGTCTCAGTGCGTGCACTAAATCGCTTGTGAGCACTTCGACTTGGGCGCAGTAATATCTTCACTCGTGAAAAATCCTCTCACCGGCCCCCGCTCCCTCTCCTCCTGATATTACTGCGCCCAAGTCGAAGTGCTCACAAGCACTTGCTATGGTATTCCGCCATACAATATAGTTATCCATTTTACACGCTTAGAAAAGCGCAACGTTTTGTTTTGTGTCACCGTCCTAGGTCGAGTTACACTACTCGAGTAACTTTATTTAAATAGGGAAAACGTCGAGGTGTTTGGTAGCTTCTCTGCTTGGCCCATATTGAATGAACTGGGCTAAGCTAAGTGCTAACAAAGTTTCGCCGCAAGACAGAGCGATTTAGTGCACGCACTGAGACGCGAGAGGTATGTATCAACTTGTCTTAGTTAAGGGAATAACATAGTTTAATATGAAAAAACAGTGGAGTATCCCTTTAACAGAGTCATATAGCGCCTTGCTTTAGTAGAAAATACTTCTTAGCAAACTTATAGTCATAATGGTGTAGTCTTGTATTGTTCCCGAGTGCTAGAATTCAAAGAGTAAACGTTTAGCAGGAGTGAGTTACTATCGGTTTCCAGTGAAGAATCCAGCGCCTTGTAGACAGTGACTAAAGGCTGCAAAGAATCGCAAATATGCAGAGAACGCTGTGAGGGAAAATCTGAAAAAGGCGCCATTTCAAACTGGATGACCACAGTGTTTTAGCTAAACAGAGGGGGAAAACTGAAGGTAACAAAATGACCAAATAATCATGAATATCTTGGTCCAGGTAATACAGTAATGAGTAAACATTGTTTATTTACACAAAACAACGCGGGTTGAAAATCGACATTGATAACAATAATGAGCATTAAATCAGCATATTAGAATGATTTCTGAAGGATCATGTGACACTGAAGATGCTGTAAATTCAGCTTTGCATCACTAAATTACATTAAAATATATGCAAATAAAAGTTATTTTGAATTGTAAGAATATTTCACAATATTACTGTTTTTACTGTAAATAAATGCAGTCTTGGTACTCAAAAGAGTAAAAATCAGTCCCAAACTTTTGAACGGTAGAGAATGTTTACAGTATACTAAAACTAAAGCTATCACTAAAAATGGAATATACAATATATAAATAAAAATCTTAGAAGAAAGTAAAAAAAAAGTACATTATTTCACAGATCATTGCAATGCATTCTGGGATTGCCTTCAAAGGTTACATAATTATGACTGCCTTAAAATTTAACCAAAAGAAGGTTGCATAATATAGGTATTTTTGTATATTTCTTTGGTAAAACTTTACAATAAGGTCTCATTTGTTATCTCACGTTAGTTGCAGAATGCATTTAATAATGTTAAGAGATGTTAACTTTATGAAATTAAGATTAATGGATAGTTCACTGTTAGTTTAGGTTGACTGTGGACAAATTGTAAAGTGCTACCATTTTATTACTACTTTTGTTTCTTGTCTTTTAAAAATAATTTCTCCAAAGCAGAGGTGGACAGTAACAAAGTACATTTACTTGAGTACTGTACTTAAGTAAACTTTTTGAGTATCTGTACTTTACTTGAGTAATATGTTTTCTGGAAACTTTTTACCATAACTTCCCTACATTTGAAAGACAAATATCGTACTTTTTTACTCCACTACAATTCTGTCAAGGTCCTTGAGTAGAAAGTAGTAACGTCAGTCAGGGGATGATTTTGGTTGCAGGGGTTGCATTGTGGTTGGAAATGAAAGTCTGGTTGACATCAGTACCTGACAGATGTTTGTTTCTGACGTCAACCTGATTTTCATTTTCAACCACAATACAACGTCTGCAACTTTGGAGATTAAAGGATAACTGTCACCAAAATGCATAGGGTATTTTTGTTAATCTACCCAAGGCAAACTTTCGTTTAAAAGCATAATTAGAATGGAAATGCCACTTTTTAGTTTGACCATATTTTTATTTTTCGGTCAAATTGCCTTTTGAATGTGTCGAGCCTTCTTAGTGTTTTAAAAATAGCGATTTTTGATGCTTTCATATTAATCACTCCCATTCAACAGGCAATTTGACCAAAAAACGAAAATACGGTCAATCTTAAAAGTGGCGTTTCCATCCTAATTATGCTTTTAAACGAAAGTTTGCCGTAGATTCACAAAAAGACCCTAGGCTGCATTTTGGCGACAGTTATCCTTTAACGTCAATCTGGCGTTGGATTCTGACATCAACCTGATTTTCATTTTCAACGTTGGGTTTGCTTTTCTAAATGTGAATTTTGTCATTGTTTTGGAGCACACTAGCTTATAGATAACAGTAAGGCTAATTTATATTCATACTAAAAGCCAAAAAACTTTAAATAGGGCACTATTTGAGGGAACAGAAACGATTGTGGATGTTATTGAGTGCACTTATTCAATCTCACATTCAATCCCACTACTGGAACTGTGTTCTAGAAATAAATTTGATATTGATATGAGGGTAGGCAGGCATAGATTCATAGTATTACATTGCAATAATAAAACAATGCATTGACATTTACTTTTAAAAACGAGTACTCTTGTACTTTTACTTAAGTAAAAATCTGTCTTTACAACTTTTACTTATAACGGAGTAATAGTAGTATCTGTACTTTCCCTCAAGTAAGGAAGCTGTGTACTTTGTCCACCTCTGCTCCAAAGCAATCAGTGTGGACATGAGGCCCATGCGACCGGCAGCTGGATTTGAGTTCTCCCCCGAGGGCCTCTGGGACTGTGTTTCCTCTGTATGACAGTATATGTACACAATCAGTGGGAGGGTCTTTCTCAACGGTCCTCTCTGTTGGCTCGGTCACACAGCCAAACCATATATTTTCTTTACCGCTACAGCAGAGACCAGTCTCCCCACAGTAAGTCTTTTTGTGTGTGCGGACCACATGCTGCTCCTGAAATAAACACTCGGCTAAATTTAGCATTAGCGCTGACCCCAGGCACTGACTTCTAATGGATCACTAATGCAGCATTGAGACACCAGCCTGACTTCATAAGATGCGGATCTGCGGAGGGAGTTCGTGTATGTTTAGCTGCTCGTTTTTATTCCTCCCTTTCACTTCTCTCTCTCTCCCTCTCGCTCTCTCAGCTAATGCAGTGAAGGTTTAGGCGGTGTGTGAGTGTGTGTGTGTGTGTGTGTGTGTTGTGGATCTGGAATGACGCCAGTAGCTTGGCTTGACTGGATCACGGGCCTCTGTCCTGACATTGAAGCAAACGGGGGTGAAGTGTGGGAGATACGACTGTTTTCTTTCTGAATCTGAGGGGATGATTCAGTAAAAGCAGTAACATTACTACAATTTAAAATAACTATAGATAATTTTACTCATTAATTTGAATAATTTAACTATAAATTAATTTTCAGCATCATTACTCCAGTCTTCAGTGTCATGCTAATATGCTGATTTGCTGCTTAAAAATGTATTATTATTATTATTATCAATGTTGAAACTGTTGTGCTGCTCAATATTTTAGTGGAGACCATGATACTTTTTTTTTCAAGATTCTTAGAAAGTTCTAAGGATCAGCATTTATTTAAAATGGAAATCTTTTCTAACATTATGAATGTCTTTACTGTCACTTGCTGAATAAAAGTATTAATTTGTTTTATTTTTTAAACAAAAGGAAAGGAAATTTATTTTTCCAAAGGAAAGTACCTTAATATTACCTTATGAGACCATCACCATACCCTAAACAAAAGTATTAGGACGGTAAAAGGGTACAATGATGGTATCATATGGTAACACTATTGTACTGAGAAGTATGCCATGGTATTTACACAGTAGTCCATTGAACTCCCAAGAAAACTGTATAATATCATGATACAAATCCAAAAGGTAGTACCATGGATTATGTGTATTGATTAAGAGAACGACTGAGTCATGATGTTTAAAACAAATATCCAGTTGGAGCCATGGCTTAGTAGTCTTGTGATTGATAGTGAGTTGTGCTCAGTTGAGAGATGCAGGTTTCAAATTTCTTGTCATTTCCCAATTCCGTTCTCCCATCATTTCCTGTTATCTCTCTAGTTTTGCTATCAATAAAACGGCGAAAAGCCTTCAAACATTTTCAAAAGCAAACATCAACAGCTTTAGATCAGAAACACAGCAAAACAGCAGATTGAGGGAGAGAAAAAGGGCAGAGAGAGAAGATTAACAAGACTCTGATGAGACTGATTAGAATATGAAGAGTGGGAGACTATAGTAAAGATGCAGATGTAATAAAAAAAAATCATATACTCGCACTCATGATGTTTCAAACTCGTAGGAATTTGTCTTCTTTAGAACACAAAATATATATTATTTAGAAAAATATCCTGGCCACCCTTTATGATATGGGCATGATTTTTACCATTATTATTATTAATATACTATTATAGTAATTTTTTTTATATATAATTGTAATTTTCTCCATTTTCAGTTTTCATTTTACTTTAGTTTTGTGCTTTTTTATTTGTATTATTGTTATTTTTTCAGCTATAGTTATTTTAGAACTTATTTTATTTCAGTATTTCACCTAATATTTTATTTGTATATATTTTATTTCAGCTTTATTTCAATGAACTAAAACAGTTCTCTCTCTCTCTCTCTCTCTCTCTCTCTCTCTCTCTCTCTCTCTCTCTCTCTCTCTCTCTCTCTCTCTCTCTCTCTCTCTCTCTCTCTCTCTCTCTCTCTCTCTCTCTCTCTCTCTCTCTCTCTCTCTCTCTCTCTCTCTCTCTAGGTGGGTGGATGAGAGGAGAGACGCCACCAGCTGCTCTCAGAGTGAAAGATGTCTTTTATTTCACTACACATTATAACACTCTGTTCCCTCTCATTCAATAACCCCATAAACTACCAGGCGTCAAACAACAGGTATTTCTGTCCTTTGTTTTTCCACTGAACAACAACAACGTGCTTGAGGGCGTAAGCTTGAATCAAGATCATTTCTGTATCATTTAATACTTGTGTGCTAAACAGAACAATGTGTCAGTGCTGTCACCATGGTAACGATAGATGTTGAGCACTGGATCCACTGAAGTGCGTAGGTTTCTAAAGTGTGATGACATCAGAGGGGAAGACAACTTCCTGTCCAAGTACAGGTCGAAATCAATCAGGTCTAATCACCATGGAGCTCTTATGAGTTATATAAAGTAAGGTTCACACAGACAATATGAACGTTATGGAGCGTAAGGTATTAAATAGTGACTATTCTCATTTGTAATGTTCAGGGAATATGTGCTTTTTACTGCTATACAAATGCAAATGTTTATTGTACT
Organism: Squalius cephalus; assembly: GCF_949319135.1. Lineage (NCBI taxonomy): Eukaryota > Metazoa > Chordata > Actinopteri > Cypriniformes > Leuciscidae > Squalius > Squalius cephalus. The sequence goes on along the minus strand of NC_137126.1, from coordinate 43,217,036 downwards.
GTGTGTGTGTGTGTGTGTGTGTGTGTGTGTGTGTGTGTGTGTGTGTGTAAAGATCACATATACAGCAATTTGGATTGATAAAACAACCAGAAGTCACTTACTTACAATGAACATGGGCTATTTCTGGCACATTGACAATGTGACAGCTGGGAAAAGTTTAACCTTATGCAATGCAGCGACTAGTAAATACCATAACCCATATATTTCATTTTGGAATTAAAAATTGCAGTACACTGTAGGAAAAAAAACTTGCAGCCTTAAATTTTTAAGTACAATGAACTTGGATGTTTAAAGGAACACGCCGACTTTTTGGGACTTTAGCTTATTCACCGTATCCCCCAGAGATAGATAAGTCCATCTCATCTCCGCGCGTGCCGTAACTCTGTCTGACGCACCCACCGCTAGCCTAGCTTAGCACAAAGACTGGAGGTGAACAGCTCCAGCTAGCATACTACTCCCAATAAGTGACAAAATAACGCCAACATTTTCCTATTTACATGTTGTGATTTGTATCGTCAAATAACAAGGTCACATGAGACACAGCCATCTTCTAACCGTATACATACTGGGAACTATATTCTCTGAAGGCGAAGCACTGCTACTTCTGCGGAGTGATTTACTCCAACTCTGAGCGAACTCTCTGCTCCTCACCACAGGTGCTGTGAGCAAATCACTCCGCCCAAGTAGCAGTGCTTCGCCTTCTGAGAATATAGTTCCCAAAAACTTGCCGTGTTCCTTTAAGTCATTTCAACTTAAGTTACATTAAACTGACTTAAATGAGCTGAATCTTATTTAAAAAAGTTGAAAATTGCTTTAAACAATGAGTTAAAACAATGTAAAAACATTTGTTGTCATAACTTATTAATCATAATTTTTACCTAATTTTTAGCTACATCGACAATGAAACTGAGAAAATGGCTTTTAAATCAGTCTGTCTCAGGACATAGTCAAAGAGACCTGATTTTGGTCATCATGGTGTAAGTTGCAGTATTTTGCCTTTGCATGGCAGTATTCCTTTAAAGAATCAGTGTCTATATTTCTTTTATTTGCCAGGGCAGTGTCCAGGTAATGAAGTCATGTTTATTGTTAAGTGTGTGTGTCAGGTTATGAGTCATAGCATCGTGAATCTTGTTGCCAGGGCCTCCCTATGATGTCATCAACAGCCCAAAATAGCTGCTAAATGCTAGTAGGAGCCGAGCACTCTGGACACTTCATCTGTTTAAACACTCCAGAGAGGAAGAGAACGAGAAATCATAGAGAAAGAGAGCGGGGTAGATTTACAGTTATACAGCAGATAGAACAGCATCCTATAAATACTCAAGAGAGCGAGAGAAAACAGGAAGAGCACTCGGAAAATCCCTCTTTTTGGGAGGGAAGGATGGATAGGATGAGATGAACCAGACTTCCATCATAAAATTTTAAAAAATCAATTCGATTGTTTGATGGAAATGTTTCTTGAGCAGCAATTCATTTCTGAAAGATCATGTGACACTGATGACTGGAGTAATGATGCTGATATCAAAAACAGTTATTAAATGATGTAATATTGTGTAATCATATTTCACAATATTCCTATTTTAAGATCAAATAAATGCCACTTTTGAGCATAAAATATTTTATTCAGATTGTTCCTAAGATCCTGCTCTATGGAAGGCTAGTTCAAAGCGAAAAAAAGTGAATTGTGAGTTTAAAATTAAAAAATAAAGTTACATTGTAAGATAAAGTCACAAGTAGTAAATATAAAGTGTAGTTGCAAAAATTGTGAGATACAAAGTCCAAATTATCAACTTTTTAGACAGAAATGCACTTTCATACTGAGCGTCTCAAACAATGTCACATCCAAATCCATCAACCGGATTAAAGCTTGCCGTTTTGAGAATTTTGTTTAAAAAAAGTTTTGTATGGATCAGACAGCCCAGTCCACGTGTTTACCATGTGAGCTGATAAAGTTGAATGGCAGATATTTTGCTTTGTCTTTCTATTGATAAACAAATCCCAATAAACTGTTCTCAATACTGTATTAGACTTCTTGTTTTTTGTTCTAGTAAACTAACAGTCCCCTGTCTGGCATTAGGGGTTTCCTGATACTCTGGCACAGTTGTTCTGCAGGGACACAATGTCCAGACAACTGCTATGGAGGAGGAAGTCATTATGCCATCAGGACATCGTCTTATGCTCTCAGTATGTACTAGTTTGAGTGTGTCTGCCTGACCTCCTTCACACTGACTGCGTTCACTAATGTGATAGAACTGCCATTAACTTTTTTTTAAATCCTTGCAAATAAAAATAAAAGTTTGTATGTAAAAAACAGCCGTGCAAAATTTGTTATATCTTGAATAATTATCAGTGCATAAATCAACTTTTTTCTACACATTATTGTTTTAAATATTTTATTATTACTGTATGCAGGCAGAGATGCACTACAGTTCAAAGTTTGGGGTCGGTATGTAACTTTATTTAAACAAAATACAGTACTGTGAATTGTCAAATATGATTGCAATTTAAAAATAAATATTTTCTCTTTTAATATATTACCATCACAGAAATAAATTACGTGTCGGATGATCCTTCATAAATCATTCTAATATGTTGCTTTGCTGCTAAAGAAACATTTCTTATCATCAATGTTAACAGTTTTGCTACGTAATATTTTTGTGGAAACTGTGATACATTTTTCCAGGATTCTTTGATGAATAGAAAGTTCAAAAGAACAGCATTTGAAATATAAATCTTTTGTAACATTATAAATGACTTTACTGTCACTTTTGATTAATTGAATGTGTCCTTCAGAAAAACTAATCTTACCATTCCCAACATTTTGAACGGTAGTGTAAATCATAAAGAACTGAGGGAAATGCTCACAGTAACATTAACTTCCCTGTCTCTCTGACATCAACTTCACTCCCACTGTGTCATTTATTAATTGCATAAAGCACAAATTGCACAATTTTTCTGCACATGCCCTATCGTGTTATCCCTGTAATCGTCTCAGCAGAACTGGTTGTTCTCACTGAAAATAAATGGCTTTTGGTTGCCTTGTCACTGCAGATGTCTGTTGATGTGAATGCACCTTAGGAGACAAGTAATGGAGCAGACAGTTTCACTCGTATACGAGGGAAGGAAACATTATATTAAATGTATCTGCGTCACTGTTATTATGGACTTCAGTCAGGGTACATGTATTTAATTTGAAGAGAATGAAAATGAGGCTGGAGAATAGAAGTACACACTGTTCAATTGTTTTACTGTTGTTATCTGGATAATTCAGCTGACAGAACACTGAATACATGCATATTCAAAATATAAAAATATGGTTTGTGCAAATCAGATGTTATGTAAGCCCGCATGATAGGGTGAATATTGAGCAGGATGTATGTCTATATGTATGTATGTCTCTTTTTATTAATGTTAAATTAATCAGCTTTTTGACAACACTTTAAAAGTAAAGGTTCTAAAAGGGGGGTTTCGCAGCGATGCCCTACAATATCCATTTCCGGTTCCCTAAAAAACCTTTCAGTGAACAGTTCTTAAAAGAATAATTATTTTCTAAGTGTGAAGAACATTTTAATTCTATACAGAATCTTTTGTGCGATGGAAAGGTTCCTTGGATGTTAATGGTTCTTCATGGAACCAACAATGCCAATAAACAACCTTTATTTTTAAGAGTGAAGATAACCATAGTAAACAATTTGTAGGCTGATTTCTGATAAAAAGTGTAAACACTGTGATATATGTATATACACACACACTCCCCGGCCAAAAAAAAAAAAAAAAAAAGACTTTACAGAGTGCTCGACTCTTACATTGTCATTACAAGATCATAACCAAAAATGTATGCTCCTCTTGAAAAACATTTATTTCCAATTTTTGGTCAAGATCTTGTATCAAGATCAGCACATCCCAAAGCCTTTCAATGAACTTAAGGTCTGGACTCAACGATTCTTCATGCTCCTCCCAACCATTCTTTCACAATTTGAGCCTGATGAATCTTGACATTGTCATCCTGGAATATGGCCATGATGTGTCTTCCTACATGGTTGTTTGAGAAATGAAAAGCTACACACTCCATCAATTAGTGTTAGAAGAACTGTTGCCAAACGTTTAAGATGCTAGAAACAAAATAATCATTGCAATAATGATCCAATCATAGACTAGACAGAAGCATTTGCCTATTTAAATCCAAACTCTGTGTGTGTGTGTGTGTGTGTGTGTGTGTGTGTGTGTGTGTGTGTGTGTGTGTGTGTGTGTGTGTGTGTGTGTGTGTGTGTGTGTGTGTGTGTGTGTGTGTGTGTACTTATACAACTATCTTTGCGAGGACCAGTTTGAGTTTTAGACCATTGGAGTGAGGACATAGAGAGTAAAGTGAGGACATTTTGGCCGGTCCTCACTTTCTGAGAGCCCTTTTAAAGCCTGTTTGAGGGTCAAGACTTGGTTTTAGGGATAAGGTTATAATTAGGTTAAGGGTAAGTTTAAGGTAAGGGTTCGGGTTAGGCATTTAGTTGTGATGGGTAAGGTTAGGGTAAGCGGCTAGAGATTGCTTTGTGTCAATGAATGTCCTCATAAAGATAGATGTACAAGAATATGTGTGTGTGTGTGAAGCTAAGCCATTCATCTCTTTGACCTTCATGCACATTTGGAACAACTGTATTCATTAGCATCTATGTAGAAACGACTGCACGCTCAACCTCTCAGCGCATATTCTCAAGAATAGACGCACACACTTTATTTAGGCATACATGGCACTAATTAAGATCTTAATCTGAGAGGATGTGGAGGGCAAGTTTCATGAGGACAACACACACACACAAAACGTTTGAGGAAGTGCACAAAGCTAGGGGAAGAAAAAAACATTCAAGATGGAGAAAAATAAATACGCAAGCATGTCATTATGAATCCCTTGGGTCTAGAAGGGACCATTTTCTTTTCCATTAATGGTACGTGACATTTAATGATTTACCAGAAAACTGTTGTAGCACCGGTGGATCTAGAGTGGCCGTGCAGATTATGCAGATTTTGTCATTTATAATGTCTTCAGGCGAGACTTGATGTCAGTGTCTGGGATTCTGGGTAAATTATCGTTTTTCAGTGAACGTCAACATTACTTCCATCTACCTTTATAAAAAGGAAGATTATGGCTTTGTTAAACGATTTAGAGCCAGTGACGCAGGTAATCTAGTTGAGCTGTTAACCCTCTAATACACATTGGTCTAACAATGGAATATTTGTTACATATTTTTTTTATTACTGCACTTACAAAAGTAAAAAGTTTTTTTTTTTTTTTTTTAGAGAGGTGTGTGTGTGAGAGAGAGAAAGAAATAGGAATTTCCCCCTCTTCTGAACACTCAAAACATAAATCATAATTTATTCATAAATGCATCTATTACTATAAATACATAAATAAATAACTTAATATAATTGATGCCACAGTCTATAAAATTACCAATGAAGACATTCCACTGTGATAAAGAGTTGCCATATGGCAAGTTTATCTGTGGAGGGGAAAAAAAACATTTATTTAACTTATGAAAGATGCATGCCATGAAAAAATCTAGGTAAAAAAACAATTAAATGTGTCTATTGTAATTGAGGAGCATATCAGTGTGTCTTAAGAGTGACCTTAGAAAAAAGTCATGGAGAGAAAATCAAATGTCATGTGTGTCGTCTCTTAAAAGCAAATTATTGTTTGCTTAAAAAGGCTGATCTTATCATTCCAACAATGCAATATGTTGTAGTTTTTTCTTAGTAGCAAGAAAAAGAAGGAAAAGTATGTTGCTAACTTGCTATATGTTGTCAACTCCATACCTGTATTAAAGAGATAGTTCACCCAAAAAATTCGGTCATCTTTTACTAACCCTCATGTCATTCCAAACCCGTAAGACACACAAATGAAGATTTTTAAACAAAATCTGAGCGATTTCTGGCCCTCCATTGACAGCTACGCAACTACCACTTTAATGCTTCAAAAAGAGACCGTAAAACTAATCCATATGAATCGAGCGATTTATATGTCCAGATCGCTCTATATGATGAACAGACTGAATTTAGGCTTTTATTCACATATAAACATTCATCAACTCACTCATCAGTTGTGGTAAACAACGACATGAGGATGAGTAAATGATGACAGATTTTTCATCTCTGGGTGAACTATCCCTTTAAAGAGTATTTTTTAGCTGCAGGCGTTTGTGAAGAACACAGAGGTAAGAGAGACACGTGTGAGTCCCGCACATGCTCATGTTGCAACACCTACAATCTATAGGTTTTCAGGAAGCAACTCTCATGTTTACGGTAACGTGACATTTGACGCAGTGGTGTTCATGTGACAGTCCTTGCTGTTGTGTGTAATGAGTGTATATGTACAGTGTCAATGCTGTATTGATGGGCGGACAATGTTTCATTGATTGTTTTTGCGGTGACCTTCAGCTCTGTGTGCAGGCCTGTACGGGTGAACACACAGGTTTCACTTACACTAACACACAGGACACCCTTTCCTCAGTGCTTAATGGTGATCAGAAGTACATCAGAGACGTACAAATGAGACTTGAATTGTGACTTGCACACTTCAGTTCATTTGTTCTTGGAGGAATTTGATTAGTTCATTTTGAAATCATGTTATCTTGGCAAATCTGAGCATAATTTAAGACATTATTCAGAATACTGACATCTTTTCCAAGTAAAAATAAATCTGAGAATCTCACTTAAAGTGAGATTTTACCCCAAAATACATATTGTGTCATTATTTACTCACCCTCATGTTGTTCCAAACCTGTATGACTTGCTATCTTTGGTTTGTTTGTCATAATAAGTTGATCCAAGTCTTCTGAAGAGATCTTTCTATGTATCTCATTGCTGTATAGAAGAAAGTTGAGAATCTTTTCAATGGGAATCCAAACAACAAGGAACTAGTCATATGTCTCTTCTGTCTTGTTACGCAACAAAGTTGGTGATGTAATGCAGTGCACTTCAAGAAAAATAATCACAATGGATTGAGCTTGTGCCAGAAAGATCATAATTTCCTCTCCAGTTTATTTGCTGGGGCAAACGGGGAAATCTGAAAGAATAGAGCATGTGATGAGAACTTTTGTCAGTCAGTAATGAATGTGACTATGTCCTCTTTCAGACCATTACCACACAAACCAGGCAGTGTTATAAAAACAAAACTGTTCTCTTGTTGCTTTTCGTGAACCTGCTTTAAAATGAAATGGCCACTGTGAGAAAGAGAACAGCAGAAAAAACTCTGACGTCAGAGCAATAAACAATGGTGTCCAATCACAGGACATCTAACGGGATATTTTAGTGAACCTGTGTCATCAAAATCCTCACGAGTGATGTTTAGAATGCTCTTTCAAAACAGAAACTACATGCATTCTGGTTCTCTTATTATATTCTGGGTTTAATATCACTTCAGCTATACATTTACAGGATTTGTAACATGATGTCAGTTCTCTCGGAAAAAACTTCTCCCTCAGTTTTAAAGGCAGAAATGTGAAACTTTTGTCAAAGCATTTACATAAATTCTTCTGTAAATTTTTTTTTATATTTGAGCTGTAAAGTCTAAATTGGCCTTTTGAAATGGGACCATGAGTGAATAACATCGTGGCAATGTTTTTTGGTTTTATTTGTAGTTGTCAGGCCTACCTTTTCGTACTAATCAACTATATCTTGTTTGAGTTTTTATGACTTCACATGAGCTGGGTGTTGCACATATAATGTGATACCGGTTTAGATAGTCATGACAGATCATTATGAAAATATGATAAATTTATTCACAAGATATAAGCAGGAATACTAGCAAAAATGTTGTAGACTAACTATCCCAAAAATACGGTTTACATGGAGCAAACTCCATCACATTAGAAATTAACCCGCCAAGAAAAGTAGTCCCACCCTAAAATGATTTAAACAATTTTGCAGTCAAATAATAAACATTTTTACTGAATAAGTGCCATTAAAAATTAGCTTCATGTGTCTGATTATCATCTAAATGCTTTTACAAACAATTTTCTTTTGAGAGATAAGACTATTTCTATGGTTATTGATACAACCTGGTGTTTTAACTCAAAATATCCCTTTAAACACTAGTGAAGGAGACAGCCAACACATTTATGAACTTATGTGAATGGTTGTTTTTTTTCCCCAGAAGCAAAAATGGCAGCCCCTTCTGGATTACCTAAATAAATTTGGCCATTATTTTGGTATTTGAAGGTTACCATGGAAACAGCACCCTGTGTAGCAAGGCAACACAATCTAATGGTTGCTTTTTCACGATGATAAGCCATTGTAGCTAATGCAACCGCTAGACTAGAACTAATCAAATCATGATCTCTGGCGATGTTTTATAGAGTTGCTATATATATATTTTAAAAATCCACCTTCTCACCCTTACTCAATTGTGCTCTGGTTGCTGGCTACAGGAAAAGCATCTCTCTCGTAGACATGTAATAATTATGCATTAGAGTGCACGTTAATGCGTGCGTGAGTGTTCGCACATGGTCCTGGAAATAAATCATTCAAAGCTGAAATTGGAAGCAGGGAGATCATGTCACACCTGGTACGTAGAGACAGAAAACACTCTCGCACGAACAAAGAATGGCCTTATTTAAATTCAACGTAAACATCCTAATATATTAAGACTATAAAAACAGGCCTTTCATTACCCAAAATGCATATGGATACTAAACATTGACTTAGTTTTAGCCACAAAACGAGTGTACAAACTACATTAAGCCATTGTTTTGATTAAGTTACTCATGCAACTCTTCATCTGTCTTTATTTAAAGACTGGCAAATCTGTTAGTCAGTAACTAAAAACACTTAAACGGCCTCTAAGCCGCACGGCAATAAAGCGCCGGTCGCTAGGAAACCACAGCATATTCTTAGCACAAAAAAGGGAGTGAGAGGTTGAACGTCCTCAGTGGCGAGAGAGAGAAAATCACATCTTATCTGGTTTATCCAGGCACCTTATTCAACTGGTCTTTGTTCCCCATCTGGAGTCATGCCAGCCATTGATAAGACAAAGGCGACCTCCAGACCTCTTACTCCTGTGCTCTTCGTTAGTGTGTCACTTGACCATATTTACACACTTGATTGTCGTGTTCGGCTGTTAACTGAATACATATGTCAGATCAGGACAATTTTTTTCCAAGTAAACGGAAAGTAATGGAGCCATTGCCAAATGCCTGAACTCTTGCCGTATTTTGTCTTGCCATACAGATTAGTAGGCCTAGAAATGAATACTATTGTGTTGAACATTAAAATCTGATGTTCAGCCAACCTCGAACTTTCAGAGCAGACGCTTATTGATGATAAAAGGAAAAAAAAACACATAGTAAGAGAGAAGTTCTGTTTTCTTATGATATAGTGATATTGACATGCATAAAAAAAACACTAGCTTTCAAATGTTGTGTGCATGTTTAGTACTGATAGTGATACTGGCTCAAACATTTTTTACCTGGGTGGTTTTGCATGATTTACTCCAATCTGTTTCAGTTTTCCTTTGTTTTTTTTCCTGTTGCAAAAGAATAAAAAATGCCTCAGCAGGTATATGCAAAGATAAGATATAGTGACTAAAGTTTGCATACACAGTAGAGATTCAGTTTTGACATTAGTGGTGGAGGATTCCCTTGATTACAGAATAATTACTTCAGTGATTGTACATTTCAAGCTTAATCATTACACATATGCTTATTAGCCTGAGGAACAGGTCTAGTGTGAATACAGACGTAATAGTCCACACTGACTGACTGGGTTTCAGGTCAACGAATCAGGTCAAAGGACTTTAACGTAAAAACTCTGCTTTACTGGTCTGACTAAACATCATTAAATGCTTTGTTTTCCTTAGTGTACAACCCAACTTCGATATCTGCTTTTACTTCAATATAACCTTCTCTTATCAACATTAAAGGCATGCTGTTGATTTCCACAGTAAGTCATTTCAACTTGTGCCTGAATTTATAAAAACAGAAAAGATTTTAAAGGAAATACACCATTGAAGTCTCTAGGTTGACAATAAATGTTTAAAAGAGGAAAGAAGAAAATGGCTTATATGGAAACTTAAAGGGTTCTGTCAGGCACTTAATATACAATTGGGGTTCCCATCATGGATTTAGTTTTTAGTAATTTTTCATTTTAATTAAAGCTCATAAACATACTCTATCATTAGAAAGAAAAAAAAGTAACCTGTAAAACATCAAAACATCAGTAAAACGCTGGCTATATATAGAACCCCATTATGCCATTGTTTTCTAAGGGTGTAGCACTAAAACATTTGTCAGTATGAGAAATATGATTGAATCCATTCCTTCAATTCATGCCGACATGCACAAAATTTTTTTTATTAAACATGGAAACTTTCACTTCAAATGACTATGCATACAGCACTAATTTACTTCAAATTTAAAAATGTTACTTAAAAATGTTAAAAAATCTGTCAATCCGTCCACTATGCTACAATCACCCATTGACTTTGTAAATGCATTTATAAACTAAATGTATGCTATTAATGGAATATTCCAAGTTAAATTAAACTGAAGCTCAATTATTTAATAGCCTGCATAATAGATTATTATATGAATCTAGACCTTTGTGATATCAGATATTACAGAAACTACATATCAGCAATAGTCAAATGCAAATGGACAACGAGACTCAGAAGTGATAAAAGCATTTGCCTAATGTTTCTGACAACGCATTGCTTTAATGCCACGACTTTTGAATTTTAAGCCAACATGCAAAGCTGGTGAGTGTCAGTAGACCAAAAACACTCTAGTAAGGATGTTTGATCAACAGGAGAATAAATACGACTAGAAAATGTAATGAAAAAAATGCTTTTTGATCAGTTTTACAGAAGGATACTTGTGATTATTTTTTAAAGATATTAAATCAAATCAAAAAAAGATCCAACAAATCCACAATACCATTTAAGCTTTATTGTGATATCGGATAGTCTACAATACAGTGAAAACAGACAAATGTGACTTTTCTTTACTAGGACAGAATGCAAAGCAATGTAATCAAGTAAAAAGAAGAAAAAAGCTTTTTTTTGCATTGAAGAAAAAAGAAAGAAAACCAGGCACGACTTAATATAGCCATTATAAACACAACATGCTTTAGACCTTATATTTTAACAGTCCTAAGAAAAGAACTCTGCAAACTCATACAATCGTTTCCTTTGCATACCACTGTCGCCTAAACTAGATGTCATTTGAATGACAAATCTCAAATGAACAGCTCTAGAAACGTTTGAAACCAGTGTCACCAAAAGAAACGGCAAAAAAGGGAAGTAAACAATCTTTTCCACCGCCAACACCTCAATATGTTGCTGTAAAAGACAAATAACAATTAAAAATTGTTTCAATTAATTTCCCACTTGGTATTCAGAGAGGCCACAAACTCACTTTTTGGTTTGACCAAGTGATTCAGTTTCCAGATTGGTGCTGTATGTTAAAAACAACGCTCTCGGCTGAAAGGTTTCATCATTTTTGGTGCACAGACTGCACACTGACAGTGACACTGGTTTGGATCTAGTTCTGATTCTGAAAGTCTTAGGGAAAGCTGTTTTTTTGTTTTTTGTTGAACGGTCAGGGTTCGGTGTTTCTATTGTGAAATTTCGGCAGGTGAATCCAGCTCACCGCTGACCATGACGCTAAAACACGACCAGCAGACTTTCTGCTATTAGGCTCTCAACAGGAAACTATCGAAGGATGAAAATCAACTTTAATATATAAAAACAAAACAACAAAAACAAAGCTTATCATCAAGCTAAGAGAGCACACATCAAAACACGCTGTGATACAGCAAAAGAAGTGTAATAAAGGAAACAGCACAGAGGAACTAGTGAACAACAGCAAAAACGGCTACAAATAAAGTGAGGAAAGTAAGGGAACACGCATACATGCATCCACACACACACTCACTCATCATTCACACACACACATATAAAGCCAAAGGTACAGTGAACAAAAGTGCTTCAAGTCGGGGAAGTAGAGAAACTAACCCAGTAGAAATATGTATAAAACCTTAAATATGTTACTTTATGTACAAAACTGTGTGAGAGGGACAATGTATTGTCTGTAACTCTGTATCATCTTTCAAGTAAGATATATCTACAACTATTTTGTTTGCATTGTCTTTGACTGATTCAAAGGTCACGTGACCTGACTGACCTTATCGGTGACGAACCCCGACTGAGGGTTCGCCACTCGTCCTACTATTGCCCGCCGTCCCACCCGCCCATAAGCACGACAAAACCTCGATATTTATTCATATCATTCATTATATATAGTTATACTTGATAGAAATCTACATTAAATTCCCCTCTTTACCTCTACAGGAAGTAAGCTCCGCCCCCTCCCGCTCTAACCACCCCGCCCCCTTTTATATACTTTGCAGGATACAACCACTGTTTCATAACATCTCTAGCTTTGACATAGAACTATGAAAAAATACTGGATTATATTATGCTTCGGTATAGACTTTCGAGTGGATAGAGGTTCTGTGAGGTTCGTTTCCAAGTTCGTGTCGTTTTTCGAGTTCGAGCTCCCGCTTCTAGTAGATGTGCTGGGTTCTCGGAGTCATGCGCCGCACAACAACAGGAGAGGGAGATTTCTTTTTTTAATCTTTTGAAGAGGCACAAGATTCATGCTGCTTAGAGGCAAAGACTCGGAGAAAAGCTACAAAAGGAACGCATGGGCTCGCATGCTCTCAGACAGTCCGGGTAAAGTGCAGAAGGTTTAAAAGTGAAAGCTCTGGATTGCATTTATCTCTATTAGCAGCAAAAGAATCACGTAACGTCACTTTGAATGGTGTCTGATTGTTAAATTTGAGACCGGTTTCTGATGCGCGCATCAAATTGAACGAATTGTGAGCGTAGCGAACAGGTCTGCCAGCCTGTGGAAGGAAGCGAAAGCAGCAGATTTTGTGTGTTTGAAACGAGAGGGAGATGATCAAGCCAGCAACCACCCAACCCTGCAAATCATTCAAAGCATCTCATACAATCATTCCATTATTATCAATGAAAAAAGGCCATTCAATGGACAGACTTTTGCCTCTAAACCCATGAACAAGGCCTCTGCAAAGTGCAAACAAAGTAACTGCATTCAAGTATGCCATAAACATAATGCGTAAAACACACAGAGCTAACATGCGTGTGCATGTCCTAACATGTGGTTTAACACATAAATTACACATAGCAATGAACATACACATGATTGTAATATCAACAACAATAGTTTTGTAAAATCATTTGGCGTGAAGGGGGATGAAAACGTAATGCAAACATTGTTCCGAGGAGGACACTAGTTTCAGTTTTCCCCTAATGTCCAGTGCATCCAACCGGCTGTAGCTCGTCTTGTGTTTTTCCTCTCGTATATAGTACGGTTGCAAAAATGGAACCTGCCACAAATGCCAACTCAAAGACGCGTGTTTGTGTAATCTCACCAAAAGCACCAGAGGCAACTAAAGCTCCTGTAGGGGGTCAAGACGCTACTGCTGTACCAGAGTGTCCCGCGAATTGCACAGTGAAGTCATCCGAGGAAGAAAAGAAACATTTCGATTCGGAAATAAAATGGTTAAAACGCAAGGGAGATCATAAATACAAAAAACGCTATGCCACTGCAATGCTGAACGCCCACCCCATCCAAAATATACTGCTACATAGCCTCTAACGCATGTCAATCGTGTCGGTCGCCACCCCAACGTGAACGGAAAGACGATCGGGACGGGTCGGACTCAAGAGAAGGAGAAAAATGCTAACCAGTAACATCAGTCCACCAGGGAGGACTCCAGATTCCCGTCGAAAAGAAAGTATACACACTAGAGCGCGCACCTCCCGCTTATTCACAAAAAGAGCGGAGGATGTCAAACGAAAAAAATGAGACTGTCTTCTGGATACTGTCGACAGCTTACGAGGAGGGCCGAGCACACCGAAACCAGTTGATGGGGCGGAAACTGAGTCCAACAGGAAAGGAGAAGGTTCGGATCCCAAAGTGTTGACATGTACATCTCCGAAAAGGTCCTAGAGAGTCTTTCAGTGACCGCAGATACGCTTTCCGTCACTCTGTCTTTGAGTTTTGTGATGACCCAGTCTAGATGTGTCATGGTTGACGTTGGCGTGTGTGTGCGCGCGCGTGTCTGTGCGTTTTATTTTCGTTTGTGTACGTGTGCGTGTGGTGGTGTCACTCGGCAAAGTCCACAACAGAGCAGCCCAAAGGTCACTGAGCAGAGAGAGGAAGTAGGCCGAGGTCACTCCCAGCCATTATCTTTGATCATGTGAGCCAGCTCGATGATGAATTTGCCTTCTTTGTATTTCTGACTGCTCTCAAATGCATGCTCCTGTAACAGAGACAAAAACAGACAAATGTTACAACCAAAAAAATAAAATTTAAATTCACAAAGCAGTGTTGACTACTGAAATCAGAAAATATTTTTGTCCACTTTTTCATGCTCTTAACTCTGTCCCCAACACTGACGGAATTTTCCGGCAATCCATGTTTTCACTGTTATACCGTAGGGGGCGCTATTACGCATCTTCTGAAAGAGTAAAGGATCTCGGGATCGAAAAACAAGCAAAGAAGCAGCAGCAGAAACAAGCGATGGAAGCATTGCTTACGCATACAGTATGTAAGCTAACATGATCAACAAACATTAAACAGCATATAAATCAAAACTGCCAAACGTTACTTCATGAAATGTTGAACCCATGAAGAGGTATTTGATTATCGTTCTGAATCTGTCAAACATATCTGTTGATATGTTGTATGTTTAGATATTTATGCAACAAAATATTCTGGGGGCCTTTAAAAGTTTTGAGAAAATGATCAAAAATGCTGCAGTTGGCTGGCAACTTTTGTAAACAAACAAACAAAAAAACACTGGCTTAGAAAGAGTTACAAGATTATAATCATCGAATTGTGATTTTCTGATAAAAAAAAATTGCGATTTAAAATGCAAATTTTTCAACAAATAAAAAATAAGCTCCAGGTTTACTGAGCTTGTTTGTAGGGCTACACAATGTAGCCAAAACATTTCTGAATATATATCAATATGACTATAAAATAAGAATAAATAGGGGGGAAATACAATGTTATAAACTTGTATGCTGAAATGAAGGTCTTTTTAACCCCTTTTGAACCTCATCTGGACTGAAATCGGCCCACTAGAGCAGTGGTGTGTCATCGTGCCTCTGGATGATAACTCTACACTTGCAGCTTCCTGAAATAAGAGCTGTTCCAGAGAGGTTCTCATCAGATGATGATGAAAAAGCTAAGAAAACTGGTCTGTGATCAGTGTTCCAGAGTGACTTCAATCTGAAGGCTCTGTAATCAAACATGTGGAGACCTGAAGACTAACAAGATTGAGTCATGATGTAAAATCCCTCTTAACCAATCCCGAGACACGATTAGAGCTCCTGTTTAATCAGGAAGAGAACTATATAAAGCCTCAATACCCGCCATCTACAAAAACTGAGCTTTCTTTTATCGTTAGTTTTAGGTGAAATGATTAATAGATTACAAACAACTAATTTATTAACAATATACCAATGCTTTCCAAAGCAGAGATACATACACCTTTGCTTTTTCTCACATTAACATCCAATTAGGGAAGTCATTTTGAATAGGTTGGAATATATTTGACAACTTGATTACATATTTTGCATTTAAAGTAGCTCATTGATGATCCAAATTTACATTAATCAATATTAAACCATATTTCACATTTAGTTATATACTGTTCAAATGTTTGGGGTTGGTTAGATTTCTTAAAAGTTAGAAGTTTCTTAAAAATTGCATTTATTTGATCAAAAATACAGTAAAAACACTATAATATTGTGAAATATTACTACTTAAGATTATTAATTTAAAATAGCTGTTTTCTATCTTAAAAAGTAATTTATTATATAAATGTCTTATTTTCATGATATTTCAAACTATTTTAAATGCACATCACATGTGCGAGCATTATATTATGAGATAGCGTCTGGTTAAGGATTTATCAATGAAGTGTTATTGGTACTGATCTATTAAGTGTCTGCTGTTAAGATTGCATATGAAAACACAACAGCGTGAACACTAACAGCATCAAAGTGGGCTGTAATTGAGCTGTGAATAAAGACATATATAGAGCTATATCTGTGCTGGACTGCAGTGAGAAGTCAATGCAAGGGCATGTTAATTCTGGTCACTGGAGCCCAGCTAAGTAACAGGATATCAGTAGACAAAAATAAAGAAACCCACACAGCTCAGATTTGCCAACTGCTGTCACTGCAACTGCAGAACAAGCTCTCTGACAAGCACATATCAGCAAAGTGCAACACATTGAAACAAAAAGCAGCTTGTATTGTGATGCAAGGAAAAGAAATGCAGGAGTTTAAAATAATAGTCTATAATTTGTGTAATGGAAGGAGAGTCAACTTACGTATTTCCAGCCCAGAGTGGTTTTACAATTTTCACAGTAGATGTCTGCCACAGCATGTAAACCTGTCAGGAGAACCCTCTCCTCCGCTGGACCACAACCGACATTCACACTGAGGGAAAAGAGGTTAATCAGTGGTCAAAATGATGATTCATGTGACTGACCTGTTTCCTGAAAGTCATTGTGGGTAATCTTTACTGGATGACCACTAAGTAGATCAGAAGCAGTACTACAGCAGATGTGAAGAGACCAGCGGCCATGCAGCATCACAGTGAAACGAGACTTGGATACAGCTAGGGCCTCATTTTATTGTAACATAGATCCACTGGCATTTAAAAAAAAGACTAAGAACAAGAAGTTTGCCAAAGCATACATACACAAACTGCAGCATTCAATTAAATGCAAATGACATAAGAATAGATTACGAATGATTTACACAGTTCTGCTTGTCTTTAATGGGGCTCAATGTTAGTAAAGTTACAAATTTAGAAGCAAAAGATTATTTAAATTAGCAGGTGGGGATCAGATGCATAATGAGCTGGCTTTGATGTTATAGTCAAAACTTATTTAAATACATAATGAATAATAAACTACCATTCAAAAGTTTAGGGTTGGTATGTTTTTGAAAGAATTATCTTGTGTTCACCAATGCTGCATTTATTTGATCAAAAATACAGTAACATTTTGTGAAATATTATTACAATTTAAAATAACTTTTACTTTAACATTTTAAAATGTAATTTATTCCTGTGATGCTGATTGGCTGCTCAGGAAAATTTCCTATTATTACAATCAATTTTGAAAACAGTTGTGCTGCTTAATATTTTTGTAGAGACTGTGATGCATTTATTCATTGATGAATAGAAAGTTCAAAAGAACACCATTTAGTAAAAATAGAAATCATTTGGAACATTATAAATGTCTTTACCATCACTTTTGATTAATTTAACCCATTCTTGCTAAATAAAAGTATTAATTTCTTGAAAAAAAAAAAAAAAGTTACTGAAATCTTACTGAGCTTTTGAACAGTAGTGTATGATATATCTGTAAATATTGAGACGTGCATAAACAAGCTTTTTTCAATTTTGCAGCCAACTAAATTTGTTGCAATGCAATTCTCACATACAATTTCATAAAGTCTGTATAGGTAAATATTGTATTATTCAGTTCAATACAGCATTCAGAATATTTCAAGGGACACCAAAGCTCTCTTAACAAAATAATCTTTCTTGCGTTTACATTAGAAGCCGAAACTTCCACAAGTGATGACAGCGGTCTCTATATTTTTGCACTGGCAGTGTTTAACACTTGTGCTCTGCTGTTCAGTCTGTGAATTGCCTGAGGAATGTCACAGGTCACTAACACGAACAGTCAACCTCGACTTTATCATCGTAATATCTCACACACACCAGAGCGCTAGCTTAAACACACTGGTAGCGCAATGCTGAAATATGATGAATCATCAACTCGCATCATTAGATAGCAGTGCTATGTTTAGGCCTACAGCTCTTTTTAATATGCAAAACAGCTATAGCCATTCCTCTATGAGTCTCAGACAGAGATATAAGGGATAATGTGCAGTCAAACGGTCATTTTCGCAAAATAAACCCCTTCTGGGTGATATAAGACCCCTCTGCTTTGCACTCCGTCTGGGCTTATTTTGCAATAACATCCAGAAACATTCTCCCTTATATACACTACCGTTCAAAAGTTTGGGATCAGAATGATTTTTTGATGTTTTTGAAAGAAGTCTCTTATGCTCACCAAGGCTGCATCTATTTGATCAAAAATATAGTATAGTATATAATATGAAATATTTTGTATTTTATTACAATTTAAAATAACTGTTTTCTATTTGAATATATTTTTAAAAATGTAATTTATTCCTGTGATGCAAAGCTGACTTTTCAGCATCATTACTCCAGTCTTCAGTGTCACATGATCCTTCAGAAATCATTATAATTTGATGCTCAAGAAACATTTCTTGTTATTATCAATGTTAAAAATTGTCGTACTGTCAATGTCTGCGTAATATTTTTTTATTTAAAATATAAATCCTTTGTGCCATTATAAATGTTGCTACTGTCATTTTTGATGCATCCTTGCTGAATAATAGTAATTTCTTTTAAAAAAAACATAAAAAAACATTTACTGACCCCAAACTTTTAAACAATAGTGTATCGTCTTAATTCACAACAAGAAAATGCTATAAATTGTTGATGTGAATGAGATAATTACTTACACTGAATTAAAGAGGTAGGCTCGTCCCTGGCTGCCTTGGAATGACTAGAGAGACAAAAAGAGAAATATAATGTTATGTATGAAGATAATGTTCAGATCAGAGTTCTCGCACACTCACAAATGCATCGGACACGCACATGGATTTCCATGAAAGATTCACTAAGAGGCATTAAAAGAGAGTGCGTGTGGGCGTTATGGTGCTCTGTCTATGTTTGTTCGTGTGTGTGTGTGTGTGTGTGTGTGTGTGTGTGTGTGTGTGTGTGTGTGTGTGTGTTCATGGAAAGTCTGTCTGAAATACACTGTGTTCTGACAGCCAAGTTCTGGTCACAGGCCAACATGTGCATTTAATAAATGGTTCTTAGCATATGTGTGTGCAAGTATGAAACAGTGTTTCTCTTTAGAAAATGTGTGTGTGCTTATGACACTCTACATAATAAGCTCCACACATTGAGCTGACTAACAGACAGTGAAGGAACAGAGGTGCTTTTATTCCTCCTCATAAAAATGGAGATAAAGCTACACTGAATGGAGTCGCTTCTGTTGGGTTTCCATTCAGTGTTCAATGATATAGTTCACCCAAAAATGAAAAGTCCGTCATCATTTACTCATGTTGGTCCAAACCTGTATGGCTGTCTTTCTTTTCTTTTTTTTAATTTGTGGAACACAAAAAGGTGAAATTTTGAAGAATTTCCTGGCCACTCTTTTTAAAATAATCAAATCTGTCAAGTCCAAAAATGGAAAATAAATAAATGAAATGAAATAAATAATACAAATAAATTAATTAAAACACATCATAACTGATCCATAAGACTCAAGATTCCTAAATTTCAGAACAAAAACCTTGAAACCTGCTGTACTTCCTTGGCATGTTCATTATAATTTATGAAAGAAGTAGTCATTTGTGAACAAATCTCTTTTAGTCAGATCTTTTCAAAGAATCGGTTCATTTAGTTCAGGGGTGATTATTGATTATTGCCACTTCCACAGACATAATTAATATTTTACAAACTATAAATGTTTGCTAGTACATATCTGTATTTAAATGTCAGAAACATGCATGTGGTTGAAAACACTGAACAATTGTATTATATGACAAGCACCGAGTATGTCTGTCTCTGGTTCAGCAGCCAATGTGTGAGTGCAGATTTTAATTTAGCAGTTGATCACGTGACGCACTGAGCGTTCTAATCACGCCGGTGTGATCGCACACTTCAAAGGGTTAATTATCAAATTTAAAAATATTGGGTTTTTTGTCTTTTGGAAGCTGCATTAAAATCCATTTGGGCTCAAAAATCACGTGCCTCAGTTTGAATGGGCATAACGCCTATTTAAAAAATTAAATAGCGCACAAGTCACTATAAGCTTGATATCTCCATTTCCATTCAGTGTAACTACAAGGAATGATCAGCATACCACTAAAAAGATCTTCTTTAGTCTTCCACAGAAAAAAAAGGAAAGTCTAGAAAGTTTGGAGCAACATGATTGTAAGTAAATGATGTCAGAACTTTCATTTTTGGTTGAACTAATCCCCTAAGTGTCAGGTGTTTTTAAAGGAGACATATCATGCTTTTAAATTGTTCCTTTTTACATATAAATCATACATTTGTAGTCTATATAAAGCGGAACTGCAATGCTTGGGTCTGAATTCCTCATTATTATAGCTCCACAGGCCCCTTTTTTACCCCTTTTCTGATGTGCTTCTGAAAGCAACTCGTTTTGGTGCGGTCTCTTTAAATAATATTGAGACACTTCATACCCCGCCCCCTCTCCAGGTTGCAGAGGTTCAACTCCACCCCGTTCGGCCATTTTTGTAGTCTGGTAGCAGAGATAGGATTATCTAGCGGCACAGAAACTTTTATACACACGTTATTAACAAAATGTCAACAACGGAAGACTTGTCCAGCCAGCCTTACATGTTCGAGCCAGAGTCGGAGCCGGAGCGAGATGAAAATGAAGACGACGAACCTGCAGAACAACGTCTTCATATGGATGTATCGCAATGGTGTGTTACTGTATTTACACATGAAACTTTGGTCTTCCGACCTTTTACCACCGTGTCGATTTATTTTGATTAATATGTCCGAGGGAGAGAGAGCAAGACAGCGTCTAGTTTGGAGACGGTGAAGTCTTGTTTACACTTTCGCCTGGCTCTTAAGAGAGAGTGCGAGCGCGCGCGAGACCGGGTCTCTCTCTCTCTGCTCGTTCTTTCAGTTAAACATGCTCCTGTCACAAGCGCGGCAGTTCATCTACATTAGACGGTGTAATGAAGCGTGTGGGTTACTACATCCAACAACCGAACATTTTAACTTACCCTCTCATAACTTCTGCACCCTTTAGCTTGGACTACAAAATTGCAGCGAGAAATAATAATGGCGGATTGCTCGAAGTGTTGGGCCGGAAGTCAATGTCCTTATTTGGCAGTTCCACTGCAAATACTGTGACGTATTAGTTCAAAAAACGTCATAGATAACAGAAAAATCTGAACCGGTTGAAAAATATGACCAAAACAGAATATAAAGATATCAACGAAGCACCTGAAGAGAATAATTTCATCTTTTCTGTACTTCTAAACACTCCAAATATACAACAAAATGCATTTAAGGGCTAAAAAAGTGCATTTAGCATGATATGTCCCCTTTAAAGCTGTCTGCTGTCTCTGTCAGTATCTCTGGCTCCTTAATCTCTTCTCTGGCCACTTTCTTCTCTTTGCTGATGGTTTTAAAAGCATTAACCTGTTTAGCATCTACCACACCCTAATAACACAGATCACAGAGTTTAGTCTAATGAGGGCAAGAATACTTCAGTCACGTACACAAACAGCACTGCAAAAGCAGCAATGAACAGCATACAAATAAAATGTAAATACTGTTCATGTACTATAAAGTTTGGAACAACACAACTTACTTTAAATATTATTTGGTTAATTATTATTAGTGGTCGACCGTCCGACATAGATTTTTCGCTGGCTGATATAAAGCCATTATCACACTAATTGATTTTAATTTGAAAATGCTAAGTTTAGAAAGGATTTTTAACAACTTTACAAGACACTTCAAAACACTTCTTTTTAACATGTCCACATTCAGAATGAGCAACAATTAACCCTCAGACGGTCTTCGTTTCGGAGTCACATCCTGGGCCTTCCCGGTCAGAAGTGACCGGAGGCCTAAAAATGAAACTTCCTCCATCCCAGTAAAACCAATGCAATTTATTTTTGTTCTATAATATTTATTCTTTTTAATTTTGTATTTTGAGATAATTTTATTGAATTTATTAATATTTATGCAATATTTATGGTCTATTTTTGCCATTGAAAATAATTAAAAAATTTATATAAATATGTGCATTTTTTAAAAAAAAAATTATACAGTATTTTAGTTTAATATAGAGTCTAGGCCTTCAAAAAAAAAATGTTTGAAGCAGATTAGCACCATCTGGTGAGAGTATGGAGAGAAAGCGTAGGAGCATGGTGTAACCACTAGATGGCATCTACAGTTCTCTATGGAGAGGCATGTGAATTCCCCAGCTGTTTATGGACACATTTACTTTTTTTTTTTTTTACATAATTTGTAACAAAAAATGCAATTCATTCAATTATAACACTTTTTGTAAAATAATATTACATTTCTTTATTTATTTATTTTTTTTTTTTTTTTTTTTTTTCAATTTCCCATTCATTTTCTATGGGGGTCATTTTTGACCGAAGACCACAAGCGTGACTATTTTTTTTACGACCACTTAGCATGCTCGAATCATGACCTCAATTTTTTTGTGTGTGCACATACCTAATGCCATACAAGTCACCAAGTTTCGTAACATTCCAATGAAGCTGTGATTTTTAAAAATTCAAAACAGATTTTTTGTAATCAAAATTGATTGGTGTTTATGTGTATAAAAGTGTGTGTGTATGTGTGTGTGTGTGGGTGGGTGTGTCTTTTTTGTACTCTTGATGTTGTAGAGTGTCACCCCTTTACAGCGGTGTACTTTTTTTTAGGATTGAGGCCGATTTGTAGATTGTACACACAAAAATTCGGAGAAATTTTTTTTTTTTTGTCAATTTCCCATTCATTTCCTATGGGTCGGTCATTTTTGACCGAAGACCAAAATCGTCACTATTTTTTTTACGACCACTTAGCATGCTCGGATCATGACCTCAATTTTTTTTTGTATTCACATACCTAATGCCATAAAAGTCACCAAGTTTCATAACATTCCGATGAAGCTGTGATTTTTAGAAATTCAAAACAGAAAATTTATCGGTCAGAAGTGACCGAGGACCGTCTGAGGGTTAAAGTGACACTTTCATTAGCAAACGCCACTAATAACGGCACTCAGTGATGGTGAGAATATTGTGAGGAGACTGTGAAAAAACACACAAGGGAACTTAGTCATAAAAAGTCGGTCTGTATATTCTAGCAGTAAGTCATGTGCAAAGGTTAAGCAGACGTATTCATGGATGGAGCACTGAGTGCTCTGACAAACCAGCTAAAAATATGGATTACCAACAACAAGTGCGATGCTTTTCAGATTAGGAAAAGCTTTTTTGGAAAACTTAAAAAGGTTCAAATAATGCACCACCAATGCATTCACTCATGAATTTTCAAACTATGTACATCCATGAGTTTTCTCCAAAAGCAGCGCATGCTTGTTGGTGTAGGTGGTTGGATTTAGGCCAGTGTGCTCCTGGTAACCAGCTGTCATCCTCGGTCGCAGGAGCTGGGGCATGGGCGAATCGGCTTTACTTTTCCACTGCCGGTGACCTGAGTATAGCTACAAGCCTAATAAAGACCGTTAAAGCCCACAGCGGCTGTCTGTGCTCTTCTAAGAGGAGTGTCTAACCAGCTCACGCTGAAGGCAAACGGGTAATTTTATAGGGACATTGACACAATGAAAGGCCCCCAACTGTGTCGGTTAACATTGTGGGACAAGTAAATCTGGCTGTTGTTACAATGGCAGTGTGTGCATAATGCACATGGGAATGAGAGGAGGGGCGAAAGCTGTGCATTTAGGAGGAAGAGAATGCATTCAAGCCAGATCGTTGAGATTTAATTACAGATCTGCCTCCATTATTATGTCATAATTACAAAAGCAGCACGCTACAGTCCTGGGAAACATTCAGTGCAAATAAGCAAAGAGATACATTAGCAACTGTTAACAGAAAGTGTATTATACAAGCTTCCGATTCAGAGTATGAAATGTTTAAGACTTACTCTTTTGTTTCAGAGCTTCTCTTAATAATTCATTCATTACGGTTACTTTTTTTGCAGCAGAAATGACTAGTGTTCCAAGTGACTCGTTTCTTTAAGGTTTTTGACATGCCTTGAGGATATCTTGGTAAGTGTTGCTTGGTTTTGAACTACTGTAACCATAACAGCAGGCCACACATAAGGGATCCCTGGGATTCGACAACTCGCTCATATTTGCTCGTGGTAAATTTCTCTTTTAAAGCGATTAATGAACACTTTAATGTTTTTTCCCCGTGACAAGGGCCAAGGCTATTTGGGTTAATCTGCAGATGCAATGAAGTGTAGATCAATTATTTTAAAATGGTGGTTTGGTCCGTGGGGCCTAATGCATAAAAGCTGCATATACAAAAAAGGGGCTTTTGCCACAGGTAATACAATTTCCTTCATCAGGATTTACAAAAAAAAAACTTTCAAAACTTTCTACCAAAGCTATGCATACTTGTACTGGTGTTTTCATTTTAGTGACTCCAGTGGTCAGTGAGCAAACTGCACAAACAGATACAAGAATTAACTTTAGCTGAATTCAACAGTCATTTTGAAGCCATTGTTCATTTTACAAATATCTTTGGCATAATTGCCTTTCAGATTTCAAACTGTGATTGCCTTGGAACAAAGTAGGTGATTTTAACCTCCGACATTTTAACTAGTAGTCACATTGACAATTCACATCAATTTAAAACAATCTCTTGGCAAGTATCTGAACTGTGCCAACTAGCTATATTATTAAGACATCAAATGGTAACATAAGCTGTGTGCCAGTTTAGAATATATACAGGGAATAATACATAAAACATACACTACCATTCAAAAGTTTGTTTTTTACAAGATTTAATTTTATTCTGCAAAGATGCATTAAAATGATCAAAGGTGACAGAAAAGATATTTTGTGACATTATTGTAAATTTCTTTAACTTCAAATAAATGTTGTCAAACTTGATAATGTTAAGAAATGTTTCTTGAGCCCCAAATCAGCATTAGAATGATTTCTGAAGGATCATGTGACACTGAGGACTGATGCTGAAAATACATTATAAAACATATTCACATAGAAAAGGGTTATTTTAAACTGTAATAATATTTCACAATATTACTGTTTTTAATATTTTTTTTTATTAAAAAGAAAGCAGCCTTGGTGAGCATAAGAGACACTTCTCTCAAAAACATTACAAAAATAATGGCGTACCAAACTTTTGAATGGTAGTGTATGTAAATGAAAAATGAAATGCATTCGACATATGCAGATAAAGCCAGTTGTGCATCCTTAAATTATATACTTCAGTTTGCACTGAAACGACACACATACTTGAAAAATCTCAGAACCACTACACTCTAATCAATGGAGATTTGGAGCATGTGTATTATCACTTTAAATACCAATTAGTAGATTTATGGCATCAATTTATTGATTCATGCTCACATCATAAACTTTGACCAGCATCATCCACACACTTTCAAGTCAGAATATTGGTCCACAACCGTAGAACGTCAAAAAACAGACATCTCTCAGGTCTTTATGCAAAATGTTCCTCCAACGCAGGCTGATTTTATTGCGAGGCTAAAACTTTCCACCTGGCTTGAAAACAAAACCACCCATTCTTTTACTGCCTTCATTTATCTATTGGCTGAAGATCTGCTCAGCACTGACTGGCTGACTTTCCTCCCTCTCTCACTGGCCTTAAACTCTTCGGCTAACGTAACCTGAGATTACTGTTGTTAAAACAGAACAAGTGGGTCATTTACTGTTCTCATCAAAGGCACCTGGCTCAGAGACAAACTGCAGTCAATGCTGGGTTTGTTCTAATTCTTTTCAATCACTACGTGATTGTGGGAGCAGTTATGAGGCACATCTGATAGTAGGGGTTTGGTAATTCACTTTAACTACCGAGGAGGAGAAATGGGGAGATTTACAGAAAAGGGATCAGAACCTGCAACCCATCAAATAACACTTCCAGATAAAGGTGCCAACATGGGCAGCATCCTAACCAAGATGAAACTTCATAAACCTACACAGGCAGCAACTCCACACTTCACACTAAAAAAGTATTCTTTATGGGAGAGTTGTATTGTTATCTAAGCATTTCTCTAATCGGACAATACTCTGATAAGCATAAAAATACATAGCACGCTTAAATAATTTTCAGTATTAAAAGAAAAATATTTATAATCAACTTTTTTCTTGCTCCATCCATCATCTCGGTTTTACTTTTTCACTAAATTTGGCATAATGCATTCTGGGATTATAATTTGGCAGTAATGAGATTTGTTCATTTCTACCCCACTTTCTACATCGTATATCACTTAATTCACTAGTTCGCATGCCCATTTAGTCTTAAAGGTTAATAGTAAACTAACTTGGCTTGCTGTCCTTGGAGGAAGCTCGAACCTGAGGCTCGGCTTGAGTTAAAACCCCCTTATGATGGAATTGTGCATAAGAGGATAGAGATAATTTACTGGAGGAGAAGGGGAGGAGGAGGGCTGCTGGAAGAATTTGTCAATGGGATGACGTGCTTATATAGTACGCTCGTAATGCTGATTGACAAGACTGAATGTTTAGGCTCCTCCTGAACCTACTGTACATTTGGAACTTCATTACAAATAATAGAGCAATGCATTGTTTAGGTCAATTAATCTGACGATTTTTGACCGGTTTTCAAAAAATCGTTCTGCCTGGTGTTACTTACAAAATCTATCAATAGGCATGTAAATATATGGTATACATTTTCTATTTTCAAATATTATTAGTGGATTTTGGGCAAATAAATATATAATATAAATGCAAATAAGTGTAAATAAATATTTATATACATGGGTACACATACACATACGTGTGTGTAATTTATATATATATATATATATATATATATATATATATGGGCGATTCCACAGTTTAGGGCCAACTGCAAGGACAACAGCCTGCAAAATCAATCTTCATGGAGAAAGCCATTGTCCTCAGGTTAACATCCTGAGAAAACCTGGGGTACAGCTGTGTGAAAGGCAGGATAAATCTGGCAATGGTAAACTAGTAAACTTTGATCAAAGTTGAGTTGATGTCAAATTTAACGTATGTAACATGGACGGAAAAACAATGTAAGTTCAAGCAGAAAGTGTACTTAATCTAATTCAGTTTAATAAAATTCTGGTTGAATCCCAGTTCATGTTTTACTTTGTTCCTATTTTGGTATAGTTATGAGTCATGCGTTGTGTATGGTTCACAAAACTGGTAATAGGACTTCCATGCAGGCAGGGTAGCCATCTAATATTATCTGTTCTATAAACTTAAAGGTGCATTTTTGAGTCTGGTATGTTCATAAACTGAAAGCCAGCAAAATACTAACAAATACCACAGAGTATATTTTTCAAATTTATTTGCCAAATGTAGAAGACAAAGGAACTCCTACAAGTGTGCTAAGTTATAACGTGTGTAACGTGGACGGAAAAAATTAAACAATCCTGCAAGATTGCCTCTGTAACACAAAATAATACCATTTCATGAAAACTGGCAAAGAATAGAACAAGTTCATAACACATTAAAATAACCTGTCATCATACTATCAAATTTAAAGATCATACAGATTGTGTTAACGCACTATTAACATGTTAACTTCGTCAGCCTAAAGCTATATTCTTATGAACATTGGACAGGAAAAAAAATCATCAAAAAAAACAAAACAGAAAAATGTCATTGACGATGTTGACTTTCATGAACAGCTTATTGAGTCAAAAATACGCAGAAAACAACGTTGGAAGTTGGACAGACTGAAAATTTCCGTCTAATTTACGAACAAGATGTGCAGAATCTGTCAAAATGTATAAAACCACCATTCATGCATGCTCTTTCACGATGAACGACGCTTTCGGTCCGAAACCACTCGCAATCATCCGACTTGCACACTCTTTTATCCTTTCTCACCACAATGATCCTATTTAATGTTTACTTAACCAAAGTTTACCACGTTCGTATCATTTTAACGTTCGTAACATTTTGGACAGAATCCACAAACTTACCCACATTCGTCGAAATCCGTGAAATCCTTTTAACTCTTCCTCCCGCGCAGAGCGACCGTGACCTAGACAATCTTATTTCTGACATGAGAACCGTTGAGACATTAGGAGATGGAAATTCAGCGTCAGAATAAAATGTTCGAGCGTTATGATTTTTTGACAGAAAATCTCGGCCCCTGTTTTATCCCGATTTATTAACAATTTATCATGTAGCAACGCATATGAGAATTTAACCCACACAAGATGGTTTTATCGTTATGCTACTGATAGAATTACATGGAAAAATTATATCTCCGCTTCCTTTAGAATCGTATTTTAACGTGCGTAACTGCTTGGACAGAAAGTGTAACGAACGTTAGTAAATGTTTCCATTGCATCGTGGTGGATTAAGGGAATTCAACTTTCAGTGTTAGTAGTAGTATTTTGTAGAAGACACACCAAAATAAATGTTATGCGCCAAAATTCAGGATTTTATTAAAGGAAATGAAAGAAATGACTTAGGAAAAACCAGATGCACTGAATGTCCTACCCTGACATCCGCAATTTCTGGGGACGGAAATAAAATAAAGTCTCATTACACGATAATGCCAAGGCTTAGTGGGATAAAAGTAACTTTATTATTTCTTACATCTATCTTTAACAAAATAGTGAACTAAAAATAAAAAAATTACAACAACTGGGTATTATTCAATCTATATTGTTCATTACACCCCTTGTGGACCGAAACTGTGGAATCGCCCATATATGAAGAGTTCAGATGCAAAAGCCTCTAAATGCCATCTGAAATTTTCTTCTAGAATGATCACTTTTATCAAGCTTGTATATTTAAGTTCAGTAATTTCACTTAAATGACAATTAATAGGTAATCTTCATTGCCATTTAAGTGAAATTATTGAACTTAAATATATGAACTTGATAAAAATGATCATTCTAGAAGAAAATTTCAGATGGCATTTAGAGGCTTTTGCATCTGAACTCTTCATATATATATATATTTTAGGAGTGTAACGATACCCTCATGTCCCAATTCGATACATATCACGATACTGAACTCATGATACGATATTATTGCGATACTCAAGAGATATCATAAAGGTTAACAAAAACAAACTGTTGATTAAAATGCTACATTTGATATTAAATTGGGTCTGGAAATGAATAGGCTTGGACTTGGTGCTGGAAACCCAATGCACAGGACAATAGAGACACCAGATTCTTAGCTGAAAACAGAATTATTTTAGACAAAATATGCTTACACTCTTTCACTGACTAGATATATTTGAAATAATGCATTATATATAGCAGTTTAATGTAGTACTGACACTAAAAAACTTTTTTCACGCACAGTAATTTTCATTTTGGGTGAACTATACACAATACATATTGTTGCATTTTTGTATTGCGATATATTGTGACACGATATATTGTTAAACCCCTTGATATTAGCTATTAATATCTGCTTTGCTGAATCACTGCAGTTTTAGAAATGTACCAAAATAACATATCTTAGAAGGTAAAATAATAATGCTGCAATTTTTTTGGAGGCATCCAGTATAAGGACTTAGACACTTAGACTTACACTAGATTGCTTAAAGTATAAAGATCTTGATGTAGTGCTATACGACCCAATGTCCCATCTCCGGAGCAGATGGGGTGTCTGTCTGTGAGTCAGAAGGGTGCTTGACGATGACTTACTGACAAAGCCTTAGCTTAGCCTTTCCACAATACTGTCCGCATTCAGTCAGTGACGTTTGATGCCAATCCAATAGTTCAGCATGCAAGTCCTGCTTTTTATTGGCTAGCGTGATGCCTGCTAATCCTTTCTAATGTTGATCCAATTTTTGGCAGGTTTGTGACAGCATAATGCAAGATATCATACCTCACCTCCTAGTTTATGAAAGAATGCATTAGTAGGACGCTATGCATCCTTTCAATGGGGAATTCACCACAAATTAAATGTCAAGAACGATTGCATTAAATGAAAGATAACAACGAGAAGACTGAGAAAGATATCTGACATGGCAAGTGTCAGCAATGCTGGGAGAGTGAAAGTACGTCATAAACAAATTGGCCTGCTTTAACAGTTAAAACAAAAAACCACAACATTTTCCACTTTTAAGCGCTAACAAAGGCCTCCATTCTGAAATAAAGTGGGTCATCTTTAACAAAGCCATCTTTAGGCTTCATCTAAATGTCAGGATATGTAAGGAACATCTGTTGATCATTGTGTAATGTCAATTCTTGCCCTTAAAATCTCCTCACAGATGACAGCGCAGAAACAACGTACCTTTCATAATATACGACCTGCCATTGAGCACGTCCATTTGTTAATGAAATAAAGATGCGTGCCA
The DNA here is from genome assembly GCF_949319135.1 of Squalius cephalus. NCBI lineage: Eukaryota > Metazoa > Chordata > Actinopteri > Cypriniformes > Leuciscidae > Squalius > Squalius cephalus. The sequence continues at coordinate 43,186,786 of NC_137126.1, read as the reverse complement.
TCATTTAAAAGAGCCCTTAGGTTTGGAGTAGCTACAGGAGAAAGGTGCTGGACCCAGACTATCACCCTCAACGAAATGACATAATCAGCTTAGAGGTAATTCTTGGCATGGAGGAGATGAGATAGAGAAAGGAAGTCGCAGGCGAATCCAGTGCAGTCATACAGTATAGCAAAACCTCTCTTCACCAGAGCGACACACCTCCCCAGAGCATGTGGTGTTTTCCAAGTGCTAAGAGTATTAATGCTTTTATTTGGACACACAAACAACCCTTGCCTGCTGGATGAAGGAAAAGAGACTTTCTGACAGATTCTGGAGGATGAACGCACTGGAGCTTGAGCTGAATTTTGTTTTGCTTACTGTGAAATTTCATTATTTGTCCTGAAGTTTGCCCCTGGTCTACCTTAACGTCCAAAAAAAGATCCGTCTAACTGGCATGGGCGCATACACTCAGTCAATTAATCTGCGTGTAAAGAGGGCATGGTATTAGGGACTGCTGCTCTCCACAGATCTTATTTTAGATTTTGTGTGTATTTATATACAGATTGCAATGCATCACCAACTATTACAAGTCATAACTTGGTGGTTATATGATTCATACATTTCTACAGTACACATGGAAATGTGTTTCTTAATATCAAAAAAGACTGATTTAATAAGTATATAGTCTGTTTGCACTGACTGTTTCAAAGTGAAACCGATGTTTTCCGTGTCTCTGAATGGCTCAGTTCACAGTAAAATACTCCATCTCCACATGTGCGTTTAGCATGCATTTGGGAACGTAGCGGGCAACGGTTATTTTCACATCTGCATAACTTCCAAAATGTTTATGGGCAGATGATTACAGCATTTCACTAGATTTGTAATGAGACACATTTGTAAACCCGTTTTCACAGAAATGGTAGTTTGGTAGAGCTGCAGTTCCCATCAAAATAAAAGCTCAAGGGTTTATCTCTTGCAAGTGAAGAAGTATTCTAATTAACAATAGTATTATAATTGACCTACTGCAGCATAATGTAAAATTATATACTTAATAATCATTTGCATTTGTTTTAGGCTATTTCTCTCATAGGAATAATAATAATATACCATTATTATTATTATATTCTAATTGTTTGGCTTCCTATAACAACAGTGTGAATGTAATGTAGACCGAGACACTATATCAGGACTAAAGAGAGGGTTGATTCCCCTTTAAGGTTCAGTCAAAGTCAATGCACAGACTTTTTTCTTTGTTCAATTTGCAGACTGAACATGGGTTGGAGCTCTTAATTTTGAACTCTCAAAGTGCACCAGATTGATGAATTTAATTTAAAAATAAAAACTTTTTCTTACGAGGGGCCATGCCCCCGGACCCCCAAGAAGGACAGAGGTCCAGTCCCCATACTCTCATAAAATCCTCTGGGAAACACTGTATGTACATTTAGCCTTGACCTCTTTGTAATCTTAAAGGGGTGGTTGATTATGATTTGACTTTTCTAACTTTAGTTAGTGTGTAATGTTGCTGTTTGAGCATAAACAACATCTGCAAAGTTATGACGCTCAAAGTTCAAAGCAAAGGGAGATATTTGCTTTTAAAGAAATCGCTTTTTAAGGACTACAACAAATGGCTGGTAGAAACTACACCACATTCCTCCCGGGTTAGTGACATCACCAACCCCAGAATTTACATAAAACCCGCCCCCTGAACACGATTTATAGATTATCAAGACAGAATATGCTAATCGATGACTAGAAGATAACTACACATCAGCTTCATAAACTCATCAACTAACCATTCAGAAATGTCCTGTTGCTTCTACGTTTCACTTCTTCTTGAGTCTCTCCATCATTGTCTGACTCCGGTTTGAACATAAAAGGCTAAAAGTTTTTGAAATTTTCAGTGTGTGTGTGTGTGTGTGTGAGGTAAAAGGACACAAGCTGTTGAAGCTCCGCCCCCTGTGTCGGGAGCAGCAGCTCATTTGCATTTAAAGGGACAGACACAAAAACGGTGCGTTTTTGCTCACCCTCAAAAAGTGACAACTTTAACATGCTATATAAAAATATCTGTGGGGTATTTTGAGGTAAAACTTCACACACACACTCTAGGGGACATCAGAGACTTATTTTACATCTTGTGAAAAGGGCATTATACCACCCCTTTAATACAATACAGGATTGCATGACTGCATATCCACATAATCTATGACCTTAAAACAACAACAATAACAGTCTCTAAATATGTAATGGAAATACAAGTTAACCAACATTCCATTCCTCAGGTCAAAATAATCAATAAAACGTTGCTGGATCACTTGGCAACTCATGAAAACTTGGAGGACACGTCAAACAGCTTCAGATTTCTGACCCATAAAGCAGCTATGTGACGTGGCTTCTTTTTGTTTGTAAAAATTTTAATTAGACATTTTCTTTTCTTATAAAAATAAGAAGGCAAATCGAACTGTGGCTGGATTCATGAAATTCTTCTTAAGAAGCTAAGAATTTTTTTAAGATAATGTTCATAAGAATGTTCCAAAAAGGGATTCCAGAAAACTTCATAAGTTATCAGATATTTTCTTAAAGGGATAGTTCACCCAAAAATGAAAATTCTGTCAACATTTATTCACTCTCAAGTTGTTCCAGACCTCTATGAATTTCTTTCTTCTGCTGAACACAAAAGGTATTTTGAAGAATATGGGTAACCAAACAGTAGATGGGCCCCATTGACTTCAATATTATGGAAAGATAAAAATACTATGGAAGTCAATGGGGACCATCAACTGTTTGCTTATCAACATTCTCCAAAATATCTTCTTTTGTGTTCAGCAGAAGAAAGAAATTCATACAGGTTTAGAACAACTTGAGGGTGAGTAAATGATGACAGAATTTTTGGTTGAACTATCCCGGCTTTAGGAATAATTGTAATCTTAAGGTGGGACACGGCAGGCGAAAACATTTTTAAATAGATATTTGGGATATTTGTCTTCAATAACATGTCTTCTTTCAGACTTGTGGTGAAAAAAAGTCAGAAATACACATTTAGGTCTTTATTTTACTACATTTTGTCTGTTTGCGTCTGTAGATTTCTCATAAATTCAACAAAAGTTTGCGTAGTAAATCATCCTGCTACTCCGCGATCGCTGTCTGCACCGTCATCATATACACCGTTAGAAAGCTCTCTCTCTCTTTCCTAATGCTGTCGGATCCAAATATGGTAATTTCCTTTTTATCAGCAACCAATCGTGAAAGTAAAAGGGGGGATTTAACTCTAAATGCGCAATCTCATTGGCTGATATAAATCTTTAAAGCCCGTTTTCTCAAAATGACTTTTCTCTCATACTCCCAAGTCCGAAATCTCCACTTCAGTAGCACTGATATACACCAAACTCTCCAGTCTTGTACCTAGTTATATTATGAAGACATTTACAGAGGGATTTGTAAATATATTATTCCTAGCCTGATTTATATAACATTTTATTCCAAAAAACATGGCGAAAATAAATTTAAGGCGATTGACAGTATATTCTGATTTACAGGATAATAAAAGTAGATGTCTATAAATCCCTCTGTTTTTCCCATCTAATATGTGAACACAATGAAAAAATAATTTTGAACCTGGCTTTATCTAATACTCAGATTTCGTTTTTTTAAATATATGCAAATTGGCGCATATTTAATTAGATAATGCCTAATTTGCATATTTAAACTTAAAATTACAGAAAACTTGTAATAGATTTTTTTCTCATCTTAATGTAGGTAACCAACTGGGAAAGTTTCATGGTGATATCTGCTAGTTAAACATTTTACCCAATTCACCTGTAGTGTCTCGCCTTAAGAATCTAATTTTCAAATCCCTTTAGCCTGGAAAACAAGAAATCAAACAGGTTAACCAAACCACCTGTTCCCAGAACTACAAGAGGGTCCGACTGATCCTGACAGGTGCTGTGCATACTGGGAAGTGGATCATCTCTTGCAGTAGCGTTAACAGCTTAGCCATCTGGGAGAGTGGCACGTGCCTCGTGTGTGAACATATCCTGCTAAATCCACCAAACATGATGCAAAGTGTCTGCTGTGGTATCGCAGGATATACCATACACAAAACCGTACGTCAGCTAGGCTGGTAAACCTATTATGGGTGCTGTCAGGAGACACAAAAACCGTCTAAGCACAGCAGAGACGTGACTTACAGCATGCATATGTATATGAGAGCTGTCATTTTCCCCCACCAAGTTTATTATTTTCAAATTAAGTAAAATTACTAGGTAAATCATTTTTTTACATATTTTATCCAAAGCAACTTACATGGCATTTAAGGTATGCATTTTCAATTAAATGCATTCCCTAGGAATCAATCCCATGTCCTTGGTGTTCCTGACGCCATGCTCAACTTGTATGAACTAACTATTTCTTTTAAGTATTTTGGTATCAATATTTTTATGTGAGGACTGTTCTTCTCAACTCGTGTTTCTTGAAATCCCGTGGTTACTGCAAAAGCCACAATACTTGGGCTATGATCACAGTGCTGAATAATGTAGTTAATTTAGTAGCATCGCTACTTTTAGTCAGTTACTCCCCCAACACTGCCTGTAAGTCCATTAGAGTCGCCACTGACCTTTGAGATGAGCTCATCGTGATTGGCGAGATGTGCCCGGCAGTGGATGCAGCTGTAGGTTCGGTGACAGTTGGGCAGGTAGGCCTGGAAAGTCTTTGACTTTGTCATTTTGACCATCTCACAGTCGTGGTTCTCTTCACTGGGTTCTTCTGGGCTGGCACTAGACGAGTTGCAGCTTTGCTGAACTTGCTGACAGAAGAAACACTGGAAGATGCAAGCAAAAGCCGTCGTTGTTGTGGAGTGGGTGTGTGGCACGCTCCACACAGACACCACAGGAGAAAATACGACCTGGAAAAAGAAGGCAAGAAAAGGAGGATGGAGAAAGTCATTAATTGGCTTCTACCAAGCTATAAAAAGTTAGGGTAATCTTAAACTGACCTTTAGGACCCAAAAATCCTCATGATTTTCATCATTTACTCAACTCATGTCTTTCCAAAACCCTAAGACTGTCTTTCTGCTGTGGAACACAAAATGAGAAATTGCACTGGTTACTTTTCCATGCAATTACGATGAATGTGAACCGGAGCAAAAGCACCACAGAAGTAGTTGTAAGCTTCACAAAAACATTCTTTTGAGTCGGCTCTCAAGTGATCCAGTTCACAAAATCAGTCTGAGGGAATCTTTCAAGAATTGGACTGATTTGGTTCTCTTGATCCGACTTCCCTTCATTTAGTCTAACTCAATGATCCGTTGCATTTAAACAAAATTTAACTAAACGGGTGGATGAATAACTACTTCAAATTATGGTCGCTATGACTTCTGATGACTTTGAATATAGTTCACGAGTTATATTGTCCACATTTATGATACTTTTATGGTACTCTTGCAACCTATTTGAAGCTTAAAATTGCATGGAAAGAGTAACCATTAAATGATGACAAAGTTTTCCATTTTTGGGTTGAACTTACATTTGTATTTCAGGATTTAGTAGATACTTTTATCCAAAGCAACTTACATGGCATTTAAGGTATGCATTTTCAATTCAATGCGTTCCCTACGAATCAATCCCATGTCTTTGGTGTTCCTAACGCCATGCTCAACTTGTATGAACTAACTATTTATTTTAAGCATGAACAATTTGTCTTTAAATGGCAACAACAAAAAATGTTGTATGCAAATGAGCAGCTCAAATCAGATAAAAGCAAAAGAAAACAATTTCCTCTTCACCCTTGACAGCTTAAGCCTGATCAGCCTGTGAGACTGATGAAGTGTGAATAATAAAGATTTTCCCTCCAGCGAACACCACATATTTAACATTCACTTTTAGACAAGTTGTTTAAGCATGTCAAAAATGGCAGCAAGTTGCCCTGTGCACCAAGAGGACCAAGCTAAGCTCTACTGCCACTGTGGCAAACGCTTCATCTATAACACAATAACATTCAAATCATCTTGATTTACCAGACCAGACTGCCCCCTTTTTACAAAGCCAAAATAACACTAAAGCAGTGAACTAATTGTGGATGGTTATTTATACATCAACGATTTTAGCTACAGCACTTCCTTTGATTATCATGCAAAACCTTTGTACATGAACATGGCTATCAAAGTACCATATTCCCATGTGATGCCACTGTATCATGGAACTTTTCTGCAATAATAATAATTAAAGGCATTTCACACTTAAAGGACAAGTTCGGTATTTTACACTTAAAGCCCTGTTTACAGATTGTATCTGATGAAATAGAACGGTTAAGATTAAAATTTGGACACATGCTCCTGTCCCGATAATTTTAGGTTTATTTCGCTTTCCCCCCCACCCCCACAATGGTTGTCTAGGTGCACTGGAACATTCCTTCCTAAAACACATTAAACTTTCGTTTACAAAGACGTGAAACTCACCGAGTGGTCAGGGGTGTTCACTGATATGCTCACTCAAAAATTGCTGCAAAAGATGCTTTCCAACAGGTTTTATCGTAGTTTTTGTCCAACTCCATTGACTTGTATTGAAAGAGCTGTGTGAGGTACGGTATTACTCCGCCGCTTCTTCTTCTGCTTCTTCTGTGTATTCAGTGAAATGCCAGTGGTTTGCTTGCAATCGGCAAATGTGCATTGTCGCCATCAACTGGGCTGGAGTGTCTATTATTCAAGCTCTCAACGGAAGAATCTACGGGTGTGAGACGTTTGGAAAAATAGGTCCACAGTTTTACAACTAATGGTAAAACACCCGTTGGAATGCATCTTTTTCAGCGATTTTTGAGTGAGCATATCAGTGAACACCCCTGACCACTCGGTGAGTTTCACGTCTTTGTAAACGAAAGTTTAATGTGTTTTATGAAGGAATGTTCCAGTGCACCTAGACAACCATTGTGGGGGTGGGGGGGGGAAGCGAAATAAACCTAAAATTCTCGGGACAGGAGCATGTGTCCAAATTTTAATCTTAACCGTTCTATTTCATCAGATACGATCTGTAAACAGGGCTTTAAGTGTAAAATACCGAACTTGTCCTTTAAAGGGATAGTTCACCCAAAAATGAAAATTCTGTTATAATTTACTCAGCCTCAAGTTGTTCCAAACCTGTATGAATTTCTTTCTTCTGTTGACAACAAAAGATATTCTGAAAAATGTCAGTAACCAAACAGTTGATGGTCCCCAATGACTTTTTCCGAGGCCAATGAGGCTCATCAACGGCTCATCAACTGTTTGGTTACCCATATTCTTTAAAATATTTTCTTTTGTGTTCAGCAGAAGAAAGAAATGGATACAGGTTTGGAACAATTTGAGGGTGAGTAAATGATGGCAGAATTTTCATTTTTGGGTGAACTATCCCTTTAAGGCACTGGCCGATTTTAATATGTGGCTTTTCTAAAACACCATCTCTTTTTGACATTCATCATTCCATAGTTCCCATGCTGTTCACACAGACAAACAGAAAATAACAGGAAACTCTGTATAATGCGCTAATGAGGGGGCAACAACACTGTATGCTAAAGAAAACAGTCACTTCCGCAATAGCACAGGAAGCTCCAACCATGCCGATCAACAAAGCGCTCTGGCGCCGATGGGTTGCCAGATCTCGCTCAAAACATGCAACACACTCTGACTTACCTAACCAAAATAAGTCTGAAGAAGAAACCCCATGCTGCTTTTGTTTTGCATAAAACATACATTATCAATGCAAAATTAATTTTGACGCTAAAAATGTCATTTCGAGAACCATATCCTTTTCCTTAATCATTTAAATGTCTCTACAAATGACCCCATAAATACATCTCACTCGTGCACACACGCACACAGAGAATCTGAGGAAAGCAGACACGGATGACTAAAGAGGAACTGTTCAACAATACACTGGGATTCTTTGTACAGCAAGTGGGAATATTTGACATCTGCTGCTATTAGTGCTCGATCATACGTCATTGTGATGCTATCAATCTCAAATATGCAACTATATTATGTTAACAAGCCCGCTAAAAAGGCCCATAATTATAATCGACTTTACGTAAACAAAACACAAATTCGCTTATATTAAGCGGAGTTGGCAACACTGTCGCGCGTGCACGAAGACAACAAGACCTCGCGCAGCGCTCGATGTGGCACGCGTCTCGGTGGAAATGAGAACTTTACCTGTGAACATTATATCTATAGATATTCTGTACTATATTATTGATTTTTTTTTAATCTTACAAATCTATTAATCACATAAATATGCACGAAAAATATCGAGATTATTCCCTATATTTAATGTAATTAGTAGGCTACAAATTATAATGTAGCCTAAACACAAAAATAAGCACTAACGTGCTTGCGCAAATTACACGTCAAAGACAAGTTAATTAGAAAGAACACACACATCTGTAACATTGTGAAATTGAGCGAAAAATATGATTATAACTGTTCAGTTATAATATGTTTATAACTTCTCACCCTGTAAAAGCGCTGAAGTTTTGAAATAAAACCAGAGGACGGTCGATCTGAAGAAGATCAACAGCAGACAAACAAAGGAGGCTCATGAGCGCGTGTTAACCTGACAGGATAAGGCTAATCATGAGAATGATGGCTTGAGAAAAACAATAACAGCTATAACAAATCTAACTATTTAAAAGCTCGAATAGTCACGTTAAGCTACTAATAATCACTTATAAATCTAAGCAAGTTACTTATTCAGTGCAACTTATTCCGCATACGCATATATTTGTCTCTTTTGTTTTACTTCCATGTGACAAACAACTAAAGCAAGATGTTCATAAAGGCAATTCTGTGCGTCAACAATAGGCAACCAGTTACAAAAGGTGCAAATAGATTGTTGTCAGCGGGATCTTTAGAGCAAACAACAAAGAAACCGTGAGACCAACGTGGATACAAAACAAAGGCTCGTGCGTTGACAAAACCAGGAAGCGCAGTGACAGAGACCAAATTTGAGTCTCGATATCTGCAAACACTAATGCCAACGATACATTGTCATTCTTTATGCAAACCAAATACGATATTTGTGTTTTTGTACCGTGCAATTAACTTACAAATCGCGTGCATGCATCCAACTCCACATTTTTTTCAAAGGCAGACGAGAGATTTAGACAAGGAAATGTTTTGAGCTTGTGTACATAAACAAATAATCGTTCTAAAACAATAATCTTGTTTTCACATATCAAATATTACAGTATATTAGTTTGACATGAGCAGAAACTCATCAACTTACCACTTGAACTGGATCTCAATGCGAAGTTTGGCATAGATTTTCTATAGGGAAGCTGATATTTTTTCCCCTCAACGTATGATTTGTGATATTTTTTATTTATTTTTGGTTCTGGTTGTCTTGTCTCGGTGCAGGTTCCGTCTGAGATCTCAAACTGAGACTATCTGACAGTTTTGTGTGTCGGTTACGCTGTACATTTCTCTAGTCTTTGTTGCACTCTTTGTGTTTGTGTGATAGACTTGCTGCTTTGTGAGTGGGCGGGGCGTCGCATTACTGGCGTGTAAAGCAGCCAATAGCAGGGCTGCGAGGGCGTGGCCACCAGTGAAGCGAAAATAATCCCGGATGTGTAAATAAATACAATGCAACTCAACGATTATATAGGTTAAGATGATGACTTCATCGTATCCATGTTTTGCATTATGTCCCCAGGCAGCTCTCAGAATGGAGAGCTGTATGTCCCAATGAAGAACAATTCAACGAAGTGTAATGGATTTAAATGTTTAGATTTGAAAAATTGAATTGAGTTTCTTAGAATAGTCTGTAGTTTGAGCCCTATAATGTCACTGATTCCTTTTTATTATGATACATACACCCACACAAAGTCCACATGTGAAACATGCAATCCGTGTCAGCGTATCAAGCAATAAGAGTCATCATAGAGCAATATTGCTTAATTAATGGTTTGGGTCTTGTGTAAGGGTGGGATACACAGCCTGACAGCATTAAAGAAATGGCCCCATCTTTATGCGTCAGAGAGCATCTGCTACGCCTTATAAATAAGTGAAGAGACTGCCTAAAAATAAATGATGGTCACAAAAAAACAACCCAGTATTCTAGTAACTGTGCACAACTATAACGGCAGATGCAATGCATAAAGTAAAACTTATCCTTACTATACTGACATGCATGTCATAGTCATCATATTCACTGACAGATAAATAACCCATTACCTATTGACACAGGCAGACAGACGCAGCGTTCCGACGATAACCAATACTCATCAATAGTTTCAAAAGCGAATGAATTCGTGGAATATGATCAAGTAAATAAGGAAGCCTGTCGCGTCGCCACCACTGTCCTGATGATGTCATATGTTTTCATTCTGCGTCCCATTTTATAACTCCGCGCCATAGTAACCCACAGTAAAGCTTTTCACACTGACTCAAGGCATTTATTACCCAGCTCACCATATAAAATACAAAATACAGAGTGTTACGCTTGACAGCGTCGTGTTTTAACTTGCTGCCTGCTGTAGGGATATAAAAACACAGCACTCCAATGTGACCTTCGCTGAGGCACTTATGGAGTCCTCTTAAAGCAACTCACACATTCGGGTGTTTACACAGGAAAATATCATCGAATTTAAAAACAAAACATGCCAAATGTTGCACGACGCAGAATGCGATACCTTTTAGGTGGCCGTGGATCAGTTGTTCTCCCCACTGCAGGGTTTCTCATTCAGGAGCACTGCTGTGGTGTCCGCATGTGTCACGACGGTGCAAGATGCTGCTGCTGTTGTTGTTGTTGTTGTTTAGAGTCTTGTGTTCATATTTCTTTCGCTCCGACACTCTTCTCTGCGGATTTTTTTTTTTTTTTTTTTTTGAATGAGACTGTGATGCGATCACGTAGGCTACGAGGCGGAGGTCGCTATTAGTGTGCGCTCCACGCTCACTAACATTTACATCTGTCCCGTCTTCATTCACAAATATTTTGCAAGCTAAACAAGCACGCGAGCTTTTTTTAAAATGCATAAAATGCATAGAAAAATAAAAAAATATCATATAATTTGGGAAAGCTCCATTTGAATTTTAAAGAATGTAAATATATAGTTGCAGTTGCAATTTTAAAGAATGCAAAAAATGTTGCCTATAGTTTTTTTTCTCTGCTGTATGTAGGCTAAGTATCCAATTATGATTAATTGAAAATGATCACACAAATTCAAAAAGAATCAGTTTAAGCATGTCGTGGTTCACTTAAATTTAAATATCAGCTATACTGCAAAAAAGAGAATATAAAATAAAATAAATTACATATATAGGCCTAATAAAAATAATTAGGCTACTTTGTTAAGCTCACAAATATTTATTTCGCATCTTGATAGTTTCTGAATTATTTCTGAATAAACTTAAAGAGTTATACTGTTACTGCTAGGGAGAATTTGAGGTAACAGCAAGTACATTTATGTGTGTCGGAAATAATAAGACAAATTTATAATAAGCGTCATTTATTTAAGATAATTTGTGAAGTCACCACTGAATGTTCTCATTAAATTTCCGTATTTCTTTCTTTAATAATTTCTGTATTTGTACACTTACTGACTCGCTGGGTAGAATTTTTTGTGAACTTTAAAAGACATCTCGTCATCTTGGTTGTTTTGATTAATTTGCGTTTGCTTAATTTGAACGTTTCCCTCGAAAATATTTGAGAATACATAGGTTAATCATGACGGCATTCTCTTCCGCAAATATGACAACTAATCAGGTTGAGAATTATTTGTGTCAACCAATCAGCTGCCGAGACAGATCGCTCACAGAGCCAATCGCCGCAGGCTCCGCGCTCCAGACAAACACAGAGCCCGCGCTCACAGCATCTCGCTTGTTTTCGATAATGCGCGTTCACTGCAGAGACACGTGCACGGCAGCGCGCTCCAGTCCTTAAAGCCATAACACGTGGTTCAGGTAAACAGTGCAAAGGCCCGGATGTTGGTGCTATATTTATCGTTTAAAGTAAACAGCAAGGTCATAAGTTATAATGGAAATATTTTTGTAACGATAATAATGATGTAGCCCTAGTGATTATTATTATTATTTATTATAAATAAAACTTGTTTGGCGAAATGGAAGTAGAGTTCTTGATTACAGTCTCGAATAGGAATATGATAAACGATACGTAAAATAAGCAAACGGTCCTCTCACCCAATTTATCTTACATTCTCCATCAGCAGTTGTAGTTTAGAAACTACGGTCAATAATACGTATAACTACGTAGAATGAAAACAATTCTTTATTATTAATATAGTTAAACTCTGTCGCCATCTAATGTACCAACACTGCAATTGCTCCAAACGCAACAGACATTTTCATTATGACCACAAAAACACTGTGCTAAACTGCAACGTATTACAGTTATATTAATAATAATATAATAATTATGATAATAATAATTATTATTATTATATAGTACTATTGTAGCTTACAGCATTACTTGAAGAACTGGATAAGGACAACTAGACAGACATTTCTGTTCAAGCAGGGACCTTTTTAATAGTAACTTATACGACTATTATGCTCAAAAATAAAGATCCCCTTGTAAGGGGCATTCTTCAGAAAATATACAGGAAGCTATAGTATGTTCATATACAGTACCTCCTTCTTATAATGTGTGAGGAAAAATAATATAAAGATATTATATATAATTATTTGCATTGTGAGAACTTACCCCATAATGTGACAACATGCCCCGCTGTTTTATAAAATACTTTTTTTAATGAATTGTGACAACAGCATGCACTGCTGTTTTACAGGAGGCATTTTCAATGAACAGCATCTTTTTTCCTGTTTGAAATCTTCAATAGCCTACTTTTTTGTAGTCAAGACAGATGTGTCTAAACAGAAATGAACCCTAAAAAAAAAAAAAAAAAATGTGACAACTTGCCCCAGTCTCCCATATAATTGCCTATTGACAGTTGACGGTTCAAATAAAGACCCTGCCATCATGCATTAGTGTTGGATAAGGATCATCTAAGCATGTATGATGAATTAAATATGCTATAATGCATGTCACATTCTCACAGGAAAGCATTTATCCTGCAGTGTGCTTGTCATCAAGAACATCAACAGCGCTGTTAGCAGAGACTCGTTTATTTTGATCGAATGGCTAAATAGTTTTCATCACGCTGCCACTGGTTGTCATGGATGGCAGGCTCTCACAGGAACCAAATCAGCCGCTCATGCTTGTTTTATTACATCACTGCACTTTATCTTTTCTTATTCACTCAATCAAGGGTTCAAAGAAGCACTTCTGTTGCCGTGACAACCAAGACAACACAATGGAATCAGAGTATTACGTCGCTGCCCTACAGACAACCTGAACAATACAGGTTCATAAAGTTCATAAAGAGAACGTAAAACTATGAATTAAGCGGTTTAGTTCACATTTAAGAAAGAGACTTGATCACTTTATATGATGAACAGATAGAATTTAAGCTTTTATTCACATTAAACATTCATCAGTTGTGGTAAACAGAAGCTCAAGCATGTTTGCCTAACGTGTGAGAACCAATGAGGTTCATTCTCGTGTTACGCAGCACGTTTGAGCATCCACAAGAACCAATGAGGTTTGTTCGCATGTCAAGTAAGTTCGGTTGCGCTTCTGTTCATGTTCACGGATCAATATGTGAATAAAAGCCTAAACTCAATCTGTTCATCATTTAAAGCGATCGTGTCTCTTGAGAAAATGTGGACTATTAAAACCGCTTAAATTCATATGGATTCATTTTACGATCTCTAAAACATTTTGATAGGTCAAAGTGGTAGTTGCGTAGATGTCAATGGAGGGACAGAAATAGCAAACATTTCATTAAAAATATCTTCATTTGTGTTCCTAAGATAAACGAAAGTCTTACGGGTTTGGAACAACATGAAGGTTAGTAAATAAATAAATAAAGTCTAGACTTTAATTTTTGGGAGAACTATCCCTTTAAAGGTCCCGTTCTTCGTGATCCCATGTTTCAAACTTTAGTTAGTGTGTAATGTTGCTGTTAGAGCATAAATAATATCTGTAAAATTATAAAGCTCAAAGTTCAATGCCAAGCGAGATATTTTATTTAACAGAAGTCGCCTACATCGAACGGCCCGTTTGGACTACATCCCTCTACTTCCTTCTTTAATGACGTCGGTAGAACAGTTTTTTGACTAACCCCTGCCCACAGAAATGCTCCCTCATCTCTACCGAAATTCGTTTATGTACTTGCGCACTTCTTATAACTTACTGTGTTTACTCAGCTCTTACGGTGATTTTCTGAAGTAAAACTGACGCTTCATCTTTTGTGTGATGTAGCCTACAATAAACTTTATTAAACTCATCAGTATATGTTTGATCATCATTCGGACCTGGTCCGAAACAGCAGACTTGTAACGTTAGGCTATTAATAAATAATGGATACATACAAGCAGATGACAAATAGGTTATAATAACCGTAATTAAACTACTAAACTATACATGTTCCATCTCTATACAGCACTCTGACTCTGTAGGCATTATTGTCCGACTCGAAATGAACACAGTTACTGAGAGTTTCTGATATTATCATCATTCCGTGAGATGAAATTGTCCTGAGAGACTGAGCGCGAGCTCGTGAAGCTCCGCCCCCTTTGTCGTCCAGCAGCACCTCATTTGCATTTAAAGGGCACACACTAAAACAGCGCGTTTTTCTGAGCCCCAAAAAATGACAATTTAAACATGCTGTAAAAAATGATCTGTTGGGTATTTTGAGCTGAAACTTCACATACACACTCTGGGGACATCAGAGACTTATTTTACATCTTGTGAAAAGGGGCATAATACGGGACCTTTAAGGCTGCCGAATTATGCCTGCTCTAACCCACCTCAGACCCTAGTGTCAAAGTATACAGTTGAAGAAATTGCTATGTAAATGCATTTATGCCACCTCTGACTAAGCAGCATTACAAAAAAAGCCTGTGTAGATGACACCTTAATGCCAGCACAGTTGTGCTTCTGTGCCTCTTTTGCAGTGTAAAGTTAGATTGATCTAGACATTTCTGTTGAAGCAGGGACCTTTTTAATAGTAATTTCCAGAATAATTAATGCAACAACAACAAAAAACTCAAAAATAAAGATCACCTTGTGAGGGACCCCCTTAATAAAATATATATTTTCATGGATATATACTGCTTTAAATGTGTGAGAAAAATACTATATAGATACTTTGTTTCCGAAATGAGTTGCTTTTATTTGACATTGCACTAAAGCCAAAACAAATCTGAATTCTTTTTTTAAATTGATAGCATTTCTGTTTTCTACAGAATACAAGATTCAAGTCAAGGCTGATTGCAGGTTCCCATTGTGACAACATGATTCTGATGTATCTGATATTTATTTATTTATGAACATTTATTAGAGGATCAATTATATAAATCAATTATCAATTATATAAATCAATATGTTCAATACATTTGTAGCAGACTTGAAGATTGGCCTATACACAGTCCAACACATAAAACAATAGCAGTAATATCAAGAAGACATGAGGCAAACATATAATACAATTTGTTTTATTCTGCTGTTTCTAGGTTACATGACTTGGCAGATGCAGAGATCACAATCGGTTACGGACCTTGGCTGTCTTTTTGAGCAGTAAAAACAAGCCTTTGAGACATAATGTCACCTTTTTCAATAGATTGAAAAGATTTTAATGTATTTTTGAAATGTTTGTAATCACAAGTTTCCCAAGTGACTTTACTGACACCCTCTGAAACTCATCCGAGGGTCCGAATCCCGGGAGTTTCGAAGCTTGTAAGTGAAATTCACAACAAGAGTCGGCCATTGCTAACAAAAAGGAGATTAATACACAGAGACATTTTTTTTTTTACAAGATTAATAATAAATCACTAGACAATCATTTTTTACAATAAAAACAGTTCTGCACAGAACTTTCAAGAACTGAAGGCAAAATGCAACAGGATCAAACCAAGTAGGGCAAAAATAAAAGGTGTATTTATTTTTCTTTATACTTCCTCAAATCACAAAAATCACAAAAGGTGTGACAAATAGGACTTAAAATTACATAAAGAGAATTGAGATTTTTATTTTTTTTGGTTTTCACAGGTTTTTTAAATATATATATATATAAATGTATATATATAAGTTCAAGAGTATACCGCAAAAAAAGTCACAACTGATCCCCAACAAAACAAAGCTGCACGATAATTGTTTTCGTGATTCATAAAGGCACACAGAAACAGACAGGCTGCACACTGATTCGGCAGAAGCTATCTTACAGAGTTTTGCAATTTTTTTCCATTTTATTTTTTTATGCATGTATTTAAGATAATAGCCCATTCTCTCCTTGATCACTAGGTGGCCCCTTGCCAGATATTATAGGCGAAAGTAACGTGGAGTTAGTAAACCAAAAAAAAAGCAAGTGTGGGAAAGAAACACTTCGCAAAAGCCATGCACATGTGCGCACATCAGTATCAATAACTTAGTATCTAAGACATCGACTGAGCTCCATTTCCACAAACGTTCAAGTGCTATCTCGCTCACTAATTGCACAAAAGTTTGCATCATAGCACATACAGTTCCAGGTAGACATTCTCTCTCATTTCGTCTGGGTCTAGCAGACGAGCAGAAAATATCTTATGATTGAAATGGATTAATAAAAGGTGCATTTCCATGGCTAGAGTCCCCTAATTTCCATATGGAATTAAACCTGACGTTCTGGTTGAGCTGACTGATTTAGGTCATCTAAAAAGCTAATCTCGAATTTTTTTTTTTTTTTAAACACTGAAAGGAACATGGATTTTTAAAGAAGTGCAACCAAAATGTACAAGCAAAATAAAGGGTTTTTTTTTTTTTTTTTTTTAGTTTTTTTTTTTAAACTCATAATACTCTATATAGGAAATATGAGACCACAAAAGGTAGGTTATAACAAAAACCTGAGAGTCCAATAGCGGAATCCCCAGCAGTGTGGCACTTCCATTTTCTTTGTATAGAAAGCTTTTTAACAGTCATGCAAGGGCACAGTCTTATTGATACAAGGCGGCTGGGGGGTGGACAGGGAAAGCAAAAAGACAAAGAAATATACAAAAAGAAAGGATGAATGCAGATGAGCAGAGCAGGCACTGTACGTTTATAATAAAGACATCGATTCGAAATTTACCAGTTATGACTGAAAAAACACGAGATTGTTCTTCGTCCCTTGGCAGAAGTTCCTCTAAACCTAGCTAAGTGATAAAGTCCAGCTCCTAAATGGACCTACGTGCATCTTTAGATCAAAAACACCTGGATTTTGGGAAATACATTCACCTGCATAGCACTTGCCTTTTTTTTTTTTTTTGCAGGTAATGTGGTCACCTTTTGGAAAGTGGTGTCGTAACATCTTCAAAGCGGCCTTTTTCTTTGGCTCTTAAGCAAATTTAACAGATTAGTCTCTTTTCTAAAAGTGATTAAGGGTTTATGATTGAGAATCAATGTACAAATTTATATTTTTATACATTTCTATATTCTATATCTGATTGGAGGAGTTAAAATGTACAAAAAATAATTTGATAAATTAAATGAAAGTTTTAAGCAATTTTAAGGGGTTATTAGTAAATACATACTTGCATTTATGAAAATATATTAAAGCGTTAAAAAGACACCGTGGCAAATTTAGAGCTCTGTGCACTTTGAGGAGATTGGCGATGCACAATGTGGATAAATGCTTGTCCACTGCATATATATATATATATATAACAATAGAGGAGATCTGCGCCCTCGTTCTCTCCCTGTTTGACCTCTGTGGGACTTCAAAATGGCTTACAGACACCTTAGAAAAGCAGCTTGTTGGAAATATTAACAGGAGGCTAAAAAGAAGCACGACACTAACACAATCATAGACGTTTCTTTTTATGTATCAGAGGACCGAGAGAAAAAGGGTTAATCGAGATGGGTCCATAAACACACACGCAGGCACACTTTCACACAGATAAGCATGAAGAGAGAAGGATGAGATGCAGAGGAAGAGTGTGAGAGAAGCTCTACACATTTCTTCCATTGTCATGAGATGTGAAGAAAGCAGGAGGGCGCAGGAGTCCATGTTTTCAAATGGGGTCAGATGAACTTTGAAGGCTTGCCTGTAGTTTTAGGGTTTAGGAAAAGGAGGAGATAACGATGATGATGATGATGATGATGATGATGATGAAGACCAAAAGAGGACCACAGCGCACAGTGGTGTGGAGACAGAAGCATCAGCATGATCGAATCCAGACCAACACCTACAGACAGAAAAAAATAGGTTTAGTTATGGTCGAAACAAAACACAAATGCAAATAGTTTCGGTTACACTTTACTTTAAGGTGTCCTTGTTAAAGCGTAATTTTATATTTAAGTACAGAGTAATATTAATTAACAGCATGCACTCACTAAAGGGTTAGGGTTTGGTTTAGGTTTAGGTTTAGTTGCATGTAATTACGTCTAATTTATAGTTATTTCTACATGTAACGTGTAACAAAGACACTGTAAAACAAAAGCATTAATCAAATTCCATCTGGGGTCTAAAATTGATGTTTGCAAAGTGCCAAAAGACAGTAAAAATCGTAGCCTGGGAAAACCCAGACAACTTCCGGCAAATTTAGATTTGCTCTGCAAGTAGTCTGGCAAAGAGCTCATTCAAGCCCATTTCTAATCCGTCGAAATCGCGGCACCAATCAGAAACGTTGAGGCGGGCTTTACACAATGACGAACGCTCTGATTGGTTTTAGGTCTATCCAATTGCGCCCAGAGGCATTTGAGCGACGTCCGTTGGTGAAGCGCAGCAACTTTTAAATGCATTATTATATTCAAATTGCAAACACAT
Source organism: Squalius cephalus (assembly GCF_949319135.1). Classification (NCBI taxonomy): domain Eukaryota; kingdom Metazoa; phylum Chordata; class Actinopteri; order Cypriniformes; family Leuciscidae; genus Squalius; species Squalius cephalus. The sequence continues at coordinate 43,167,988 of NC_137126.1, read as the reverse complement.
GAGGACAGTCTCCATGAAAGACCCACTGGCAGATGAACGTGCTACTACATTTCTCTCCGAAACGGTAGGAAATTAAATTAGATTTAATAGAGGATTTTAACTGTGACAAGATGATTGACAGGGCAGTTTACGTGACAGGACGCACGCGACAGATCCGTCCGATAAAGATGACGAAGTAGTATGTCCCAAAGCTTGCCTACTTTTTTGCTACACATTCAAAAGTAAATACCTTTTCTTCACAAAAAGAGCACATACTTTTATGGCGTAGTGTAACTTAGGCAAATTGGGACGCAGCATATGGCTTTACACGATGACGATCGCTCGGATTGGTTTTAGGTCTATCCAACTGCGCCCAGAGGCATTTGAGCGACGTCCGTTGGTGACGCCCCTTTGGAAATGAGTTATTAATGAAGCTTTGCCAGACCATAACTCCGTTACTACTGAGAATGGTCTGGTTTTAACCAGGCTATAAAAATGGGCTTTTCAGAGTAAATAAAACACATTAGCAGGTACACTAGTATTCAAAAGTCTGGGGTCAGTATGCAAGTAATCATACTAATAATATTCATGTTCTTGGCACTGTTTTGTAATCCAGGAAGTGTAAAAGGAACAACCTCGGAACAGCTGCTCCCTCCCGAGAGTCATCCAGAAACATTACACGTCTTTACCCTACTGACACACACATTTATTTCTTTATTCTAATCACATTATTAATGTGTTTAACAGTTTGGGGTCAGTAAGATTTTTTTTTTTTAAAGAAATCTTTTTTTTTACTTAGCAAGGATGCATTTAATTGATCAAAAAGTGACAAAACACTTTTACAAATTTTACATTGTTACGAATTATTTATATTTCAAATAAACATTCTTTAAACAAACTTTCTATTCATGAAAAAACAAACTTTCTATTCATGAAAAAACAAAAAATTTCAAATGTCTTACATGTGTGCTACGAATCATTTAAGGGTTTAGAAATAGACAGAATGAAAATTCCTCTTAAAGAGCTCAAAACTATTGGATCCTTTGCACTTGTTCATAGTTATTTTCCAGGTATGCAAAATACACTCACACTTTAACACAAGCATTTGGCTTCAGCAAATATTCAGTTTACCTGAGCGATAGGCTATGGTCTGAAGGCTAGTTGAAAGCGTGCAGTTTCTTGAAAGATCAGCTCTTTCAAGGTCTCTTTGGGCAAGTCATCCAGCTCCATTTCAAACTTAAACGGAGCCTCAGCAACAGGCTGTGAAGAATAAATAAAGCATGGGATCATGGGATAAAAGGCTTTAAACACAACTCTTTTGCTTAAACCTGTACAACAATATTATTCACTAAAGCTGTTTTTCAGTGTTGGTAGATAAATTCCTACACACAAATAGCAAATGATATTCATCAAGTACATTGTTCAGTGTAGCTATTTGTGCAATAGGGCGGGTGCTTAACTCCATGCAACAATGTCATTCGTAATGTTTTGATGTTATAGACACAATAAGCATCAACAAAACTGCTGTTGTGAAAAAGGCACAAAAAAATACAGAAAATGTACTGATCACACATGACAAGGTAGGATCAGTAATCTTGCATTCATGCTTAAACCTCCAATCGCATTTTAACAGACACTCTACAGATAGTCAAAGGTTATTGTGGTCATGTGACTAATAAAGTGCACTTCATAGTGCTTATGTCAGAAACGCTCAACCTTTGATCACCATAAAAGATATGAAAAAGCGGAGAGCATGATGAAACTAGTGTTCTTGAAAGCAGAGGACAGCAGAATATAAGTTTTTACATTTATCCTTTACTTTATTAGAGTCAGTCACCCAGAATCCCAAAATGACTGTGACCGGTAGGGGACATGTTCGGTTCACTTACGTTTTGTAGTGGCCACGACATATTAACCTGTGGGAACATATGTCGAGGCCACGATTCATTAATTGGTGGGAAGGTCATATTAACTCGTAGCCACGAGATCATTTTGTCGAGGTAACCTTATGTTGTGGCCACGTGATGTGAAGTCATATCCTCAAGATCCTATGTTGACGAGTTTAATGCATAAACAAACCTGTGTGACCATGACAACCTGGGATTCTCAGAATCTGATATTAATAATAAATTAATGTAACACTTTATTTTAAGGTGACATAGTTACACGTTACTACATGCACTTTCTATAGTAATAGCAGTAAATTATGCATGATTAACTAACCGAGTAACTAACCGTAACTCTATAGTAAGTACAGGTAGTTAATTAATATTACTCTGTACTTATTCAAGTAAGTACAATGTAACTACGTCACTTTAAAATACAGTGTAACCTAAATTTATATTTAACTTTGAATTAAGAATGAAAAAAAAATTGCGGAATTAAGAAATTATTATTAACCTATATTATAGGCCTACTATTATATTATATTGCACAATTTTGCCTATATTCGAATAAGGTTAGTTATTATCAATAAATGTTAAAAGACATAAGAACATAATATAGGCCTACAAGAAAAAAATTATCCATTCCATCCCAAAGTCTTTTAAATCCATTAACAGATCGTTTCATTTTTAATATTTGTACATTTATATTTTTACTATTACAATTGATTAATATTGTTATGTACTTGCTAGGGATGCACCGATACCACTTTTTCCAGAACGAGTCGGATACTAATACTTTCATTTTTGGTACTTGCCGATACCTGTATTTTCATTGCATTTGTCATTTTTAAATATATTGGTCAGAGAAACCAAAAGAATATGAATCATATTAATTGATTTTGCAATCATACCACTGGTTATACATAAATCACTAAACGGTTTATGTTTTACTTACAAATACGATTTAGTTTTAGTTTCATCTCTCTCTACCGTCAGTTAAAGTTAATACATGCCTCCTCGTTTTACTTTCTTTGCCATTGACATCCGACTGAACTACACACTTTCCACTGATGTCTGTGAAAAAGTGATGCACTCGACAAGCTCGCGTGTATATTTTTTCCTACATACTTTTTTAGAAAGATTTTTAAAAAATTGCTATTATCAAGAGTTATCCTGCTGGAATTAAGAAAAAGTAGTAGTGAACTGACCTCATCTGAGGGGTCATAGTACTGTTCCAGGTACGGGTGAGCAAGTGCCTCCTCTACCTCAATCCTCTTATGAGGGTTAAAGGTCAACATCTTATCCAACAGGTCCAACGCTACAAGAAAACAGAGCCAAATATTTACACAGTAATCAAACCCAAATATCACACCAGTTCATTAAAAACAAACTTAGTGGATGCTACTTCTTTTTAAAAGATGTTACTAAGCACATTTCTGCTAAACTTTTAATTGTTATACCAGTTGTAAAATTGCTTGCAAGTCAATTGTGAGTATGCATACTGGCATTTAAGGTGGCTTTGCCTCCAAAATATGAGGACTAGTTTCCTTTAATCAAGGTGTGTGGAGGTGACCTCTGACCTTTAGGATCTGCGTTAGGAAACAGGCGGTTCCAGGGCACTTTGCAGCGGAGAGGAAGTGACAGCAGGTAATTCCTCGCCTTAATGTTGATGATGCAGTTCAGGTCCTCCTGAGTCGGGGAGCCCAAAATACCTACAGGACAAAGAAAAGACAAATAAAACCGATTAGACTAAAGAGGGAGGAAAGGGCATAAGAAAAAAAGAGGATAAAGGAAAAGTGAGTATAGAAATGATGAAAATATAAACAAGGAGCTCAAGGGAATAAAAGCTAAAGAGAAAAGGGGAAGCACTCCTTTCTTTCAGATGTGCTTAGTTTTGTTGCATCATTCCTTGCCACCCTGGCCAGCTAAAACAACTGCAACTTTCACAAGTTTTATACTTTACAACATCACTCATCACTAAAAGATTATCCTTTGTCTTTTGAAATATGAATTTGATATTCTCTAACGTTGGTAAGAATGTGTGTTTTTGAAAGAAGTGTCTTCTGCTCACCAAGGCTGCATTTGTTTGATCTAAAATACAGTAAAAATAGTAATATTGTGAAATATTATTACAATTTAAAAGAATGTAATTTATTCCTGTGATCAAAGCTGACTTTTCAGCATCATTCCTCCAGTCTTCAGTGTCACAGAAATCATTCTGATAAGCTGATTTGCTGCTCAAGAAACATTTCCGATTATTATCAATGTTGAAAACAGTTGTGCTGCCTAATATTTTTGTGGAAAACGTAATATACTTTTTTCAGGATTCTTTGATAAAGAGAAAGTTCAAAAGAACAGCGTTTTTTTTTTATTAAATATATATAACTGTCAATTAGATAAATGTAATGCTATAAAAGTATTAATTCCTTTACCTTTAAAAACTTTTTTTAGTGTACTATTTAAACAACATAACATTCACAAAACCGCTTCCCGAGTCCAGTCACTCAGACCATTTATGAAAACTAAGCTAAAAAAATGGTTCATTCTGAAATGGTATTGACATCAGATCCATGAGCTCATTAACATATAACTGCTCATGTTTACATAACTATTCAGTAGCAGTGATTGATGACAATGTGACTATACAACATGGAGGTTAGCCAATCATAAAGGAGGTAATTTGCATGTGGAAATCTTTGATGTACAGTAAGAGAAACAGCCTATAGTATTTAATTTGAAAGTATTAAACAACAAATGCTACAATTGTAGAATATAGCACATTTAATAACCCAACTACAATATGACACTTATTTTTGGTTGCTGTGGACTCCAATTTGAATATATGCAAGAAAAGAAGTGTTAAGAGAATGAAAGACGGTACAACAATAACCCAGCGTGCCAAGCTAATGTGCACACGCAATCTAAATGAGGAAATAAGTAGCGTTATCAACAGGGAAACATCTGCTCACACAGGCCAGACGGGTTCAAAGACACACATGTTAATGGAAGAAAGTGTTACTACACAGATTGTCTCTTCAGGAGCCATCACTATGGGAAAACACACACCCTCAAACACACGTAGCAGCATTGACAACGTTATCAGCTCGTTGCAGGGTCAAAATCAACAGCATCTCTGACAGGAAACACTGAGTTTTGAACTCATGCAACGGACAGAGAAAGGAAAAATAAAGAGAAGGGAAGCGACTGACATCTGAGGTGCTTCAACTTGCAAGGGAAATGATGATTAAGCCTTCTTGGCGATAACCATCAAATGCTTATCTCAGTCTTACGATGCAAAACTGACCACAATGCATCATGTTTCAACCCAGAGATGAATGGCCTATGCTGAGCTTTTGAAGAGCGCTCAATGTGTATCAATTATTCAGAGTGAGTTGAGCATGTTTTCCATTACAGATGGACAGCTTTATGAAAACTGTGGGAAAATATATACATAAAAAATCTAACAGTATATTTAGAAGAAGAGTTTGATTTCAATTTACACAATGTAGAGTTTAGTACTGAATATGTCCCATGTGATTTTTAAGTACTCACCTAAACATCAACAATCCACATGAAAAGTTCGTAATTAGATCTCCATGATTTGGGGAAAAATCGAATTGCAATTTTTTAAATAAAAATTGCGATTATGATTTAAAATGCAATATTTTTTAATTAGCTCCAGGTTTGCTGTGCTTGTCTATATGACTGCAAAATTTGGCTAAAAATGTACCAATATGACTTAAAAAAAAATCATTATTATAAATGTATTAAATAAGAAAATAAGAAAAATATCATATTATTATTTGTTTTATTGAATAAAAAAGTAAGAAAAATATTATTATAATAATAATTTTATAAAACTAATATTTAGTCTCAATTTCTTCCACAGGGATCCCTTAAAGCATCTCCTTTGTTGGCAACAGGTTTATAAATGCTATAATACCCAGGAAACCTATCCAGGAAATACGTGACTTGAAATCTACAGCTTTTTGAGTTCCAATCAGCTATTAATGTCATGTGACTAAAGACACTATACTTACAGGAAAATGACATCATGCACCCAAACCCTTTACTAGTGGCTATTCTGAGCTGTGACGTCAAAGGCTGCATGCAGGGAAATATATAAAGTCCACCGGGATGTTTACCTAAGATGTGGTTAAGCTGGTCCAGATAGTGTTTCCCAGGAAAGATGGGTCTATTCGAAAGCATCTCAGCCAGAATACAACCAACCGACCATATATCAATGGACTTAGTGTAACCCTGAGAGAGAGAGAGAGAGAGACAAAAGTGTTTTTATAATGCATTTTTCGGGGGTACATATCATAGTAATATGATATGGCGATCTAGGAATTATCATGGTACATGAATATTGTATCATATTTAAAATCATTAATTTCATTTTTGTGTGAACTATTCTTATAAGAAAAAAAAAAACATCTGTTTAAATGCAGGGTTTATATCATTAACTAAACAAAAAACAAATCTATGTACAACATCTTGTTAAGTGAAATGGTAACACATTACAATACGGTCTCATATGTTAACATTAGTTAATGCATTAACTAACATGAACTAACAATGAACAAACTATTTTCCCAGCATTTATTACCCTTTGTTTATGTTAGTTAATAAAAATGTTCATGTTAGTTCTTAGTGCATTAACTAATATTAACAGATACAACTTTTTATCTTTAAAGTGTATCAGTAATGCTAAGATTGAGCCAAGATGTGCTGTAGAAGTATGGGTGTTCATTGTTAGTTCATGTTAACTAATGTAGTTAACTACTGTTAACAAATGAAACCTTATTGTAAAGTGTTGGCAAGTAACTGTAATAAGTTTAAGTTCAAACACTAAAATTACTAACTGAAAAACATTAAAACAATTAAAACTTACAAATAAGTTAAACCTAAATAGTAATATAAAAACTAATTAAAATGCACATAACAAAATCACAAAAAATTAAACCTAAATTAAAATGAAAACTAAAAATATAAAGATAAACGCCAACTTAAAATTTATAATAGTATATATATGTCTTCTAACTAAGGATTTGAACATTGAGTAATACTTCAGGAGAGAGAATACAAACATGTCATTAATGCACAGACATTGCCAGAAACCTGAATTCATTTCTTACAAATGTAATGGACGAACACCAAACTGCTGACTGACGGTCGCACAGAGCAACCAAACAAACGCTTGAGACAACACCTCACCTTAGAATTGAGCATAATCTCTGGTGCGCGGTACCAACGTGTAGCTACGTACTCCGTCAGGAAGCCGGTGTGGTCATGGTCTGGATCGGCCACCCGGGCGAGCCCAAAATCACAGATCTAAGATCAAATAAGCAATAACAAAGAGGTTACAGACATACCGGTATGTGAATATCCATCGATATCCTAGCTGAGCCTGCTGTGAATTTAATGCAATAACGGTATGACGTGGTGACAATGGAGTTAAAGGTTTAAAGGCAGGGCTTGACATTAACACCCAACAAATGCGGGTGGATTTCAGCAGTGGCGTGTAACTCAGTCACTCCTACTAGCCACTTTAGCTGGTTGATTTTTATATAGAATATATACATTTTTCAATTGTCGTCTTTTAAAAGGCATCTGAAATAAAGTAAGTGCAATCAATGTAGTGTTTTAAAAATATAGATTTTTCGATACTGAAATATCTGAAACGCTTAATACTCATTTTCCGCAGAATTGATGCACAATACCAGCTGTGCTTTCTTGCTCTCTCATGATTCTCTCTGACAGCAAGTTGACACATAAACCCGCCTCCCTTCACTCACTCATTTAATGTGCTCTGGATGAATATTGTTGGTGTAACAGGGCTTGAATTTTGGCGTGAGATTGCACATCATTTTACTAATTCCCACACACCCAAAATGAGGTATAAAGCCGCGTCTCAGTACTAAATTGAGTTCGTTTTCACTGCTTATTGTGATTAAACTGTCAAATACACACAAAACAATGTCAAAAAGCTTGTTTTGGTGAGTATTCACGTAAACAGTCAGTTATGTTTAAGTGAATGAAACAGTTGAGAAAGAAAACGCATGTGTGACAGTATAACAGGGTCTTAAAGTGAAAGCCGCCTAAAATACCTGCTGCCAAATTATGAGATAATGTTAAAAATATCTATATAGCAATTTTTCCCCATGGTATAATGTCAGAATTGTGGCCAGTGAAAATTCTGAGTGGCTAGTAACTTTGTAATCCACTAGTCACAGTGGCTGGTGAGAAAACAAGTTAATGTCAAACCCTGTTTAAGGGTGTTATTTTTCATTTGTTAAATTACTTTCTTTTGAAACCGCTGAAAAGTCTAAAATGACTAACTTATAAATAATGTAATTTCATTTACATTTACATAAATGTTGTATGGACAAGCTGTTTTGTGAAATGGAATAGCTTCATATTTAATATTTATAGAAAATAATATGAGTAAAATGGAAATTATGTGCTTTTTTGTTCAAATGACAGGTGTAGCGTTCTGAAAACATTTGTTCAATTCCATTTGGTGACGCAGAAATGGCACACAACCTTTAAATGTGTTTAAAATGGCATGATGGCTTAAAAACGCAGTGCGCTTCACCTTGAGGTCACAAGTAGTGTTGAGCAAAAGGTTAGATGGCTTCAGGTCTCGGTGGAGAACGTTTGCCGAGTGGATGTACTTCAGGCCACGCAAGATCTGGTACAGGAAGTAACAGATGTGGTCATTGCTCAAGTGCTGCGTCTTCAACAGCTTGTATAAGTCTGTCTCCATCAGATCCTGTACAATGTAGCTATGGTTTGTCAATGTCAAGGTCCAACACAAAGCTTGGGGTTCAGAAAAGGTTGCATATAAGAACTGATAAAAGCTTATGGTACATTCACACACTTAAGAGTGGAGATCTCAGTATGTGCAGCCAGTTGAAGAAACACATTACATTTAATGTGAGAATCTTCTCAACCTTTTTGTACTTTAAATCAGATTTCAAAATAATTCATGTTCTTACTTTCACCATACGCAAATTCTACAGAATAAGTCTGAAATGACCCATCTATCTAAAAGGGTTTTTGGGGTTTTATTCAATGTCTATAAGCTTTCAGATATCTACACTACTGTTCAAAAGTTTGGAGTCAGCCAATTTTATTTTTTTTTAACAAATGAATAGATTTAAGCATGCATTAAATTGATCAAAAGTGACAGTAAAGGCATTTAATGTTACAAAAGATTTCTATTTCAAATAAATGCTGTTATTTTGTTCTTCATCAAAGAATCCTGAAAAAAAGTAAAAATAAAAAATAAAAAGTAAAAAAAAATTAAGCAGCACAACTGATTTCAACATTGATAATAAAAAGAAATGTTTCTTGAGCAGCAAATCAGCATATTATAATGATTTCTGGAGGATCATGTGACAATGAAGACTGGAGTAATGATGCTGAAAATTCAGCTTTGATCACATGAATACATTTTATTTAAAAATACAGTATATTAATATTCATAAAATATAAAACACTCAAATTGTAATCATATTTTACTATATTACTATATTATTTTCGATCAAATAAATGCATCCTTGGTGAACATAAGAGACTTTTTTTTATATAAATCTTTTGAACGCTAGTGTTTATGCCAGTTAATCCTAAAATTTGACCTTTTTTTATATGCGATTTATTCCTCAAATGTGCAAACATGTAAATGGAATCACTACAGAACTGGAACAGTCTTATAGAACAGAATCAGATTTAGTTAAACAGCTCTCAGTTCCCATGCCTACTAACAATGATAAGTAGTAAACCTTTGTTTATTTCAGGCTTTGACAAACTAAAAGCTCCTGGATATTTAAAACAACAACCACCACAACAACAAAAAAGCACAAGCCTTTTGATATGTTCTGTATTAATTTCAACAGGAAACACAGAAGCACAAGAGAGAAAATTGTAAATCTTGTTTCTACTCCCTTCAGCAGCAGCTCTGGCATGATGCGAATCACACAAGAACAACACAGCGATTAGATCATATAAAACTACTCTCACTATCCACACGCCTACCGACTATTGATTTCGGTCCTAAAATTAACTCTTTACTAGAGATTTTTGCATTGTCTCAGCCTACACAGTTGGAAAAGATCGTTGTTTGTGGCAGAGGCCGTATTTTCAGCCTGAACATGTATATTTAAAAAGCTGAACTGAAAAATTGAATGAATTTGAATTTAAATGCATCTTAATATGTCTCTTTTTGCTTTAATGATGGCAACATTTGAACTTATAAACATAAAACCTAATGAACAAAAACAAGAGCAGCTGACTGTACAAAGAAGCCACATGATCATTGTCACATTTACTTATTTGATTATTTACTTAGAAATATTGGTAACACTTTACAATACGGTCTCATTTGTTAAAGGGATATTTCACCGCTGGAAAGATGAATGTGTATTTAAATTGGGTCATTTATGTAGTAGAAATGTGAAATTAATTTAGAAGTTGGTGCCTTCTAGACTGAGAAAAGCCAGAAAATGTATTTTTGGCTCATGTGGATGAAAGACAACAACTCCCAGAATGCACTTGCTTCGCTGCCCTACGAGGCCACTCCCACGCCCCGCCTACCGGTTACAGAGGGCAGTATCGGAAGAAATGATACAACTAGGCTACTAGTGGACTCGAAACTGAAAAGACGCCGTTTTATCGTGAGATCCCCCTATGGGTGGGTTGAAAACATGCGGAACGAGCTCCTCCTACTGACTGTAGTCTCTCGCCTCTGGACAAAAAAGCCTCCAATGACCCAAAATGAAGATTTTTGCGTCATCCAAGGTTTTTTTCCAGACACACAATACAGAAATCTCTCATCTCAGGGGGACACGAGGGGAGGAAGCACGGTCAATCGAAAATACTACCAGGTTTCTACTGATACAAAGCTTAATGCTAATCGGTGAAGTATCCCTTTATCATTAGTTAATGTATTAACTTACATGAACAAACCATGAGCAATACATTAGTTACTGTTTGTTAATCTTTGCAAATAAAAATACAGCTGTTCATTGTTTGTTCATGTAACTACATTAACTACTGTTAACAAATACAACATTTGATTTTAATAATGTATTATTACATTTTGAAAGTAACATTAACAAAGATTAATAAATGCTGTAGAAGTGCAGTTCATTATTATTTCATTATGTAACCTTAGCACTATTTCTAAGTTAATAATCAAATAAGTAAATTAGTGACAATGCTCCTTTGCTGCTCTTTTGTTGCTCATGCTGCATTGCAAAGTTATTTCAAAATCCTAAAGCGTTGTTTATTTCCAGGTTAAAATAAAAAGGATACACGTCTTTCATCTGGTCGATGGTGGGTGTGCGGATGATGTCATTGATGCTGATGATGTTCTCGTGCTTGAAGCGGAGCAGGATTTTAATCTCACGGAGTGTGCGCTGACAGTACGTCTGGTGCTCGAACGGACTGATCTTCTTTATCGCCACACGCACTTTATTATCACGATCATACGCTGAGCTGAAAAGAAGCAAAAGAGGAGACATCTTCAGATCAAGCATCTTTTCTCTTAAACTGGGTTCACACTGTACGATTTATAACAGTCCCTAACGACTGTTGCCCGTCAGACTGTACGAGCATGATCCCCGCTGTAAGCCATGTCACACTGTAGGATCACAGATGTCATTAATGTCAGACCGTACGCGTTAAAAAATGAGTTTTACATCAATCCGTGACACGGATGTGAGCTGCATTTACATTCGGCATAGAAATGGTGGCTTGCAAACAAAAGTAATCTCTAGCACTAATTTTGATCATGGCTTATCTTGAAAAGAAAAATGGACGAAGACAGAAAGCAAAGTGGAGCAAGTCTGTTGTTGTCTCGTTAATTGCATCATCAGGTTCTGGTTTATGATTTGACGGTTTTGCAGGACTGTGGGTCAAAACTTCTGACGCTGCCAGAATTTCAGCAGATTTTGGCCTAGGATCCGGGGAATATTTTAGGATTCTCGACATTTGTCTCAGACAGCCAAATCGTGGCCCAAATAGTACAGTGTGAATCCGGCTTTAGTTACAAAACATAATAGCTCATTCATCAAAGAATAAAAGACTACTGCACAAAAAATATGACATTTTTACCAAGTGACACCAAGTGTACACAATATAAGAGGTGTAATACAGTGGAAAAGACAACGTGAACGTAGATGGAGTTTTCAATTTTGGGCACTTCTGCGGACTTTTAGAACTTTAGAAAAGTTTCTTTAAAACAGTTACACAATGTAAATGTGGACAAAGGGTCGTAGTGGAAATTATGTTTAAAGGACTGAAGAATGATCAAAACGCGTAAAAATGTAATAATAATAATAAAAAATAATAATGTAAAAAAAAAAAAAATTATATATATATATATTTATTATTAATTAAAATATGAATTATTTTAATATTATTATTTTAATTTATATATATATATATATATATATATATATATATATATATATATAAATATGTTCACGCAATACATATTTAAAAAATGGCTTATGATTTTTTTCACTCTTTGTTTAGATTTATCATAGATTTTTTTTTTAAAGTACAAATATTTTTATGATGATTCATATTTTAAACATTTCAGAAGTGGCAAAAACAAAAGCATGGTTTAAAAAAAACCTTACAAGACAGTTATGACCTTCATATATGTATAAAAAAAAAAAATAAAAAAAAAGTTTACTTAATAGATAAGTCAACCAAACATTCAGATACAGATACTTTGTTTAGATTTATCATGCTTTAAAAATGTAAAATAATTCTAATTAAGCATTTTCATATTTTGAGCATTTAAGAAGTTGCAAAAACACAATGTGACCTTCACATAAAAGAAAAACGTAACTTTTTCAAAAGTTTTCAAAAGGAATAATAATAATAATATTTTTAATGGATATTAATATTTTTAGCATTTGAAAAGTTGCAAAAAACAAATGTTTAAAAACATTTCCAAGACAGTTTTAATGTGACCTTTAAGTTAACTAAGTAACTAAGTAAGTTTTCAAAAGGAATAATAATATTTTTAAATGATGGATATTAATATTTTAAGCATTTGAGAAGTTGCACAAAAAAAACCCAAATGTTTAAAAAACATTTCCAAAGACAGTTTTAATGTGACTTAAGTTACCTAACTAAAGTTTTCAAAAAGAATAATGATGATAATATTAATGATAGATTTTAATTATAAAAAAAACTTTAATCAAAATTTTTTAATTAGACCATATAAAAGAACCATTTATTACAGTTATTTAAAGTTACTAATAGTTCAAATAAATAAATAATTCATTTTCCAGTCAATCATCCCTAACCTTTATCTAAACATGGCTTTGCGTGCGTGATGGTGCGTCACTCTTCTTCTCACATAGGCTTCATGAATGCAAAGAAATTGAAGATGTAATCTCAACTTCATCGTAACCATGACCTGAATCAAATGGTTTCTCTGAACTCTCCGCACTGCTGACACATTGTTAATGCTAAATCTGTGTCAGGTGCAGCGATACTGCAACATCTGCACCATTTTCTCTTGCACAGCAGAAACATGGTCAAGCAGGTCAAAATTTATGACGGAACGGCTGCATTTAAACTTGCATTTTTCACACAATGGCTCAATATGTCTGGAGTTTTTTTGTTGTTGACGCAGATTTCGATCTTGACAAGTGTAAAGTTCACGGATCGAGCATCTGGCTGGCACTGTACACACCACACTCTAAAGGGCAGAAAGTGGAGAAATTACACAGAGGTTAAGAAAGACTATCAAAGAGAGAGAGAGAAGCAGAGATGGAGAGACATAGCAAGACAGCAAGAAAAAGGGAGAGAGGCATGGTTTCCACGGAGACGGACAGGCGAGACTTTGTGGTTAGGAGTTATGCAACAGGCTGTTGCCATGGTAATGTGAAGGAGGGGGGCGGAGACAGGCTGAACGTTCATAGTGAATTTACACAATGCTCTGACAATGCCAGATACCCTTGGTGCGAAAGAGGAGGGGGAAAAAGACGATCCAATGGCGTGCTGTCATGCCACCAAATAATAAAGATGTCTATAAATAAAGCAGGGTCTGCGTGGAAACTGTGGAGGGGAATGACTGCAGCATGTGAACATCTTGAAGACTGAAAATCAGCACAAACCCTCGGTTGAGGTGCAGCTGAAGGTCTGTTTGAAACAACTGGACAAGAAGGAAAAGCAAAGCCACTCAAAAAGGCTTTAGTATAACTGTTTTAATTTATGAACACTCTGTGATTTGGGTAAAGCTCATTTCAAGTTCAGATTTTTAAAAAATCATAACAACAGTGACAAATTATTTGACCATTCCAATTATTTACGTCGTGACTTCATCGTGATTGTTAAACAAGCACACAATTCTCATTAACATAATGGGCCCAAAAGTTTTTTTTATCATATTTAAAAAAAAATGAAATCAGAAATCAGATGACGTTAAAGGCAGTACAACAAACATTACACTGCATAAATACCAGGGCTATCCCCAACAAAAGATTTTTCTAGTCGACTAGTAGTAATTCATTTAAGCCATTAGTCGACTAATCGCACGTTTATATTAATTTAATTACTTAAATATATACTGGGGAGGAATACTAAACCTTTAATATAGGCGTAATTAGGGCTGCACGATTCTTGCTAAAATGTGAATCACGATTTTTCTCCATGGGAATTGAGATCACGATTCTCTTACACAATTCTCATTTTTTCAACCAAAATTTATTGCACTCAAGTACAAAAAAAAAACAACAACAAAAAAACAAAGGACATTCAGTATAATAAAGTGCAGGAGTAAAAAAAATTGTCTCTTTTCTTTATTTTAGACCCCTTAAAGTGAATAATTTTAAAGCTTTATGTTGTTGAACATAAGAGAACATTAACATATACAATAATAGCCTAAATAAAAATAACTAAATAGAACTTGTGCTTTTTGCTCCAATTGGCACAGAATGTACATAGTACTTACAACTACTGTGTTTACGGGAATACTCGACTTGGCATTTTGAAATATGTCTGTGTTTATTTGGCCGTTTAGACGCACAACCGGAAACAAAGACTGCTTGTCCGTGTTGCGCTCGGAGTGCGCGCACAGCATCCTGTCAGTATAATTCAGTTCTCTTTCGCGACTTATCGCGCTTTTAATATTTATTTTCGATATAAAGCACATTCTGCTATTTTCTCTTTCATTCGTGATTTGTTATTAATAACTTTAAACAGAATCATCAACTGAAATCTGCGCGGATTAGCAAAAATACGACACATTTATAGGACATAAAATTGTCTCTGCGCAAAAGTGTAAGTAAAAGGACAGCAAAGCACCCATTTCAATAAAAGGATATATTAAAGTTTATATAGCCTACTTTTACATTTTCGCTGCTGTTCTAAAATGACCGCCATTACCTTAAACAAGCTGCAGCTGCTTGAATGCATGGCTTGTCACAAAGCACCGGCAAAAGTAGCGGATGATTATAAATGTGTCAGAAAAAAATAGCAAGGAAACATTTAATTGATTTAATAAACTAGTGTTTTCTGAGTCAGTGTCGGCTGCAAAGATGAAGTTGACGATGCTGACTCGCCTTCTCCGCATTATAGTGGACGAGCCTTTAGAGAGAAATTATTTCATACGGATTACATTACATAAACAGAGAGTATTTGAATTGGTTCGTTCAAAAGTAGACATTTCAAGTTTTCTTCAGATAGGCCTCTATTTCTCATGTTTGTGACACAAGTAGCCTAGTTTCCATTCATTTTTGTGACGCGCTCCAGTTCACGGAGATCCGAGATGGCAGAAAGAGCATATTCTTTTCCTATTCACTTTACAAAAGTACAACATTTTGTTGTTATTGCGGGTTTACACAAATAAAAGTAGACCCTCTACAGTTTTGAATGATTTATTACTCTCATCTGTATGACCAAAAATGATGGAGTATTTTAAGTAATTCCGCTGTTATCAGGAAAAAATGCAAGTGATCGCGCCGGCTAATACTTTAGCTTCAACACTCAACATCTAGGTTAACAGAGCGAGCGGGCAAGTTAAGTTGCTACTACTTTAGGCAATTAAATAAATAATAATTAAATAAATATATAGGCCATTTAAATGTTTTGCATTGAGCATTGCACATTTTTTCACCCCAAATTCTCATTACCACAACGGGTTCAGAAGTTGTTGTTTTTTCAAACCATATTTTATTCTAATAAAATCAGCAGATGTTAAAGGCAGTACAACAAATATTACATTGCATAAATACTTCATAATTTAATGTGGGGTTTTTTCCACATTAGAGTAATGAGAATGAGATAAGATAAATTACGGTAATGAGAACTGTGTTGAATGTGCTTTATTTCATTTAAAAATTAAATAAAATATAATGGATAAATTAATAAATAACAATAATCAACATTATTAACAACATTAATAATTAATCACACTTTTTGCCCCAAAATGTAATTACCATAACATGACAAGAAGTTAATTTAAAGTAGTTATTTCTTACAGTAATGAGAATGGGATAATTTGCATTACTTTAATGAGAACTGGGAGTGTATGCATTTAACTGTCATATAGTATCCAAACCCTAAAAATGACTTTCATTTGGTTTTGGGGTGAAACATAACCCAGACAGATGCTCTGTTTCATAAGATTCACCCATTTAGATGTGTTATGCAATATGGCATTATATACGTGTTTTACATGTCTATTTGTGGATTCATAAGATCCTTTTAGTATGCTTCTTCAAATACTTAAAGAAAACAGAGATGCTTCTATTTCAGTAAACCTTCTGAGGGTGAAGGCGCTTCTAAAGCTCGTCGAAATGGGGCCGGGACACCACAAGGCTGGATAATCCTTTCTTTTCTGTTCCTAACCCAGAACGCCTGCACATTTACAGCTGTGCCAATAAGAAGCTTTTCACATTCTATAAACCAAAAAATCTTAAAGACATTAACTAGGTTGAACGGTTTCACCATTCTTTGGAGACTGAACAAGCAGATCAAACAGGCCTTACTAGCCAAAAAAAATAGCTTTTTACATTTGAAGAAGGAAATGTGAGGGGAGTTTGCCAGGGCAAAAGTCATCACCACGATGCTACAGGTTCACTGGGGTTCTAAATAGAATCCTAGGGTTCTTGATTCAATTTCAAAGAAGTTCCAAAAAGTTTTTTATATAAGGAGACATGCCTATAGCGATTGCATAATACTTTCATGTTTAACGTGCTATTTCATTTTTTGAATTTTCAATTCATAAAATGAAAACAAACTAAATGAATTAAAAATGAAGAAATTTAATTAATTAAAACTAAATCCATAAAATAATCCCATATGGGAAAAGGTATGAAGCGCCAGACAGAACACTTAAGGTTCTATATTAAGGGCCAGATTTACTAAACACTGAGGGCAAATTACAGTGAGAGCCCAAAACCATAAAAACACAGATGGGAGTGGAAAGTTCTGAGTGTGATCCACTGACGACGTGCAAAATAAAGAACACCGATGCAGCCGGATCATTTCCATATACAATCTACCAAGAGCAGCGCAAATTAGCGTCTGGTTTAAGACATGCTTTTTTGGGGGTGGTAAATAATGGTGCAAATACCAGTAAAATTGACAACTGCAGACCTTAGTAAATCACCTTGCATGATTCATTTAAATACTTTCCTCCCATACATTTTGCGTCGGAAAGGGAAACTCCTAGAAATGCATATACACGCAAAGATAAAACTGGTTATACCAATAGAGAAGATTGCCTTAGAAATTTGGCAAACACGACTAAAAATAAATTAACCATCTTGATTTGCAACAACTTTTTACTAACGTGAAACTAGTTATTTTCCACCCTGATATGGGCATGTTCTTGACATGCCTTGTCAAAGTCTGCAAAAATAACCAACAATGCAAATAAGAACAACATTAAGTGCTCTGTCTCCCTCTCTGCTTTCTTTCGCTCTCTCATTTGCCTGCTCCTTCTGACACTCCTCCCAGTCAGACTGGTTCATGTGACGGCGGATTGACGTCCTTGGCAGAAGGGTTGCCATGGAGACTGGCACCGTGGCAGAGTTTGGCATGGAGGCACGGCCCAGGCAGTAGCCACACAGCCTGCACTCAAACAGCGTGTGTGTATGTGTGTAAATGCAGGCATGTGTGAGCTTGTGCATGCATTGACTAATATATTTGTCTGTGCATTTGTGCACACACAAGGGTGCATTAAAGAAAGTGTAATTATTGGACATACAACAGAGTGCAACAGTTGGGTTCAGTAAGTAAAAACATTCATTGGACATTGATTTTAAATGATAACTTATAAACCTTTAAAGACAGATTTTCTGTGAGATACAAGGTTGTTAATGGTATTTGCTTCTGCTAAAGCAATCAGCTTGCATTATTGCAGCTTATTTAAAAAAAAAATGGTTTAACACAGGAATTCCTGGTGAAAAACTACATAATCCATGACGCTGTACAGAAAATTACACCAATCAGAGCCGAAAAAGCTCTTATGTTTTGCCCATTCCCATGAAGCACTGCAAATGGCGTATCGAATCGATCTCCCTACGCTCTCTAAATACTGAAATGTTTGTGCATGTATATATTTATATTATATATATATATATATATATATATATATATATATATATATATATATTAGGGGTGTAAATCAGACAGTTCATAACGATACGATATGATATCTCTTCTCTCAGCCAGCGATGCGATATTTGCCGATACCTCAAAAAATTCCGCGATACGATTACGATTCGATTCAGGGCTATATCGATTGATTGATCGATATTTAGATATTAGTTTACACAACCAGTTACATTTTTATTACCTCACAAATGCAACCAAAATATAGTAATTAACTAAGTAATTAGTAATTAAAAATACGTTTAATTAACTCTTTGAAAATTGCACACCCTCTCCCATTTGGGACATTTACAACAGAACAGTTAATTTGCAAAAACAGATAACTATCAATCAAACTGCAGCTGAGTTGTTTTGATGAAGTAATAACTAAAAAAAAATACAGGTTACTTACAAAATTAAAGTTAAAGTATGTTTTTTTATATATTAAAAGTTTGTTTTTTTTGGCAAAAGCAGATAACTCCACATTTCATGTTTCAGAGTTAAACAAAACCAAGTAATTGCTACGATATATAATAAAACACTCGGTTAATCTATGTAACGTTAATCTCCTTAGCTGACATAGACGCCTGACAAACTTTGTTGTTGTGATTACACAATACAGGGATCTTTTAATGTGCTGCTTTAGCAAGGTTGCGTGAAAAAGTTTCAGTTTTTATTTTCCTTTTACACCCCGAAGAATATATCACGGGTTCATCACGTTCAATGAAATTATCCATCCTCGATCACTTTGTCAGCTTTGACTTAACTCCTCTCAGCTAGCTCGTCTTTTCAAAATGACAAGCAGCCTTGTCACCTGACCTGAATATTGCACCCTGATTCGCTAAAACGCACTTATCGGGTTGTGTTCACCAACATATGCAATAAACTTAAAATATAGTCTATCATTGTTTTTATACACAATCAATATTTGTAAATGAGAAGTTTTATATTTCTCCATTTTTAATCATAGACTGTAAAAAATAATAATAGTTTTTATTTCGATTATGGCAATGCTTCATGGGACTGTAGTTCTTTCCCTCACTAAAGCCGTTCAGTACACAGTTTTGAACCTTTGTCTTTTTGTCTGATTTTCAAAAACTGTTTTGCTTCAAATCAAAGTTTGTAGTGTTGTGATTCACCTTATAGCTGATTGGCTTGATTCATGGCTTATAACTCTTATAGCTCTGGAACCAGCGCTGATGAAAAAGGGTACAGGCTCTGTCTCACTCTATATGACTATCCAAACCTGGTGCAAATCATGCTAGGTTTTAATATTTCCCAAAATGCATTAAAAAATTAAACTTGCAATCAGTTGTTCATGTGTCAAGTGTGTTTTTTTCTGTCCAAAATTACTCATTGATTACCCTACCAATTGGCAAACAATAGTCTAAATGACTTACGGCATCAGTTGCGGATCAGGGGCCGGTCGCACCAGCTGGACGTAAAAAAGTTGGGTGTAAGCTGAGCTCTACACTGGGCTTAGCTATGTCCAGCCTTCCGATAAATATTTACAGCTGTTGCACCAACTAAAACAACAACAAGGTGCAAAGTAGGGGTGCACGATTCAGAAAATGTCACGATTCGATTCGATACCGATTTTTAGCCTCAAGATTCGATTCAAAATCGATTTTCGATTCAAAAACGATTCTCGATTCAAAAAAACGATTCACAGTATAAATGTTAGGGGTGGGAATCTTTAGTCACCTCACGATCCGATCCAATTCCAGAATGATTCTTTATCTACTTTATCAAAGACTGCGAGAGATCTATTAAAGGTCCCATTCCATGGATTATTTTTATTATTTTATAATGTTTCCAGAGGTGCCCTTATAATGTTAGTATGTTTTTTAGATCAAAAATTGTTATAATTTAGAAATAAAAGGCATATTTCCTAGCCTGATTTCATTCCCTGGTTTGAACACCCTGTTTGAAGGGGCGTGTCTGCTGTGAGACTTCAGTGTAAACGCCCTCTGCTGTGATTGGCTGACATGCTTGCATATGAAATATCTGGCATTACATGTGGAACTATCTGGAAAACTTTTACTATTACAGCTATTATACGTTTTTACTATTACAGCTATCTGGATTAACGAATCGTGAGAAGTTTTTTAAGTATTTAGATCTATTACCATCACATAAAAGGTTGCAGTGATGATGAGCATTAAGCAGATAACGTTAACAGTCTGTTGATCGCGTGAAAGATCTTATCATTGCAACGCAGTTCCTGCACTCTCACTAATGATTTCACCAATGAAAACATGAGGCATATAAATACAGTAAGAGCTTCGTTGTGCAGTGTAACAGCGTCATTGATTTCATAACGAGTTTTGGCAAGTGTCCATATAAACTCGCGCTGTGTGATTGAGCTTGGGCGATTGGAAAGGGATTGTTCTTTGATCGCTTTCTGTATATTAATCACAGTTTAAGTAAGATTATTTTCATCCTACTAAGAGAAACGATGTGAAGTTGATCGCTACTTCCATATTAAATCACTACTTACCGCTTGCTGGAATATAGTTGAAATTGTCCCCTTCGTCAGTATGAAACGCTGAGAGAAGCCTGCTTGATATTATCCCAGGTTAGAAAAACAGTCCGTGGTGAAATGGACAGAGCAAACTAACAACTTCGAATTAAACTTTTGCGGTATCCAATTATAGATAAACATCAACCACGTCTGTTGACATTTCGCCATCAATACGCCTGTGTTCCTGTGGGCGGAGGTTACGGTTCTAGTGACATCACTAAAGCAGGATGTAAAGGGGTGTAGTCCAATCCAGCCGTTTTTTGTAGTCAACTTCTGTTAAATAAAATATCTCGCTTGGCATTGAACTTTGAGCTTTATAATTTTACAGATATTATTTATACTCTAACAACAACATTACACACTAACTAAAGTTTGAAACATGGGATCACATAGAACGGGACCTTTAAGATGCATTCACGCACGGATCTCTTTTGAAATATAAGAAGTAAAGTGGTTTGTCCTGTCCATTTAATCCCTTAAGACATAACTGGCTGTGTTTACGTTAATTTTGCACAAGTAGGCTATATTAAACCACTTACACGGAGTCGCATGCGCGAGCAGTCTACACAAACAAAGCGCGCGTCAGCATTTGAAATTGAAAGCAGCCTTCTGTTAGTGAGGTTTATATTTTAAATATACAAGTCCACTGCATTCCAAACCACATAAATGATGACTTCGTAGAGCATTTGTAAGGAAAATACCGAAACGCGAGACAGCACGCTTCAAGTGTAACGTAACATCAAACAAAGCGCGCGTCTCTCACAGCGCATCCTGTGCAATGAAGCCTGTGAATGTCCTAGTAATTCGCTTCAACCTTTCCAAACTTATGAAAGATTATTTTACGGAAAGTTTGATTGGTGTATGTATGTGTGTGAGGAATTGGAAGAAAGCAGATTACGGGTGTTTCTAAAGCAAACTCAGCGTCATCGCATATCTGGTTAAAAACTAAGCTCAGAATCGTTGGAGAGAGAATCGCGATGCATCGATGGATCGATTTTTTCTCCCACCCCTAGTGCAAAGCAACACCCAGTGTAGACGACGCGCGTCCACGCTGACACATTCTAGCGCAGTAATAGTTGAGATTCCATTCACGATACTTACAAACTTAAATTTCCTAAAGAACTGAATTTGCTCATGACATCATAACAAATGAAGCCACTGCACCATCTGATTTCAATGAGTAAACGTTACCTAACGAGTCGGTTAATAATCTCATAATAATAATACCAGATATGTTCATATATTTTATATTTCCTAATTACATAGAGAAATGTTGTGTTAGGTCAGTTACCCATGTCGGCAGTGTGCAGTAGACACACCCATCTTAACTGTGAGATTTAGTCTCAGACAAGCGCTATGGCGCAACAGGTATTAATTCTGCAAAGAACTTAAGGCGCATTTTACTACAATAGCAAACATTGTCGAGATTCATGTTTTGCAGATATCAAAGACTTTTAAGCTTGAATAATCGAGAGAAGCAGAAATGGTGGTCACAAATTAATCGTGCAGCCCTAAGGTTAATAATGATATATGATATGATATGTGATATATGATATGTGATATATGATATATGATATATAATATAATATAATATAATATAATATAATATAATATAATATAATATAATATAATATAATATAATATAATATAATATATGTTGGCAGACCAAGAAACAGGCGCTCCAGAACTTATTTTAAAGTCATAAAAAAACTCTTGACCCGTCTCAGCTAAAATCTAATACAATTGTTATCTATGCACAAAGAAAAACAGAAACATATTCGATTCTCATCACAGG
This sequence comes from Squalius cephalus, assembly GCF_949319135.1. NCBI lineage: Eukaryota > Metazoa > Chordata > Actinopteri > Cypriniformes > Leuciscidae > Squalius > Squalius cephalus. Next base: position 43,145,178 of record NC_137126.1, on the reverse strand, counting down.
AAATTCGACCTGCACAAACAGACTTCATTTACTGAACTCAAGCTCAAGTGGACAAACAGTCAATATAGTAATTATTATTCGTAATTTGAACAAGAATGAAGAGGTGCTATTTGCAATGAATAGCGATTTATTACAGCTAGAGAGAACATGCCTCTGAATGAGTGAGTCAGCCTGCTAAAGCAAACAGCCATAGAGAGAAAAGCCTTTACACCAGACCAGAGTGATGCGTTTAATGGTCGCAGCTACAGGAAACTCTTACCCTCAAACAATGTTGGAAAATTAGTATAATCACCTAATAAGCAGAAGAACTAACTGTGGTTATATTACTAAAAGCACAATATAACTGAGATGACTGATATCACCTAAAGTCACAATAAGGTTTCATTTTTTAACAACATCAGCTAACATGAATTAACAACGAACTAGGCTATATTTCTACACTATTAATTAATCTTAGTTTATGTTACTGTCAACATTTACTAATACATTTTGAAAATGTAAAAGGTTAAAAAAAGTTAATGCACTGCAACTAATTAAAAACAAAGAACTGTATTTTTTAACTAACATTAACAAAGATGAATAAATGCTGTACTTCACGTTAGCTAATGCATGAACTAATGTTAACTAATGAGACCTTATTGTAAAGTGTTACCAGATAAATGTCTTAAACATATTACTTATGAATGTTCTGTGTGCTATTATTACATGTTTCAAAGCATCATGGGCTCTTTTCTGGAAACTGAAAGTGTGAAAACTTAAAGCATTCATTCTTGGAGTGCTACCACAAAAGTAATTTCACAAAATAAACCAGAAGCCACCCAACTAGCGGAAGGGTGCTTTTATGACATCAGTGAAAGTCTTTGGAGAAAATAAAGGGGAAAAAATGCTGTGAACTTACCGTGCAGAATAAAATTGAGACTATAGAGCATTATGCTCCAGTATTTTCCACAAATGTATGCATGCTAAGTGAAGTAATCAACAAATACAATCACTTTTACTTCAGTGTCATGACCATAGCACCGAGAAAAACTATGAAGTACAGAGGAAGGGTCATGCCCAGAGGAACTGGAACTGGTAGTCAATCCTACAGCATTCCTCCTCATGGTGTAGAGCTACTACCCACAGAGCCACTTCTGCAATAACAGCACACCACATAAGTGTCGCAACACTTTTGAGAATTAAGCCGGCAAGTAAAAACATATTGTAGTCAAAGTCAAAGGATTAGCACACACACAACATAATCTCTGCAGTCTTCAGAGCCAACAGCCAACAAGCACCAATTGAATGGCCCCTAATAAATAAATGCATCTGATCAAGGTCAGGTGAACTGAAATGCAGCCATTTAACAGACATACAATAACATAAAACATAAGAGATATCAGTAAACAATTTGTACATCTGAAAGAGGCACTATTTTTCTTTTACAATTCAGACGGTCATCTAGGTGACAGATGCAAATATATTTCTCAAAACAAACTTACATCAAGTCATAAACTTGAGCCAAAGGCAGAAACATCCTGCATTAACCATCTCTGGAATATGTGATCAAACCAGAAAACTTTTAACAGAAAGGACACAATAATGTTGCATTCGGTAACATGAACTAACAAGGAACAATACTTCCACAGCTTTTATTATTATTAATATCAACATTCACTAATACGTTCTTAAAATGCACACACAAAAAAAAAACTTTTTATCTGTTAACATTAAAATTAAAGGTGGCATGGAAACAGCTTCTCAAATGAGAAACACAAATGGGTGGAGCTTGAATATGTCCATTGGGAATTGATAGTTGGATAATTGAACAAAGATGAATAAATGCTGTGAAAATATATTGCTTGTTGTTAGTTCATGTTAGCTAATGCATTAACTAATGCTAACAAATGAGACCTTATTATAAAGTGTTACCAGATAATTGTTTTTTTAAGTATCTATTACTTATGAATGTAGCCTATGGTCTAGCCTAGCGCATGCATAATCAAATTATTTGGTGATGCTTTGAAATTGATTATGGACGCATCTCAAAGCATCTATGGACCCTTTCATAGACACGTTTGCAAGCTACAGCTATTTAGGCACAAACATTATGCCAATCCTCAATCTGCAACACAACGTGTTCAATATCAAGAATATATTTAACATCTCGTCCATTTATACCCAAAACACTAAAAGCTGTATTTAAGTCTCGATAATACAGCTTAATTACACTTGTCATGTGAATCTACAGAGAACGTCACCTCCAGTAATTAGATGCTGTTAAACAATGGGCACAAGCGCGTGTACACACACACACACACACACACACACAAGCAGATTTGCGGGAATCACCGCTTCAGTGCAGCAGAACAACAAAATGGACTGCAGCCTTTCGCCTCACTTTCTCCATTCCTAAATCCACTTACCCGCCCCTTCCCTTCCATTTCCTGCCCTCACTTCGCTCATTCACTCACTCTCTGGTTTAAAACTGAAACCCAGCATGTTCCCAACCTCCCTCAGTAACACAGCTAAACTCCACATTCTCCAGCTATTACATCACAGGGGGCCTCTCAACGAATGACGGGCCGGTGGATGGTATTGCAGGAAACTGACCCGCAGTTGCAGTTACTGGAACGGTTTCGTGTTTACAAATGAGTCTGGTATACAAAGCAGATCCAAGATCATGGACGTCATCGGTTTAGAATATCTGCTGCAATGCTCCTGCAACTGTAAACGTTCATATTCTAGTATTCAAGGAAATTGGTGATTTGGTGTCTGATTGCGATCAGACAGCCTATTGTTTATGACTTGCATTACTGGCTCGCTGAAATTACTGGCGGCAGCATATCTTGTTTTGCATAATACAGGACAGGATGGTGGTCACACGAAACGCTTCCTCATGGACAAAATCCATTAGAACATCCAGAACTCCCAATCGGCAGTGCAGCATTTAAGGACAGTGAAACCGCATCTGTAGTATACGGCAAAAATGAGTTCGCCTCAATTGACTAACTGAATTAAAAGGAACTATTAGGTAAAATTCACTCTCACTGGGAATCAAAGGATATTATGACTCTTATAGATCTTAGTCAGGGTATAGTGCCTTATTTCATTTTTGACAGGAATGAAAACAAGGCTGTGAGGGATAGAATACAGTGCGTTCCATGGATTGTACTGTTGTTTAACATAGCTATTGTTCAGTTGATAAAATGTCTTTCCAAATGTAGACAAAAACTCCATACATTTTTTTTAAAAGTTGTGAGCTGTGAAAATTACGTGATCTAAGACGTGCCATTGTACATCTATCCCTCACAGCCTCGTTTTCAATTGTGAAATTCATTATGGCGTCTATTCTGACTAAGGTCTATACCAGCAGCTCTTCATAATGGTACTTCAAAACAGATGTCAGCAAAACAAAACAAAAATTTGCTTTTGTGCATTAATGAAGGATCATGTGACACTAAAGACTGGAGAAATGATGCTGAAAATTCAGCTTTGCATCACAAGAATAAATAAAATATATAAAAAAATAATTAAAAAAAACGTATTTTCAATTGTACTATAATATTTCACAATATCACTGTTTTTACTGTATTTTTATCAAATAAATGCAGCCTGGGTGAGTGTAAGAGACTTCTTTCAAAAACACAAATCTTACCCAACAACCGTTTGTGTGTTGTTTAGGCTACATATACGTACACACACACACAAAAGTAGAGAAAAAAATACTTTTTTGCAAGGGTACAACATTTAAAACACCTTGACAGCAAGCCTATCATGCATGTTTATCCTCATATCCTCATCCCCATATTTATTTTCCTCCAGTATAACATCATATTGAATTATATTATCAATCAACATACTTCTTAGCTCAAACTCTTTTGCAAAGGCTGTTGTTGTCAGTCAAAAGTAAGGCTGCATAAAGGCTTCAGTACTGTTACAGCCTGTTCAGCACAACATGTTACAGGCCTACACGTCCATATGACAGTCAACCCAGGGTGGCTTGTTCTAGTCTGTAGCTGTTGGAAGTGGGTGTGAACCATTCATTCATCCGTGCGAGAAGAGCAAAACTAGGCCTGCCAGCGATGAGCTCATTCGTTTAGCCAACGGACTCCTCTCACCAGAACAGATGGGCGATCAGACTGCAAATTTGAGCCAGCAGTCTCTCAACTGTAACAAAGCTAACTTGAAACTGAACCATGACAATTCTCCTTTGTTATAGAATTTCAACACCACTGTATAAATCTAGCTGTATGTATACATATTTGATTTACAAATTAGGTAATATTCAGCAAGTCTTGGGAACCTGGTGATACATTTATTTTTGGAAAAAATGATGCTCATCCACTCTAGTATACCTAGCCAACGGTTAAAGTTAGAGTAGGTCCAACTCAAGAACTATCAATTTCAACTGTTTTTCGTGGGCAGATCCAACAGCGAAATGCATCCAAGTGCCTCTTGTTCCTACCACTTTTGCACAACCTTGGGGAGCCCGCGCCCACGCCGCCCTGGAGAGCCCTGCCACCTTGACATTCCTGGAAAAGCACTGCGCAAATTTCACGTCTATACATCCATAAAGTTTTAATCAATGCCTGATGTCTGGTTTTAGCTAAAAATGCACAATATTGTTGTATTTACAGACTGAAACTGACTCACAGATCATGCACGAGTGCATAAAATCAGTGCAAAGCAATTGTGATATTAAATTTAGTGGGAAGTACATCAACTAAATTTAATTACAATGCCATGAAGTTGATAGTTAAACAAAAGAAAATACATTTGACAGAGAGGGGAAAAAAACAGCCTAAAAAAACTAAATGTGCAATGCAAAATGACTGAATAATGAATTTCCAATAGCAGCATGATCAGAGCTGCTTTGACAGATGTCAGACTCTGTGTGAACTTGTCTCTTTCAGTCAACTCAGGGGGGAAATGCTTAAAAGTCCAGCATAAAAAAAGAAAAGTGCATGCAACTGGTTTCAAGCGAAAGCAGCACGTCCATGTTAACGAGAGAAGTGCATAGCGCTGTGATTGAATGAACAAATCCAAGCAAGAAAATGAAACATAATTACAATAGACTACTCGGGAAAAACAACGGTAACAAATGGTAACATGTTTACAAGTATAAATGTATCTTACCAAACCATGCCGTATGCACCTTCTCCGATGTACGAGAGGTTGCTGTAACGCGGCCCGACATCGAAAGCTTGACCGCGGACCAACTCGGCACCGGATCCGGGGTTCGGGCCGCCGCCAGCAGGGGCAGATACCGCAGCTGTCGCCATTTCTGAGAAACTGGGCTGCCTTTACACGCACAACAAACGCGCTTTTCTTACCCAAAGCAGATTATAAAGATCAGGAAAAAGCTCCCCGGTTGAATAAAACACGGCAAGAGGCAGTATAAGCGACGTGTTTAAACGAAACCGAAGACTTCGCGTCAAAGTGAAAGGAAAGATACGGCTGGAACGTTGTTGACTGGCATATATATGTAGTGATAGTAATCTGCGCGTGGTGAGACTGACTGACTGCAGGAGCAGAGGTAGCGCGAGCGAGAGTGTTGCCGCAGGAAGTAACGGAGCAGATCACGTGTGCACAGGGAGCGGAGAGTGGTTACCATAGAGATAGAAGTTACACTTCAGTTCTCAAGAGGTTTTAAAGATGCCTTAATTTACGAAGTCAGGCGAGGATAATCTGTTGATAAATCGGGATTTATCAGCCTGATTTTACAAAATTACGAATATACTAATTATAAGGAAATTATAAACAGATCTATCATGTTGTGGAGACTATTTGTAACACGGATTGAGTTCAGTTTAAGCATAAGCACTTATAAACAGTGTTCGGGAAAGTTACTTTTAAAAGTAATGCGTTACAATATTGCGTTACTCCCTAAAAAGTTACTTTTATGGAAAGTAATGTGTTGCGTTACTTTTGTTACTTTTTCTCACCTGGGCTGGGCTTGCTTGTTTTTAATAACAAAAAAAAATGGTAAGACCTTTTCACATCAAAAGTGAAATTAATAAGTTTAGCACTGAATGAAATGCAAATCCATAATATATGTACAGCATTTGAATCAAACACCATAATATGATCAGAACCATGAGTTTTGTGATTCGTTGAACACTACTCAAAGGATGTTTATATATATATATATATATATATATATATTAGGGCTGTCAAAAGATTAATCACGATTAATCGCATCCAAAATAAAAGTTTGTGTTTACATAATATATGTGTGTGTACTGTGTATAATTATTTTGTATATATAAATACACACACATGCATGTATATATTTAAGAAATATTTGCATACATATACTGTATATATAAATATATTTTTTATATATAAATAACACATTTTTCTTAAATATATACATGCATGTGTGTATTTATATATACAAATTTAATTATACAGTACACACACATATATTATTAAAAACAAACTTTTATTTTGGATGCGATTAATCGCGATTAATCTTTTGACAGCCCTAATATATATATATTTAGGTGATTTGAGAGCTGTAATTTGTTCATGAAGCAAATAAATCATTTTTGCCAATAAGACTTAAGTTTTGCTCTGAAGCCATTTTGTTGTGACTGTACAATCATGCTTGTACATTTCTCTGTGTACTAGATTTATATCTGCCAATCTTAAATCAGTCTATCAAGTTTTCTCATGAGACTGTAAGCTCCTGTGAAAAGAGACCATGGTAAACTGTAGTTGAGAGGGTTTACTTGTGCCAACCACACTAGAGACAGCTAAACTAAAACTGTCAAGTGTGTAAACCACTAGTGCAGTCACAGAAGAAAATGTGAAAAAAAATTCAGACACCAAACAGATGTGAAAAGTACTTTATTCACATTATATGAGATTAAAGCCTAATGTTTGTATCATTGGTTCCAAGTCCATGAAAAGATGCTTAAAAGATGCTTCCCAGAATTGCAGGGAAATGCCACAGGACAGCACATTCAGCTATTATGTTTTAACAGACATAAAATAAGTCGCTGACATCAACATTACCCCATGCGAGAACATTTAGTTACATGATTCACTGTAGTACTGTATACTCAGTGTGGAATTGGTATGATTTTATCCAGTATAAAACTTCACGAAACGTTACTTGTACACAACATTAGCCAGTAAGGAGACAAAGTTAGGTCCAAAAACAGTCTGATCCCTTAGGTTTATCAGTTAAGTTGACTGTACAAAAATGATTAAAAGCTGATTCTGAAAAAGTACATTGAGATAAGGCACTTTATCACGTACATGTTCACTTTTTAGTAAACACAAACAGCAACAATTACAAAATGTCCTGTGGAAAAAAAATGCAGGCAAAAAGTCTGTATAAAATTGCACATCAGCACAAAATCTACTGATGCATACGTTCAAGATTTCTTATCTTTTTTTTTTTTTTTTTGCCTAGTTCAGTGCTCAAACCCTTTAGAAAATACAACATTAATACTACTAAGTACAACAAATGCATTAGAGGTTAAGATCAATGCACATTTTGAATGAACAACTTCATTTGGCACTACTGTGAATGTAAAAGTGATAGTTCAAAATGAAAATTCTGACATCATTTACAGTACATCATTGACTAGATATTATGAAGAATGTTTTAACTGCCCATGCAATGAAAGTCAAAAGGGTCCAAAACAACATTTTTCAAAATATCTTCTTTTGTGAGACACACACACACACACACACACACACACACACAAAAGACTGAGTAAATGATGACAGAACGATGACATTTTGAGCAAAAACAAGGCACTGCGCATTTAAATACAGGAAAACAATAGCCAAATTAACCACTGTGATGTTACAAAATTCCCCATCGATGGCGCATCCCATTTCCTAATGAACACCGTGCTGATTATATGCATATATTTTTGGCTTTTACAGTCATTGACCATTACAAAACTGATACAAAGGGGAAAACAAAACAGAAAAATACATATTACAGCATTACCATCCCATATCTAAACTGAAAGAGCAATTCCTTTGTTTGTCAATATATGGGAATTAACACCATATTTACAATATACAGTGAAGTCCTAAAGTCTGAGACCACTAGCGAAAATGCTTTTTCATATTGAACTTTCTTTGTTTAAAATTCCTAAAAAAGAAATGAAAACATAATATATATTTGGGGTTAGTAAGATTTTTATTTTATTTTATTGTTTTAAGAAAGTAACATTTTTATTTAGCAAGGATGCATTAAATTTATCAAAAGCATCAGTCAAGACTTTTACAATCTTACAAAAAAATCAAGTTTCAAATAAATGCCGTTCTTTTAAAACGTAAAAAAAAGCTATAAGTTTCCACAAATATATTAATGATACTGAAATTTCAGCTTTGCCATCACATGAATAAATTACATTTTAAAATATATTACAATAGATTTTTCTTTTTAAATTGTAATAATATTACACAATATTACTGGTTTATTGTATTTTTGATCAAACAAAAGCATCCTTTGTGAGTATGAGAGACTTCTTAAAAAAATAAAAAAAATAACTGTAGTCTAAATATTTTAAATCCCAGATTTTCATTGTGGTCTCAGACTTCAGGATGCCACTATACATTTTGAAAATTTTTAAATATGCTGAATAACGTGCACTGTAAGGTAATCTCAATCAGTCTTTTTTATTCAAATATCGAATGCATAGGACTGAACCTACCAGGGACAAACAAGACATTTTCCCCATACAAACACCAAATCAACATTTCACTCTGTCTTCACCTTCCTCATATGGTCTACGTTAGGTTAGCGATATTCTTGGCCTTATCACATTATAGTGACTGTGCTACTATATCAGCTACTCATCACGAGGCTTTCAAAATATTGAGTGGCTGTAATGCGAGACGACTTGCAGCATGCAGGACGTGTGGTTTGCAAAGTCTGGCTATGATAATACAACACACACCAGTATTAACACTGATATTTAGGGAAAGAAGGCACTGCAAAACATATAAGGAAATGATATGAATAAATAAAAGTTTACTGTACATTTAGAAAAAACTGCAGTAGCTTTCAGCAACCGAGAGACGATCTTGGCAAAGTCAGACTCGTAAATACATTTTTGGCACATGAAAGAGCGTGTTTACACAGTACAGTACAGCCATAAATATATATTTTTTCAAATAAATAACAGTTTTAAAAATACTAACCACCTACAACACTGGATAAGTACATCTGCTGTCAAGAGCTGAAGGCCTTACGGGCGATTAATACATTATCGAAGCCGATGTGGTCCGAAACGCAATGCAATACTGTATCTGTTAAGACAAACTAATTCACATTAGTTTTCTCTCTGTTGTAACAGTCGTATCAAATAGGGAGCGCAACCAACGAACTAAGGATCTGATCGCACTTTCTTTACATGTCTCAAAGGTTTTACATAGTTTGAGATATTAAGCACCAGTAAATGTAAATATAAGCTGGTAAAAACAAGGCAAATAGTTAAAAAATGGAAACAAAAATGAAGGCAAGTTCAGACTTAGCAACAAAGAGAGTTAATAAATGACCAAGGATCAGACATTCTTGAAAAAACAAAAACAAAAAAAAAACGAGGAAACGCCTTTCACTGACGTTCAGTGCTTTCTTCTGAATGCATGAATGGACTCGTTTTGGATGACCTCAATAATCGCATATTCTTTTCAAATTCAACAACTCACATCATTCGAGATGGTGTAAAGACCATCAGCTTCTATCATGTATAATTTCTTCCCCTTTCAGATGACCGTGGCTGCAGCCGTAGCTCCTCCCTCCTCCGTTCTCGAGCTCGTCTCGCGGGTCAAGAGTTGCTGCGGCTCCTTCAGGAACACCAGAAGAACTGTGATGTTATCACTGGATCCAGCAGCTTTGGCCTGGGCCACCAGACTTTGGGCCACGTCCTCCCCCGAGCCTCTGCCCTCCCTCAGAGCTTCCAGGACCAGCCCCGGGACGTCCCCAGGCCGAACCACGTCAAAGAAGCCGTCACAGGCGAGGAGGACGTAGTCTTCATCCCCGTTCAGATGGACCGATGAGCTGTCAGCTTCATTAGAGACGTACGGCTTCTGATCAAAATCACCTTTTGAGGATAAGAAAAACATATTCATAAATACTACTACTATAAATAAGTACTAAATTACTATAAAAAAAAAAATGTAGACACTTTTTACAATAGCAGCAAATTAATCAATTTAGCTAAAAATAGAGCTGGGTAATACAGCTAAAAATATACATTATATATAACGTACACTATAGTTCAGATTTGGGATCAGTATGACTTTTAAAAAAAATTATTCATCAAAAGTTACAGTAAAGATATTTATAATGTTACAAAATATTTATATTTCAAATAAATGTTGTTCTATTGAATCCTGAATTTTTTTTTATTACAGTTGCCAAAAAATTATTAAGCAGGACAAACTGTTTTTAACATTAATAATAAGAAGAAGAAATGTCTCTTAGATCAGCATATTAGAATGATTTCTGAAGGATCATGTGACACTGAAGACTGGAGTAATGATGCTGAAAATTCAGCTTTGCATCACAGGAATAAATTACATTTTTCAATACAATATAAAATAAAATAAATCTAAAATAATATATATCTTAATACTTTTCAACATTTATATTTATATTAATGTATTTGCCCTGAATTACTTAATTACGCTTTTTTTTAATATATATAATAGATTCAAATTGTTTCCCACACAGTTTTTCACTACATGAACAAACAAAAATTATATTATATGCACCAATATAGCATCTTAATAATCAGCAATATTTACCTACATATATTTTATTAACACATTTTAGTAAATGAAAAAGATAATTTCCGTGAACATTTTTTAGCAATTATTGAAAATCTGAGTTTTGTATTGATACACTGAAATGAAGTCTCCTTTTCTGCTACTGAAATGTAAATCAGAGACACTATTAAAGCATCCATCTTATCACTTAACAAATAAAAAGCACATTAAAATCACTGAAACATTCACATTGTTGAATTTTTAAATATCTTGCGAATATTCGATATATCGGCCAGCCATACTTGTGACTACTTAAGGAGCGATTCACACTGTTAAATAAGCAAGATGCAGGTAAGTGGAATGAGAAAAAAAAAAAAGTTGAACTACTTTTAACTTGAGCGCCGTGTGTCATGAGAGAGATGCTGCAAAAGACGCGAGATGTAAGCACAGTGGTTAAAGACGCTCACTAGCATGTGTTTACATTGAAACTAGTGCAGAATGGAAAGGAAAAACACATTCTGTGTGAAATATCCGAATGTTTTTTTTTGGTTTGCTGTTGTTTTAAGGCTAAGACATTCACCTATTGCTCTGGAAACGGCGTAGGTACCATTTACCCGCCAACAACCCATGAAAGCGATGCATCCACCCAGATCCTCAATCCTTTTCTTCTCATCCTGCACAGAAGCACATACAGTCAAAATACTGGAGCTTTTACATACTATAATGAAGCAGGACAAGCAAACCCCTGTATTTACCTGATTACAAACTAATTATATACTTATTTTGCATGCAAAATATGTTCAGAAACAAGGATTTGAAGTCAATCAAGACCGTTCTGGTGCTTTTGGCATTCAGTCGTTGTAGTAAGTATGCAGCATACAGCGCTAATATTGATTCAGCATGTCAGCAGTCAGTTCCTCTGTCTCACATTTCAGCTGCTCACAGAGAACAGATGAGCATCTGATACGGCCCTGTGGTTCAGTCTCTATTGGTCAGCAGTGGCTTGTAGTGTCTCGTACCTCTCTCTCCGGTTTGTGCGGGTCCATTAGGGTCACTGGTTCTCCCTGTCGAACCAGCATAGCTTGAGAGTCGCCCAGCCAGGAGACAGTGAGCTGATCTGAGGTCAGTAAAACGGCCACACCAGTGCTGCCGCTGCGCAGACGCTGAAGGAGACACAAACAAAATGTTTAGTTTGCCATCCTGTGGTCACTGAGAGTGTGCCACATTATTATTATTTTTTTTTATAATTATGATTCTCATTACTGTAATACAGTAAAATACAGTACTGAGATAAAAATGTATTTTTAAATCAGCATAAACTGAATTTAGTAAAAGCAAATACCATCACCATTTACAAATACTGGTGCTGTCAATCTAATTACAATATTTAGCAAATAAATTATTTAGTGTTATTATGTTCAAAATTAACCGCACTAAATTAAATAATGAATTTAATAGAATTGATAAAAGTAATAAAATAATAAATGAACATTTTTACAATATATTTTTGTAGCGGGTGCTTAATTGTCATGTAAATATTTTCACAATGAAAAATGTTAATGGTTAAAAAAAAATGTATGTACCCATTTATATTTAATCTTTTTTAAATTGTGCTATTATGTTCAAAATTAACTGCACTAAAATGAAATAAATTTAGTTTTCCATTAAAATGTAAATAAAATAATTAGCGCATAATTCATTTTATTGTGATATTTTATTCAAAATGAACTGCACTGAATAAAATAATGAATTGAATTAAATATAATGTAATAAAATAATTTGTAGAATTTAATATTTTTATTTCATAAAACTAAAAAAAACGAATTATTCATATTTTAATTAATTATTTTGACAAGAATTAATTGGTTAATTTTCATGTCAATAATTTCACAATGCAAAAAAAAATAAAAATGTATGGGTCCAAATAATTAATTTACTATTTTTATTTAAATTACTCTACAAACCTACTAAGTTTTGACCATTTCATGACACTTCATTCAACTAATTTGGTATAATTTAAGGCTTTCAAAAATTAAACATTTTCATAAAAAATAGATAACTTGTTTTATTGAGTGGTATTGTCTGTCAAGTGCATGTCAATTATTAACAGTAAAACTAATTCTTGTTTACTTGCACTGTCCGTGTCAGTGAAACAGAAAGCGTTTACTCATATCTGTACCTGTGGAGGCAGACAGAGACTGCAGCAAGATTGCTCCGTTTTCTTACCATATATTTAACCACAGGGGGAACAAGGACTATATTTATCTGTATTTATTACAGCGTAGGAACATTAGATACACATAACGGTTGCATCTTAAGAAGTGGGAGAGGTGTGAAAAGATTTCTTTCCATCGTGAATTTCCACAGAATGCACCAGCTTGACAAGTAAGGGGAAAGATAATCTAACCGCTAAACCTGATTGTGCCGTGTTTTCAGAAGCAAAAAAACAAGTGTACACTTTGAAGAAAGCCAACACAAATGTCACCTAACTGAATGTTTTTAGTAGCGCATGTTTAAAAGCGGAGATTCGTTTATACGTTACACATACAGTCTGGTTCAAAAGTCTAAAAAATCTGCTATATGTTTTGACGCTATTTTAAAGATTCATTCAATAAGGTGTCAGTTACTTTTGTTTGATTTGTAAATTTCAAACTTTTTTTACATTTCGCCAATTAACCTGATTTGCAATGTGGGTTGAATAAATTTGATTACAACTGTATATACATTTTTCTAGCACTCTAATTGATATGCTGACAATATAATTTTTTATAAAAATGAGAAAAATGCAAGCATCTTTTGGTTGTTCTTGCCTCTCTCTTGGCTTTGATCTTGAACATGTCATCTGTTTGTGTGAAGCTGCTTTTGAAGGCTGTGGCAGCATGGCTGTTTAGCGCCTCCTGCTGGCTCAGGATGATATGCAGGTGAGTGGCAGCATAAGTGGCAGCATCCACTCCTCCATGTCCATCAAACACCGCGTAATACTCTCGATCTACACCATCCTATAGAAGAGAAACGGAAATCAGAGTCATTCTTCGGACACAATTTTGGTCCAAGCAGAAAAGTCATTAAAGATTCTGTTATCATTCACTCACCCTCAAGTTGTTCCAAACCTATTAATCTAAAAGAGGATTAATCTCATGCTGAACATAAAAGAAGATATTTTGAAGAATGTTGGTAATCAAACAGTTTCTGGTTCCCACTGACTTCCATAATATATTTTTTTCTAGTATGGAAGTCAGGGGGACCAGCAACTGTTTGATTACCAACATTCTTCAAAATATCTTTTTTTGTGTTAAAGGAGAACTTCGGTCAATTTTAACATTGAGCTCATTTTTTTCGTACATTTGGAGTGCTGTCAATACAGAGAACAACGACAAAAATCGGTGTTGCCTACACCGTGTTATCCTCTTTTTAAAATTTGCACCCTGTTGACTTCAATGGGGCAAGTTTTAAACCTGCTTTTAGCCTCTTAACATCCTTGATGTGTCATTACAAGTGCACAGATCATGTGAGTGATTCCTTCGGAGTGAATGCGGGTCAATCTGACTGCAGTAGATGTGAAAGATATGAATAAAAATGATATTTATTTAGCCAGCGTTCTATTTTACATCCTGTTTTCAGTCAAAGTCCATAGTAATCGATTGTCGAGTTCACGCGCATTGGTTTAGTACCTATGATCATGCGCGTGAACTCGACAATCGATTACTATGGACTTCGACCGAAAACAGGATGTAAATACAGGTATGTGCACTGGCTGAATAAACATCATTTTTATTCATTTCTTTCACATCTACTGCAGTCAGATTCACTCGTGTTCACTCTGAAGGAATCACTCACATTGGCTGGGCACTTGTAATGACACATCAAGGATGTTAAGAAACTAAAAGCAGGTTTAAAACTTGCCCCATTTAAGTCAACAGGGTGCAAATTTTAAAAAGAGGATAACACGGTGTAGGCAACACCAATTTTTGACGTTGTTCTCTGTATTGACAGCACTCCAAATGTACAAAAAAATGAGGTCAATGTTAAAATTGACCGGAGTTCTCCTTTAAGCACGAGATGAACAGCAAGGGTGAGTAAATAATGATTGAATTTTCATTTTTGGTTGAACTATCCCTTTAAATAAAAATTGACTCCATTTACTTTCACCTTTTTATTTAATTTAAATGTCCCAAAACATCAGTCCAAATAGAAAACTTTTTAACTCCCAATATTATCCCGGTATTGTTCAGCTTATGCATATTCGGATATACAGTACATACAGCATTTTGCATCCTTTATAGTGAAATATGCCTAAAGTTCAGAAATATTCGCAAGAAATCCATTAGAGTTTAGAGAGTATATTCAAGGTATCCATTCAATTTAGTTTTTTAACTCTATACTTTGGTCGTATACATTTTTAATTACAAGACCAATCTGATAAATACTTGATGAGGATTCTGTTGATAGCTTGCAAAAAAGCTATAACCAGAAAATGGTTCGGGGGAAACTGATAGTGGGATCTGGTGCCCAATCTACCAGCTGAGTAATAAATATACAACTATATTGTTTACTGAATTACAAAAAAGGCTGTATTACTGTAATAGCAAATTACCCCAATTGATGTCTTATTTGTCCTTTCTTTATATTTTATATTTGTTACTACTATTATGCATGCAATTTCTGTTTCTCCTATTTATTTATTTGTCTTTCAGCCAATATATCCAATTGTTGATTGTCTTTACTAAGATTTCAGGTACAATCCAAATGTAAGGGAATGTTGAAATTACTGTAATAAAAACCTAAATAAATTTTAAAAATAGTGAAATATGCATATTGGTTGGTTATGGTACTGTATATTATGGTATGCACATGTTTGGTTAAATATCTACCCATGCACCCCTACAACTGATCTACCCAATGCAGGTCTTCCTTCATTCATTCAAGAAATATGTGGTAGCCTCACCTTCAATCCCAGAAGCTGGTTAAACTCTTTCAAGATCATGTGACGGTCCTCCATCTTCCTGCGAGTGTTTCGAATGGCATGAACAGAGCAGCTGTGTGTCAGTGAAGAGGAAGAACCAGGACTGGGCAGCTGTTTCTGCCAGGCCACACACACCTCTCTCAATTTATTTATAAAGAGGCGCTGTAGTGGCTCAGACTGCAACACTAAAGGGTCACACAGACACATACACTCATCATGATACAACAGTGTTTGAATAGAAGTTTAGAAATCATACATTCAGACTGAAATAATGTAAAGAGTCAACAACACAGGCATGAACTTTACCCAGGAGAGATAAGTTTTCAAACATAATGTAAAAACTGCACCTTCATGTACTACTTTTGTTTGAACACTAGAGGGCGATGATGCCACTCAGAGCATTACAGGTGCAGGAAGCGATTTCTGAAAAAATTCTGTTGACCAAGCAAAGCCACTTGAAGGCAAGCCAGCAAACAAGCCGAAAAAAACCCTAACGCTAGCTACATTTTTTTTAATGGATTTCAATGGAGGAGAGGCTTCACTACGCTGAACAAACCGCTTTTGTGAGGAAATAGCTTATTATTTAACAGATCGACAGCCCATCGGCTAATCTTAAACATGTTTGCTCTTAAACATTCTTTTTGGATTGATCTATTTTTAGAGTTTACACCAACAAAAAAAAAAGCTGTTTTATAAGAGAAGTCACGGACAATTGTGCGACAGGTATGATTCAGTTTACGCTACTTCTCATTACTCTGATTTGAAGAAAGACTGTAGAAAGAGAGATGGCTGAGAGACATTATAAAAGAGAAAAGGTCAGAGGAATATCACTGGGAAAAGAAGGGAAAAGAAGTTATAATCAGGCAAGAGCTTTAGGACCCGTGTTAAAATAATAAAAGCGTTCCAGCGCTAAAATACCTAAGCGTGAAGGCCTGAAAACAGACGGCGAGGTTATGTTGTTTCTGCTCCATAGGTGAGTAACATTGGTTTTGCTGTTGTTGTAATGTTAGCTATAGTAAGGGGCCGTTCACGTTGCATCTTTTGCATGCTCAAGTTCGTTATTGTGTTTGTTCGGGTTGATTTCAAATATCAACAGTATTTCTCAGAAATCGCTTACTGCACCTTTAAATATTTATTGTAAATTACTAATATTTATTAATTCATTTGGATTATGATTTGCTGCCTATTAGTCACTGATGTTTATGTTTCAAAGGTCCAATCTTGTTTTCTAAAGATAACTTCATGTCAAGATGGAAAAATAATAATGCATGGCCTCTGAAGACTTCAGTTTGGGGCAAAATATGCTATTTTTTATACATTTTTTGTATTTTTATATTTTTATTTGTGTGTGTATATGTATATATACAGTTGTGGTCAGAATTAATGGCACCCCAGGTAAATATGATAAAAAATGGCTGTAAAAAATAAATCTGCATTGTTAGGCATTATAGGAGAAAACTCAGAGCTGTTATCATATATATATATATATATATATATATATATTAAAAAAAGAGGTTGCAAAAAGAATTTAATAAAAAGGGTGCCAATAATTGTGGCCAATGTGTTTTGGAGAAAAACATTTATTTCATAATGTGATTTCCCCCCCACTTTCAATTCTTTTACTTCAATGAAAGGTTAGATTTGTGCATTTTTTTGCAAGGATAAACAATGCAGATTTATTTTTTCACAGCCATTTTTGATTACATTTACTAGGGGTGCCATTAATTATGACCACATCTGTGTGTGTGTGTGTGTGTGTGTGTGTGTGTGTGTGTGTGTGTGTGTGTGTGTGTGTGTGTGTGTGTGTGTGTGTGTGTGTGTGTGTGTGTATATATATATATATATATATATATATATATATATATATATATATATATATATATATATATATATAATATTAATCAATCACACACACAAAATACAATAACCCAAAATGTCATAAACAGAAAAGAACAAGAATCAAATCAAGTGAATCACTCACAAACAACTCCCTGTTCATCCTCCGGTTGCTGCTCAAGATCTTTGGGGCAGTAGTGAGGTGAAAGGTCATCTTTAAGCAATTCAGTGACAGCAGCATTGCACATCGCTGCAGCCAGCCAGGATGGGGCATTTCTTTAAAAAAAAATTAATAATAATCTCATGTCACCAGTGTGACAATAACACACACACACTTGTATTACCGTTCAAAGGTTTGAAGTCGGAACTATTTTTATAAAAAAATTTGAAAAAAGTCTCTCATGCTCACCAAGGCTGAATTTATTTCATCAAAATAAAAGACAGTAATATTGTGAAATATTATTAAAATTTAAAGTAACAGAATCCTATTTAAATATTTGAAAGTGTAATTTATTCATCTGATGGCAAATCTTAATTTTCAGCATCATTACTCCAGTCTTCAGTGTCATATGAAACATTTCTTATTATTATCAATGTTGAAAAAAGCTGTGCTGCTTAATATTTTTGTTGAAACCATGATAAAAAATGTTTTTTCAAGATTCTTTGATAAATAGAAAGCATTTATTTGAAGTAGAATAGATTCATTTGTAACATTATAAATGCCTTTACTGACACTTTTGATCAATTTAATTTAATTAATCCTTCCCGAATAAAAGTATATATTCTTTGGAGAAAAAAAAAAATCATTTGAATAGTAGTGTACACAGTCAGAGCATGTTTAGGTAAAGTAAAGATTTGACTGACAAATGTAAAAAAATAATAATATTGTGATAAGTTCATTTCTCTCTAAATCATACTTGTGGATTCTCACAAACTGGAGTAAAAAGCACATCTTGCACTAGTGAATTTGCTCTGTTTTTAGATTAGATTTAGCACTTTGCCTGCTTGAGCTACAATTGGCAAATGGCCCGACCACCCACTCATAACACAACACAAGAAGCATTTGGCGGCGTGAGATGTTATCTAATGACATAACAAGATGTGAGAAAAGAAACTCCCTTTTGTCCTACTTGACAAGAAATGCGGTAACGTCATGCATCTCTGACCTATATCATATCACGAAAAGGGTTAAACCTGACAAATCTGCACTGTGCATACATCTACATTCGGCACAGCTTCCGACAAAGAGGAAATGAAGTCTAAATGTCAGGAAGTGGGTATAACAATAGTGATTCCACAGACAGGAAGTCTGCCCTGAGAAATGCGTCAGGGGAGAGAGAGGGAAAAGGATACAGAAAGAGATTAAACAAAAACTCCATTGTTAATTTAAACTTTAAAACTTCTGCACCAACGCTTTCACTTAATGCTTGGATTGCCACCGATAGTACACTGGGAAGAAGAAAAAAAAGCACCAAATCTCTTAATCAGCTCATGCATAGTGCAACATGCTGATCTGGGACAAATACTGTCTGCAAATTACAGAGAGAAAGCAAGTGGGAGAGAGAGGCAGGAATGACAGGAATGAGAGGAATGACAGGCTCCTCTGGTTAAAGAGGACAGGTGGCGCAACATTTCTGGCCTGCTTGTGGGCCTTTTAAAAATCCTGTGCATGTTTTTAAAAAATACAGAAATTCAGGACATGCAAACACAAATATAAAGCCATATTCATAGCTGAGAGAAGAGTCTGCCATCCAACAGAAAATATAAATGCAAAAACCTACATCAGGGGTTTTCAATCAGGGGGCCACAAGGGAGTGCTAGGGGGCGTTTAGAGAAAAACAGTGTAAAAATAAAGAAATACATAATACAACAGAAGATCAAAATAAATAAATAAAATTATTAAAATAATTAAACATGATTAAAATAAAATATCCAAATAAAAAAAAATGAGAGAACCTGAGAGTCTGTCGAAAGCATTGTAAAACAAATAAATAATAATATTAATAATAATAATAATAATAAAACATATCTAACTAACTAACAAAATAAATAGAGTTAAAAAATAAATTGTGGAAAAGTTAGTAAAAAAAAGAAAATAATATTAATAAATAAAACATAAGATCTAACTAACTAAATAAAGATTAAAATATTTATTTAATCAATAAATAAAAAATAGTTAAAATAAAAAAAAAATAGTAAAAATACTAATAAATAATTATTCACATAATTAATATATAACAGTACAGTACAATAATAAAGAACAATGTATGTAACATAACAGAAACTAAATATTTTCCAAACAATATTTGACACATATTTATAATATACATTTTTCACAGCATGTATGCTATCTTTACACATGAAAATATTTAGCTGCGTTTTAAATTATAGGATTGGGGTCCCTCGCATGGGTGTCCATGGCATCTAAAAGATTGAAAACCCCTGACCTAGATGACATTCAGATTATGCACATAACAAACCTGTCTGAGAGCAGGCGGAGGCCAAGATCCAGACTCTCTCCCTTCACCTCCTGCAGAGAGACTTTGCGGCTAAGCGGACTAACGGGAAGAGGGTCTTCTGGGCCAAGTGGGTTTGGAAACTCCTCCAGAAAACTCTTGAGAAACTTTGCAGCATCGCCTTGATTCGCACAACTCATTGTATGGAATTGCAACCTCTCCCAAGGTAGGAAGTCAGGGATGTCCAAAGCAACTTGGATGTTTGACTCTATACATAAAATAAATCAATTAAATTAAATTAGCACAATTTAACCATTCATAATCACCTAGGCTACTTGTAAATGTACTTGCCTCTATCAGTTCAAAAAGCAATTATGTTGATAAAGGTAATAGTACAGAATAATACATAGATAAATGACAGTTAGCCAATCAGAACAATCGGAAGTGGCATCCTCAACCAATGGCGTGGGGTTAACTGTTTGACAGAGAGACTTTTTTTTTTTTTTTAAGTTTATGCTTAATGATTATTTAAATAATAACTAAAGGAAACATATGCATTGTGATACACCTCACAGAATGTATCCAAGTATGCAGTACACTAAATTCATACTACCCCCAGGTTTTCACGTTTTCGCAAAAACATTACAAACTCAGCAAAACTGAACTTCTTGCAAACTGCAGTGCATTACAACTTTGGTTAATTCACAACTGCAAGGATTCATGGTTTAAGGATTCATGACTCCTTACGAAAAATAATTGCACGTCCTGTCGCCATTTGGAAGCAGAACAACCGGGCCTTCAACTACAAATAGCAACTGGTTAGTTTAATTAACAACATAAAAGAGAACATAGACGTGCATAAACGTGCTGTATTTACCTTTACGGATGGTTGCTGTTGCTTTATGCGCCGACACTCCCTTTTTCCCTGACGAGTGCGTATTGAAGAGCTCGTGCATGAACGCACGCCCTTTCAGTCACTACACAACAAAAGCCAGTCCATCTGCGGAAGTCCCTGTGACCGAGAGGAAGTACAAACATGGCGATATACAAGTGATAAGAACAGACGTGTGAGGTGCGGAATAGACTTGTTGGAACTGGACGAAGTCAATCCGTTTGGTTGTCAGATCGAAATGGCTGCCTGGGCGGAGATAAACCTATCTTATGAATATTAATACATTCCCTTTAATGGGACAGCCAATGAGCGTCCAGTCATTCGCTTAACTTAATTAATATTCATAAGCCAAGGTCTACTGCTCAATATGGAAAGAAATGGAAGGTAATTTCTGTAATAGCAACAAGCTTTTCATAAATTGTTTTCATTGTATATGCAAAGATGCACTAAGATGAACAAATTCAAACGTGTAATATTATTACTAAACATGAAATTGATAGACAAGTGAAGTGGCACCTTTACTCCTTTTGTTTTGTATGTAATATATACATACATTTTCTTTACTCATGGACATGGTTTGCATAATGTGATGTTAAACTGTAAAATGTTGCTCATTATATACTATGAATGAACAAGTCTTGTGATATTATATATTACAGATATAATACAGATATTACATGATATGTTAAACAATGCATATAATCATAACAAAAGTGTTTGAAATGAATTCTTGAGTACAAGAGTGCTTTGATAGAGACAATATTTTTAGCATGGATGAAACTGAAATGTGTTTTTAACAGTGTCAGACATAAAATACTCTGTAGTACTTTTTTTTTTTTTAAAGAAGCACTGTTGTAATACCATGCTACAGTGATGGTATCAAATGGAAATACCATGGTACATGTAAACAGAAACATGCTTTCGCTATGGTACCATATCCAAAAAAACAGCAGTATTATAGTCTGTATTTTTGTTTGTTTTCTGCTACTTTAGGCATTTGTTTATTTGGATCATGTTTAATACGTTTCGGTGAAGTTTATGTACAGTGATTTATATTATATTATATTGTATAAAATTAATGTTGCACATTGTTGCATATAGATGTGTGTTGGCCAAAATAAGAAGCTACATGTGTAGACAATTCAGAGGAAGGTGTTTAAATATCATTTTGTTTTTCAAATGATGCATTGAATATAAATTACGCAACTTTATTTTTAAAATCGGCATGCAACGGAAGTTGCAATAGTTTTTTCTTATCTATTGAGATATTGATATATCTGAGTGAAACGAGGGGGAAAAAAATGTGCGGCGGGACTTGATTTAGTCCATCACGCATTGACTGGATGGTTGTGGTTTGCTATTGGTGGATCTCTTGTGAGTGACAGGTTGTCCCGCCCTCGCACCATTAAACACGTCATCAGAGAAAAGATGGCGCTGCAAGTGGGAGGGGAAGTTGATTAAATATTATCAAAAAATTATGATGAGCATAGATAAATAATATAAACACTGCAATATTCCATAAAAACAAGATTTGTCAATTTTGATTTCATGGTGACTAAGTCGCTTTGGATAAAAGCGTCTGCTAAATAAATCAATTTATAAGCACACACACAAAACAGCACAGACTCTGTTTAACTAAAAACTTTATTGCCATTTTCATCTTTTTAGTTTGCACATTGAGACTAATTAAGCTGGCGTTAATTTTCTCCTGCAAGACAAATAAGCTTTACAAAACAGTTTATACAAAATAGGCTGCCAGGGCTGCCATTTTGTCTTTAGGCTTTTTAGGATTCCCTCTCCCCATAGGCCTCCTCCCTCTCCCCTTCCCTCTCCCTCTGCGGGCTCCTCCGGCCCGGTGCATGGGATGCCGCATGGTGGCATGTTTCAGCTCCACCAGATCCTGGAACACAGGATCGCAAAACACGCAGCCAGTGTGCTGCGTTTCACCATCAGGCAATGGCGAGCGCGTCTTGTTGAAGTCCACTATAACCAGAGAGGCTTCGCAGGAATCACAGCTGTCCTGGGACACCTGCACTTTATGGGCGTGCTCGAAGAAATGCACCACCACGTTGCATCTGTTGCAGGCCATGCGCCACTTTGGGCCCGAGGTGGGATCGAAGACCAGGACACCCGTCTCACATTCAACGCACTGACCGATGCCAAGAGAGTTGAGGGAGTGCTGACAGGAAGGGTGGGTGCACTCGTTACAGCCCATCCCTGAGGGAAAGAAAAAGAGAAATTACATAAGGGCTATTCTTTTAGGAGAACTCTTATCTTTTCTTGTTTTTAAGAGTGTTGTTCCTGTTTCAACACAAGTGTTAAAAGGTTAGATTTGCAGAATCTTGGACCTTTCCCCCACCCAGATGTTTTTACTTTACCTCTATAATAAATGTATAAAAAGCTTTTTATACATTTATTTATTTATACATTTTTATATTTTATGTGTTTATTTTAAATACACTACTGTTTATGAATGTTTTTAGAAGAAGTCTCTTATGTTCACCAAGGCTGCATTTATTTGATTCAAAATTACATTAAAAACAGTAATATTGTAAAATATTATTACAATTTAAATAAGCTTTTCCTATTTGAATATATTTTAAAATGTAATTTATTCCTGTGATGCAAAGCTGAATTTTCAGTATCATTACTCATGACACATGATCCTTCAGAAATCATTCTAATATGCTGATTTGCTGCTCAAGAAACATTTTTTATTATTATCAATGTTAAAAAAGTTGTGCTGCTTTACATTGTTGTGGAAACCGTGATACAGTTTTTCAGAATTCTCTGTTTCATTTGTAAAAGTCTTTACCGTCACTTTTGATTTTTTTTTTTTTTAAATAGTAATTTATTTTTAAACAAATCTTACTGACCACAATATTTTAATATAAAATGTATATATGTTATATTAAAATAAATAAATATACATACACACATATATTAGTACTGTGTGGATGTCTTAGGCATGTCAGTATTTTCACCCAAAAAAAGTTAAGCCAGTTATTTATATCTTTTTCTGTAGTGTGTCAGTAGGAAATATCAGTTTACATTTCCAAACATTCCTTTTGCCATTATTGTATAATCCAGTGAGATTTTAGCAACACACAGAGATCCGATCTCACAAACATCGAGTCCATGTGGGATTACTTGAAGAAATAGAAAAAACTGAGAAAGCATAAGCACAGAAGGACTGCGGCAACGTCTCCAATCCCTTCCTTTTTATTTTCATTAACTTGAAAGATTGTTTATCCAACCAGTATGAAAAAAAATATCTTCATCGCTTTATATGAAAATGCAAAGGTTTATCAAGGGCATAATCAGATCTTGATTACTGAATATGTGGGGGAATTTTCTTTTTTTTAACATATATGAAAGCGTTTGAAAGAATCCTAACTGAAGAACCACACAAAAACAATTTGATTTGAGAAACAGCTTTTTTAGTCTCTCCTACCTTTCTTCATGTCTCTGAAGGGAGGGTTCCCAAAGCAGTATGGACACACAGGGTAGCTTTTGCCACGAGACCCTGAGGTCCAGAGCACCAGCTCAAACTCATCCAGAGGACACTTGAGCTCTTTGTACAGTTTAATGGCTCCGTTCTGAGGTAAACTGTACGTCTCGTCGCAGTGAGAGCAGTGCAGACGACTGGGTTTAGCCTAGGGTGATTACAAATGACAGTTTAGACCATATTTGATACTACTTCATGATTTACCAATATATTTAAGTTTTCTAACTTAATTTGTACTGTCCACAATGAAGTAGAAGCAGCAAAAACCTCTATACTGTGTAAAGACTTCATTCAGGACATTTGGATCGAGAAAATCAGCATTGGACATGCAGTCCATTTAACAGGAACATTAGACAGTCTAAGGTTGTAGTTGAATGATGAGGGACATTGATGAATAATTTGAGTTATATCACATTCAGATTGACACAGGAGAACATTCAGATAAAAAGCTTCCTCGCTGAAGGTCATTTTCAGATGCACGGAGAGAACAAGAGAGAGATGAGAGTCTGTCTAAAAGCCCAGAGTGCGTCACAGCGGAAAAATATATAAACCATGTGATTTACGCAACGGCTATACGGATGGTAATTAGGATCAAAGTTAGTGTAGATGTAAATGCTCTGGGATGGAAAAGCTTGAAGTTTGGCTGCATTACTCACTGTGCATATTCAACATCACTGACGTCAGATTTTTAAACAAGGTATTTTTGATGTACAAAGCATTAAATACTTACAATAAAATACTGTTATTCAGCAAGAATGCATTCAGTTGATAAAACGTGACAGCAAAGAAAAAAAAAATGTATCATGGTTTCCACAAACAATATTAAGTATCACAACTGTTTTCAACATTGATAATAATAAGAAAAGTTTCTTGAGCATCAAATCAGAATGATTTCTGAAGGATCATGTGACACTGAGTAATGATGCTGAAAATTCAGCTTTTCAGCACAGGAATAAATTACATTTAAAATATATTATAAGAGAAAACAGTTATTTTAATAATATTTCACAATATTTACTGTATTTTTTATCAAATAAATGCAGCCTTGGTGAGGATGAGACATTATAAAAATGCGACCCAAACTTGTGAACTGTAGAGTTAAATGGTTACTAGAAACTAAGGTGTGGTGGTAGTTGAGAGGTCAAAGTTTTAGGCTTGTCATCAGAAGGCCAAAGCCCTCTATGATGTGTCACAATGCTAACATAGGTCAATCAGTTTGGGTCAGGGTCATGGATCAAAGCCCAAGACATAGTGTTGCAATCCTTTAATTGAGTGTGCAGGACTGAACTTTGCACCCTATTGAGACAAGCGTGTTTTGTTAAATATCTAACATTCTTCCATTTTACCCTACAGTCAACAGTTCAAACTAAGGGCAATGTTGGCAAAGAAAGTAGCTAAAACACAATGTCTGTACATGCTAGTTATGATCCGTCTACTGTGAAAACAAAGAGATGAAACCATAAAAGAGTCATGCGAAGGGAAATGGGCTTTTCTTTGATTCACTATGATTTGTTCGATGCACTATGATTTTCATAGCTTTCTGACATCAGCCAAATTCATACACTACTATTCAAAAGTCGGTAAGATTTTTTGGTAACACTTTACAATAAGGTCTCATTTGTTGACATTAGTTCATGTTTTATTAACTATAATGTTATAATTAACATGAACTAACAATGAGCAATACATTTGTTACTGTAATGTTACTTAAAAATACTGTCATTCATTGTATGGTCATGTTAGTTCACAGTGCATTAACTAATGTTAACAAATACAATTTTGATTTTAATAATGTATTACATTTTTTTTTTTTTATTAATAAATGCCATAGAAGTATTGTTCATTCTTAGTTCATGTTAACTAAAGTAGTTAACCAATGCTAACTAATGAAACCATATTGTAAAGTGTTACCGAATTTTTGAAAGAAGTCTTTTCTGCTCACTAAGGCTGCATTTATTTGATCAAAAACAGCAAAACAGTAATATTGTGAAACATTACAATTTAAAAGGGTCGATTTCTATTCGAATATATTTTAAAATGTTATTTATTCCTGTGATGCAAAGCTGAATTTTCAGCATCATTACTCCAGTCTTCAGTGTCACATGATCCTTCAGAAATCATTCTAATATGATGATTTGCTGCTCAAGAAAATTTCTGATTATTATCAATGTTGAAAACTGCTGTGCTGCTTCATATGTTTGTGCAAACTGTGATAGTTTTTTTTTTTTTCAGGATTCTCTGATGAACAAAAAGTTCATAAGCATATTATAAATAGTACTATAAACATTTTTACTGTAACTTTTGATCAATTTAATGCATTTACATGTTAAAATCCTTTGAATAAGAAAGCCAGCATTTTAAGTCTGTTAGTGCAGTGTGAGTCCTTACACACCTGGATGTACTTCATGAAGCGACGGCATTTGCCACAGCGAGAGAGTGGTTTCCCAGTAGCAGCGATGGGAGAGAAGGACACCTCCATCAGTTCATCCATGCCTTTTAAATAAACATTTAAAGAGTGAAAAATTAGCAAAACTTCAGAGCAAACATAATTTAGGCAAAAAACTGCATATTTAATCTAAACTTTAGGAAGGCACAGAGCAGCCTTAAAGGAATAGTTCACTTAAAAATGAAAATTCTGTCATCATTTACTCAACCTCAAATTGTTTTAAACCTGTATGAGTTTCTTTCTTCTGCTGAACACAAAAGAAAGATACATTTATGGAAGTCAATGGGGACCATCAACTTTCTGGTTACCGACATTCTTCAAAATATCTTCCTTTGTGTTCAACAGAAGAAAGAAACTCATACAGGTTCGAAACAATTTGAGGGTGAGTAAATGATGGCAGAATTATCATTTTTAAGTGAACTATTCCTTTAACTTATCTAAATAGATTGAGAAACAGTTTAAGCCAATCCCTAATAAAATGGGTCTAAAATGCATCAAAAAACAGTTCAAGACCAGGGTTATTAGGGTTAACAAACTAAAACAATACAAATTAAAATGATTTTATTTCAGCTAGTTGCCGAGGCAACATTTCTTATTTTCATTTAGTTCAACTTGATGTACTAAAATAACTAAAACTGAAAAAAATTCCAAAAACTAGACACATTTACAAAAAGAATATTAGTAAAAATGACAAAAACACAACAGAATTACTTTAACTAAAACTAAAATAAAACTAAAAATGAATCCAAAAACTATAATAGCATCTCATTTAGGAATGTGCCCGAAACCTAAATCTGAATTCGGAAAGGCACGGAATATAACTAAAGGGATGTGGTTAGACTTGCTGCAGTGGTCGGTTACATTACAGTACATCATGATTTCACTGATCACTGGAGATAGTAAGGAGATATGACTGACAGGATGATGCGTAACAGATCGTGAACATTATTGACAAATATCTTATCTTGTAATATGTGTGGTCAGTACCGCCGCTCTCTATACACAGAGTATATGTGATCACGAACTAGAAGAGGAAAGTAAAAACTACATTCAAAAGCGATTTCAATACCCCACATATTGATAGGGGCTCCGTGCTGCACGCAAATGATATACAATATAATTACACAACTTTTTTTCAAAATGCGAGAGAACGCAAAAGCTTAATTTGCAATATATTTTTTCCTCCCATCTCATATTTTTATTTCATCACCATGTCCCTTTAGGGGCTTCGCAGAATGTGTAATTTCCTGTCTGAACAGAGCACTCTCAGAACATTCTAATTCAGATTTTTAATTTAACACCGAAATAAGAAACTAATTCAATTCTTTTCATAGGTTCACTGTATGTGACATTACCTGCAATGGAGTCCACGAAGTAGTGGAACTTCCTCTTGAAGATGTCCAGAGTATGCTGTAAGACCTGTTGGAAGTTTGCCTTTCCTAAAGCGATCAGAGTGAGCTGCTTCTCCACAGCACTCCGGATTGTGGGAAGAACCAAATCTGCATCTAACACACACACAGATGCACAAGACAAAGGATAAGCATATACAAATGAGTCATTATCCAACGCTTTGTTTCAAAGTAACTTATTGCACACCTATTACAGATACATCTCTGTGAAGTGCCCATTCATGAACAGCCCCTTTTGGGGTTTCAGTTACCAGGCCAAATTTTTAACTACTAAGCTACTGACACACACTAACGAAATACTTGTTGAAAATATTCCCCTTACCAATCTTATAGTAACCGTGAACCAGAACAATCCCCAGGTTGGTGGGTTTGAGTTTGCGGCCACTTTCAACCGTCACATAGTTCCTCTGGCAGATATTGTTAATGTGGACGGGGATACTGGCATCCGTACCTAGTGGGAAAAACATTTTTAATACAGTTCACACAACCAAACATTTGTGGGGCACCACTGACTTCTAAAAATACTATGGAAGTCAATGGTGCCGTCAATTGTTTGGTTACAAACATTCTTCGAAATATCTTTCTTTTGTGTTCAACTGAAGAAAGAAATTCATACAGGTTTGGAACAACTTGAGGGTGAGTAAATGATGATAGAATTTACATTTTTGGCTTCTTATTCATCCTTTAACTTCTTATTCATTGAACTGTTGTAAAAAAAAATTGATCACATTTGTTCGCGTGCTATTCTGGACAAAAACAGCACTCGTCTAATATTGTGCTCGTTACTCATGCGATACCTATTGCTTAACTATATCACGATATAAATATGAGACAAAAACTCTTACAGGGACTTATGATATCTTTAATTTTAGGGGCTAACTGCATTCTATAGAGCTGGTAAGTCCCGCCCATCCGTAAAACCCCACTGGACCTCTAGGTTGAAAAATCGTCAATGCAAGTGAATGGGAGAAAATAATTATTTTCTGGTCCCGTTTGAATTGTGCCATGAATGTGAACATATGTTGTCTGTGAATTTTTTATATCATTTTTCATGTTACGAGTTTGACAGTATATTGTACGATTCTTTGGCTAGCAGTTGTGGAAAAGACATAACGAGAAAGACTACATGTCGCCTATGTGACGTCACCCCATAACACATTTTCCCTCCACTTGTCAAATCACGGTGCTAATGCTGCGATAATCTATGGAGACAGATCGAGATGCCTGTGTGTTTTGTACCCAAATGTCACCATTCAAACCAAATGGGCTGTTCTTTCTTCAGATTCCCGTCTGATAGCAGCGAAGAGTTGTAGTCCACAAAGTGCTCTTATCAAACTGTATCAAAGTTTGATTAACCGTATCAAACTTCTACCCGCTAAATTGTAGCATTCTTTACACGAAAAATTATATAAAAAATTCACAGACAACATATGTTCACATTCATGGCAAAATTCAAACGGGACCAGAAAATAATTATTTTCTCCCATTTACTTGCATTGACGATTTTTCAACCTAGAGGTCCAGTGGGGTTAGCGGAAGGGGCGGGACTTACCAGCTCTATAGGCTACATCACGTAGTGAGTTGTTGCCCTGCATCATGTTCGTCACTAATCAACTTTATGAAATGTTGGATGAACTACGAAGGTCTTGGCTGTGTTAAATCTGTTAATTTTAACGCATTATTTCTTCCCCATAACTAATTAACTAAATTAACGCATTAAATCAACAGCCCTAAATATTTCACAATATTAGTGTTTAACTGCACTTTGGATCAAATAAATGTAGCCTTGGTGACAAGAGACTTCTTTTTTTTTTCTTTCACTAAAATCTTACAGACCCCAAAATTTTAAACTGTATGTTTATTCATTCATGCACTAAAACTTGTAACAACATATAAAATAGCCTATTGATTAAAAAATTAAAAAATAAATGTGAAAATAGGCCTTAATGTGAAAACCTGAGCACCTGAAATGAAAGCATAAAATGAATAATTATGCATGAAACACTTTTTAGAATTCATTGTGCTGTGAATTCTTTATAACTGTGATTAATTTAGCAGTGTTTTTATGATACTGCACACATAAAGTTACCAACAGGTGTACAGTGGCAATAAATGGACCAAGAGGGGGTGAAAAACTGATATAATAAAGTGTACGTCAGGCATAAACTGCATGATAAGACCTGTTTAAATTTACTCTGTGGCCTTAAGTCTCACACGGGATGAAGAGGATTTGGTAAATAAATAAATTTTCCTCTCTTCTGTGAACTTGTTTTCTAAAACATCTGTTTAGCATTGTAAGCATTAATGAAACGGATCTCACCAATGCCGTGTTTCTCCATGAGTGTGATGAGCTCGGCCTCAGTGAGGTAGTCTGGTGGATTGGTCTGTTTCTCCAGTAGTTTGATCTCGTCCACTGTGAATGTGTCTCCTCTCTCACACACCGGCAAGGCCTCTTCCAGTGGAATACCCTGCCAGGGCATCACTTCAGTGTAACCTGAGATAGAGAGAGATATTAATAAGTATCACCTCTCCACTAGAATATCATTTTAAAAAGAATGGCAAAAGTAAAAAGAAAGTTAATAAAGTTGATCTGATGAAGCACGTACCCGGAGAGATGAGCGTCTTCCCGCTGCATGTGAAGCTCTCAGTGGCGATGCTGAAGGAGATCGTGGTCTGCAGGTATTTACAGTCGGGGCTGACCGTCGCTATGAAGTGCCGCGTGATGTAATCATACAGACGCCAGCCATCGCTGCCTGCAGAGGAAAAAAGATAGATGGCCTTTTATAGCTCTGTTGTCTTAGATCTTTTAAAGATTGGATTCTAGTGTTAGTGTTCTGATTTGATTCATGGGCTGCATCCGAAATCACATACTTCCCTACTATATAATAGCCGAAAAACAGTGTGTGATAAAGATGTCTGAATTCACAGTGCACATAAAAGAGTAGGCTGAAAAATTCCTGGATGACCTACATCTCCCAGCGAGATTCTGAAGTGTGCTTACGATGGACAATTTACTATCCCATGAGGCCACGGGAGAGGATTTAAGATTGACAGTGAAGCGACATAACTGACGCTTGTAGGTCACATGATAATGACAGTATGGCAAATGTAGTGCATACTTTTTTAGCAGACGTGAAGTAATTACATATAAAAAAAAAATACCTACTCAAGAAAGTGTTAGCTACAACATAGTTACGCTACCGTTAAAAGGTTTGGGGTCAGTAAGATTTAAAAAAAATTTTTTTTTTTTTTTTTTTTAAAGTCTCTTATGCTCACCAAGCAACAAAATTCAATATTGTGAAATAAGTGTTTTCTATTTTAATATTTTTTAAAATGTAATTTATTCCTGTGATGGCAGAGCTGAATTTTCAGCATCATTACTCCAGTCTTCAGTGTCACATGATCCTTCAGAAATCATTCTAATGCTGATTTGCTATTTAAGAAACATTTCTTATTATTATCAATGTTGAAAACAGCTGTGCTGCTTAACATTTGAGTAGATTTATTGTCACTTTTGATCAATTTAATGCATCCTAAAATGTATTAATATCTTTAAAAAGAAACCCTTACTGACCCCAAACTTTTGAACAGTAGTGTTTAGCTAATTAAGCTCAAATTGACAAATTATAATGAAGATATTTTAGTCTATATTTTCTCTTCTTTTATTCAATAATCAGAAACATGATCATGGATCTTGTCCTGCAACGCCAGATATGAATCATAGAATGACCTGGTTGTGTTCCCTAATATCTCTCTGCTTGATCTTTCAATATCACACATGATGTAACACATTAAATGTGAAAATATGCAGTCTGACGGTCGTACCCAGCTCGCTCTCAGAGGCGGCTCTCATGGGTGTGATTGGTGGATGGTCTCCTGCGTCCGATCCTTTCCTCGGCCTATTAATGCCCTCAGAGAGAAGTGCTTTTACCTGTAAACACAAACGTATAAGACAATATTAATCACTTTTAATTATTTATTTAATTGCTCATTAAAGAGTTTTTTCACAGACACAAAAAATATCAAATAGGTGTAAAAATAGTTCTTCTTTAGATGATCTCATCAGGGCGTTGGAAAGGGCACAAGCTCACCGAATCACCCCAGAAGGAGCTGTTGGCCTGTTGTTTGAGGGTGCCCTTCAGGTCAAAGTTTTCAGGGTAATGTGTTGTCTCTGTGCGAGGATAGCTGATATAACCCTGTGTGTAGAGACGCTCTGCTATCTGCATGGTATGCTGGGGACCCATTCCTGAGAAATACATAGATAAAATCATATATATATATATATATCGCTCAAAAGTTTGAGGTCAGTAAGATTCTTTTTTTTTTTTTTTTTGATAAATGCTGCTGTTTTTTACTTTAATTTATTAAAGAATCCTGAAAAAATGTATCACGATTTCCACAAAAACATTAAGCAGCACAAATGGTTTTAACATTGATAATAATCAGAAATGTTTCTTGAGCAGCAAATCTGCATATTAGAATGATTTCTGAAGCATCATGTGACACTGAAGACTGGAGTAATGATGCTGAAAATGAAGATTCGCATCACAGGAATAAATTACATTTAAAAAATATTAAAATAGAAAACAGCAGTAACAGCACTTTTAAATTGTAATAATATTTCACAATATTACAGTTTTTACTGTATTTTTGATCAAACAAATGCAGCTTTGGTGAGACTTCTTTGAAAAACTTCTTTGACCTTAAACTTTTTAATGGTAGAGTGTTTACCATTTTCAGTCTAATTATTCCTTTGTGAATAATACTACAATGCTATACAATTGCTGTAATTATTTGCCAAAAAGTGAACCATATAAGGTTATTGACCATATAATCTAAATTCAATTTCATGACCAGTCATTACTTGCCAAAATGTATTGGTTGGTTTTATTGCCTCCTTGGATGTATACACTTAAAGGGATAGATCACCACAAAATTAAAATTCTGTTATCATTTACTCACCCTCAAATTGTTCCAAACCTGTACGGGTTTCTTTCTTCTGTTGAAAACAGAAGATATTTTGAAGAATGTTGGTAACCAGCCACTGACTTCCATAGTGTTTTTTTCTTACTTTGGAAATCAACGGCTAATGTCAAATGTTTGATTATCATCAACATTCTTCAAAATATCTTCTTTTGTGTTCAGCAGATGAAACAAACTCATACAGGTTTGGAAAAAGGGCGAGTAAATGATGAGAGAACTTTCGTTTTTGGGTGAACTATCCCTTTATGAAGTCTGTGTAAAGCTTGCTCTTTCTTTACTCATTCAAACCCTGTTTCTTATGCTTTTTGATTTGCAAATACACATTTAATATCTCAAGGGAAGCAGCCCACCCAAAGCAGAGCTGGCCACTCTTAACATCTCCACTGTATTCAATGCGAGAGGTCTCTGCTTGGCTTTCTCTTTCTTAGTCACAGATTCAACCTGCAAAGAAAAGACACATAATAACTCATGCAGTCACACTTGAAGTGCTTTAGCACATATGCCATCACTGAAATAGGAAATGACATATAACTGAGATACAAATACATACTTTAGCCTCCTTAGCAGTCTTTGCCATGTTGACAAACATTTGACCAATGTCTCGGTCAAAAACTCTAACGCGATCCCAGTCCAAGGTGAGTGGGCTGTCCTTTCCTTTAAAAACCTGTTTGCACCAAAAAAAAAAGGAAAAGCAAGTATGCAGTGCGATATGACATACAGCTATTCTGTAAATAAATTACTAAAATTGGATTTTGTCATTCAAGTGGTAAAGACCAGAACTGACCTTTGCTTGTACGACCCAGTATGCTTCAGGTTTGAAGGATTGGATCTTGTCGTGACGTTCCACACAGAACCCCAGAGTGGGAGTCTGACAGGGACCGAAAGAAATCAAGGAGGAGTCCAAATTCCCATATTTCCCCTGGAAGTATTTGGTTTGGAAACTAAAATCCAGAGACAATGGTTAGATGTGATGAATGAAAAATCAGACATCAGAACAGTTTGCACTACTGTTCAAAAGTTTTGGGGTCAGTAAAAATCAAAGAAATTAATAATTTTATTCAGCAAGGATGCATAAAATTGATCAAAAGTGACAGTAAAGTCATTTATGATGTTACAGAAGATTTCTATTTCAAATAAATGCTGTTATTTTGTACTTTATATTCATGAAAGATACAGAAAAAAAATGTATCATGGTTTCCAAGAAAATATTAAGCAGCACCACGCACAGGATTCAATTATATTTTGAAATACACTAAAATAGAAAAAAAAAGTTCTTTTGAATTGTAATAATATTTCACAATATTACTATATTTTTGCTAAAATAACGGAAGCATTGGTGAGCAAAAGTGACTTTTCAAAAACCCTAGAGACCCCAAACCGTTCAACAGCAGTGTATATTACACAAAACAAGATTGCATTGTAATGGACCTGGTATAAAAAAAAAAATTAAAAAAAATTCTATATATATATATATATATATATATATATATATATATATATATATATATATATATATAAAAAAACATTCAAAGCAGGTCTGCTCTACCCAAATGACCTCTTTCATACCGTGTGAAAGCACACCCGATCCTGAGGTCCAGTTCCTGACGAGCATCTACGGACAGAGCCTCGTTCTTGTTGGGTTCTCCGAGTCGAGCCATGGCGTTACAGATATCGGTGTCTGTGATGGAGCTGAACTTGGCCCGATACACCGTGCGCTCATTACCGTAAGGCTTATTCATCCCAGGCTGAATGGCATCCAACACCTAAGATGGTACAACACACACAAACGGAGAAAACACACTAAAAAAAACAAGGCCAAACACCTCAGCCCCAGTTATCTGGACAAACTTTAGTTGTATTTTCTTTCTGTCGATTCAGACTCACCTCAAAACAAATGTTCTCTCCTTCTTTGTCACAGTCCAACCACAGGACGACAAAGTCACAACCTTTTGCTTCAACCTGTCAACAACAGCAACTTTGCTATTTTAAAATTTATGGAAGGATTTTTAAATATGACTTTTTTAAAATATAATATAATTTAATGTAACATAATGTACCTGTCAAAAGCATTTTTTTTTTATGTTTTTGAAAGAAGCCTCTTATGCTCACCAAGGCTGCATTTATTTAATAGAAAATACAGTATAAACAATAATATTGCGAAATATTTCTAATATGCTGATTTTATGCTCAAGAAACATTTCTTATAATTATCAATGTTGAAAACAGTTGCGCTGGTTAACTTTTTTTTTGTGTGGAAATTGTGATATTTTTCTTAGGATACTTTGATGAATAGAAAGTTCAATGAACACCATTTATTTGCATTTATTACATTTATTCATTAAAGCATGTATTAAACAGAAATCTTTTGTAACATTATAAATGTCTTCTCTGTCACTTGACCAATTTAATGCATCCTTGAAAAATAAAAGTATTAATTTCTCTCTTTTTTTAATTTGACCACAAATGTTTGAATGGTATCATTGTTTCCACAAAAATGTTAAGCAGCAAAAACTGTTTTCAACATTGATAATGATAATCAAATCAGCGTATTAGAATGATTTCTGAATGATCATGTGACACTGAAAATTCAGCTTTGCATCAGAGGAATAAATTACATTTTAAAATTTATTAAAAAAAGAAAATTATTTTAATTAGTAAGAATATTTCACAATATTTTTACTGTATTTTTGATTGAATAAATGTAGCCTTGGTGAACATAAGAGACTTCTTACAAAAAATAAGCTTTAGAAGGGGTCACAGATTTTAATTTTTTTTTTTTGATAATATGATAAATCATATTTTATTCTATATATACTGTTATTTAATATAGAAATTGAATAATTTCTTTAACATGCTTGGAACAGCAAATAAAGAGGGTCAAATCTGATTTTATGTAGTCTTTAAATACAGTTTGTCTGAATGTTTAATTATTTTAGACAATAGATGCACCAAAAGCAGTCAGGTAATGAAAGGTAAAGTCACCTGAAGGAATTTGACCATATTTAGTTTGGGGTTTGCTTCCTTCTTCTCAGTCGGAGCCTTGCTGAACAACTCAGCTGGATCGACTTTATCCCAGTTGTTATACTTTCCTGTAAAACATTAAGGATAGGGAAAATCACACTCAAGTTTGCATCGTCTTGCACATTACAGAATTTTCCTGCATTTTAAAAAGCAGCCCGACTGAAGACGAGACACTTGCCGATAAAGTCCAGACTCATGACGTGTCCACACACTGACGTCATCTTAAACCTCACATTTTGGCCCACAAAGCTTCCTGTGTACTCATGGACTGAGCACGCTCCATTTAGGCCTTTTCGGGATGAACAGCTACCTATAAACAAAAGGAAATAAATGAAATGCTCATACAACTTTTGACTTAACTGCACCTGTCAATTGCAAATGACTTATTGCACATTTAACTGGAATAAAAGTAAGTTTTTTTTTTTTTTATCATAAAAACAACACTTAACCTTAAAGATACAGCTTTAGGTGCACTTCAATTCAAGTAATCATCCAAACACAACCTTACACTTTGCTTATTCCATTGATCCCAGAATATTTGCATTGAGACTCTTTCCAAAGTCTGTAAACGCAACAAACACGACCATGTAAGCTTGACTAATGCATAAGCGTTCTTACATAAACATTAATGGTGGACATTGACGAAATCAGGCTGAGAGAAGCTGGTGCTGGCATTGAGCGATCCATCATAAAGTGAAATGAGAGAGCAAAGAGCTGATTATGCATTATTCTTTTCATTCATTTTTTTCAATTTTGTGCTCTTCCAGACTTAAACTTGAATGACGCCGACGGTCGCCGTTAGCTAATGAGATGCTGTTCCCAAGGCTGAACTCTCATATCCAGATGGAGTGAATGAGCCTAAAAAAAGCATGATGATGATGTTGATGATGAACCTTGAGCACTGGCTGACGCTACGGTCCTTTGGAGGTCTCCATTGAGACTATGGCACATAAATATAGGCCCGAAACGAGGGGATGGACACATTTGGACCAGCAGATTTACCCCTACAGGCAACAGCAAGCCTCCAGCATCTCATTCCCCTCCTCACTTCCGTTCGTCCACGATACAGCATGCATCAGCTACAGGTAAGTCACCATCCACACAAGACTTCAGTAAGATTTTCAATGCTTTTGATTTATCTGATCAAAAATACAGCAAAAATAATAATAATATAACAATTTCATATAATTTAAAATGTAATTTATTTATCTGATGCAAAGCTGAATTTTCTGCATCATTACTCCAGTCTTCAGTGTCACATGATCCTTCAGAAATCATTGTAATATGCTGATTTGAAGCTCAAAAATATATTTCATCACATGTAGAAAACAGTTGTGTTCCTAAATATATTTGTGGATTCTTTGACGAATAGAAAACAGCATATTATGTCTTTACTAGTGATCGACCGATGTATCGGTTTACCGATATTTTTCCCGATATTTAAGCATTTTCCCATAATCGGGTATCGGTTTTGTAATATCGGATAAACGGCGCCATCTTGTGGCCGTTTTGAGAATTCCGCCATTGCAGTCCGCGTCTGAGGAGATCAGTCAACAACAACTCTGTGCACAGGTAAAGCATATGTTCTGCTTGCTTTGCTTTAATTATTCAACTTTATTTAAAATAACAGACACGCAGAAATGAGATTTGAGACATAAATGCCTGATATAATTTAGTTATGCAGCTTGGCTCTAAAAAATTGTGACGAACTCATGGAGTCAAGTAGCGTAATCCGTCATGTCTTGCCCCAATAAAGACGTAACTTTACATGAATTAAATAAAACAGACATGAATGAGTGCATGTTGAAAATAAAAGCGCTGAATTTAATTCTCTATTTGTTGTATTTGATCACCATTAGTCTCGGGAAAAAAAGTTTGTTCATACTGAGCACTCACTGGGTTGATGACAGGAATGCTCAAGCACGGCCACTGAATGAAACTTTTGACAAGATTATCTCGTTTAAACACCCTAAATTGTATTATCATTTACTACATAACCATTATTTCGCTAATACAAATCTAAATAAATACCGCTCTGTGGAAATTAATTATTTATTATCTCCACGCGCGATCGCGGTGTTATAGTTCTGTGTAAACGCATAGATAAACAGCACTTTGTCAGAAAGGATTTCATGATGTAGACCGACAAAAACATTATTAATAATTAATAACATACTTGTTGGAAAATGCAAATATGCTGTTTTGTTTGTTACTTTCCTGACAATGTTATATTCCAGCTAATAATATTATTATTCAGTGAATTAATATTGCCCAGTGAATTATTCCTCACTCTTTAAACCTATTAAACGGCACATAAACCTTCTAAAACTGTTTAAAAATGAATTACATTTCAATACAAAATATAATACAAAAAATACCTCCAACATGTGGAACCACTTAAAAATACATCACTCAACTATCTTAGAATATATGTTAGAATAATTTTTGTGCTTTATTTTTTACCTCATCAAAGCTTTTATTTTTAAACAAAGACACTTAGTAACAGTGCATTTTATTTTTTGGACTCAGACCCCTCTATTTATTTGTGTATAAATATAAAGTTTTTTTATGCAAGGAGGGAGTGATTGTTATAAATAAAATGGTTTGTTCAGTTCATTTGTGTTGTAATAATTGTGTCAAAAACAGAAGTATGACAGTAAATAAATATCGGTTCTGCATATCGGTAATCAGCACATAAACATGCAAATAATCGGTATCGGTTATAAAAAATCAATATCGGTCGATCACTAGTCTTTACAGTCACTTTTGATTAATTGAATGCATCCTTGCAGAGTAAAATCATTTATTAATAGATTCTGGTTTGGAAGAACTAACATTTGACCTGTTATTGGCCAAGCTAGCACAATTATCAGCCAATACCGCTAATCTTAAATTGGCCAAAAGAGGCCTGGACGATTTAGGTCTATAGCTAAACTAAAAATGGGGATTCAAGCCTGAAAGCTAGCCGATAAATTTATTATAAATTGGTTAAAAAAAAAGCCACAAACCTAAAATTGCTATAACCGATAGCCCATGACAATGTTTTAATAAACTAAAGCCTAGGCTAGTTATTTATTCTTCATCACTGAAGATTCAGATTCATCACTAAATTGCACTGGATCTGTGAATGTAGGCTGTATAACTTGGCATTAGCTTCAATCGATGAAGGTGTCCACAATTGAAGGACTGAAAATAAGCATGATACTACTGTCATCCACAAACCACAAATAAAGAAGCCCACATGAGACGGGTGCAAACTCATAGGAGCTGATGCCTACTTCTCATTCTCTCACTCAGATTCTAGGACTCCTGAGCATTTTCCTGCTGGTCTTGGACCCCAGCCAGTGCAATCCGATCACGGCCCAGTGTGTGGAGCACACCTACTGCTCCTCCACGCTGAATGAGTACCACACACAGCTCATCAGCCTGCCCAGCAGGATCAACGAACGCAGCGTCGCCGCATGGAGCTACGAGTGAGTTGAGCAGATGTTTGAGCCCTTTTAAAATATAGATTTACAGCCAATAACAGGGAAAGTAGATGCAGGTACATTTTATACAGGATGCATGCATG
The DNA here is from genome assembly GCF_949319135.1 of Squalius cephalus. Taxonomy (NCBI): domain Eukaryota; kingdom Metazoa; phylum Chordata; class Actinopteri; order Cypriniformes; family Leuciscidae; genus Squalius; species Squalius cephalus. The sequence continues at coordinate 43,105,368 of NC_137126.1, read as the reverse complement.
CAATCTGCAACAATTCAGAATTTGACGGTCTGTATTTGTACTAATTGGCATCAAATTGCAGAAAATGTAATCTGAAAGACACTGAAATGTGGTATATATGAACGTAAATTCTCCTGCACCAATAACAGGGAGAACCTGGACCTGGACCGTGTGCCACAGATCATCTATGAAGCAAACTGCCTGAACAGTCACTCCTGTAAGGGGGTCGACAGCTCTTCCAGTCTGGAGAGCATCCCCATTGCAATCAAAATGCCCTTTCTCAGAAAAAACCCGAGATGCCCAACTTACGCACTGGAATTCGAGGATGTCAACATCGCCTGTATATGTGCAACATCCAGACAGAATTAAGAGATGGGCCTGAAAATTCATGCACTAGATTCCTTTTCAATTAATATAATTGTGTAATTTAATTTAATTGAATGTCAACCACAAAGAAGTCTACTGAATAATAATGCTTATTATCTTAAACACCACCACAACGCATAAACTGCAATATTGATGTCTTAAGTTGCCGAATGCTTGTAAATGTGAATAAATAGATTGTATTTTATTTGTTTTGTACCAAAAAAAGATTTGTATTTATTTAGAAATACTCATGTTTTAAAAAATCCACCCTGCTTTTCCTGGAGTTTAATCAAATTAAAAATATTTAAAGTAGTCTCTAAATTAATATGTGGCCAAAACGTATCATTTTAAAAGAATTAGAAACGAAACATGCTATTCAAAACAGCTTTAGTCTGGCATCTCACATTGCAGGTGTTTGTCATGTTAAATACTCAACTTGTTAAACAGGTATAACGTTAGACGTAACATTAATAAATGAAAGAGTAGGCTAACTCATCAGATCAAGCAGGATATGAGGGTGCTGTTGTATTAATAAACTACCAAACCAAACCAAACCAAACCAAACCAAACCATTCTGCATGCAGTAGCATCATTACGTGCAGTAGATTTAATGTATATAAATATAATACAGACTCACCTTTAGAGAGGATTTTGGCAATGGATTGAGCCAGAGAGGGCTTCTCGGCCACCATAAACACAGTCCTCATCGCTGCTGGTTGTACTTAACTGTCATAAACACCAACGGGACCTGACAATGAAATAACAAAAGTAAATATCTTATTTCAAAGTTAATAACTAAAGCTAAAATAATACAAATAAACATAATAAAACCAATAACCGAGATAATAACACACCGGTATATGCTGCAGCCACTGCTTCAGGCATGTTAACTTCCGGGTTGTTCGTGTTTTGTCAAAATAAAAGCCCCGAGTTTTGTCCAAAATCTTTTACGACATTTACTACATCTGTATAACCGCGGGTTAAAATAACTTATTAAATAATAATAATAATAATAATAATAATAAAAATGAAAATATTTTTTTACAACTATCAACAAACAAATAAAAACACTTTATGTATGAATAATGTTTGTTTATTTATATATTATTGATATATTAAAATAATATTTTATAAATAAATAAATAAATAAAGTTTTTCTTATTTATTTAGTAATACTCAACAATACTCTGAATAATTGAACTAATGTATTTAAAAGGTAAAAACACGTATTTTATATATTCACATTTCTGTATGAATTGTTGAATATTCTTCATAGTCTCCAGCAGGGGGACATTACCAGAACACTTGCCCATAGCCATATTTTGTTTCCATGCCAATCCAGACTGTAACATGATGATATGATGTCATCACTAACTCAAATTCGCAGCAACGTTTGAATTTCAATTGCAAATTATTATTATTATTATTGTATAAAAAGGTAACTGTCAATATTTGTATCCTAGAATAATTCAATTGTTTAATTGCTACTTCATTTGCAGTGTCAGGACCATAGACAGTTTCTCAGTAATCTCCACATGATATGGTGCACAAACTGCATCCCAAAAGCAGACTCTAATCATGGTGATCTACTGCATATAGCTTGTGTGATTCCCCTTCTTTGATACAGAGAGACTCCATTCACAACATACAGTGACTGACAAATGCTTTTTTTTTTACCTAAACAATCTTTTTTTGCTGTCAGCTTTTTCATCAGATTTTTTTACTTTTTGTCAGCAGATTTTCAACTCCTCTGTGGATATTCCTCTGTATATTTTTTAAAGTCAATTTCTATATAGGTACCTTGCAGTCTTGGCCACAGAAAAAAAGAAAAAAAAGAAAGAAAGATAAAAATTACATTTTCACCTGTATAGTTCACCTATCAAATTCTGTCATATATATATAAAAACAAACAATACACACAGAAAATACGGGATAAATATATGACATTTAAAGAAATTGATCTTTATTTAATTTAATTTTATTTTATTTTATTTTATAAACGGACGTCAGCAGTATTGCCGCATGCGATCGCATTTAACGGCCACTAGATGGCGGTGTGACATAATAATAATAATAATAATCTCTTGATCCCTCAAACAGATTGTAGCAGCATCTGACTCCAGATCGCTCATGTGAAATCCTGCCAATTAGAAAATACAGCACAGGACAGTTCAATTTGTTCAGCCACTTTGTTTAGTCAAATGTCCAATGCTTTATAAAGAGCAAAACAGAACGTAGCCTAATGAAAAGGGAAGACGAGTCTCAGAAATGAGCTTGTGTGTGCGACCCCACAGATGGCAGAGGGAGGGTGGAGTTGAGTTGGTCTCCTTCAGCGGACTGATCAATTGAACACATATCCAACGCACAATGCCTGCCTCCCTCCTCCAGTATTGACTCATCTGGACTGTCACAGCACACACACTCACACAGATCATTGGATGACACAGATAAACCGATGAAATCATGATCCAGATCCTACTCGCCATTACTGTGCAAGAACAGAACATATAGGCTTCTTCGGTCAAGGAGCAACTCGAACATCAATCCGCAAAGAGCTTCACGTGTGCATGCATCTGATTGGGTGAGATGAGTCATAGTTTCTAATTTTCATCACTCCTTCATCTTCTCTTACTCATAGACAGACACATAAACACATTTAAAGCGAGGGAAAAAGCAGTGTTTAAGAGCAGGAGGACATTCAGCACGTTGAAGGAGGAGGACAAAGACAAAGAGAGAGACAAGTGAATGATTACAGGGCCTAGGATGGATGAAATTACAGACATGGGTGAACAAACAGCACTTATTTGCTGCTGTTTCTCTCTCTCCTTTTCTCTCTCGTGCTCATTCACAGATACAGTTAAAGAGGTTTTGATGGATTCACTTTCAAATCTACAATATAAGCATCACAATAGCTACTGTATGTGTTGGATGAATGCTTGAGAGAGGGTGGAATTGACTGGCAGGATGGGGGAAATGATCTTAACCATTAAAACTCTTGCCAGTTAAAGATGTGTGACTCACCCGCTTGATCTAACCAGTGTTGTAACTACAGAAAGCAAACAGAAGAACAGAGCTGTGAAGATCTCACTGTCTCGTTCTTTCTTTGCCATTATTTTTTTGATGATCTTTTCCTAAAAAACGCTGGGTTGTTTCAACCCAACCTTGGGTCGAATATGGACAAACCCAATGGATGGGTTACATTTTTAAAATTACATTTTTAACCCAACGTTTGGGTTTGTCCATATTTGACCCAAAATTATGTTAAAAAAACCCAGCATTTTTAAGAGTGTAGCATCAAACCAACACAAACTGGAGTGTTTTCTTTCATGCTAAACTCATATAAAAAAATCTCAAGCCTTGTGAATCATATTTGATAGATGAATTTCTAAGGCTTCTAAATTATGAACATGATTGCTAAAAAAAAATGACCTTGAGGTTGTGGTAGGCTTACGTGTGTCTTTTTGCTGTAAATACTCATTTAAGAATAACTAGTGATATTTCAAAATGAGCACTTACTGGACTGAAGCAGCTTAAGTCTGTTTGGATTTTCAATTCATTACTTTTTTTTTAGAAAAATCCTATTCAAATGTGAGGATCATATATGATACGTCAGGCTTTTGAGGAACTTCTATTTGTTCATCTCACAGTCATCTTTGTATTGCATTGCATTACATTACATGTTTTGCCCCCCACAATAAAAGCAACAGAGCTTTGATCATAAAATGAAGCATTTGGATATAAGACATATTATTGGGAGATATAGAGTGACAAATGATATTATGTGCATTTTATGTAATGCTATGCAAAATCTCATTGATTTACATCAGAATTGCATCTTACTTGCATCAGCAAATGCATTACATTGCATATTTTTGCTCGGTTTTGACCTCTTCGAGTATGAACTCCATGCATTCTCATATCATACAAGCCTCGAATGATGCCTCGAATATCAAATATATTTTCTGAAAGTTTTCCATTTCAAAAAAAAAATTTTTTCTGAATACTATTTCAGCATTAGAGGTAAATATCACAACTGTTTCTCTTACAGCAATGAGATTAAATGGAGACCAAACTGAGGCTTTGCATGTGTCTCTTTAAGAATTTCAGATGAGATCAACAAGATAAAACTATCTAAATGAATTTCTTATTTATGTCTATTGTTTAATTTTAGGAGAAATATCTTGAAACCTGCACAAACTTGTCTGAGATCTCCATTAAGTCTAAGTAAAACAATTTTACTCTCCACAATCCATTTAAACATAAAGGAGAAACTTTTTTTTTTTAATCATTCCAAGCAAAATGTCTAGCTGGTTAAACATCATAATATGATTTGATTATTTTGATGATGGTGTTTTTTTTCTTCTGATAGTTAATCCTCACTCACTATTTGAGGCTCTATTTTGTGAGGCATTAAACATAGCTAGAAATCACTGGATCATTTATGGATTTTGTTTCAATTAAATAATTTTGTTTTAATTCATTTTTTAAAGATACTTTATCATGAGAAAAAAATTTAATAGTCTGTTTAAACTTGAAAGTATTATGCTATCATTTAATACATTTCTAAACTTTTTGGCATAAAGGGTTCCTTAATATTCAGTCAACATTGTAAAAAATGTCTAACCTCCCCAACTCAATATTTTCTAGTGACTGGTCACATCTAAAATTTTCAACTGTCCCAAGTGAAATTCTGTAAATTTAATTTTATCACTTGGGCCAATTGAAAAATTTAGATGTGACCAGTCACTAGAAAATATTGAGTTGGGGAGGTTAGACATTTTTTACAGTGAAGGAACCGCATTGAAACTCTTTTTTTAAAGAAGGTGGGACTAAATTAAATTCAAAGTTTAAATCTTTGAAGGGATCCTGTTTGAAATAACTAGGAGTAAACATGAGCAGCTTTATTCCCAATACAGATCTAAAAAAAATGATATTTAATAACATAAAACATTAAAGTGTTTGATTCGTGCGAATGTAATTCAAATGTTTAAGAGAGAGCACACACAGCTGATGTGACTTTTGTTGTGTTAGTTTAGTCATTGAACAGGAACAGCTACTGTAATCATCAAAAAATGAATGTTCTCATGTTCACTTATTATAATTAACGTGGACATATAGATTCAGATATCAGGTTAATAGTTGCCTATACTTGATCATCATCATCATCACTGGCCATTATCGTCAGGCTCTTCCTTCTCTCGTCTCCTGTCCTTTATCAGTGTCCTTCTTCCCTCTCATCTTCACACGTATCTATGAGATATGCAGGGGAATGAAGCATTCTGGCACTCCACTGTGAGGAAGGTGAGGAGTGGTTCAAGGTGTGATGATGAAGGGAGGAGGGGAGTGTAAATATATAAAAGACTTTATAAAAAATAATGTAAACCAAACTTCATTATTTTATGGATTACATTTTACATGTTTAAAAAAAGAAAGAAAAAGAAATCAATGCTTTTATTCAGCGAGGATGCATTCAGAAAAGGCATTTATAATGTTACAAAAGTTTTAAAAAATGCTTTCTATTCATCAAATCATTCTGAAAAATGTATCGGCTGTTTCCACGTATATTATTATCAACATTCTTTTCAACATTAATAATAAGAAATGTTTCTTGAGCAGCAAATCAGAATGATTTCTGGAGGATCATGTGACGCTGAAGACTGGAGTTATGATGCTGAAAATACAGCTTTGATCACAGGAATAAATTACATAGTAAAATATATTCAAATAGAAAATGGTTGTTTTAAATTGCAATTATATTGCAGAATATTTCTGTTTTTAATGATGAATATTTGCTGAACATCTGATCAGTGAAAGATGTCATAATATAGTTTATAAAATGAAGAATGCATTTTGTGTTACAACAAATCGTTTGGATTGTTTTCCAGAAATAAACAGACAAATTGGGGTGAAGTTCTGCCACTCTTTAGATCAACGAAATAAATCAAAATACACTTCTGATTTTAAATATCACAATTTTCACAAATTTCGAAGAGGGAAGGGAATCAGCTTTAAATGGAGCTTTAAGAAAATGAAGACTCAAGTTACTTTCAAACAGTCTTTCGATATTTTCAAGAGTTGTACATGCAAGAATTCAATTTAGCTTCTATCTTTCCGTGATTATAAACAATTATATTATTAATAGTTCGCTCTTAAAACTAAAGCTTCCAAAAGGGGGTTTTCATAACAATGCTTGAAGAACCATTTTTGGTTCCCCGAAGAACCTTTCAGTGAAGAACATTTGTTGTTTTTTCTTAGTGTGAAGAACATTTTAAAAAGCCAGAATGTAAAGGTTCCATGGATGTTAAAGGTTCTTCATGGATGCCAATAAACAACCTTTATTTTTAAGAGTGTTGTTCTCCTCTCCCCCGCTCCCTGCCTCCCTCCTCCATCTTTCACTCAGTTTTAGTTGGGAACCTGGGATTCCTTTATTGTTTGAACAGGGTCCTCACATCAAGGCCATGCCTTTAGCTAGGGGCTGTTGCCCTCTGACCTCTCCTGCATTAGGTATGTGCAGCGAGACCTCAAAGAGCTGGAATTCGTCTGAAGTCAAACCTGTGCGCGAACACACAAGGGAAGCACACACACACACACACACACACCATGGAGGACCACCGAGGGGCCGGGAAAATGTAGAAAACAACACGTTTTCAACAGGAACTCTCTCCATCACACACATGCAGAAAAACAAGAGACCTCCTCCATGTCCTGAACTCATCACCTCACACAAAAACACTGTGATGGCCGCTAGTTTTTGTACTGTTTTCATGAAGGTGCAATTCTTTCACATACATGATCGGGTTTAAAAAAAACTATTTTCTCAGTATAACACGAGACCACAGTGGGCCAAACTGTGACCGGTGTCCATCCATCATGGGAGACTTCACTGAAGGCAATGATTAATTACTTACAGGTCATTGGTTTCTCTAACTGTAGGTTTTCATCATCCTCATCCTCACATTGTCAAGGGGTTTTACTGTAAACAATTATTGTAAGTTTAACTTAAAAAGTAAGTGACCTGGTTGCCTTCAAATTTTAAGTTCATTGAAAGTGAAAATTTTAGTTAATACAATGATTGGTTTAATCAACAGAAACTCCAAATATTATGTTATCTGAACCACTTAAATTATTAAGTTGATTTGACAAAAGAAAAAAATTTTGTGATAACAATTTTTTTTTTTTTTTTTTTAGATCCATGTAAATCATAATGTTTGATGCCACAGAACTGACTAATATATTTCTTAAGAAGAATCAGGGATGTTTCATTCCTTAAAGTTATGAAGATCGCCTTTTCCTTTTCATGGAAAATGACATGTGACATGCATTGCAGATTTTTTCCATGTATATTTGAGTTGTTTCTTTAACGTTTAATGCACTGTAATAGAACATTAAACATATTCCAAGGATGATTTAGAAGATTAAACGCCATGTTTGCTTCAAAATAAATTTTCAGCTGAAGTTTAGCAAAGATCATGTGTTTTTCTAAGTTATATTGTTCTTTGGAGCTTTAAAAACATATTGATTTCACATTCAGATCAGTGTTATGTTTTTAGGTTTATTAAATGGTTTTCTAAAGAACTAGAGAATGAAACTATGAAATAAAGTGATGTGATAGAAGGTTGATTATGCATCTTATCTTTTGTTTTTAATTGTTTCATTTAAAATGTAGAGAAAAATATAATCATACTTTTGTATAAGGTGAATAACAGTTATTGATGTGTTAAACATTTTTTCACGGAGCAGACTTATAAGAATGTTTAAAGCTCCAGTAAAGTAATATTGTACACAATTATAATTGCTAATGAAATCAAATTAAGAAAGGAATAGCAATGAGATCTTAATCATTACAGAAATGGCTAAATCTTTAACAAATGTGTCCTTGCAACTCATACTTTGTGCTCATTTTGGTGTCCTAAAAATAGTAGATCTTTTAAAAGAAAGCTGTAAACAGTAGCCTAATTCAGGTCCATAAAGCTTTGAAATATTTGGACATAAAAATAACGTTTAAATTAAAGCAAATAAATCTGAAATAGCCTATTAAACATCAAAGGTTTGCCATCAACACATAAAATAGAAAAACACTCTTCTGTGGAAGTAATTTCGTTTAATTATCATTTTCAAAACACCTATATTAAGAAATTCGATCAAGTGGAACTGTTGTCGCTCGCACAAACATTATTTTTCGTTTTTGTAATGATCTAACAAGCGAATTAAAAACGGGTTTAACAATGCCACTGTTAAAACGGACGGATAGATTGACACGTAAACAACAGACTGAAGATATCTGTCTAATTAGGTTATAGATTTAAAACATCTTATCAATATTAACATTATTTGTCCTGCTATTTAACGCGATTTTCCGTTTTCAGCACACTTCTTTTTTAAACTTCCGTCGTGAAGAGCATACATTTCCCTGTATTTCAGCGACCAAAACGCGCGGATGAACTCATAAATAATCACAAATCAACGAAAAAATTAGTTGCTTTTCGATGTGGTGTTGAACAACTAAAGCGCGCTTGTGTTTTCAAAGATGTGACAACAAATGTGCACTTTACATAGACACGCCTCTTCTCAACACACACACACACACACAGCGCGCGCGCGCGCGCACACACACACGCACGCGCACACTGAGGAATGTCAGACAGCTCTGTGACCTTTAATCGCTTTTAAAGATGAGCTCCAATAGTTTTAGATGAATGAAGCGTCAGTTTTATGTCTCAATAGGGGTCATTCATAAATTTAGTTGTTAAACGAGAAGAATAGAAATAACTTAAACCCACAACGGAAGTTAACTAATGTAAGGATCTTCGGTGAACATCAACTTCTATGTAAAAAAAGGAAATGAATATTAAATTAAATACGTTTTTTTTATTTTTATTATTACAACAAACAATCCAAACGAATTTTTGCCTTTCGAGGTTAGGCTATAGCTACGTTTTTTGTAGTTATAATGTAATTTAAAATCTGAATATATTTATTTCACTTTTAAGACAGTTTCAGTTAGGCTACTTGGGGTGTAGGCTATATATGGATGACTGGGGTGGATAAAAGTAGAGTGTAAGGAAGGATATTTGACAGGAAGTGACAAAACTGTCTGTCATAGACAATCAACAATCACCAATTTAACAAACATTCATTACTTCAATGAGCTCAGTGTTTCTGCCTTATTACATTGTTTAAATTAATACATTTGAACTAACTGTGTAATTCTGAAATACATAACTTAGACAGTCACCTCTGATAATAGATCACTCTAAATTGTAATGTGGACTCATGGATTTTCTGTAAAGCTGCTTTGAGATGATGTGTATTGTGAAAAGCACTATGCAAATAAATGTGAATTGAATAGATCATGTCAAATTAATTATAGAAACATCTTATAGAGTATCAAGGTGCAAACATTTTACTTGTTGAATCAATTATATTAAATAAAAACAAGCTATTTTCCCTCAATTTTCAAGAGTTATAATATTTAAAAGCAAATGCGAATGCTTTATAATCAAAGTGAACATGCTCTTGGCTTTATATAGATATTTGAATTTTGCACCAAAAAATATTCAAAATGCCTTCCACTGAATGCAAATGACAATCTGATCATGACTAAAACCACCAAAACCCCATACATTTATTGATCCAACAATGATCAATCAGTTCCCCCGTGACGTCACCAAACGGCCGTCTTTCGTTGGTCCTGCAGATTCTCGCTCTGATACCGAGCCTGTAGGCTGAATAGCAGGTATGTAGAGGGATCTGGGTGGTATGTAGAGAGCAGAGCAGTGGCCTGGCGCCACACGGATATGCACGAAACCTGAGACCCTGAGCAGTGGCTCTGAACTCTGACATCTGGGAATTCTGTGGATGCTGACCTCTGAGGGGCAGAGGTCACCCGGGGGTCCACCAGTTTCCTTTTCGAGAAGGGGAGAGCGAGCAAGACAGAGAACAGGGTGAGGAAACCATAAGAGGGGTTATTGACTAGTCTGAAGAGAGGGAAGGTTGATGATGCCCGAGCCTGCACATCTGGCAATAATGCTGGATTTCTTATTATTTACATTTCCATTGAAGGAAGCATTTCCTGCACCATGGTGAAAAGAGAGATTGAGTGTCCTGTGAGAGCACACATCTGTGTGTATCGAGAGCAAACGTTGAGGTGATTGAACAGTCATGACGTTTTGGTTATTTTTTTGACAGCAAAAAACAGAGGAAGATGGGGAAAGTTGTCATAATAAATTATGATTAAATTAAATTATTAGTTTTAAAACTATGACATGCTCTGAAATATATATACATATATATAAAAGAGTTGCTGCCTTAAAATTTTAATTACAATCAACTTGGATGATTAAGTAATTTCAACTTAAATTACATTAAACTGACTTTATTTTGTTGAGTTAGAGCAATGTAAGAACATATGTTGTCATAACTTATTGATTATATCATTTTTTACAGTGTATATAAATGACAACAATAAAACTAACTCTTTGCAACGTTCCATTTGTTAGTTAACTACATGAACAATGAAAAATACTTTGTTAATCTTAGTTTAATGTTAATTTCAACATGCATTGGAATACATCAAGTTATCTGTTAAGATTATTATTTAATGGACCTGACTAACAAGATATGAACAGATCTATTTATATTAACTTACAAAGATGAATAAATACTGTAACAAATGTAATGCACTTAGTTAGTTAATACAATAATCAATGGCTACCAATAAAACTGATAACCTTTTTTTCTTAGCTTGATAAAATTCTTTTTATTAACAATAATATGGACTACTTTTCAATTCTGCTTAAGGAATCATGCATAGCATAAATGGTAAAAAATAACAAAATCAATTAATTCTTTTAAATTTTAGAATAAGAATAAAGACCTTTTCATGCATATACAAAAACAAGTAAGCGTCCATCAAGACTTGACTTAATCTGTATCTTTAAATACTTTGAATATTCAATGTAAAGTACTTTGATTGTGTTTACATAAAATATTGCCAAAGCATTATACACAAAACAAGCAATGACAAGAACAAAATATACAAATTAACAACAATAAAAAACAACATTAAAATAAGATGCTAAGTATTTAATAAAATATTTAGAATAGACTATTAAGACATAAATACTGTAACAATGATGTTTTTTAATTTTATTGATTATATTCAAATATACCGAATATTTAAAGAACGTTATAATGTTAACAGAGATATAGTGAAAGTGCATGACGTGCTCCTGCATTAACGTGTTTGTGTTTGAACGTCACTCAACTCTAAAAAGCTCTCCAGTTCCTGCTATAACACTTTACAGTGTACAGAAGGCTCTATGCCACCCACCCAGCTGGAATGTCATGCATGCAATTAGGAGAGATTGTAGCAGGAGTTGGGGGGCTGGGACGGGACGGGACGGGGCTGGGGGTGGGGGTGGGGGTGGGGGTATGGCAAGGAGCTGCATGGAGCCTGCCTGAAGAGTCAGAGAGAGGGGGTGGAAATAAAGGCAGAGGGGGAGAGAAACAGGCGAGGTGAAGAGAGGAACACACCGGCTTCTCACAACCTCACAGTTCCTTCCCCTCATGGTCATCAATACCCATCAATAGGAATCGGCCCCCAGTCGATAGACCCCTTGCAGGAGAGAGAGAGAGGGAGAGAGAGGGAGAGAGAGAGGGTGGAAGAGAGAGCAGCCACATGCTACATTAACAAACGGAAGGAAATGTATGAATCAAAGAGGAGAGAGAGAGAGAGAGAGAGAGAGAGAGAGAGAGAGAGAGAGAGAGAGAGAGAGAGAGAGAGAGAGAGAGAGAGAGAGAGTGAGAGAAGATCAATCCTGACAACAACCACCCAAATGAAGTGAACGTGTTTGAGTTATAGCTAGCTTTCACCAAAAACAGAAACTATAAACCTGTCTCTTGAGATTTTATACAGATCTAATGTTTAAAATGAATATTATTAGCAAAGAGGAATGCATTGAAAAAAATTAAGCAAATCAGCTCTGAGACTTTTCTGTAATTTAGGTACATTTGCTGGCTTTCAATAAAAATAACCTGTTTTTCAAGGAGTTATCAATACATTCACATTGTTTTATATTTGCTGCTAACCTGTTTCACATGCTAATAACTATGGTGTCATTAGATGTTTTTGTACATTAAAATGTGATTCAGCAACAAAGGATTTAAATTGAAACCCAATTTTTCTTTTGGTAACATCATCTTTTAAGGTGACGTAGTTACACAATAAATTATGCATCATTTTAAGTAATTAGCCCTAAACCAAACCCTAACTCTGTACGTATATGTAGATAATTAATATTACTCAGTACTTAGAGTAATTACAATGTAACAACACCTTAAAATAAAATGAAACATTTCCTTTTTTCCCCCCTATAATTATTATTAATCATTATTTAAGGTGAATATATAAACGTGGTTGACACACATTTCAAATTTGTTGAACTGTAAAGCCTCTGTTTTATCTATATTTACTTCTTTATTGATTGATTCCAATGAGATTTATTCTGGTGACATATTTATATTTAATGTAATCAGAAATAAATTCCACTATCCCTCAAAAATACAACACAACAGTTTTGTTATGATTTACAAGATTTGTCATAAAAGTTCATGCAGTTTATGTTGTTTTCTGTATTGACAGCTAAAGACACACATCCACAAAGATATATCAAAACCTTTCATTATTTTATTACAAACATTTTATTTGATGTCAAATATTTAGTTTTCAATTTTAATATGTTTGTTTGAACATTTCAAGTGTAGAAAAACTTACACTGCTGTGTTCTTAAGAGTAAAAGGACATGTGTGTGAGAATTTCTTAGTTATTTGTGTGGTGAAATCCAACACAAATGTTTGAATGAAAAGATCTGTACATGTAATTAGTTTTAGGATTACATGAGAGAAGTGCAGTAATTGTGTGTAGCCTACATTTAAAAATAATTTGCCAATATCTGTCCGTAATAAAATATCGTGGAATGATACCGACGTTTAGATTATAAAACATTAATAATGAAGCCGTGTGAATGAAAAGAAAATTACACGCGCAAATGATCCTTTACCGAACACAAGTGAGAGTTTACTCCTTTTGCTGGGACGTAGGCGTGTCCAGCAGGGTTTGGGAAGCGTCACATGATCACTAAAGAGGCGGAGATTAGGCGATCTATATTTTTCTCTCTTCCTCTCTAAACGATGTGACATGGGTTGGATAAATAGGAATGTTTTATTCATCTAGTAATATACACAAAATGAATTGCAATTTTTTTTAAAAAAGTTTTGAAAATATTAACATCTCGCACGTGGTTTAAAATATTTAAGCAAAATCATTTAGATTTAGATAGCCTACTAACTTCAGTTTATTTAAAAAAAAATTGCCCATTGGTCTAGTATTTTCTTTACATAGCCTATTTTTGTTCTTGTTAATAATTTAAAGGTGCATAAACACTTATAAATTAAAATCCATAGAAATAGCCAGGTTACTGGTGTAAACTCTTGCATGTGTGTGCGCGCGCGTTCTGTGTTTTTAACGAGCGCGTGGCATTCTGTATTCCGCCTCGAGATCACATGGACACAAAGGGCAGCACGTGCAAATCGAACAAAACAAGAACACAGGCTATATATTAACCGCTGCATGCGAGCAAGTAGATGAGGGTTAATGGTTCGTTTACGATTGTGAAGTGTATGCAAATTTGTGCTTGCTATTTTGCGGGTATAGCCTACAGCCAAATGGTTTGGGTTGATTTTCGACATATTTACCCAGTAAATACAACGTTCCTTTAGTCAAACTAAAGTTATTTAGAAGCAATTCCTAACATTCAATATAGGAACTAGAATTATTTTAAACAGTCTATAGGAACATTCATCTTTTAATAAAGGTGCATCAAACTTCTGCTTGCGATTTGCTCGGGCTACTCTAAACAAACACACACAGCGCGCTAAGAAGGTTTAGCTGATATAGGCCCTTTCGTATGTGTGTGTGTGTGTGTTATAGAAGGGGAGAGGGAGAGGAGGGTGTCCCTCTTGATACATTCGCTGCATACTGAATTCACGCTCTGCTTTGGATCAAACGCTCTCTGCCGATTAGCTACACAATCAGGTCCCCGCAGTAAACGGGGAGAGTAAGACAGAGAGAGGCGGTTCTTTTCCGCCGGACAATGCCATTATTTAAGCTCCATTGGCCAGGAATGCCGGATTTTACAGGCCGCTGCCCTCCTCTAGGCGTCAACCAAAGGGCCTCGACTGTGGGGCCCCTCTCTCTCTCTCTCTCTCTCTCTCTCTCTCTCTCTCTCTCTCTCTCTCTCCTCCTCGGGTCACCATATCTATCCCGGAGACATATAGCTTTCTCAGTGCATTCCACAGTTGCTTCTCTGTCGTCTCATGAGAGGCTACAAAAATCAGCAGGTCCGTCAAATTCTTACAAAGCTTTAGGCTCACCAAAGAAAACAGAATTTTTCTTTTTAGACTTTTTGCTGTAGGCCTATATATAATCGTACAGAAATTAGATTATATATATATATATAAATATTTCAATATTAAATTTGATTGGATTGAACATTTTTTTCAATGTTTTTACGGACGTGACTTTTCCTTGCATTCAAGTCATACAAATCCTTACGGAATTTCATTTAAGAATTCTATCCCCGGTTTCAAAGACAAGGCTTAAGATAAATTAAAATGCATGTTTGAGCTGTTTTAAAAGAATGCAACTTAAATCTAAAAATATGTCAGTGCCATTGTTTTGTCTCATAATGTTTTTTCTAAGGCATGTTTATAAAAGCTACTTAAATGTCCTAATTGAACTAAGGTCTAAATAATCCTGGTTTAATCTAAGCCCTGTCTGTGAAACCAGTCCTATATGAATTTAAAAAAAAGGCCTTGTTAAATAAACTTAAATGTCTATTTTCCAGCATTTCAGTTTCTATGCAATATGATCTTTTTATTCTTATAGGATTAGTTCTAAACGATGACTATAGTTCCATTCGAATTCGTTTAGGATTTTTGACTAGGCTATTCTTTAAAGAAGCCTACAGTTCATAATACATTTTCTAAAATGTTACATTGTTTTTGTTGATGTGGCATGAAATGCACAAACCGTTTTCATGCGATATCCTACTTTATAACCACAACTCATGTAGTTTTTCAATCTAGCATAAGAAGAAATTTGTGAATGGAGAGCAGAATTTGAGTGTTCATTGTTAAACTAAAACTATACGGTGACGCTTCACTCAGAGGAGCCAATCGCTGGTCTCACAAGACAGTTAAATGCCTTTGACTTCAACCAATGGTTCTACAAGCGGCAAAGACTAGCGCAGAAACGGGCCAATCGCAAAGACTCATGCAAATGAGGAATTTGCTTCAGCAAGAGCTGAATGTCAACTAGTCAAAGATGGAGTCTTGAGCAAAGAGGGCCATTGGCTTGCCATGGATAAATTACGGTTTTGATTTTTTAGACCATGAGGGGAAAGAATGCGCGAGTGCGACAAGATGGCACTATGTTAAACAGGAGGAATGCGAAGATATTTGAAGAAATTCGCGCGTCTTGCCTTGCAACCCTTCGGTCCAACTTTTTCTCTTTTTGTCGGTGTCTTCTGCTTTCAAGGATTGTCCCTCCCTTGGCCAGGTACCATTCATGAAATTTAGTGGGTCCTCTTTCTGTTTGTGAGTAGCATCCGGGTGATTTGGTAGAAATGGCGGGAGCTCAGGGGCAAAAACGACAACGTTGAGTCGGCTTGGGTGGGGAGAACGACGAATGGGGTGCCAGAGAGAGAAGCCCCCGAACATGGCTGTAGTTAGAAATGTGAAGAGCGCGCGCGCTGCATGGTGAGGATATCAAGAGGGCATCGCATTTGAGAAGTCTTGTCTGTCAGCCTGTCAGTCAGTCAGAGGAAACAATCTCCTTTCTTTCTCTTCTATTGTCATCGGTGTTGATCTGTTGCAGCCAACTGCTTGGGTATTTAGTCCGAGGAATCCATGCAACTTCACCATATTCTCAAGAAGCCAATGATTAACTTCGAAAAGGCTCTGGGAAAACTAGTCTGTATTTTCCACGTGTTTTTCCTACACAGATCAACAACTGTAAAATAATAGCTTTTGGGAATGAAATATTCTGCGAGCTCAGAAGTAGAAACACGATGTGCCACTTTTTGACAAAAAAAGAAAATTACAGCTTAAGGTTTGAAGTCTACATAAACTGAAAATGTAGGCTACAATTATTATGATGTTATTTTTTTTTATTTATTTTTTTTGCAATAGGCAAATGCTGTGTTTGTGAGTAGTAGCATATACATTCCTGGATACATTGAAATCAAAGCTTTTTGCGTGCGTTTACAGTTCCATCCTTGTTGCGAAAAAATGTTCTGTGTACCAATTTCTGTAAATCCTGTAATGTATGTAATTAATGCGTAAAATTGTACTGGAGGCTAGCTTGCACGAGGTTGTGTATAAATGTGTGTTTTTAGCTCGTCATTTATATAGTTCGAATCATTCTCAGCCAAATGTAAATGTTTATTTTAGGAAACATTAAAATGTTCCCAGTTTTTTTGTTTTTCTCCCTCCAAGTGTCCAAAAGCACTGTTAATGTATGCATTGAAAATAACAACCTTAAGGAGCTCCCGCCCCCTCACCTTGTCCCCTAACCAGGGGGGTTTCAAATTGCCACTTTGGCAAAGGGGACAAGAATAATACGAATTATACGAAGGTTCCTCGTACTGTATCGCGGAATGTGCTCTTTGCCCTATATTTTCCTCCTCTTCCTTCGTATCTCACCCCAAAGCAGTGTGTTCATCGTTATTTGCTGTTGAAATTGTATGACAAATATGTGGAAACTATTGCTGTTAAATGTAAATGCTAATTCGGAGATTGTGCCACGTTCTGCTTGGCTTCTTTAATTACATGTGTGTTGTTTTCCTCAGCCTATAATAGCAGCCTCATTTGGGAGGTTTGGAGATTTTGAATTTATTACAATTATATTTGCCCTCCAGTGCTCTTTATTTTTCTTAGACTTGAGCGTATATGAAACATGAAATGCTTTAATTGTTCAAATAGCCCAGTCATTTCGTGGACTCGCTCTGTGTGGGGCATGTGTCATTTTGATAAATGCAGTTTAAAGCACAAACCATTATTTATAACACAGCCTGTGTTCAGTTTCTTTACTGTTGTTGACCAGGGCCCTTTTTCTGTTGTACTACTGTGCAGTCAAGATGAGCAGTGCAATATTAAAAGGGCATTGGCTGACAAAAAAAGAGGAAAGAAAGAAAAGTAACCTCCACCCCTCCCCTAAGCTTTCAAGTTCTCCCACCCTCAGTTCGTTTAAATTTCATGATTGATATAACAGGTGTAATGAATTGATTCTCTAAAGAAATGTGGAAAAATGGCGTTGCGGCTCTAGGCTACCAAATGCTGCACGAGCTCCAGTAGCCTAAAATAAAACGCAGCGAAATACGTCCAGTGTCCCATTAACGTGTGGTTAGTGTATACCGTTTTACTAACTTCAAGCATGCATTACTTTATGTACAACTCGTTTTTATAAATTCACTCGACTAACTGCAACTGTGACGAATGATTTCGGCACTGTTGTAGCCTATTCAAGGCCTGTTCAAGGCCCATGCGTTTCGGCTGTGCTAAGGTCTGTTGCTTTGACGATGTTGCACTACTGAACCATCTACTCAAGCAGTGCAATAGTATTGTCATTGCATTCGGCTTTCGCCTACTCACCCACTAGAGCCTGCTAGGCGAGCGGTAACGTTAGGCCCTACATGGTTAAAGGCGTTCGAGGCTATTTCAGCCGGCGAAAAGGGGAGTCTAGACCACCTAGATGTATAGGCCCAGATGTGTGCACGATTTTGGATTCATTTAATTCACTGCAGCAATGTTTTAGAGCATGAAAAAGGCGTGTGAACTGCAGTATTTGACCTATATGGTATATCGGTGACACCAGGTTTTTCCACTTATTTGAAAATGCCTACAGACCACGCCTCCTCCGAAAGAACATTTTGTACGACTGAGGTCGTCTTCGTTTGCATTGAAAACCACGTGTTCGATTAAGTAACACTCCAGCAATGCTTTGAAGTGAGTTCCTCAACCTTTAGCATATTTCGGGAACTTCTGTGCGAGGCCTGCTGGCAGCGAGGTGTAGAAAAGCAGTGGATAAAACGAGCGGACGTAAATAATAATCCAAACGCCCTTTTGGATGTTTTTGTCGATTCGTAAATGTCACGAGCGCTCGAAGCATACACAACGCAGCCAATATTATCAATAATAATGTCTTCTTATAAAGTGTTTTCAGTTTTTTATAAAACATGCATCCTCCGTATGTTTTGTAGTCTACAGCAACGTGTTGAATTTCCTTTTTCTTTTCAGAACAATGATTATTTATTTATTTTTTCTGAGGTCTGTTTAAATTACTAATGCATTCTGCATTTTTATTCTTTAACATTTCATTATAGCAACTTTTAATTTTCATGCAATTAAAGTTCGTGTTTATTGTTTAATATTTTTCCTATCTTCCTCATATTATATATTTAAGCTATTTGTTGTAAATTCAGTCCCAAAACAATTATTGTTTTTTTATTTTTTTATTTTTTTTACACTTACATCTAAATATATTAATCAATGTTGTGGGTATTAAGCTGTTTGATGCGAAGTAGGCTATTTGCAACCACCAATGCTTCCACTTCTCTATAATGCAACTAAAGAGCTGGTAGGTGTGCAACCGTATATTTAGATTTTTATTTATAATGAAGGAGCTCTTCCAGAAGGCAGAAGGAAGGGATGATTCTCTTGTTTGAGCCAGATCGGTGGGGGATGGGACTATTTGTAAGGAATGTAGGGGGCAGGTCCCTTCCGAGAGGGGAGGAAAGGGAGGGAATGTGAGGAGGGGAGGTCGCCCATAGTGACATTTTACTCTTGGTCAGTATCTGCAAGGTTATGCAAGTTTAACTTTTTGGTTGTCTCATCAAAAGAATGGACATCTGGCCAAACGAAGTGTAATCTATTTGTTGCATTTAATGATTCGTAAGCAGTTCGGTGTATGTGAATACACAGGCGAAACACACACAGACTTTGTAGGCTATCTAAGTACGTGATGTAGGCTACGAGGCGTGACTGACTTATTAAATAAAACATATTAAATGCATACACAAATACATTAAGTCTCTTCTATAATGAACACGTTTTTAATTCCGGGATTATTTTTTTGATATTATCTGTATGTGTGGTTTAACTTCCGATGTTTAAAAAAAATAAAAAAATAAAAATTAAAATAAAAAAGAGACGAAAACCCCTTCAGTTTAAAGACTGTTTTTTTTAAAGCAATGTTGACATAAATAGCCTAGTCTGGAACAATCTTTTATTATTATTGTTATTAATAAGCTATTAATAAACTGTGTCTTAACCAACATGCAAGAACCATTTTGTTGTCATGTGACAAGAAACACAGAGAAGATCCTCATTACTTGACTGTGACAAGGTTAATTTTTAAAATCTTTTTATTTATTTATAAAAATGCGCTCATTATTCAGCTTTGTTCAAACGAAGTAGGCCTAACCCATTAGATAACAAAACCTTTTGATATTCATGACATAAAAATCATGAATTTTATTATTATTAATTATTTAAATATTTTTGATAAAAGGCTACACTCACGTGATTTCACAATAGCCTAAACAAGGAAAGTATTTAGAAATTTTGAAATTGACGGTTACCACTAGACATATAGTTTTTGTTTTTTAAAATTAATTTTATTTTAACAAACTAAGTGTAATCTAGCCTTTTGGTTTTCCATATATTTTCTTTTTGTAAAGACATTTTTATAAACGGTTTTTTTTTTCGTTTTTTTTTTAAAGAAATGCATGAGGACGTCAAAATTGGTTTAAGCTAGACCTTTAAAAAAAGATTTCTCCTTTTTAGCATCTCGAACATTTGTAATTGACCCGCATATATAGAGGCTCCACAACAGAAGCTTGAGACTCACCGGTCTGAACTGGGTGTATGAGGAATGTTGCGCGACATACAGCAACGCGCATGCGCAGCGCGTTCACAGGGTACTATATAGCATACTGAGGCCTACAGCTCTGTTCTCATGATCCTGTTTCAGCTCTGAGCTAGTGGGCTTTGAAGCTTCAAGCTTCATATGAGGGCACCTTCTGGTGGTAAGTTTTTTTTTTTTTTTTTTTTTTTACCTGCAGATTTGGTAGCGCATTCCATATTCTTATGCAGAACCAATTTAGAATCGCCATACGAATTCAGTTCCGAACTATTGCGTGTTTGCATAACATATTAACGTTCCTTTACAGCGCGTAACGTTCTTCTACAAGACCACAACTGTGTGGTCAGCTGATACAA
Organism: Squalius cephalus; assembly: GCF_949319135.1. Classification (NCBI taxonomy): domain Eukaryota; kingdom Metazoa; phylum Chordata; class Actinopteri; order Cypriniformes; family Leuciscidae; genus Squalius; species Squalius cephalus. The sequence continues at coordinate 43,084,683 of NC_137126.1, read as the reverse complement.
TAATCGTTCGTATCTTTTAGTGCTATTTCTCGCCCTGTTGTTTTGATTAAACATTTTCACTGTAACTTCACTGCATGAAACCTGATTGGTAAATTGTTTAACGTGTTTTATTACCGAGGGGGGCAAGTAAGATCATGCATGTGAGTTCAGTGTGAAATTCCCAAAGGAGAAAAAAAACCATCCTGTTGGAGCATGTCGTTAACTCCAAGGCAGAAGCTGGTATGCGTGGAATTGCAGAGCACCAAGACTGCTTTTGGACGCAGATAACCAAAGGGCCTGCCCTACAATATGCGTTCCAGTCAGCGTTTCTCATATCTGAAAACCTGAGGCAGTCCACAAGCGTGTCTTTGGAAGAACTGATGAATTTACTGACGGCATGCAAACATATATTGTTATTAGTTATCATGAGAAGATGCTTGCATTTAAGTAGCCCATTTAAAATGCCAGATGTGTTGGAAAAAATATCACATGGTAGCCTACATGAATGTATGTTTGTCTGTATATGATTATAAATGGTCTTTACTCAAAGATTACATTTCATGATTAAGGATGAAAGCATTTAAAAAAAAAAAACCTCAAACATGTAAAAACCTCAGTTTATTAGTTTTGCTATTACATTTTATATTAAATGTTTTCTTTAGCAGGAAAAAAACCCCTAAGTTTAATTCTGCTTAAATAAAATGATTACTGAAATGCACAGCATTGAGCCATTCGCTTTGGCATCATAAAGGCTGGTTTGTTTGTAGGCTGTTCCTCGCTGCATGTGAAGGGTCAGATGTCACAAAGAGGTTTGCGTATCATGTGTTGTAGAGCAGGAACCATTTTCAGTCTCCTCATGTAGGGATTCAAACCCCTTGATATTGTGTTTTGCACAGCCATGTTATCTTTTCCCTAAAGTGCTGTGTGATTATCATGATAAATGCATCTTGCAGGCGAGACCCTATCAATATTGCCTCTGCTTTTTTCACTGTTTATGGAGTAGTGCAATATTGCTTATAGGGTCTTGACTTTGAGGGTAATCTGCAATTTCAGGAACATTCAAGGATGTCATTGTCCTTTGTCATTTTTATTAAAATGGGCAATGATTTTATGCTAAGGCTCAACAAGATCTCAATCTCTGTCAATCTTTTTGTGGAGAAAGAATGGGGTTTTGCTGCTCTTAACCATTTCACTTGAAATACATTAAATAACACCTATTTAATGTGAAAACAAAATGGCCCACAAACATTTTGTTGTGACTGTGAAAGTCAGCTTGCTTTTAGCAGTGCAAACACTTGAGTGAATCATGCACTGTTAACAATGATTGCATTTAAACGTACCCAATATGAATTATATCATTATGTCTGAGAACATGCTGTCCTTTGCGCAGTCGAAACAACAGAAATAGACTTGGGCTACTTTATTTTATTCAGACTATAATTCTTTAGCAGCTTTTTTTTGTTGTTGTTGTTGCCAGGTCAATGTCTTTAAATATTTTGTTTGTATTCCTCTGTATTTTCTATGTTTTTGATAAAACATATTTTACCTCATGCATGCGCTGATCATGCTGTTACCTCCCCAACCCAATGAAAATAAACTACTCAACATAACAGATATATTACAATAAATTTCATTGGCTTCTCCATTGGCCATATTTATTTATTATAATATAACGGTAATGTCAACACAATTTGCTTGCTCAAATTGCTCGCAGATTGTGATTTCAAGTGAAAAAATGACTATATTGACAGCTGAACATATCAACTGAATATCCTATATTATAATACGTTAAATACTCAGATGGTGCATTTCAACCTACCAGTTCAAATCAATGCAAAGCAAGTTAAATGCAACATTTCATTATGCGACTGGTTTGTATGAAAGTCTAGCTCTCTATGTGGTTTCAAATTGTTATAATTTAGTTCATGTCATCATGATCTCATAATCAATAGGTTAACCTTGAGTGAGTCTGTGTATGCAGTATTATGTGGAAGCTGTGAGGTCTGAAAAATGGTGGCTCTGAAAGGGATGGGAAAGAATTTCTTGTGTTGGTCAGAGACTGACAGGTGCATTTTCAAAGGCTGTTGAACGTTTTTTTTATTTTATTGTTTAGACCACCTGAAATAGCTTGCAAGCATTTGGCTATTTAGCAAACGAAACCCTCGAAGTAAATGTGTGTGGAATATGACGTAGAAGAACCTGATTTATGAGGCATGCTTTTTGATCCCCTTGTGTCCTTCAGCTTGCTGTCTGTTGCCTGACACTCTTTCCCTGTTGCACTACTGTGGAAGCTGCAGCTAGCAGTGCAATAATGAAAGGGCATCAGTCCACTGGACCAGACCACCACACACACACACACACACACACACACACACACACACACACACACACACACACACACACACACACACACACACACACACACACCTATCCTTTATTTACCACAAATGACATGCTTCTCCTGCATGTTTTAATGAGCTGAGACACTAATCTGTCCATAAACCTCATGGCTAGTGTTTGTTTCTTTATGATTTGCTTTGCTCATAACCAGTCTTCAATAAATGAAAATAATGCATTAAATAAGTAAATTGTGTGTGTTTTTTTTTAATTCTGTTAACTGTATATTGTACATTGCCTGCGTTTGAAATTAAATGTCATTTTATTTTTTTTAATGTGTATAGCAGCAATTCATACAATATTTTATTGTATTTTTAGAGATGCCAGACTATCCATTTCTACTTGCACTGAACAGTATTTTACCTGGTAGAGTATTGTAAGATTTATAGATATATGTGACCCTGCCTGGACCACAAAACCAGTCACAAGGGTAAATGTTTTTAACAAAACGATACTACTATTTTAAAATCTGGAATCTGACGGTGCAAAAAAATCGAAACATTGAGAAAATCGCTTTTAAAGTTGTCCATTATGTTTGCGATTTTGCTGCATTCACACACACACACACACACACATATATATATATATATATATATATATATATATATATATATATATAATTTATTTATTTACGGTAGGAAATTTACAAAATATCTTCATGGAACATGATCTTTACTTAATATCCTAATGATTTTTGGCATAAAAAATTTTTTTACCCATACGATAATTTTGACCCATACAATGTCCGTGCGACTTGTGACTGGTTTTGTGGTCCAGGGTCATATATATATATATATATATATATATATATATATATATATATATATATATATGTGTGTGTGTGTGTGTGTGTTATAGTTGCTTGATCATATTTAAGATTGCAGTTTATTAATTCCCAGTTTTATTCTGATTTTGTATCTCCAAATGCATGTTGAATATTCAAAATCTTTTTTTTTATCCACTATATTAGTGTGTGTGTGTGTATGTGTGTGTGTGTGTGTGTGTGTGTGTGTGTGTGTATGGCTTGGTAAACTAATATGGGGACAAAAAGTCCCCACAAAGTTGGCAATATCCGAAACCCGTGGGGACATTTTTTGGTCCCTATGAGGAAAACAGCGTATAAATCATACAAAGTCATGTTTTTTGAAAATGTAAAAATGCAGAACGTTTTCTGTGATGGGTAGGTTTAGTGGAGGGGGATAGAATATACAGTTTGTACAGTATAAAAATCATTATGTCTACGAAGACTCCCCACAAAGATAGCAAATACCTAACGTGTGTGTTTGTTTATATGATTTGTGAGAACATCAATTTGTATAGTGACATGGGGATTACACTGGTATTACTATGTAAATGTGGTTTATGACATTTCCTGAGTCTTTAAAACATACTAAACAATGTTTAGGGTAGGTTTAGGGGTCAGGTTAGTGTGATAGGATGTACGATTTGTACAGTATAAAAACCATTACGCCTAAACGTCCTCATAGACCAATATGTGTGTGTGAAATGTAATAAACACTTTCTAAAATGAATTTGCAATAATTTACTGCTAATATGACAAATTATACTATCATTTGTCCTTTCTGTATTCCTAAAATTACCATGAAGATAATTCTGCATTCAAGGTGACTTTCTAAAGGCAAATTTCAGATGCAGTCTCTCTGCCCACAGAAGTGGTTTAGTGTAATATTGCGACCTCAGACACTTCAATTTCCTGGTCACTCGCACGGTCAGCCCTCGATCACCTCTGTGCTGTAAGCTAAATGCTTGTCTTCTCTTGACCCTGTGAGCAGTGAGTTTTCATGGCTACCCCATCCATGTTAATACTCAATCCAGCTATTCATTTAATTATGAGTGCAATAGAGAGCTTGAGAAATGATGCATTTGAGGAACATGGCTCCTTTGGTGCAATATGGCATTGCATCAAGATTGCGTCTCAGACGTGATGACAGCACTGGGTAATACATGTTCTCTTTTGATATGTTTAGTAACATGTCGACAAACAGCTGGAATTAATGTAGAATGGACAATGAAGTCACATTCAGTGCAAAGTACAGATAGACATGTCATGCATAAAAGGAAGACAATAAAAACAAGGATCTTCGATACAGATTCAGCTCAGTTTAGCTGATAAGTAACATTAAAGCTAACATGAGTTCATGACGGTTACAGGGTGACTGACCCAAACCCTGTGTTATATTATGTCGCCATCTTCTGGGAAGACAAAATACAAAGTAGGGTTCGACTTCAACCTGCTATGGAAGCCCATTTCAGCCATATGAGGGGGAAAAAATGCTTTAGTAAATCATAATAATGAGATTAAAAAGAAGAAATTGTGACTCTTGCGATGGAACTCAAGGAAAATGTAAGCTAAACTTAAAATTGTCATTATAGGCTACTGAAATTAAAATAATAGACCTATATAGCCTACATTAAAGATGCTTGACCCCTCTTACATTTATTTTGATTAATAAATCTGTAACAAACATTAAATTAGATAAGGTTTAAGATATAGTTCAAATGTAGGATAAATAAGCAATATGCATATAAAAGTTAATGGATGCCATGAGATCAGTGGTCACACCTTCACGTGGACTGCAGTGATGAGAAATGGTAAGTGAAATGACACAATCTACTTGGCAAATCATAATTAAAATATTAAAATATACAAACGCTAAAATCTTCAGGGAAGAATCAATCAGGCAAGAGGTTATAATGGTTGAAATAACCTATACAATTGTAACCTAAGATAATTTAGATAGTTATTTGGCTAATGTGCATTTTACTGAAAACATTTACTGATACATATTTAATGTTGTAGCCTACTAATAATAAGGTGTTTGTGTTTTTAAATATTTCTTTTTTGTTTGTTTGTTTGTTTGTCTGTATATTGCCGTGCAGAATTTTGTCTATTTGCACAGTAGGCTAGCCTAAGGCTAAATCTTTTTAAACTTATTAGAAAATACAACCTATTTACAGTAGCATGCCCGATAAATATACTACTACAGTAAAACCATGATAAATGAATATGAAATCTCCTTAAAGCAGCGTAAGAAGCTTTTAAAATCTTTCATTTTTAATGTAAACATTTTGGCGCAAACTATGGTGAATTATTTTTGTGGGCATTGAAACCAACCTGAAATAGTCTTGAAACTAATTTATATAAACAATGAATATATAAATAATATATCCAGCGTCAGACTGACTAGTTAGTAATTTGTTTGGATGTTTGATTAAAAAATTGTAAGAATGAACTATCGTTAAGCACATTTTTCTTTCAAAACAGAAAGTTGGTAATAGTTTTTGACGCTTATAGTATAAACTCATGTTATTCCAATATGTATCGGATAGTCAGTCAGTTGTCCCCACTTTCCGTCCATCGTTTCATAGGATATTCCCTTCTTCTCAATCTACATGCAGTGCGTGTCAGGACTGTAGCTCAATGCTGCCCCCATCTGGATGCTGTGTGTCAACTTTCAAATAGAAGAGTAACGAAATGAACAGAAATATGACACTCTTGCCATCACCTTGAAACGTAATTGCAATTGTAATTTCAGAGTAATCCTTAATACAGTATTTATAATACTGTACGATTGACAGGATTCAGAAATGATTAACATGCTGATTAGCATTAGCATGCAATGATGCATCTGCTTGTTTACAATTTATATGGATATTTAAAACGGGTAACACTTTACAATAAGGTTTTATTTGTTAACATTAATGTATTAACTAACATGAACTAACAATGAGCAGTACATTTGTTACAGTATTTATTAATCTTTGTTAATGTTAGTTAATATAAATCCAGCTGTTCATGTTAGTTCACCATGCATTAAAGTAAAGAAAATACAACCTTTGATTTTAACAACATGTTAGTAAATGTTGAAATTAATATGAACTAAGATGAATAAATGCTGAAGAAGTATTGTTCATTCTTATTTCATGTTAACTAAGGTAGTTAACTAATGAACCTTATTGTAAAGTGTTACCAAAACATGATATTAGTTGCTTTAACTGAAATACAAAATGTAATAAAGTTTTCAAAAAATTTATTAACGCTTTCACCAAATTATGTACATATCGGGTCATATACAGTATGAGGGGGGAAACAACTACTGGGAGTTACAGTTATATCGAAAACTTAAACAGAAACAGTCATTTCATATCTTTCATGTGCACAAAACTACTACAGTATTTCATAGTACAAGTTATTAATGTAATTTGTTCTACTAGTAATATGTCATCCTAAATATAAATAATACAAAATACACAATTTTTTTGGCCCAAAATCCTGGTTTGTAAAGTCATTTTATTCCCTTATATACAAAAAGACAAATTCCAATCATAAGAAATCTAGTAAAACAAACCTTTTTGTCTTTTTTCTCTGTGATGTGCATTTTGTAGGTGAGTTTTGTCAAAAAAAATTGCGACACACAATTGAGTTTGACCAATAAAAGTAAAACTTTGAAGAAACTGAAAGTTTAAATAGAGAAGGTTTCACAGCGTGTGTGAGAGGAGTGCATCATCAGAGCTCATCATGGTTCACAGGATCACTGCTGGGCTGAATAAAAACCCCCTCCATCACCTTCCAGTAGTTATGCTGATTGGGTGAAGGCATTCCATGGACCTCACGCTGGCCTCTGATTGGATGACCAAACTGCTCTCCTGTAACACTGAGGAAAACCTCAGTGCCGACGTGTTTAAATCGCACCGCGTCGTCACGTTCCCAGTATGTTGCGCTGCACTGAACGCTCCATACGTCTAAATCATCTCCTTCTCCATTTTCGCCAAACGCACTCACTTCCTGCAAACACAAACCCGCTTGTAATAACCTGGGTTATGCTCTACTACAGTTATGATTCAAGTCAAGCCACCTGGACATGTAGGTTAAAGGAGAACTCCGGTCAATTTTAACATTGAGCTCATTTTTTTGTAAATTTGGAGTGCTGTCAGTACAGAGAACAACAACAAAAATCGGTGTTGCCTACACCGTGTTATCCTCTTTTTAAAATTTGCACCCTGTTGACTTCAATGGGGCAAGTTTTAAACCTGCTTTTAGCCTCTTAACATCCTTGATGTGTCATTACAAGTGCCCAGCCAATGTGAGTGATTCCTTCAGAGTGAACACGGTGAATCTGACTGCAGTAGATGTGAAAGATATGAATAAAAATGATGTTATTTCAGCCAGCGCACATACCTGTATTTACATCCTGTTTTCAGTTGAAGTCCACAGTAATCGATTGTCGAGTTCACGCGCGTGATCATAGGTAACTAAGCAACAGTGGAGAACTCGACAATCGATTACTGTGGACTTCGATCGAAAACAGGAAATAAATACAGGTATGTGCGCTGGCCGAATTAACTTCATTTTTATTAATATCTTTCACATCTACTGCAGTCAGATTCACTGTGTTCACTCTGAAGGAATCACTCACATTGGCTGGGCACTTGTAATGACACATCAAAGATGTTAAGAGGCTAAAAGCAGGTTTAAAACTTGCCCCATTGAAGTCAACAGGGTGCAAATTTTAAAAAGAGGATAACACGCAGGCTTGGGAGGGTTACTTTAAAAATGTATTCCGTTACAGTTACAAATTACTTCCTAAAAAAAGTATTCAGTAACGTAATCCAAGTACTATAATATGAAAATAATGTAACTGATTACTTTTGGATTACTTCAAGGTCACATGTATATAAATAAAGTCAAGCAAGAAGAAATATTATTAAAAACAAATTTAAATTTTTTTTATTTATTAAGAATTTGGTCCAGTGTACAATATTTGCAAAATATACACACAGGCCTGAATATATATATTTATGTAAAGGGCTATACAGACATCTAGTGGCTAATGTATGGTATTACAGATTATTTTGTTTTATTTTTAACTAATTTTTAACAAAAAAAATAAAAACACAACATTTAGTTGTGTAAAATAGTTTATTTTAAAATAGGCCTACATGTTGACTAAAGCCGTGATCTTTCTTAATTTGCCTGACTGAACTTGGGGCGTTGGCAGTGGGAGTTCCCCTACGTTACCTAGACAGCGAACATCCTGTTACGTGAGAAAAGATTAAGAAAGGACATTTTGGGTACTAAAAAAGCTACTCTCCTAATTTCTACAAAATAGCAGCGGGATTTCCATGAATTAAAAGCGATTTTACCCGCAGGCAGCATCGTTTCTACTAGCAGCAGTGATTCAATCTGCGTCTGAGGAGATTGTAGAAGGCTGTTATTTGCGCATGCACCAGCGTGTGGCACACGTGAGTCATTACTGGCAACAGAACCAGGAACTACTGTATAATCAAGCAGCGCTTAATATAGTCATAGTGTTATTATGCCAAAATACTTATTTATTTAGTTTCAAATGAAACCATTGTAATCCTGAAAGTATTCCCCCTTTTTTCAAAATGTAACTATAATCTGATTACAACGTTTTTTGACGTAACTGTAACGGATTACAGTTATTGGATTTTTGTATCCTGATTACATAACGCCGTTACATGTATTCCGTTACTCCCCAACCCTGATAACAAGATGTAGGCAACACCGATTTTTGTCGTTGTTCTCTGTACTGACAGCACTCCAAATTTACAAAAAAATGAGCTCAATGTTAAAATTGGCCAAAGTTCTCCTTTAAGTTAGGAGAGTATTGTGCGGGTGTACCTGGTGGTTAGACAGCGGGGAGCTGAAGTGATGCGAGTGGAGGTTGCGTCCAGTCTTCATGTGTGTAATTCGGATGGCCTCTCCGCACCGTATGGGCGTCCCGCGCTGACAAACGCGGTCTGGTTTCCCACGGATACGCCAGTAGCTGTTGGCATCCTCGGCCGAATCCACGCCTGTTACTGACTGCTGGCCACTACCTGCAGGGTATCGTGTAAAAAACGTTTGGTACATTTGAGCATACATGGTACTCTGAGAATATAACAGTAGCTTTTTATAATACATTTAAAAAATAAATACATGATACATCACTGAGAAGTAACCTCTTCAGCTTTCTCATGTATTTACATATCCAGATTCTTTAATTGCACGTTATAATTAGTTATTATTGATAATTAATATATTATATTAATATATAATATAATATATAATTATACTGCTAGAAGTTATATAAACATTATCATATCAAGAATCAATTATACAACATTTTCCTGCTATTTGGATCCACTGAGTAAAATATCAATTTATTTTAATTTTATCTTTACTTAATCAGGATAAAATTGTAATTTTGCAAGAGGGTCCTGGATTATTATTACTATTCATATTATTATTACATAATCATCAAAATCATTATTAATAATTTATATTATTTTTCTTTATTATTCAGGGTGAACATTCACTATTGTTAAATTTATGTAGAGACACATATAGATAATTATACAAACAGTTTTACCTAAAGAACGGCTAAAATATCTGGATCCACTGAGTGAAATATCACTCATTATTATAACGTGTGTATATATATATATACACACACACATGTGTGTATATGTATAATGTATATATATATATATATATATATATATATATATATATGTGTGTGTGTGTGTGTGTGTGTATAAAATAGTACATTTCTAAAGCATTTAATGCCACTTCGAACAAAGAAACTCATGCGACTCGAAGGAAAACCATAGTATTACCATTGCTCATGTCAAAAATGGCATTACCATTACCTTTGCTTTAGTATATTGTAGTGCACCTGTCGCCATGATGATTACATGCATTCTTCAGGTAAACATATTATATCATAACCAACAAAAATAAAACCATTGAATAAGAGACAGAATAAGAGTCTATAAATGCTTTCAGAAAGGCAGATACAGTTCTTTGCAGATCACTGATGGGAAATATTACTAATCATCATTAGCTTCCTGGCTAATGCATGCATGCACCAGCTGGTATTACACTAAGCACAATAATATAAGTGAATAACAGGCTCAAAGTGAATATTAAATGGTCGGCTACAACATAAGCATCCTTTAACCAAATTGTTAAAGTTTATGCTCAGAGTGGTTTTACCTGATCCGTATTTGACATCATGAGAGTGAAGTCTGACGCTGTGCCGTGTGTTCATCAGTTTGATCAGGGATCCACATGTCACGTAGCTGGAGTCCAAATCACTGGCCCCGCACTGGGCAAACATGAAACATACTAAAATAAAACCCAGAAAGACAGATAGAACTCTTAATGGTCCCATTGTTACAGCTAGTGTCTATGTACATCACAGAAAAATGGAAAAGGAGAGCCCCATTCAAACGCTGACTCGATTTCTAACCAATCGCATCATGACAAGTCCGAAAACAAGGAAGTGATCCGCGCGCACACTCGGAGATCAGTGATTGGTCGAGGATGATGTGACGTGACCTTATGTTATAAAGTAGGCCATTAGTTCATATGTAATTGCTCTTTCTGTCAGAATGACACTGGAACTATTCTTCACTTGTTTTGGTCGTGCAGTTATACTATGCAACTTTGGAAAGATGTTAGTTGGTTTATCTCAAGCAATATCTTGCAAAATATCTCTATGAATCCCAAAACTGTTATTTTTGGATTTTTTTGAAGCGGATTCAAATGCCTGCTTTATAATAAATTTAATTATTTTCCTATGTAGATTTTATATTCACAAATGTAAGTTTTCAAATTGTAAACCAATTTTTTTTGGTATTCTTACAAGAGATAAACATTATTTGATTACAATTTCTTCTAAAAGCACTCAGAACATGTACAATTTGCAAGACCTACAAACTTTTTACCATAATAAATGTTTAGATATCTTTTCATTTAAGTAATGCCCTCTGTCTTTCTTTTTTTGTCTTGTTTTTGTTTTTTATTTGATTTACATCACTGTCTTTCAACTGTTTTTTGTTTTGTGCGATGATGTTGTTGAAGTGTTTTCTTTCACTATTTTTATATTTTTGTTATTCTTAATAATTATTGTTGTGTTCTGATTCTGTTATTTCACATTGTAAACTGAATGTTCAAATAAAGCATAAAAAAAAATAATTCATAATACATCTTGTTCTCATGGCATTGATTAAAAAAAACAATTAGTTCACATTTAAATAGTTAGAAATATCACAAAACTTTAATTCATGAAGTCTATTTGAATATATATCCATGGATATTTACACATATTTGTTATAAGTTATTATTGAAAGTTATGTTAACGGAATCATATCAATAATCACTTAGATACAAACATTATTTTTTTAAGAGCGGCTAAAATGTAAGTAGTTAAATATCAGTTTATTATTGTTGTTGTTGCTATTATTATTATTGTTTACTGTTATTTTATTTTTATTTTTCAATATGGATTAATTTTTATCAATTTATGTAGCCTACACATATTTTGAAGTCTTTGCTACAATTCAATTAACAATTCTGATGTTAGATACAGCTACAAAAGAAAAAAACAAGCAAACATAAAAAATTAATCCATTGTCATATATATATATATATATCATGACATATCATATGTGACAACCTGCACAGTTCAACTATTTGGTTAAATGTACCTCATAGTTTAACCTTAACTTAATGTATCCAAATGTTTTTATTTTATTTCCCTTTGCTTATAGCCAAGACTGTAAAGTGTAGTCCTAATTTAAGACTACTTTTGAACTAGTGGTTTGAAACCAACTTTTGTATTAGCACCACTATACAAAACCAGCATTTATGCAATTAGATTGTAGCCTAAAAACATTAGAGATACTGATATAGCGCTTGTGACAACTATGTGACAACTAGCCCCGGTCTCCACTACAGCTTATTAAAGAATCAATTTCCACAAAGTGGTGTGTCCCACTACTATATTTCACTACTATTCCAGCACTACAACCAGCGACGGCCCAGGTTATTCTAACACATAATTTAAGTGATTGCATGTTATTGTTATGCTGTTATGTCAGGTGGCTGGAGAACAAAAGATCATAAACATGATACTCTCTCTCCCATCCTCTCTATCTTTGTAATGTTTTCCATAATTCTAAAGTAGGTTAAGTGTCTTGGGAAAACATTCACGAGCCTCCATAGACACGTAGGCAAAGTCACACACCTGCTGCCTTAAGTCTGTGTACAAGGAAATCCTTCAGTTTCACATTCATAACATTGAGAGCAGCAGAATCCTGGCTCTGGTGAGTATGCCATGATGTCTGAGATGATCATTTAATAATTAATATTTAAATAAATAAATAAAAACTTCCGTAAATGTTTGCAATAAGTTGATCTCTTTGTTATTTCTCAAAATACCACATCTTTTTATTCAGTCTCCATTCTTCCTAATACAAGGTGGATGCATTTGAATTATTAAGGTGTAATGTAAAATATATTAAAATAAGATATACTTTGTGTATGTGAAATTTTAAAGGAGAACTCCGGTCAATTTTAACATTGAGCTCATTTTTTTGTACATTTGGAGTGCTATCAATACAGAGAACAACGACAAAAATCGGTGTTGCCTACACCGAGTTATTCTATTTTTAAAATTTGCACCCTGTTGACTTCAATGGGGCAAGTTTTAAACCTGCTTTTAGCCTCTTAACATCCTTGATGTGTCATTACAAGTGCCCAGCCATGTGAGTGATTCCTTCGGAGTGAACGCGGGTCAATCTGACTGCAGTAGATGTGAAAGATATGAATAAAAATGATATTTATTTAGCCAGCGCTCATACCTGTATTTACATCCTGTTTTCGGTCAAAGTCCATAGTAATCGATTGTCGAGTTCACGCGCATTGGTTTAGTACCTATGATCATGCACGTGAACTCGACAATCGATTACTATGGACTTCGACCGAAAACAGGATGTAAACAGGTATGTGCGCTGGCTGAATAAACATCATTTTTATTCATATCTTTCACATCTACTGCAGTCAGATTCACCCGTGTTCACTCTGAAGGAATCACTCACATGGCTGGGCACTTGTAATGACACATCAAGGATGTTAAGAGGCTAAAAGCAGGTTTAAAACTTGCCCCATTGAAGTCAACAGGGTGCAAATTTTAAAAAGAGGATAACACGGTGTAGGCAACACAGATTTTTGTCGTTGTTCTCTGTATTGACAGCACTCCAAATGTACAAAAAAAATGAGCTCAATGTTAAAATTGAACGGAGTTCTCCTTTAAGATTCAGCTTCAAAGGTATAGGCATCTCTCGATCTCTCGCAGTATAAAAAAAAATACTCTTAGAAAAAAGTTTCAATGAGGTTCTAAATAGATTCTTGACTTTAACACATAGGCTAAAAGTTTTTTTTTTTTAAACTTCATCAAATATGCTTTATATATCTATATCTATATTCTACATCCACCAGGATTTGGAAACTACATGGGTCTATTTGTACATGTGGCGTTGTTTTATTGGCATCCTGTAGAGGGCGCTGCAACTCCGGAAAAGGAAATTGCATTAATGTCTTCAGTCGGTCAGTCGCTCGCGCTGTGTTGGGTTGATACAGTGTAAAAAGGGACCAATGGCAAAAACCTCGCAATAAAATGGGTAAGCGATTACTACATTATGACTGCTAGCTAGGCGTTTATATTACAAAACAGAATTCGTCCCATTGAAATTATAAGACATCTGTTTGTTTCTTTGGATCCCGGCTACTAATAGATTTAAACCGAGTAACGTTATGTCATTGGGCTGTGTGGATCTGTAGATGCGATTATATACCTGAATGTGGTCATGGGTAACGTTAGGCAGTGGCAGCTGTTCGTGTTAACACAGATGAAGTGATAAGGAGGCAGACTTCTAGATCTGTCTTATTCGCCGCCGGTGATTTCCCGGTTGTGATAATCAGCTTTCCCGCAACCGAGACTCGACTTTAAATATGATGATGTTGGAATGACGCGTGTCATTTTGTTTCCTGTTGTGTGAATGACTTGTACTTCAGTGTCACGATGATTCATTCACCCAAGACTTTTCTGTCTGTGTTCGGTTTGAATTTTTATTTTTATTTAAAAAAATTTTAGAGATCGATAATCGGTTTTATAGATATATATAGATATATATTTGCATTTAATCCTCACCGTTTGAGGAGTCTCTAAAGAGTAACACAAAACAACAGGTAGAGTAACTTATTTAATGCATTGCTTGCCTAATTTCTCAACATTTTAACCAATGAAAGGTGTGATCTTAGATCAGACTTTAATCAACAATTAGTAGCATAAATAAAACTGATTATGTTAATTAATAATATTTATAACATTTAGTCTGATTAAAAATGAGTTATTATTGTCAAAAAGTAAAAATAAAACCAATTATAATTCTTTTTAGCATAAAAATAATCATAAAAATAAATCAGCAATTTATTTTCAAGCGTGAATATCTTTACAATTAGACATAGCCTAAAACAAACATGAAAATGAATTTGTGGCCTTTTAGATCAGGCAAAACAATTTCATATAACTCCACAAGTAGCAGCAGTTATTCTGTTTTAAAAGTCTGTTGTAAAGTCTAAAGATCCATTAGCTATTATCATTTTGCCAAAAAAAAAAATTTTAATTGTAAAAAATAATAAAAGCAATATTGGTGGATGTTCTTTAGTGTTTTTCTTTTTCATCAGCAAGGCGAGGAGAAGATGCCTCAACCCAAGGTGAAGCTGGTGGTGACGGGAGATGATTTTGGCTACTGCGAGAGAAGAAATCAAGGAATTGTGGATTGCTTCAGAGCTGGTGCGATCTCCAATGTCTCTCTTCTGGTGAATGCGGTCTCAGCGAAGCACGCGGCAGAGCTGGCCAAAAGGTACAGCAGCTGATTTCTAAACTACTATGAAAATATGATATCCTAGTCTGAGTATTATGACACTCCCGTATGACATGTGAGCCTCTTAAACCTGTTGCCAAAGATAGGATTAGGCCTACTGGTTAAAAAAAACACACGGACATTATGAAACATAAAAACAAAAAAATAATTCAAAATATTATTAAAATCAATAATAGTATCTAAAATAGCACTGCTTCTCACGCACAGGTATCACATCCCCATCGGACTCCATGCAAATCTCTCAGAGGGTCTTCCAGTGTCTCAGGAACTGAAGGGCTCAACAATCCTCAACAAGGATGGGTTCTTCCATGGGAAGATGGGATTCAGGGAAGTTTTGCAGAGTGGTCAGCTCAAGATGTCAGAGGTACACATGAACACGAACCCATAAAGTCCAACCGAAAAGCAAATGGGAGTAAATTTAAACCATAAAGCTGGGCGTCTATGTGACACTGTTTACATCACAGTGAATGGGATTGTTCATGTTATATAGCAGCAGAGGAGGCCTTTGTTGAAGGCCCCCATTGATAAAAACAGTGCGACTGCAATTGCTTTATTATCTCTGTTATAATGTTATCTCATATTTCACACTTAATATTCTATTTATAAACTAATTCTATCTCTATAACCAGAATCTCGACCGAAAACAAAAACAATCAGGCATTGAGAGCAATGAAAATTAGAGAAGAGGGATTAGATATTGGTTGTAATAGGAATTAGTATTAATACAATATGAATATAAATAGACCTTGGCTTTCCGATGACGGAGTGCTCCAAAAGCTCCAGACAAGTTTATCCTTATCCTCATCCAACAATCTCATAATGTCGTGTTGGAATGACAGCAAGTGCGTACACAGTCTTTCTTGCAGGATGGTGGACCGCAGGTGTGACTTTATCAGCCACAGGTGTGAGATATAGCTAAACCCTCTGGTATTGTTCATTTGGGAGTCACACTTGTGTTGTTGGCATTCAAAAGGACGGACCACCTGAAATGTAACTTTTCAGTAAAGTCAGTGTAATATACAGTATTTTTGTTCAATAATACTGGGATATGTCTATTTTGCACTCTTGATATTTGAGAGTTTCACCCCTGTGCACTTTTCTCTACATCGTGAAAATTCTCGGTATTTTCGTTTAATATTTAGGGGTCAAAAATCTGCGAACAACAAAAGTGTGACTATTTTTTTACAGCCATTTAGCTTTTTCGAATCAAGTCCACGATTGTTTTTTGTGGTCACATAGCGACTGGCGCAAATGTCACAGAGTTTCGTACAATTCCGATGAAGTAGCGATTTTTTTAAAATTCCCCCAAAAACAAAACTTTCTGCATAAAATAACCGAACAACACCAGAGGTAGAGTGAAAAGAAATTATGGGAAAACTGATATGATACTTTTAAATATGAAACTAAAACCGTCAGAGACGCACAATTGGATTTGTTTGGAACTATTGTTATTGCCGAAATAGACCAAAATCAGACAATATTCTGTTGGATTATCACATTTGCAGTCGTGCTGATATTCGGGAAAACGGCACTCTTGCCCGTGTGCTATTGTTGAACTATATTCATTAAAGGCCTATTAAAAACAAGAAAAACAAGAATTCCTAAATGGACAATTATTGGTGCATATTGCATTTTGGGGGCTTTTTTTATTTATTGTAGTGGCTTTTTTGGCCCAAGCCCAATAATGTCTGACCCTGGTGTGTGTGTGTGTGCGGCATGATGGCAGGGGTCGGGGCTCTTTTTTGAGGTCAAGCGAAGACCTTCTATGGAGAGGCTCGTGAAACATAGCAAAGGCTGCTACTGTATGGAAGTGTCAAAGGTTGCTCAAAGTAGAGTATTAAAGAACTTCATTATCTTGATCATAAGAGGTGTTCACATTACGTACTAGTTTAAAGCAGCAGGTATGCAAAATATCTACCACTATGTAAATCTTAATTGGTGGAACATTAAAAAAAAAAAAAAAAAAAAAACTAATACAGAAAAAAAAATGTAAAAGGTTATTGCATAATTTTTATCAATTTTTTTTTAAAGTTCACTAATGTTAGTCAAGAGGGTTGCGCCCAAAACGGATGTATTATACTGTTGCATCATTGACCACCTTCTCTCTGACCCTTTTTTTTAATAAAGCTTAGTTTCAATAGATGTTGTTGGGCTGTGGAGGAAGTTTTTCCAGTATGTTTTTTGTTACAAATGAACCTTTTGTTTGCACTTTATTTTACAGTCGCATAAACATACTATGTACTTTTTGTAGTAATGACATTAACTAGGTACTAACACTGAACCTACCCCTAAACCTTAAATGAACCCATGTCGTACTCTGTCAGTACATTGAAAGTGCACATACTCTAAAATGAAGTGCAACCAACCTTTCGTACGAATACGGTATGAAACCATTTGAAAGTTTCAGACTTCAGAGCCAAGCACAGCATTACCATTTAAAACACGTTTGTCTGATTCTTTCATCCCGTGTTGTTTTGTCTGTTTATAAGGTGGAGGTGGAGCTCAGAGCCCAGGTAAATCGTTTTTGTGAACTGGTTGGCCACATGCCCTACCATATGGACGGCCATCAGCATGTGCACGTGCTGCCAGGTAACAGTTTGAACAACCCTTTTCACCTTACATTTACATTTAATCATTTACCAGACGCTTTTATCCAAAGCGACTTACAAATGAGGATAGCAATAGAAGCAATCCACCTAGTTCTTGAAAGTGGTTAAAGACTCAGCAGCTCGGGTTGAGTTAGGCAGGTCATTCCACCAGCAGGAACAGTCCAGGTAAAGGTCTGTGAGAGCGATTGTGTGCCTCTTTGCAGAACGCAAGGTTCGAGAGTGCATATAGGTCTGAAGTAGTGAGTTTAGGTATAGGGGTGCAGAGCCAATGGTTGTTCTATAGGCAAACAAACATCAATGCCTTGAATTTAAATATAACTATTAATACCTTATAATGGCTGCCAATCAGTCTGCCTGTGTGTCACTGTTTTATTTTAACTACATTATACTCTTAAACATAAACATTCTTCATTTTCATCGATGGTTCCATAAAGAACCTTTAGCATCCATGGAACCTAGAAAAATATTCTTTAAATGAATCAAATGTTCTTCACGCTAAGAAAAAAATGATTCTTTCAAGAACTGTTCACTGAAAAGTTCTTTGGGGAACCAATAATGGTTTCTTTAATGGCATCGCTGCAGAAAAAAACCTTTATTTTTATACATGTACCGTTAAAAAGTTTGAAGTTGGTAACGGTTTTTAATGTCACTTATGCTCACCAAGACTGCATTTATTTGATCACAAATACCAAGCTGAATTTTTAGCATCATCACCCCAGTCTCGCATGATCCTTCAGAAATCATTCTAATAAGAAACATTTCTTATTAATATTAATGTTCAAAATAAAAAAAATTGTAAACCGTTTTACTTTTTTTTTCAGGATTCATTGAAAGTAGAAACCTTTTGTAACATTTTAAATGCTTTTACTGTCACTTTTAATCTGTTTAATGTTCCCTTGCGGAACACAAGTATTACATTTCCTTGTTACATTGTCTTCTTTTCATACTGAACTTTTTCCCATTGTTTTCAGAGGTGCGAGAGGTGTTCGCCCAAGTTCTCTCTGATTTTGGGATCACCTACACACGGGTCCCCATAGAACCTCATCTTAAATTCTGCACCTTCCTCCCATCACATCTGCGGGACTTCAACACACAGGTTGAAAAAGATGCCCTTGAATCTATCGAGGTCTTTCATCGCCATGGAATTAGGTTCGTGAGGCATCATTTTAAAGGATCAGCATCTGCTTTCCAAGATGGTTTTTTGTCTTCAATATCCTTGTGTCGTTATCAGTTCATCGCCTTCTTCAAAACACATGAACATTGAATAGTCTATAAATAGTCAATTTTGTCCTTCATATAAGCAGGCACAGTATAAACACAATATGCATGAAATCTAATCAACTAAATACTATTTTTGTACGACTCCTCAGGTGGCCTGACGTATACCTGGGCCTAAGCACCATGGGTAAGAACATGTCTGTGCCCAACCTGAAACGTGCTTTGGGCTTCGCGCTGGAGGCTTCACTGGACGACACTGTGACTTCCCCATTAATACTGACGCAGTCCAATGACGCCGCGACCGACTCCTATCGACCAGTTACAGCAGAGCTTATGGTGCATCCAGGATATCCAAGTCAACCTCACCAGGGTGGATGTGGAGAAGGACCAGATGACTTCTCACAGTCTGCAGACCGACTGCACGAGCTGAATACTCTGAGGGACCCTTTGGTGCTTCACTACTACAGGCAACAGGGGATCCACCTCTGTGCCTTTAAAGACTTTTAAACACTTAAAGCAGAGTATTTGGGGCATTTCAAACTGAATGTATGTCTGCTGTTAGGAGATAAGATCTTGACCCATACCTCATGAATGCTTGGTTTGGGAAAAGGCAGAAAATCAGCATTCAGTTTCATTGTGCTGCTTCCAAAGCCCATACTAAACTATTTGAAACTACTACCTGTTAAAGTACAGCCAAAACAAGAATATTATACCAATTTGTCAACAAAAACCCAAGTTACTATTAGATTGACCTTTTTTAAATTGTATTTTTTTTTAAAGCAGCCATTCACTTTAAGATGGAGGCCAGTTCTTAAAATAGGAAGGTGCCATTTTAATTGGATTTGTTTAGAAAACTTTTGCCTCATTTGAGCTGAAATTTCTCTCAAATATTGCAGAGAGTTGTAAAATCCAATAGCAATCTGTATTAGTGACTGTAACATACTATATGAAAATTTTAACTCTACATAACATGTAGCGACTACTTTATATTGAAAAAAATCAAGGGTATTTTTCAGGTACAATGTTTTTAATGAATGTATTTATGATATTTTTATTAACTTGAATTAAAAGCACAGTACCACTTGCTCTGGATTTCTTTGTGAAACTTGAAAAAAGGCTTTGGAACAAGTATTATGCTTTAGCATCGAAAGTAAAAACCGTATTGTACAAGCACTTTATCTTTTATGTACTACTGATTAACACCAGAACTTTAGACCAGCCAATGGCACCACAGAAATGTATTTGTGCATGTGCAATATGTGTATGTATTTGTACACTAATCATCCATCCTATTGAAACTCATTCAGATCTAGGTCAAAATAGCCTTTATTTGGTGAGTTCAACCTTTTGTCACATATTAGGGTTAACATGTTTATAACCTGTGTATATTAAATTCAGGCCATTAATGGCATTTCAGATGTAAGCTGTAATTGAAGCAACAGTTCGGACTTT
The DNA here is from genome assembly GCF_949319135.1 of Squalius cephalus. Taxonomy (NCBI): domain Eukaryota; kingdom Metazoa; phylum Chordata; class Actinopteri; order Cypriniformes; family Leuciscidae; genus Squalius; species Squalius cephalus. The sequence continues at coordinate 43,064,269 of NC_137126.1, read as the reverse complement.
AAGTAGTAGTCTTCATAAATATATAGTTTACTAATGCTAATATATTCAGGTTAAACAATCGCTGAACTCTTTTAGAATTTGATTTCATCACACAAATCCGTAATGCTCTTTTAAACTGGGGCATCCCAGAAAAATATTTTGATTGGTCAGGGATTTCCTATTAAAATCAACCAATCTGTAGAAGCAAAAAAAAAAAAAAAAAAAAAAAGTGAATTTAGCCAATGTTTGAGTATAACAGGTTCCCGTGCTTGGTCTTCCTCTTTTATTTCGGTACACAAAAGGGAGTGTTTTTAAAGTCTGCACAAAAATAAGCCTTTAAGAAGAAGAAAATGACACTGTGAAGAGAGCAAGGGACTTATTTGAGGCATACTGCAAGAGATTTCACCCAAATGCATAAGCAAGTATGACTTAAATATCTTGAACGAAAGAAAGCACAAAGAACCTCGTTGATTTTGCATTATAAAGCGTGGCGTCAAAACCAAAGTTAAAGTCAGTCTTAAGTAAATTCTTGACAGATTGAATAATATTCTTTAAAGAGAATGTTCTAGAAAACTCACGGTCAACTACTGCGTTTATTCTGTGTTGGGAGAAAATAAGAATAATATTCTTCAGTAGCGTACATCTCTGTAAATCTAGGGGCCATTTCCCTGTTTAAACCCAAATAATCAATAATATACAAGAATCTATGAGACACGTTAAAAGAGAGATGTTTAAAATGAGTGATCATCATCATGAAAATTACGTTCACTCACACAAAGAGCATTGTTTTCATCCTTCCTTTTTCATTTGTGAAACAAAAGTATTTCATAGCAATATCAGCCTTTGTTTCTGACTCTACAGTGGTTTTGCCGATTCGAGGCTTGGTAAGAGGGCTGAAAGTAGCCTGTTCCTCAGACATACCGTGCAACCCAACAAGTGCAGTGAAAATAAAAGGGTTATATGAAATAATCGCTTGCCCTCGCTGAAACCCTCCATTCCTCCTCAATGTCTCCGTTTTGTTTTGTTCGGTATTGTGGAAATCAAAGAACACACATGTAAGAAGAGGGAACAACATAATAATAATAATAATAATATACATGATAAATTACAATCCATCTGGTTTTAAATGAACTGTCACTTCCAAAAGTAATTTCTGAAAGTTTTGTGTAATAATGCAATGATTCATTTTCTCATTACAAAAGGGTCAAACAGCATTCACAACTGAAACGCCCTGTACAATTTCCAACTTCTTTCTCTTAAGTTATCCTCTAACAAATTTTGATGCTTTCAAACTTCAGAAAGAAAAAAAAAATAAACAACATAGTAAAAAGTTAGTAAGGGCCTCAAGCTAACACCAGAAACTCGGATGTCCTCACGGTGTCCTGCTTCAAGACGGAGGCTGCAGCTGCGCAGTACTTCTCCAGCTCGACTAGAGTGACACGTGGAAAGGAGAGGAGAAGGAGGGAAAGCGGGAGGGAGGGATAGAGGATGGCAATTGGGTGTTGGGAGGAAGGTAGTAGAGCGAGGGGAAGAGGATCAGAGGAGTAGGGGGGGGAGTAGGGGTCTGGGGCTACACACTTGTCTGGTATTGTTAGTCCACTGGCCGCTTTTCGCCGTGTTTCTTTGTAAACTCTTCTGCATTCTTAAAGAATTTTTTACGGTCTTTTGAGTATTCTTCTGCTAGGTCGGCCCTCAGAGGGTGTTCTGGCTGTGGGTCGTTCACCAGGGCAATGAGCGACTGAATTACTGTAAAAGAAGCGGAAAGAATGCTGGTTAGGCAGGAAATAAGAAGCCCATTATTCATAAGAATGTACTATACAAAACTGTAAACCCTAATGCTCAAAATAACTAACTGTTTTGAGTAGGGTAAACTTAAATTAAACAAATTAGTTCAATCAAGGGAACTTTTATAAGTATTTAGAACTACATTTTTCTTTGAGCTCACAAAAAAAAGACATTAAGTAATCTGAATTGCTTCATTGTTTTGAGTTTTATGAACTTGTTTCTTTTAATTTAGACAAACTTAAATTTAACTGAAACTGGGCTGGGATTTCTATTTCCCAGCATGCTTTGCCATGATGATGACACTCGAAAAGGAAAGTAAAATGCTAAAATTAAGTGTTTTATAATGGGTTTTTTTGTAAGTGTTTTATAATGTAAAGTGGGGGGATTTAGTAACGTTTAATGTTGGATTTTTTGGAGGTTACCATTATGGTGATGAATGGAGCATGAGCTTGGTTTGAGAACAGGTATATGTTAAATGTGCTATATTGCTATGCAAATGCTATTACAGAATTGTGTTCAATCGATTGCCGAGTTCACGCGCGTGATCATAGGTATTAAACCTATGCGTGTGAACTCTGCAATCGACTACTTTGGACTTCAACCGAAAAACAGGATGTAAACAAAGGTATTTGCGCTGGCTTAAATAACATCATTTTTATACATTTCTTTCACATCTACTGCAGTCAGACTCACTCGTGTTCACTCAGAAGGAATCACTCACATTTTCTGTGCACTTGTAATGACACATCAAGGATGTTAAGAGGCTAAAAGCAGGTTTAGTACTTGCCCCATTGAAGTCAACAGGGTGCAAATTTTTAAAATAGAATAACTCGGTGTAGGCAACACCGATTTTTGTCGTTGTTCTCTGTATTGACAGCACTCCAAATGTACAAAAAAATGAGCTCAATGTTAAAATTGACCGGAGTTCTCCTTTAATATATACATTCTAATTTTTTACAGTACTAATAAATAATCTCTATAACTTAATCTGAGAGAACTACATAGCCTTCATCTTCATAAAACAAACCAGGATAAATAAAAATAAAAAAGAGATTAATCTATGTAATGTTTGGGTAGTCAATATGAGTTGAAAAAAAAGAAATTAAGGGTGTTGCCTACTATATAAACAGATGTGAATACAAACAACATCACAATGACTTCTATTTGTTCAAGATTTCTACATAATAAAATGACGACAAGACCGAGAGTGTACATGAGAGCTTTAGCAGTCTGACTCATGTGGCGGTTTCAGGAATATTGCAGCGCATCTCACCTTGGTCAGTTTTGGTGGCTGGTTTCCAGTTCTCTGCACTAATAACAGGCAGGCAGACCTGTCCCTTCTCGTCAATGTTGGGGTGGTAGATCTTCGTTTTGAACGTGATCTTCGGTGGTTTGAATGGGTACTCTGCAGGGAAGATGATCTCGATCCTGAACGCCCCTTTGTCATATGGAGGATTGTCCTGTGGGAGAATAAGGTAAATGAGGTGAGCACAGCTCAGTCTATATTGTATATAATCAGTAACAAATGGATGTTGACAACAGGACAGAAGGCTGAATGCATGTAGTATAAGATCAGATATGGCTGATTGCATTATGAAAAGCATGGATATCATCCAGGTCTAAAAGCAGTCCAGCATTTGAAATCTGTTCAACAATGAACATACTGAAACTTAAGCAATGTTTTAGAACAGAGGTGCCCAAGCTTTACACTACAAAGTGCCAAAAATCTAAACTGGTTGAGGGCCGTGGGCCAAAAGTACATGTTGCTTTATATTTTTATTTAAAAAAATTCATTTATAAAAAGATTTGTATATCTTTATAAAATTTTAACTGAGCAAAAATAAGAGATAAATTAGAAAATAAGATATGCTCCCATTTTTCACATATCAAAGGTCATAAAAGGTCAGCCATCTCTGTCCCACAGACCATGGTTTGGGCATCTGTTTTATAGCATAAAGCATTTTACATGCAAATATCTAATGCTGTCTTTTAACATAATTTCTTGACTTGACTTTATGCATAGGCAAATAACATGTAAATACAATTCATGCAAAATATGAACATTTAGTAAACTTACTGGAACAATGAGGCCTTGCCATGTCAATATGTTTGATTCATCAACTTGAATGTTACGGAAGTTTTTCATTCCAGATTTGCGGATTTCTTCAAGCTCCTGATAAAAACAAGGGTTGTAAACAAGGATGTGTTAGATACTACTAGTGGGTTATTACAACTTTTACTTGTGGAGCAGAAATATAGAAAATCTAAGATGGGTGAGTTTACGATAAAATGACCTTTCTTTATAGCACAATCACCACTAATTAAGGCCAAATAAATGAATTAGTAATTACAGTTGAGTTTACAACATTGGCCAACAGCTTATATTATGGTCAAGACACCAAGTGTAACCTGAGTCAGGTCTTGACCTAATGAGTCAGAGAAATTACCCCTTCCTCAGCAGCTTACTGTAAATAACTGACCCGAAGTGAGTGTGCATTAATACAACAACAAACCACACCTTAAATGTTTGAGGTACCATGTAGCATTATATCTGAAAACTATTGCTCTAACATATGCTTTCGAAGATGTCTATTCACTTCCACATAGGGGTTTTAACTAATTATTACATTTAAAATCTATTAATCTGTCAATTATTCCTCTGACTAATCGGATTAAAAAAAGGCATTTTTTTCTGTGTGTGAATATATATGTATATATACACACACACAAAATACACATATACTTCTTATATTACAAACGTAATTCTTCCACATCCTGTCCAATGTTGTTTGAAGTCCATAATATAAAGCAGTCTCATGTTTTAGAAAACTTGGTTCAAGCAGTTTTCCCCACAGCAGCTCAGCTTGTGTCCACGGCTATATTTCAGTTGTGTTTTGTCTATAGAAATGTTATTCACTCCTGTAAAGTGACTTGACTTGCTGTGTTCTGTTCACAACACTCAGAAGTGATTAATAGATTTCAAATTCGTTATTGATAATTTTCATTATCAATTGGTTGTAGTCTCACAAGTCCATACAGTATTGAACAAAACAACAATTACATGCTGAAAAACAGGTACTATAGAAAGAGTGTGTTTTTACTGCCCTGTGAAGATTACCCATTTCCTACCATTACCACTGAGAGCTGACTGACATTTACAAACTATCTCATCTAATAAGGAAGTAAACTCGCTGAGATGATCATTGTGACAAAAAAAAAAGTCTGCTAGCTGTACATACACACCCTAAAACCTCAAATATACGACAATTCAGACAGTTTGACCTCGAAAAAAAATTGGACAGAAACATCTAGAAGGTTAAAAACAGGTTTTTCACGTGTTGGGAATGAAGTGATTTAGACAAGACGGAAGTTCATAAAGCGAAAGCTTTGTGTTAAGTCGGTTACAGTTTCGTTTTAAATGAAGGGCGTTACTGCAGCTTACCACCTGAAACACACTAAAACGTCTTATTTAAGTAGTAGTCTAATTATTTGTGCTATTTTAAGCTTTAAACGGAAAAAGAGCGTCGATTTCAGCTTAAATTGGTCAGATGTTGCTGGTTAGGTCCCTTTGAGTCATCTCTATCTCTCATCTGCAGTGGGTTTAAAACATTAAGATTCGGTTAAAATGATACATTAGTTCTTATAACAGCCGCTTAATTTAAAGTTATTGTATTCAGATTTGTTTCAATCAACCAAATCCATTCTAACGGAACTCGTCGCATTAGAATCCTATACATTATATTGCAGTCATTTACTTGCAGTCAATAAACGAAAGGACTTGTTAAGACACTGAATCCTACTCTAACGGCACTTCGACCCATTGTCTGTCCAAAGTCGACCCCAAAACCCTGTTCTATAGTCCCGCGGCCTCCACCGGCGCTTTTCCTCCTTCATGTTTGGAAACGCGAAGCGAGCCGAGTCATCGAGTGAGAGAACCGCTTGTACCAACGTCGATCAAGCCCCAACGAGCCAGCGAAACGCATTTTCGGCGAGTTAAACTTCATGTTTAAACCCCTATCGCGTCGTCGTATGTGGTTACTCTTTATATGCGATGTAAAAAGTATGAGGTTGAGACGTCTACCTTGTGTAGTCTCCTGCTCGCCGCCATCTTGAATCTTTCAACTACTACCAGAATGCACCGCGCGGCGCAACGATGGTATCATGAGCTCGTGCGCGTTTTTAAAACTTCGGTTGATCTGGAATCAGATTTAATAGTCGCGTACAACCGACACAACAGGCGAGACAAGAGCGTGAATACTGATCTCAGGTCAGCACCCGTGGGTACTTTCCATTACAAAACGAAACAAAAATGTAATTTATTACACTGTGGATAGAATTGTTTCTCCCGTGGTGAATCAAGCTCTATTTTAGTCAGCCTTTATTATTTACTTATCTCGAAAATTTATTGAACTGAATTACTGAATAGTGAACTTTCAGGATGTAGGTGTGCCGAGAAACCATAGCGAGAAACACAAAATTCAAAGAACGTCCTTGACAAGGAAGCGTCTTTTCCGTATTTCTAGTTTAGTACTAGTTAGTGACCACATGATGTCACTACAGAGTAAGCAATAATGCACAGTGGTTATTTGATGCCGAGTGTTTGAATTTGGGACATCACTCAAACGACAACCCAGGTGGTTTTAAGCTATCTAAAGTCAACCAACAGTCTGACTAGGCTGGGAGACCAGTAAAGACCAGCAAGCTACTTTAGGCTGGTTGCATCTATTGTTCAGGGAGTGAATTTCAAGGGGAGGACGGATTTTCCAGTTCAAAATGCAGATTTCCATCGTTTATCCACGTAATAGCATCCAAACGCGTTGCAAATATCATACATAGTGGGACTTTATGCATCTACACTCTTAGAAGAAAAGGTTATATATAAAAACGTAAAGGTTTCTGTCAGGCGCTTCATATAGCCTAGCTACAAGTTTTTAGGGGTTTTCTATCATGTGATCATTTTAGGGATCTAGTTTTAATTAAAACATTTTATTTTAATTCATTTCTTATTTTAATAAAATTTTATAAGTTAAACAGCTTGTAAACATACTTTATCTCTAAAAAAAACTAAAAAAACAACGTTACACATTAAATGCATTAGAACCTTTTTGGCATAAAAGGGTTCCATAATATTGAGTGAAGAACCCTAGGGTTCTATATTGAACCCCATCAAAACTTTTTTGTGATATGCTTTAAAAAAGAAAATATTATGTCCCCAACCAGGGTCCGGCAGTGAATCTCAGCCATTTCCACCACTGGTTATTCGACATTACGTATTATAAAGTTAATATGTTTGTAATGTACTAAACTGCAATGGCATCATTACAAATAATTAATTAAAATTATATTTGAATATGTTTTAATAGAATGAAATTAAAGTATATTTTAGTTTACCATAAATGCTTGTCAATACATTCAACAGTGCACTTTAATCGACTACAATATAGGTAATTATGAAATTACATACAATGATGGACTTAAGTTCTACTTCAAAAAAGCACTCTTACATTAAACTATTTGCATTTAATATAAATGTAAACAGTACATTTTAATTTCATTTAAATTAACATGCAATTATTAACCAAAAACATTTAAAGCTTTAAAAAAAAAAAAATTCTAAAGCGTACTTATTTTTCACTGAAACCCTAAACCAGCCTAAGATCGTTTGTTGGTCTCCCAACCTGGAATGCGTTTCTCAAAAGCATCGCGAGCTAAGACTCTACTTACGCTTACAATGCTTTTGAGATACGCACTGCAAGACTGTTCACTGGTTTCAGAAGGATTTTATAGGGTTCGGTTTTGTGGAATATTCTTTGAATGCAAGGCAATATGAAATATATTACATTTTAATCATACATTTCTTATAATGTCTATGTCCAAATACAGTTTGAACAGGGTGTACATCAAAAGTTAAGTGCTGGATTAATTGAGTGGGTTGTTTGTGTGCATGTGAATTTGTTTTTTTTTTGTCAGTTTGCTTATTTGTTGATTATCTTTTCTTGTCATAGGAGCCCAAACTACACCACCAACATGCTTCCCAGACCAAGGAGCGATAAAAAAGTGAGATTGCACTCTTCCATAGTTTCCTGGAAACCACATGACTGAGACAACTTGTTTAGACTTGCTTCCCCTTCAGCAATTTCAGGTAATGTTGCTGATGGGAAACATTAACTATCTTGTTTCTGCTTTTGCTATGTTTAGCATTCAAAAACATCAGGAGTTTTGCTTAATACATTCATTTTGGATTAATAGGTAAAACCGATGCTTAATATTCCAAGTTGAGTCACTTAAATGACTTAGATTACAGGGCATGAAGAATGTTAACACAGGTATGAAAATGCTAAGAAAACACCTGCCTGCCAGAATATACAATGAAAGCATATGATCTGACCTAGATTTCAAAAACAATAGGTTTATTTTCACTGCATTGCAGCAGTTATGTCTTGCTTTATGCAGTTTTAGACTTGCAAATATAGTCAATTATTGCAATTATTGCTCCAACAGCTTAAAATCTTCAAGATGAGCTCACCAATGTAGCAAAGTATAAATCAGAGACCTTTTAAGATTATTGCATCCACAAGGAAAGCCCCAACAGAATCTAAACTGTTTTACTGTTAATTGACATCTTAATAATACCTAATAATATTATTTCCAAAGTCTCTTATTGTGGTTTGAGCAGGAATATAATGTTTGGCTGTTTCCAGCAATATATATATATATAGTTATGTTGTGCATATATACAGTAGTGGCCAAAAGTAATGTCTTGCCTATAGGAAAATTGTCATCTTCAACCTTTATTTAAATATTATTTAAAAAAATGTTAAAGATTTCATAAACATATTGCAGAGTTTTGCTTATAGTCAATTGTTTTATTCGTGATAACGCAATTGAAATAATCCAAGTTGTACGGACATAATTGCCAGACTGTCAAACAAAGAAATTATGAACACAAATGCAAAAACAAGAGAGAACTATGTCTATGTTGTAGACAATATGCTTTTTCCTGTGAGCTTTCAGCATTTTTCTTTTTTGCATAGTAAAAAAAAAATGTTTTGCCAAATAAGTTTGTTAGATACCTTAATACCTTAACCAAGTTTGTTTAGTTTTTTCCTTCACAATTAAAATATATAAAATATTTTCCTCATGACTGTTGGCCACTACTCTCACTGTTGGCCACTACTCTCACTGTTGGCCACTACTCTATGTGTATGTGACCAAGGCTTTCTCAGTAAGAGCAATATAGGGTTTTTCTTCTGAACCCTTGTGGTTTGTTTTGTTGGCTTGATTGCAGTTGGATTACTGGAAAATTTGTTTTGACTCCAACATTATACCACATCCAAACACAACTTTATGTTGAATTCTCAACTGAGAAACCACTGAGGGACTTTCCTCTTAGTGAACATACTTTTGTTGTGTCATATCCTACGTATAGCTGGATGAGTGCCCAAGACCATGCGTGGGAGAAGCCATGTGGCTTGCCTTACTGCGTGCATAATATTTATAGGCCATATTTATTTATTAGGCTATTTATGCAATGTAGACCTATATGGAAATGCACATTTGTCCATTTTTGGGTACTGTATTCAGAATCTTGGGCAATGCTTTCAGGAAGACCTTTTACCTGCTCTGAGATGAGGCTCAGATTACATGGGTTTCGTTTGTTTGCTGATAAGCAAAAATAAAATAAAAAAAACTCTTTTGGAAAGAGTGAAACTTGTCTACCTTTTCCAGGTAGAATAACAGAAATTAAGGTGCTTGCCATAACATCTGTGGCTCTCAGTCATGAAATTCAAGAAGAATGGATTTCTATGTAAATAGTTTGTACTTAAAACCTTTGTGCCTCCCCAGTCTAGGGGCCACGTAAGCAGTAACAAGAAAGTTTGTGACAACTGAGCAATTGGCTATTGGCTTGTTGGCCAAGCTGCTTCTCAGGCGATTTTGAATTTGTTACTATTGTGAAGCTGCTGTGAAACAATCTATATTGTAGCTCAAAAATAATTTCTTTCTTTCTCAAAGCTGAGTTTTGATTTTCTATGTGATCAATTTATGTAAAAGTGTTTTCACACATGATCATTGGGTGTAGGTCATCTGTGGCATGTAGATAATTGTGTTTAGAGTTTTGCAAAAAGTTTGTTTTTCAATTTCAAACTGAGTGTAAAGTGTATAGGTGCTTGCAGTTTTGCAGACTTGGTCTGAAGATTCAGTACATGAGTGAATGGTTTCACCGAGTGGGCCTCAAGTTCCACTTTTAGTGTGTAAGCGATTTGAAAAACTGTAAGAACCATGCAACAAAATTTGTTCTGCTTGTGTTGAATGGTTTTTGCAGAATGCTCTTGAACAGAATAAAAGCAAAGGTTCCCACTCTTGGCTTGTTTACAATTAGATACAATTGCAAAATAACAGCTTCAGGGCAAGACTTCAGCTTCATGAGCTGTTGGTGCAAATATTGAAAAAAATATGATGCAAAAACGAAGTGATTGTTGTCCTATGAAGTATACAAAGTATGATTGTAAAGAAACATGAGGAAAATTTGATGACACTTTACTGTACTACCACTGCAGTATTTTTATATAGGGTGTGTAGAATAAAATCTGTAAACTTTGGTATATGTTTAAACTTCATTGCAAGTTTTTTTTTTCTTTCTAACCTGAAAATGACAGGTTATTGGCATGCATAGACTGTTACTGTGACTGTTGGAAAGCTACAGGAAATCATAACCGGGAAATTGAACGTTATGTATTCATAAAAACGAAACTAAGTTGTGCATAAATGGTTGGAGGGCTGTGCTTTTGAAAGTTAAGCTTTAATTTAGCAGTTCAGCTCAGGACAAGTCCGGATTTATTGTGGGGGCACATTTCCCTTTAGTGTCTTGACAATAGAGATGCTCTTGGCGTTGTTGCTTCACGGAAAATCACACACCCTCGGATCCTTGCCAAGCTCTCTCATGTCAAAAGGCATTCAAACTATTCATTATTAATATAATGACATGTCATGATCACTTTAAATGCCTCTTTGTTGTACAGACGGGTTTCGAAAGATCTAGATTATGTGCATTATTATTCTGTCTCCACTAAAGACATTTCCCAGAAAATTCATTTCACCCATCAGTTTCTATCCGGGTTTGAAATATAGGATTTTTTATAGCATGCTGAACTGAAATATAGTGGGGTCCAAAAGTCTGAGGCTATTGAAAAGTTGGGAGTGAAATAATTATGAAAAAGATATTTAATACATTTATTAGTGAATAATATTAATATACACATACTAAAACATTCTGAAAATATTACAATTCATTTTCCAAATGCTGAAAATGTAACTTTTAATAAAAAGGTATTAAATTAGAAATAAATGCAACTGAAATATTTTCACTGGTGGTCTCAGACTTTTGGAACACATTCCCCAAGTTTAAAGTAACTAAATCAGATCATTCATTATGAATAGGTTCTGTAGAGAAAACGAAAGCTATGAGCACTTAACCTTAATGCAATCCTGATAACAAACCAACAACGAAATATCTCACTGAGAGTTCAATTAAGTAAGATTTGTGTGTGTGTGTGTGAAGAATTAATGATCAGGTCATGCACCCCTGCAGAGAACTCTACTGGAATTGAGGGGGGGAATACAGCCAATAAATGTGGGAATGGTGAAGCCAAATAAAACGGCTGGATTTACGAGTAGGGGTGGAGCAGGTGCGGTAAGTCTTTGTGTGAAAGTGAAAGTGAGTTCATTTTTTGTGTATAAATACATGCACCTGATACCTGCATGTCACACCTGTGCACAATTGTCTGATACTCTTGCAGAGATCAAACACAAAGACAAAAATGCAGACTTCAACAGTAACTCTCCTGGTCATCACTGCAGTCCTCTGGGGCAACATAGAAGGTAAGACTGGAACTGAAACATTGAAACACTTAATCTCATGGCACACACACTTGCAGCTTCTCAGAAGCATCCTGCAGAATTTCAAATCGAAATTGGGGACTGTCTGCAGATCAAGATTTACAGGCATTGATAAATAAAGGAATTCTTGGCTTTTTCTGCACTGACTTGTTCTTCTCAAAGATTCAGTTATAGTAACTGTGGGAGCAAGTTCCTGTAAGTCCAGGAACAGACCCAGTTTTGTTCTTGCATGGTGTCAAGTACACATTAAAACAGGGGGGATTTCCAGTGACAAGCATTACTAATGGCAACCTTTCATCCTCAGCATATTCAGACACAGCTGTGGACTGCTGTCTGACCACCAAGGACACTCGTATCCCAATAAAAATTGTTGAATCCTACTTTCATCAATCCACAGACAGTGGATGTCCCATTGAAGCTACTATGTAAGTATCAGTTGATCCCCAATTGGCTTCATTGATACACTAGACTCGTATTAATGCATGTTTCCCATATGTTCCCATAGATTCATCACAAAAAAGGGCAAGAAACTGTGCGCTCCATCAGAGAAAAACGGCTGGATTACCAAAATCATCTCACACCTGGACAAGAAGAAAACTCCTCAGTAGGAGCACATGGTACTAACAACTCCCACTGCATGACCCTTTTCAAGCTTTAGTTCTGCTCTCTTAGTTCTGTGATATTTCACAGATCTCTGCAGTGGAATCAGACATTTAGCAGAAGTTGTGCAGTTTTTCTTCTTTAAAAGCTTTTCTTAATCTGGTTTCGTTTTCCTGCTTTACAGACAGGAGGTGAACATGATGGCCCTGTAGCTGCACTACACTGAATTCACAGGAAGTGGCTTCACTAAATCACCAACTGCGACAGGGATTTTTTAACAGATATTTACAAAGTATTTTGAACTTTGTAAATGATTCAATGCTGATATGCTATTTGCGCAATGTAGTATGTTGTTTATGTTTTACTGTACTGTCCTTCTGTAGCGATTGTGAGTCTCATATATATATATATATATAAAAATTTGTGTGACTGAACATTTTTGCTAAGAATGTTTTCAAATAAATTAATTTTGTTAAATCTCCTGTCCACTGCAATGATTTCATCTGGAGTGTCGTTTTCCCTTCATTTATCCTTCTGGACCAGATGCAGTAATATGCCTTTTCAAGACTTTCTTGAAAGAAGCATTTTATGCTTTCAAAGGCTTCATTTATTGAATCAAAATCATAGTAAAAGCAGTAATATTGGGAAATATTATTACAATTTCAAATAATATATATTAAAATGTAATTTATTTCAATGATGCAAAGATGAATTTTCAGCATCATTACTCCAGTCTTCAGTGTCACATGATCCTTCAGAAATAATTCTAATATGCTGATTTGCTTCAAAAAAAAATTCTTTATTATTATCAATGTTGTTTTTTGTGTGAAAACCGTGATAAATTTGTTTCAAGATTCTTTGAACAGAACAGCATTTATTTGAAAAAGAAATCTTTTGTAACATCACTTTTGATTAATTTATTCTTGCTGAATAAAAGTATAAATTTCTTTCCAAAAAAAACCTTCCTGACCCCAAACTTTTAAATGGCACTGTTTGAAATGGCAGAAACTCTCATTATAAACTTGTTTGATGTCAGATGTAAATGTTCGTTACAAACACAATGATATCAGACGTTCATGCACAATACTGTTACTTTCCACTTTTTTGTTGTATTTTGTCAAATGCTTGAAAGAGCGATGAAGATCCTTGATAATCGGCATATATATATAAATAGAGGGTGTGATGTCTGAAATTTTGTGAATCCCCTGTTTTATTCAAATGCACAATGGCAATGCTGAATAGAAAGGCATTTTTTATAAAACTGTTAGATTTTATCTACATTTTTATTCCCACTCATTTAAGAATTGAATCTGATAACCACCTGTTTACAACCCTAAATGTTCAGCCATTAAGCCAATCTATCAGTACATACTGTAAACAGTACATAAAGTTGTGCTTTGACATTCAAACTTTTACAATAAATCCAACAGAATTCACTATGTAGTTTCCCACACACACACAAGCGTGCGCGCACACACACACACGTGTTGTGTTTTCATGTTTAATGGGGAATTTCCATTAGACATAATGATTTTTATACTGTACAAACTGTATATTCTATCCCCTAAATCTAAACCTACCCATCATAGAAAACTTTCTGCACTTTTAAAATGTCACAAAACATCACTTATTATGATTTATAAGCTGTTTTCCTCATAGGGACCAAAAATCTTTATGGAATCTTTATGGAAGATTTTAACATAGGGTTTACCTGAAACACACACACACCAATAATAATTAACTGTGTTACAGTAAGTAAACATTAACAGATATTTTTTCCTTTTTTTCAACCCTCTGGAATTCCCGGCTCTGCTTTGCCAAGGACAGATGCAGTATCTACACATGAAGACGAGCAAATTGTTCAGTTTGGCAGGTTTAGCTGAACTAATTCTTCCTTCATTTTGAAACATTTGCCAGACTATTGGCCTTTGAGTGAGCAAGTATGTGAGAGTCTGTGAAAGTTTTTATGTGGGCATAAATGAAAAACAGAAAAGAGAGAGTGAACAGATACAGAGAATGTGGTCATTGTGCTGTAACTCTCGTTTAAAAAAAACAAAAAACCTTTTGTCCAGGTCACAACCTCTGGTTCAGCCTTTCCTGCTTTGACTTTTGTTTTTTTTGACAGGATCTGGGAGGGACTATATGTCATTGTGAAACTTAAGATTGTATAAAACGGGAGTGATGGAGTGATGAGAGGAGAGTTTCAGGATCTTCCAGCCACTTGAGAAGGACCGACTCAACGCTTGCTCCTGCATCTTCTGCTCCCGTTGCCATGGCTTCATCCATCATTCCTGCGCTGAGTGTGAGTCTCTGTGCACTGGCGTTCGTTCTCTACTGCAGTCCGGCAGGTAATCGCTCATGTTTTCTTCCTTCATCCATTGCATGTGCTTATTTCATTCATTTCTTCTGATCTTTCACGTATGATAGCAGATGTGTCACACAACTAAGTATTCACAGAAAACAAAGAAATGTAATGGCGAAAACAACGTGTTGTTTTTCTTACACACATGTTTTCGAGAAGTCTTTAGAGGCAGACACAGGTGGTGCTTCCCATCTCTTATCTCTAATATTTCTGTTTCCCTTTTATCTTGATCTTTCTCAGATGCTCAGGCAGACTTAGCATTGGACTGTTGCCTGATGGTTAGCTATAAAACCATTCCTAGACATGTCCTCCTCACTTACCGGAAGCAGTTCAAAGGTGACGGATGCCCCCGTGATGCTGTTGTGTAAGTATATTCATCAAATACTGGAGAATATTGGATGCTTATTCAAAATCCGGGGTTATGTGTGGGAGCCTGGGAAACTTCTGATCACATTTCTAAGCAAAGCAGATGTGAAAGTGTGTATGAAGCATGCTCTAATTGTCTGTTCTAGTCAAATAATGCACTTAAATCAATTATCTTTCAGGTTCATGACCAGGAAAGGTCGGAGCCTTTGCGCCCCGACTGCCGCTGAAGAGCAGTGGGTTAAAGAGCATATCAAGTTTCTGGACACTAGGCTCAAGAAGTGCAAAGAAATCAAATTCAGTGTATGTAATTTACCTCAGATTTATTTGTGATAGTTTTATTTCCTCAAATGTCTATCAGATGTCATAAAACCGGTTGCATAACAGGCATGTCATTGTTATTGCACAAGTCCTGCAGCGGGTCACTTTCTCTTCTCTGGTTTTCCTCTGACTCATGACATTGTTTATATGTAGTAAGATCTCGATTTGGATGTTAAAATCTTACTCATCCAAAACCACAAACTATTCAACTATGAAACCACAAGCCAAAACATCCTCCTACGGCAGATTTACTGAGCTTTAAACAGACCACCAACAATGTGGACTCAGACTTGGACTCGGTCAAGGATTTTACATGAAGCATGTGCAGCAGATCTCTATTTCTAATAATGCAATTAGAATTAGTAGTAGTAGTAGTAGGAATGCTACAGTAAACATTAGAACTATTAAATTTGACGCTGACAGTCAAGTGAAAGTCTACAATCTCTTTATAAGCTTTAACTAATGGTTTGCTTTGTGTGCTTTTATTTCAGGAGAAACGCTGTCATGCCCTGAAGAATTTGACTGTTTGAGTGAACACACACACACACACACACACACAAACACAATGGCAGCTAACATCTTTCTGTTTTATAAAAAAGTAAAAAAAAATATCTATTTCTTCCTCATTCAGGATTGCCTATGATAACATCAGGCCAAGTTGTGTGATCGTATTATTATCAAATGCATTTTTTTCTGTTTGTTTGCTGTATTTTGATATAATCATCTTGTTGGATTTAATAAATTAGTTGACTAACGCACTTGTTGGTGGGACTGTTTTCTTTATGTGACGTCTGACTTTATAGACATGATAAATGCATATAGTGCTGGGTAGTAACTAGTGCTGTCAAATCGATTCATCTAACGTAAAAGTTTGTTTAATGTATGTAACACACACACACACACACACACACACACACACACACACACACACACACACACACACTTGCACTTAACGCCACTGAGAGGCGCTTATGAGCTGATCTGATCTCTTCTTCTGTGTAGCGCGCCATCAAGCAATCACGAAGAAGAGGTCTAGTCAGACCAACGCCACATTATGAGACGATTTTCAGGCTCTCGCTTCGTATTTCATTTTCTGTGTATAATTATTATGCTCTTAAATGACGGAACTATTTGTAATGTTGGTAAGTGAGCTTTGAATAAATGAAATATCAGTGAGAAAACCCGTAAACAGAACAAAAACAAAGCCAGCTAGCTGGATAACTGTTAGCAAACATCTTGTTGCCATGGAGAAACGCAAGCTTGAATGTATAATTAAAGCATATGTTAATAATCTAAATAAAGCATGTATTAATTAATAACTCCATAAATATTTAAATAAACCCTTACATTCCAGAGTCAATCGTAATATAACGTTACATCTGATATCAATAGGGAATGTATGAATGTATGATTATTTCAGTGTTTCAGCCTGCGTTTATTCTGGCATCTGGTCCAAGAATATCATCATTTCTGGTTGGAAACGTGTCTGGCATTTCATTCAGCATCAGCGCTGTTTCATCCTCAAATGCAACAGGTAGACAATTACATTTCTATTCAAACACCTATAACAACTACTTGCATTACTGTAAGGTCCCATTAGTTAACATTAGTTAATGCATTAAAGGGATAGTTCACCCTAAAATGAAAATTCTGTCATCATTTACTCACCCTCAAGTTGTTCCAAACTTGTATAAATTTCTTTCTTCTGCTGAACACAAAAGAAGATATTTTGAAGACATTGACTTCCATAGTATGGAAAATGGAAGTCAATGTCTTCAAAATATTTTATTTTGTGTTCAGCAGAAGAAGCTGAAACTCATACAGGTTTGGAACAACTTGAGGGTGAGTAAATAATGACAGAATTTTTATTTTTGGGTGAACTAAGCATTTTTCGTTCACGTTAACTAATGACTGAACTAATGTTAACAAATGGAACCTTATTGTTAAGTGTTACCCATGCATACTGTAATACAGGGTTCCTCAAACTCGGTCCTGGAGGGCCACTGTCCTGCACAGTTTAGCTCCAACCCTGATCAAACACACCTGAGCAAGCTAATCAATGTCTTCAGGATCACTAGAAACTCACAGCTAGGTGTGTTTGATCAGGGTTGGAGCTAAACTGTGCAGGACCGAGTTTGAGGAACCCTGCTGTAATATTTGAACTTCAACAAATGTTTTCATTGTGAACTACTTCAGGAAGCATCCCAACGTCATCTTGTGTGCCGGTTTATCAAACACAGTGGAATCTTTCATATGAATTAATTGGGAAGGTGAGTTTATTCTGCCACAGGTTTATGCAGTATAGAAGGGCAAATACTGTTTAATAAATCTCCATCTTTATTCTGTTTAGAAGGTACTCAAAATCTGCAACATGGAAAATCTAGCTATGTAACATGGAAAGAATTTCCAACAGTTAACGAGAATCAAGACATCAAGAAATTTACTTATAAAGTCCCCGGTGAAATAACCGGAAAAGGCAAACTGTATTATTAACGTTTATTCCAGTCAACCTGTCATTAAGCAGGGTGTGATTATCACCTACGCATCACGTTTTTGTGCATGAAATTCCCCCTTCTGTTTTTCTGCTTAGCCCTATCAGGGAAATAGTTTGTAGAGAGATGCGTATTATGAGCTCCAAACATGCCCAGGGATTTGTAATAATCTTTTGGGCACTGTCGAAGTAAAATGAGAAACTACTTTCCTTTCTATTTCTTTAGGCATCTCAGCACAGGGCGTAGCAGTTACTTTAGAGTTTAATAGAGCATTCAAACAGTCGGTACTTTTTGTGGTAATTTTCACTGTTGTGAAATGGCACTTTCTTGTAAGTTGCTTTGGTAAGGAAGTATCTTCTAAGAAGTATATTCTGGGGTCTGTAAGATTTTTTTGGTCACACTTTAGATTAATGTCTAATTCTCACTATTAACTAACTACAACTTTTGCCTCAATAAACTCCTAATAAATGAATAGTTGCTATGTTGTAAAGTAGGTACTATTAATAGTAAGGTAGTTGTTAAGTTTAGGGATTGTGTAGGATAAAGGGATGTAGAAAATGGTCATGCATAATAAGGCATTAATATGTGCTTTATAGTTACTATTAAACAGCCAATATCCTAGTAATATGCATGCTAATAAACAACTAGTTAATAGCAAGAACAAAACCCTGATGAAATTAATACTTTTATTGAGGAAAAATGCATTAAATTGATTAAAAGTAACAGTAAAGATATTTATAATGTTTCAAAATCTTTCTGTCAAATCAGTGCTTTCTATTCATCAAAGAATCCTTGGTCCTCCACAAAAAATATTAAGCAACACAACTGTTAATAATAAGAAATAAGATTTTTTTTTTTTTTTTTTGAGCAGCTAATCAGCATATTAGATGTATTTCTGAAGGATCATGTGACACTGAAGCCTAGAGTAATGATGCTGGAAAAATTCAGCTTTGCATCACAGGAATAAATTACATTTTGAAAATGTTTATTTGAAAATTAAATTGTAATAACATTTCACAGTAAGTCTGATTTTTGATCAAATAAGTCTTTGCGAGCATAGGAGACTTCTCTTAAAAACATAAAAATTGTTGCTTCAGCTCATAGTATGGAATGGAGCTGACCTTCTTGAAATTTGTACATTAATATCTGTTGTTCATATGAAAACGTAACTAATTTCATGGTGGAAAAATAATCCGGTTGACTTCAATAAACATGCAAGGAATATCCCTGACATTCAAGTTTGACAAACTATAATGAGCAACTCAACTATACATTTTGACAGCTTGATTTTCCAGATACTGTTATTTTCCACAGTATGTCTCCTCAAGCTAAATGACGTATTGCATTCTTTTGTTGAAACTTCCTCAGGGTTTCATAAACACAGCCCAAGGCTCATATACCACAAGAACCCCTCACCTAACCTGAAATACACCACATTATACACTAGAATGGTTCACAGAGTTCACACCACAGCTATAACGCTAACGGCACAAAGAAACGATATAGTTGGAATCACTGTCAGAACGATTTTTTTCCAGCTGATGAAAGATAAAAACATTGACAGCCAATCAGAATCCATCCTGCTTTAAAGAGCTCGAGCATTTTAAGCAGCAGATGACAACCCTGCAGTGCGCGCTTACAATTAACAAAAGAACGATATCGCCCGCTGGTGTGGACGCGAACATAGTTATCGTTATAGTTATCGTTCTTGCTGTGAACGGGATTGTAATACATTTGAAGAGTTCAGATGCAAAAGCCTCTAAGTGCCATCTGAAATTTTCTTCTAGAATGATCATTTTTTATCAAGCTTGTATATTTAAATTCAGTAATTTCACTTAAATGGCAATGAAAATTACCTATTAATTGTCATTTAAGTGAAATTACTGAACTTAAATATACAAGCTTGATAAAAATGATCATTCTAGAAGAAAATTTCAGATGGCACTTAGAGGCTTTTGCATCTGAACTCTTCATTTATTTATTGTTTATTTCAAAACATAAGCAATACTGGAACTTTGAAATATTTAATACCATTATATTCTTTCTGTTGAATACCAATATATCAGAATGCCTTCCTGGTGCGAGTGAGTCTCAACCGCAGTCTGCAGCTGTGTGGGAATGAAACATCTGTCCTGGACTGCTGCCTGGAGCCGCTCTGTGTCCAGGAGACTCTCCTTGTGTCTGCATGTGCTAATGAAACCCCCAAAGCCTCACTCATCATACAGACCCATATTTATGCTCAAATCTTCCCCAACAAACCCCTTTCTGGTTAGTGTCTCTTTTCATGGTACTGAATTTGAAGTGCTGTAGTACAACCTGGTTTTTAGTACCGTGGTGGGACTATCAATGTTGATTTTTAGTAGTCAGGTGGGTCACCTTTATTTATAAAGCACTTTATACAATTAGACATTGTACTAATGTCTCTCTGTTGCAACTACATGTCAACTAGCAATCATTAGATTAGAGTATTAGGAGACTGTCTGCTTAATATCTGCTAACACTTTATTTTGATGCTCCTCAATAGACATTCTAAGTACCTTTGCAAGTACATGTCAACTTATTCTACTAATCCTAACCTTAACGTAACAATCTACTTATTCTCTAATGATAATTAGTTTACGTGTAGTTGCAAATTAATGAGAGTTAGTTGACATGTAGTTGCAAAGTTACTTATAGTTAGTAGAATGTCTAAAGTGGACAATACTGTCATTATTCAGCTCAGTTCAATAACTGTGTGAAGTTCATTGTGTTCAGTTTAGATAAGCAGCTCTACAGAAGACAATAGTGTCGTTGTTCACTTTGAGTAGGTTCATTGTTGATTCAATTCATTTCAATAACAGTGTCGATGATGCAAAATTTGCAATTATAAAATTAAGCCAAATCAGCGATAAAGCAGTATATTCAAAGTACCATCAAATTCCATGGTTTGTTTAATATTACTTCGTTTATTCGTTTAATATCACTTAAGCATTTTTGTTTGCATATATTAATTTAGCAGAAGTAAATTTGAGGAACATCACAAGCATGGTGCTAATTTGAGGAACATCACAAGCATGGTGCTAATTTGAGGAACATCACAAGCATGGTGCTAATAATGGCAAGGTCTTGGGTTTAATTCCCAGGGAATGCTAGAAATGATTATATGCATACCTTTAATGCAATGTCACTTCAGATAAAATTGTCCGCCAAATCTTGGCATTACCCTCTGAGACCATCATTTGTACCATGGTACCGCTATAGTACTTTTTCATAGAGAAATGCGTTAATGTTTCTTGTATTATATCATAATGCATATTTGATTTTTTGCAGAAAATAAAACAGCCATTCCCAACCAAGTGTTTCAGCCTCTCGGCAGCTGCCCATGTGATGTTTCCCTTGGCGAGTGTGACATACGGTGCTGTTGTGACCAGGTAATAATTAAAGCTTGGAGAAAGTTTAGTTTATTAGGTAAATGTATTTAATCATGATAGGTAGACAGTTGAACATCTGTCTCTAATACATCAGTCCTTTTCAATGGGATTCTGCTGTTGATCCAGTTGACACTTTGCTAAGCCCTACATTAAAAGCGGCGTAAAACAGAAGTTGCGATAGTCTTTTCATCCCTGTTGTGATGTATATCTGAGTGAAACGGCTTCTCGAACAAGAAAAAAAATTGTAAATCTTACATCAACAAAGTGGGGCATGATAAATTCTTAGTTTATTTATGAGTGTCATTTTTCTCTTTTAGGACTGCACTCAAGAAGTTCTGCATTTGTTTGCGACACAGTGTCTTCCTGGCCCATTTGGGGGAAGTTTCAATCCTGTTCCAGAGTATCAGTGCTCACCTCAGTCCTCTGAAAATGACCCGGATTGGTTCCCCTTTCTCTGTGTCTCCTCCCCCTCGGACAACAACCCCTTTCTGGGACTTTTCTATGATGGTCGGACTGTGTAAGGAGTGGAAGTTTTTCTAGTGCATTATCTTCTATACAGTTTCAGTTTTGTTTTTGTACAACTCCATGTATTATTAGACTTATTCAAAAGTACACTTCTGTTCAAAAGTTTGGCGTCAGTAAGAAAAAAGTATCTTATGCTCACCAAGGTTGCATTTATTTAATTCCAAAATACAGTAAAAACAGTAATATTGGAAAATGTTTTCTGTTTTAAATTAATATATTTTAAAATGTAATTCATTCCTGTGATCAAAGCTGAATTTTCAGCATCATTACTCCAGTCTTCAGTGTCACATGATCCTTCAGAAATCATTATAATGCTGATTTGCTGCTCAAGAAACATTTCTTATTATTATTACAAAGCTGAAAACAGTTTAATATTTTTTGAACGCTGTGATGCATTATTTATTTTATGAATAATGAGTTCAAAAGAACAGCATTTATTTGAAACAGAAATCTTTTGTAACATTATAAATGTCTTTACTGTCACTTTTGATCAATTTAATGCATTCTTGCTGAATAAAATTATTAATTTTTGTAGAAAAGAACAAAACAAATTTACTGACTCTATTGAATGGTAGTGTATGTTTGATGATTTTCTAAATTTGCATGGGTTTTTACAGCTCCCCAAAGCCCAGTCCATCATTCCAAGCCCCGCAGATGATAGCTGCTGTACCTCCCATAAACTACCGCCAGGGGGATCCAATATTCACTAAAGATGACCAATACTTCACCATCCCACAGGTTAGATAACATTGCTAGTGTACGTGTCTGTTTATATGAGTGCACGCATTCATGCATGTGTATGTCTGTCCTCTGAGCAGAACTCTGGGCTGGGCCAGTGTGCAGACAATGCTCCAGTGGCATTTTTGGAAAACTTTGAGTCTCAGTGTGTGAGGAGGCTGCAGTCCTGTCCATCACCATCAGATGACCTGAGGTTGGATGTTAAAGATGGATTGGGAGGTAGATATTCAATATAACCGTTTATTTGCTTTCCTCAACCATACACAAGAACATAAACCACAAATTACAACATAATTGAATATTTAGCATGCTGCAGTAGATACTATTGAATCAAACATACCATAAGTACAAAAGGTCTCCATATCTGATAAAACATTGTGAGAAAATCTAAAATCCTTTTATGCCATGTCAACATAGATGGGTTTATCAGAGATCCATCTTCCATGTGCTATTTCAGGCAGCAAAGTATGAAAATGTCCTTCCCGGTGTGCCTTTTACTCATGTGACAGTGTTTTTGAATACAACTTTATGCTTTTAAGGAATAGCATGGGAATGGTGAATTTACCCTCAATGATATGCTTCAGATATATAAATATACTGTAGCTAATGAATCTATTGATCATGTTGTCTTTCTGAGTATGCATGCAAATATGCATATGTGAGACTGTTCATATTTTTGCACTCTTCCCAGGTGTGGTCACAGTCAGCGTTGTGGATGAAGCAGCCAATGACCTCCGATTATTTCTGTCAAATTCTCTTGAGCCCATATCTGGTCAGTTGTATGAACATTTTTATCAGTTGTTTATTTAAAAATAAGTGAATCTATTTTTAAATATTAACTATATATTGAAGTAGGCCTCATATAAAATATTAAGAACCAGTAAATTGTGAGTTTGATTATTAATTTTGTATCAAATATCAATAATATACACTAGCATTCAAAAAATTTTTTTTTTTTTTTTTTTTTTAAAGAAATTAGTACTTCTATTCAGTAAGGATACAATAAATTGATGCAATTAAAGTGACAGTAAAGACATTTATAATGTTATAAAAACATTTCTATTTAAAATACATGTTGTTCTTTTGAACTTTCTATTCATCAAAGAATCCTGAAAAAAAGTATCACAGTTTCCACAAAAAAGAAGCAACTGTTACAACTGTTTTCTACATTGATAATAATAATAAGAAATGCTTTTTGAGCAGGAAATCAGCATATTAGAATGATTTCTGAAGGATCATGTGACACTGAAGACTGGAGTAATTATGCTGAAAATTCTTATTTGCATCACAGGAATATATTACATTTTAAAATATAATAAAATAGAAAACAGTGAATTTTTACTGTAACAATATTACTGTTTTACTGTATTTCTGATTAAATAAATACAGTCTTGGTGAGCGTAAGAGACTTCTTTCTTTAAAAAATCTAACTAACCCCAAACATTTGGTATTGTACCTATCAAAGAATAATACAGAAAATATTACTAAAGTTTCTCGTTGAAGACACGCTGGACATTATATGTAAAGTTGGATCTTTTTCATTGTATAATTTTTTTTTTTAGTGCCACAAAAGTGTGATAATGTCGTTGTGGCCTTGAGTTACACTCTTTACTGGAGAGAGAATGGCCTCACTGCCATTACTGTGAAACGGACCTCTGCAAACATCACTCTCCCTGGTAAGTCACAACTATTGTCTTCCTGTTCACTCTTACAATACGACACACCTCTTCACTGCACATGTTTTTCTTATGGAATGCATCTCTTTTCATATTAAATCTTACCTCTTACCTCCCATCTAGTATCTTTGACCAGAAGATATTCTGCCATGTTTGTCAACGGAAATGAAACATCTCAGCCAAACTCTGGGAATTCAGGTTAAAGCAACTCCCATAATACCTCAGCTTCAGATGCTCAGGAACATTGTTTAACTTATCCAGCAGAAATCATTTCTTATGCATTACTAATGTTTGCACAGGTTACTTGGTGAAGAGGCCAGTGATTGGTGGCATTTTGGACTCTGCTACAGAAGTTATACAGAGGGCCCAGATCAATCTCTGGCAGCCAGGTAGTGTAGTATATTCCTATTTATCCATACAGGACTACACAAAAATATTACTTTAATCCTGTGCTGTGTCCTCTGCAGGAGGAGATGGACTATGCTCTTCTGCTGAACTGAGACCAGCTCTGTTCGGGATCAACTCCACATCAGGCTGTGTGATTCCTGTGAGTTTGCTGAATGTGATACAGTGCAGTCAGTTGAGGTGAGTATCATTGCTGAAGGCTTTTGAACACAATACAATAGATTCCTATTGAACAGTTTCATTTAACACAAGTCTTTCTTTTGCATGTCATTTCACAGAGAAACGGTGCGTGCTGTCCTAGCTGAATTAGTGACTGCTACACTCGTTTCCACAACAGGAAACCCAAACTTTTCCAACCTAGTGGATTGGGTCAACATTACTAGTGAGCACTACATCATAGAATTATCTCTAATATGTATATGTCAAGCTGTTCTTGAGTCTATTTATACCTAATCTTATAAACTGCAATGTTGCAGCTTTAAATTCTGATCAAGCTGTCTTTATATGTACACATACGCCAAGTCTATATAAACTACTATTCAAAAGTTTGGGGTCAAATTTGGTAGGAATTTAATTTTTTTTTTTTTTTTTTAAGTTACAAAAAAATTCTGTTTCATATAAAAGCTGTTCTATTTTAACTTTCTATTTAAAGAATCCTGAAAAAAATGTATCACGGCTTCCACAAAAAAAAATTAAACAACTGTTTTCAACATGGATCATAATAAGAAATGTTTCTTAAACAGCAAATCAGCATATTAGAATGATTTGTCTCAATCATGCTAACATTTATTATTCATTTATGGCTGAAATGTTGCAGGGAAATGTACCTTTAAATAAAATAAAACAAATAATGTCAGAAAGATGTCTGCTCTGCTGTTCATATGTACCAGTAGTGATGGGAGCTGATTGAGACACACCCTCAAAGATCATGTGACACTAAAGATTGGCGTCTTGGCTGCTGAAAATTCAGCTTTGCCATCACAGGAATAAATGATGCTTTAAAAGTAACAGTTATTTTAAATTGTAATACTATTTCACAATATTACTAGCCTGGTTAAAACCAGACCATTCTCAGTAGTAACTGAGTTATGGTCTGGCAAAGCTTCTTTAATAACTCATTTCCAAAGGGGCGTCACCAACGGATGTCGCTCAAATGCCTCTGGGCGCAATTGGATAGACCTAAAACCAATCAGAGTGATCGTCATCGTGTAAAGCCATATGCTGCGTCCCAATTCGCCTAAGTTACACTACACCATAAAAGTATGTACTCTTTTTGTGAAGAAAAGGTATTTACTTTTGAATGTGTAGCAAAAAAGTAGGCAAGCTTTGGGACATACTACTTCGTCATCTTTATCGGACGGATCTGTCGCGTGCGTCCTGTCACGTAAACTGCCCTGTCAATCATCTTGTCACAG
Source organism: Squalius cephalus (assembly GCF_949319135.1). Taxonomy (NCBI): domain Eukaryota; kingdom Metazoa; phylum Chordata; class Actinopteri; order Cypriniformes; family Leuciscidae; genus Squalius; species Squalius cephalus. The sequence goes on along the minus strand of NC_137126.1, from coordinate 43,038,301 downwards.
TTAAAATCCTCTATTAAATCTAATTTAATTTCCTACCGTTTCGGAGAGAAATGTAGTAGCACGTTCATCTGCCAGTGGGTCTTTCATGGAGACTGTCCTCGTGTGTTTGCAATTTGAATATAAAAATGCATTTAAAAGTTGGTGCGCTTCACCAACGGACGTCGCTCAAATGCCTCTGGGCGCAATTGGATAGACCTAAAACCAATCAGAGCGATCGTCATTGTGTAAAGCCCGCCTCATCGTTTCTGATTGGTGCCGCGATTTCGACGGCATGGAAATGGGCTTGAATGAGCTCTTTGCCAGACTACTTGCAGAGCAAATCTAAATTTGCCGGAAGTTGTCTGGGTTTTCCCAGGCTACAATATTACTGTTTTTAATGTATTTTCGATCAAACAAATTCAGCCTGGATAAGCTTCTTTCAAAAATGTTAAAAGAATCACCACTTGAAAAAGTTACCTACTGCTTTAAGTCAGTGATTCTCAACCTTTTTGACTGCAAGACCATTTTCCAAGACAATATTCAAAGGCCCTTCTGTCTAAGCTGATATGCACCTCTGGTCAGGGATGGGTTATTAGGCCCTTCGGTGCTCCGATCTCTTGTTGAGTGGGTTTGAGGGTGTGGGAGAAGTGGTGCGGTGCAGTGCAGCGCGTATGGGTTTAGCGGCTCAACGCTCCGATTGTATGGTACAGCGGGAGATCCCACTGCAGCTTGTCTGCCATCCCCACTGTTCGAGTGCCCTGGACACATGCCCCATAGGCCAGTGCGTTTATCCATCCCTTAAAGATTGCTAATATAGCTACATTTAAATAACTTCCCCCCCCAGACGTTTGCTGAGGCTCTCTAGTGGGCTCCGGCTCCTGCTTGAGAACCACTGCTCTGAATGAATGAGTAAACGATGTTCTTGCGCTTGTGCCTCTCAGCATCACTGCAGAACTCCAGTCAGCCAGCAGAGGGCAGCAGTGGAGAGTGTTCTGCCGTCCCGACCCACCTCCACATACACGTTTGGAGCGTCATCTTGGGCAGGGTGCAGGGTGTGCCCCAGACAGTTATCCAGGCAGTGGAGATTAGGTACAGGTTCTTATCATCTCACTATCCTGATAGCAAAAACGAAAGCTTTTCATTAATGTTTGAGCTTAATGTATCTAGATGCATATGCTGGTTTGTACATTATGTTTGCCATTCATTCTTTTTCCAATTCTCAGTTTTATAGAAACAACATGGAGGATAGAGTGTGTAATTGGCGGGATGAACCCCTGTGTAAACCCAGAGCTAATGCAGAATTTCCCCGTGACCTCTTCTGTGACCTTTACTGACAATCCTCTTATTACACAACCCCCTAGATCCAGGTTGGTCCTAAAAGCATACATATTGAGTTTGATGATTATTGTATAGATGCAGTGAAATTTTAAATGTTTTTTTTTTTTTTTTTTTTTGATAAAAGGTGCAATAAAATATTTTGAAATATAAAAAAAATAATTCCAGAATCTTAATGTCATGTTATACATTTCAGAAATAGTTTTTCTTATTTCTATATGTTTGAATCTGTTGCTTGCATATGGCATTATTTCACAAATCCAAGCTAGTCATGCATTCTTGTGAACTCTGTAAAGTTGAATTGAAGTGTCTTCTCTTCTGCAGGTTCAGTATTAACTTCACAGAGTTTGACTGTGACCGGAATGATGTGTGCTGGCCTGAGCTGGCGTTCCCTCTCACAAGATACTACACTGGTGAGGGCTTGAATTTCTTAGAGATTAAGACAGAAATAAGCATGAAAACAACTGTTGTAAGAGTCAGCAACACTTTATAGACTATTTCATTTTTTGTATATGAAATGGCATTATGTGTCCTTGTATATTTTTTAACTCATGGTTTGGTGTATTTGGTGTACACTAATAGCAGTGTCTTGCAGTGTGACATGCTATACCACATCTAAAACTAGTTTTGTAATTCTTGTGAAAGCCATTGTTATATTTGTGGATAGCATTTTGTCACACTACAGAACTATTTAAGTAAGCTGCAAATAGGTGATTTAAAAATAAAATATAAAGTTTCCCTTATACAAAAATGTATAGGCCTACGTTTTAGTCTCAAAATGCACACCATCTAAGGCAAGCTTATAAAAGCTACTTAAATGCCCTAATTGTACTAAGGCCTAATCCTGGCTTAGTCTAAGCCCTGTCTGTGATACCAGGTGTTAAAGTTTGAAGGTAATGTTTTTTTGTTTTGTTTTGTTTTTTTACAGGTGAGCCATATTCCCAGGCTCTGGCTAAGGGTCTTATTCTAGTGTTCTTCTTCATCGCTGCATCAGTTTTAGGAACGCCATGGAGACAAATCCGCCAGGCATGGAGCAGTGCTCGATTATGAGAGAGAGAGAGAGCAAGTGATAGAAAAGGAAAATTATGATATTTATTTGTAAATAGCTGTGAAGATGTAATTATTTTTCTTTTGTGGTTTATACATTTTATAAATAATTTATTATGTTTTGTGAAATGAAACTTTTGTACTTTTTTTTTTATTAAATGTATTCAATGCAAAATAAAAATACATATATTTTATATGTAAAAACTATTTTGTTTCTTCCACTACTATATATGTAACAAATGATCACATATAATAATTAATATATATTATTCATACATATATCCTCCTGAGAACCAGAAAAAAAAGTTTTTTGAATTTAGTTTTTTTCCATGTCATCACATTGTTTAGAGCACAATAAACAAATGGTAAAAAAAAACATTTTTGAAAATTAATATTTTATTCATACGTTATGCTATGTCCTCTGTAGTGGACGCCAGGACTCAGTTGTTTAAAAAATAAAATGACATGAAATTATATGTATAGGCAAAAACAATGGGATTTTTTTCCCGAAATAACGGAATGAATTGATACACCATTTTACTTTATGCAATATGTGGGTAAAATGGCCATAAATTAATATTCCCATTCAATGCAATGTATCTATACACTGTATCTAATTTGCACATTAATGTGTTCTTGGAGCAATATTTAATGAAAAAAGAAGTGTAATAATTGGAGTAATAATTGGCTTTAATTGGAGTAATAATATCTAATATTTCATAGGAATATTGATGTATAATTTATTTCCATATTCACTTGTTATGTCTCACAAAATGCCTGATAAACATGATTTAAGTCCTGATGTCCTCTACAGTGGACATGTATGAAATCAACGCCCTGTTCTGTAACAGAAAGTAATTTTTTTATTTGAAACCCCGTAACGTTTTCCTGAGATGTTGTTTTATGAAATACAATTTGAAAAGTAGTCCAATTTAAATTATAATTACAATATATGATCATATTTCCATAAGAATGCTACATTTGATCACTAAATTAATGTCAGACATTTTTAAAGACAAGGAGAAGTTGTTTTCATGGTGAAACCTCCAAACATTTGATATCTCTGAAAAGTCCTGAATGTGCTCTTTACAGGACACCCAGGTTGTGTCATGTGACATGTATGATGTCAGAGAAATTCACTAAAATATAATGTCCACTACAGTGGACAAAAGTCTATTCTTGGGTCCCAGGAGGATATTGTTTTTATTATGAATATGTGATGATTTGAATCAGTGGTCCCGCAGCGCCCCCAACGGTACAGAGTCCGCGTAACAGGTGGGCGGGGACAAATACATCATTTAGTGCCTCACAGTCTCTGACTCCAGCTGAATTTCAGACAGTTATTTCTGGTGTACTCGTGGCGACATGAGCGGAAGAGTTGGAGATCTGAGCGTGAAGCAAGCCGAAGCTTTGGCCCAGGTGAATTATGTCCCTTTTTTCCTATCAGCAAGTATCTCGGGGATTTATTTGTGGAGTGATCCTGTAGATGACGGGATGAAACATTCTCCCGACCAGAGAGAGGCCACACATCGCAGATGAAAATACATTCGTTTTGAATGCAGGATTAATAGACTTAAGTTAGAGTACACAGTGTTTAAGCTTTATTAGTTTTTCCCTCTCTTACTGAGCTGTGTAAATAACGTGGCTGCACAAGTTTGCACTGTTGTCAGCACGTGAGTAGATGTTGTTTCCAGCAATGTGCGTGTATGTGCAACTTCATACTGTTGACATTGCATAATTCTCCATCTGTTCTCCTCAGTTTCGAGAAAAGGTTCAGGATATTCTCCCCCAGTGTCCATCCCAGAGTGACCACTTTCTGCTCCGATGGCTGAGAGGTGAGCTACTTTCACTGTCACATTCGTGATGCAGATTGAAGTAGGTTAAATACTGATGTCCTGCTTAAGTACTTACATGTTGAGTTAGAGAGAGAGAAATCCCTCTATCCTATTTTAATATATAGAAATGCATTTTACTTACTTGGAGAACAGTTGCGAGTCCTTGTTGCATGGATAGCAATATCATAACAGGCAATAAAAAGCTTAATTAATCTAAAAGAGTGAGCATGATCTATAGAATCTAATCTTATAGAGTGGAGTAGAGTAAAATATTGTAGAATGATGCTATCTATAGAATAAAATCATGTAGAATGACACTTAAACTATTTTTTACACTATTAAACTATAATGAAAACTTTTAAAAATAATCTTCTAAACTGATACCACCTGTGTAATACAATTGTATTCTACTACATATAATGATATAAAATGGTCGTACCTATAAAATACTAATTTAGCATACCATCTGTTTAATAGAATACTATAGAATGACCATTATGTATTAAGTATTTAGATGGAATCTTATGTAATGATACAGTAGAATAGAAACTTTTTTAGACTATGATCTCTATTTTAAGAATAGGAATCATAAGGTTTTGTGAAGGATTCTGGAAAGACGTACTGACTCATGTTCAGACCGTATGAATCAGTGTAATCGGCTCAAGACTGTGTGTATCTCTGGATTCAGGAGCGAGGAGGACAAATTCAGATAGTGCTGGTACTCACACAATAGATGATAGATATTCTGGTTAGAAATGTAATGTTCTATGTTTGTTCATTCAGTTATTTTAAATCTTTATGGCTATTTTATTTAATAATATAAACATATTACATCAAAAAAAGTGTGAAAAGCTTGTAGCGAAACTTAAAAAAACGAGACCTTCTCAGACTTCCTCGGCTGTCCATGTTTTATGTGAAGAATTCAGGACATTTTTCCTTGGAAAAGTAATAGGATGTGACGTTTACGCGCTCTCCTGAGAGCCTCTCTTCCGTTCTATGACACATGAAAGGAATGCTTATACAATGTTCACGATAATGGCGAAAGAGCTAATCTGTACTGTAATATCAATGTGTCCTGCAAAGAAAAGGGTTTAATTCTAACTATAGTCTCACATAGCCAGATCTATGTCTCAAATATAGGCCTATTTTATAATCAAAATATCAACACAGTGTCATTTTAATTACCTCATCTGTCGACATGATGCCGCTGAATTGCAAAACCTGTTGCAAACATATCTACATCACTATCAGATGTTTCCCAACTGCTGCTTTCTCACTGCTGGCATTTTTATTAGTTAATTTTGTAATTAAGAGAAAAGCACACAGCAAATATTTACGTTCATCTAAACGTCCCTCTACTGGATGTTAATTAACAGTATATTGCTGCAAAGGTATTTCCTACTTCTATTTACTTTTAAGTAGTGCTGGGCAATGATTAATCACATCAAAAATAAAAGTTTGTGTTTACATAATATGTGTGTGTTTACTGTGTATAATTATATAAATACACATAATATGCATGTATATATTTAAGAAATATTTGTATGTGTAAATACTGTGTATGTATATTTATACATCATTTATATTATATATAAATATATTATATAACACATTTTTCTTAAATATATTCATGCATGTGTGTGTATTTATATATATATAAAATAATTATACACAGTACACACACACATATTATGTAAACTCAAACTTTTATTTTGGATGCAATTAATCGTTGCCCAGCACTTCTTTTAAGTATTTCGTGAGTATTTCGGGGCCATGAATCACATTCAGTTGTACGTTACGTGTACACGAGTAATACTTTTCTGGCTGCAGTTCACTTAATGGCCACCGGTAATAACAAGAGTTATATCGCTAATAACAAGAGTTTCTGAATTCTACATAGAGGCCTTTTATTTAAGTTCTTCTGCTTTTCTCTTTTGTTTCTCTGTTGTTATAAAAGCGTCTGCTAAATGCATAAATGTAAATGTTTTCTAAACTTTAATTTGACCCTCCAGAGTGGCGTTTAAACCCCACTCTGGCAGCTTTCCAGAGGCTGTTCTTGGGTTTTGACAAAGGCTGATTTGTGTGCATGAACGCTGCTGAATGCAGCCAGTCTTCTGCAGAGATTTTTAGGTACCAGACAGAGATTAGCAACACAGATTTGACATCAGATTACTGATGTCATTGTTTAATTAGCATGTAAAAAATGACTTCATCTAGAGTCTAGAATGCATGATGGAAGCTCAAGAGTGTCACATATCATGACAATGCATGTTTTTCCTCTTCTTGGGGTTATTCATATATGTAGTTCTACATACCAGTATTATAATCTTTTTGTGCTGCGTAAGAGTGTTGACACATGCACATTTCCTTAATAAAGGCATCTCGCAAGTGTTGATAAGATAAACACTCAATTGTGACACAAGTCAGTGATATGATGTGATATGAGTGCAGTTTACTAGAGTATAACATTGAGTGTGCAGGTAGTTCATGACTTTAAAGAAATGCATACACTACCATTCAAAGGTAGGTTTTTAGGCGTGTATCTCGTCCTACACTCGTGCTACAATCATGAGTGATATCTGTTATTACTGACTTATGGACAATAAAATGAGCGAAAAAAATATAGGCATACATTGTCATAGACATACATTGAAGACATATCTAGAGATCAGAATATAGAGATATCAAGTAACTTGGGGATGCGCCAGTAAGCAAACACCTAGCAACCTCCCAGAACACCCTGGCAACCAAATTAACAACATTCTAAAAAACATAGACATCATCGACCACCCACATCATCGTAACAAAGGCAAATATAAACACGCTATGAATAAGAAATAAAAAATTGTTTGATCAAACTGAATTATATAATTGGTATATATTTTTTGTGGTAAGAAAAATATTTTTCAATTATTTTAGGCTTATATAATTTTATTTAATTAATTGTATTGTTATTGTGATTAGTTTGAAAATCTCTGATTTTGCCTTTGCTGCTGATTAATGAATGAATAAATAAATCTAGTTTGTGAATAAATCTAGTAAGTCACTCTAGTATCCACCACGAAAAGTGTTCATAAGAAACAACTGACATATCCGTTCCACAAAACACTGAATGCTTCTGTCAGCTGTGTCACATAATCTTCTTTATGAGTATTAAATACTTATGTGTGACTCCATGTCTGACTAATTCTGGGTCAGTTGTGTCTCTAGGCCAGTCAGGTACAGACTAGAGTGACTATAAGACAATGAAACTAATCCACTCACTATACAGGGTTGGGTTGAATACTTTTTTGAGGATAGGCTTATTTTGTTGGAGGGAAAAGCCTATCTACATGGGAACATGGACCATGGTAAAGGTCTCCTCATGTCTGCAAACTTTGCTTCTTTTCAACTGAATGGTTAATCTGTTACCAAATAGTAACTTTCAGTGGCATATGGCTTCCAGTTATGTGCAAGTTATCTTAATAAAACACATGATAGCATCTTGTCTTATGGAGTCATGATGTTGAGTAAGGCCTATTAGTACAATGTGCTCTTTATAATGTGAGTGGGCCAGTTTATTAGTGGATTTATTAGCCATGTGTACTAGCCATGTGGTTAAATATTAGGGCTGGAAACTGAAGGTTTGTTGGTTAAAACCCTGCAAGACACTTAAGGTGATAGTTCACCCAAAAATGAAAAGTCTGTCATCATTTATTCACCCTTAAGTTGTTCCAGACCTCTATAAATTTCTGTCTTCTGCTGAACGCAAAAGAAGATAATTTGAAGAATGTCGGTAACCAAACAGTTGAGTATTTTTTTTTTTTTTTTTCCTACAATGGAAGTCAATGTCTACCATCAACTTTTTGGTTACCCATATTCTTCAAAATATCTTCTTTTGTGTTCAACAGAAGAAAGAATCTCATACACGTTTGGAACAAATTGAGTAAATGATGACAGAATTTTCATTTTTGGGTGAACTATCCCTTTAAGCTTCCTGTAATATATTAACTAACTTTTCTATACTAACTAATGACATCTTTTTTTTGCAACTTGTCTCTCTTGTTTTCCAGCCAGGAATTTCAATCTACAGAAAGCCGAGGCCATGCTGCGCAAGGTAGCACACAAACTTAATACTACATAATGTTTTTTTAAATATTTACGCTACTATTCAAATGTGGGATCTGTAATATTTTGTTTTTGCAGATTCTCATGTTCACCAAGGCCGAATAATAATATGTATAATGTATTTTATATATATATATATATATATATATATATATATATATATATATATATATATATAATATATATTATATAATGCAAATTATATGTGACCCTGGACCACAAAACCAGTCACATGGGTAGCTTTTTTGAAATTGAGATTCATACATCAACTGAAAGCTGAATAAATAAGCTTTCCATTGATGTATGGTTTGTTATGATAGGACAATATTTGGTCGAGATACAACAATTTGAAAATCTGGAATCTGAGGGTGCAAAAAAAAAAAAACATTGAGAAAATCTCCTTTAAAGTTGTCCATTTATGTTCACGATAGTGCTGCATCCACTCACAAAAATAAATGTTTTATATATTTATGGTAGGAAATTTACTAAATATCTTCATGGAACATGATCTTTACTTAATATACTAATGATTTTTGGCATAAAAGAAAAATCGATGATTTTGACCCATACAATTTATTGTTGGCTATTGCCACAAATATACCCGTGCAACTTATGACTGGTTTTGTGATCCAGGGTCACATATTATTAGTATAGTATATCATATAATAAATATATAATATTTATTATATGATATAATAAATATTATAGAATAATAAATATATAATACATTTTTGTTATTTAATTATTTAATTATTATTAAAAATATATTTTAAAAAAAATATATATTTTTGACCCCAAACTTTTGAACGGTAGTGGAAATCTTCATATTTAAAGTTGCTATTAATTCAGCATATAAACAAGCTCTTGGTGTCACTAACTCTGTGCTTTAAACTTCACATTTACTCAATCCTGAATAATGCACTGTGTAATTCATTGACCTTTGGGCACAGACTGTCTCAAATTGGTCTGATAGAAGAACATTACTGTAAATTCGTCATCTGTGGATACATCCAGTGTGATGCTGTATATGGGTGTGACGGACCCTTACAATGCCAGGCTTTATGTCAGGGGTTGGTGTACATTACCCAGAGGCTTCAAACGACATGTTAAATAACACTATGAAATATGATCCGACTAATATTAGGCCCCGTTTACACCTGGTGGAACACTTGTGTCAGATTTCAAGGGGAGGATTGCTGATTTCGTAACTATATACATCGCTCACGATGCCATGCTGTAAACGTTTTGGACCTCATTTAGAGTTTTAATACCAGGTCTAAACTAGATAATTTTATTGATTTTTTTTACTTTGTTGCACTAAGGGTTCACACTTGTAGTTCAGTACCCTTGGTTCTTTAGGTCCGGAACAAAAAGAAAAAATGCTACATTTAGTCCTGGTTCGCTTTTTGTGCTATAGCGAATGACACCGGAAGCCATTCAAAATCAACTAAAAATGGCCGCGGCCGCTCTTACGTTAAAAATAAGGTGGATAGTCAACGTTCTATTTCAGATTTATTTATTTTGTCTGGCCGTGCGGTTTAAAAGGTTTTATTTTAATGCATAATCATAACTAAATTATTCATGCAGCATCAGCAGATAGCAGCTCTGCAGAGGTGAATTGTGTTTTAATTCACGAGCCTACATTGCACTGATGAGTCACATCATTGCCTAATCACAGCTTATGGATGATTACACCGTGATCATTCAGTGCTATAGGGTGTTCAAAGTGCTGTTTGCTTTCCCATTGTGCGAGTGATGCTTGTGTGGTTCATGGGTCTTTTATTACAGACGTTTTTGGCCGCCATGTTATATCTTTGAACTCTGTCACCAGTATCCGTTGAACCTCAGGTCAAAGAGCTGTAATTAATACACAAAAGACTCAAGGTGGCAAATTATGTTCAGGCAGAACTGATAATGCTGTCAAACTTTGCTATGTTGATGGTTCTGAATCCTGATTTGATTATGTAAATACACAGGCATGTTTTTAATCATGTGGTGTTTTTCATCTGCAGCATGTGGAATTTCGGAAATACATGAAAGTTGACACCATCACTACAGAATGGCAGGTGCCAGAGGTACAACACCCTTGATTTATGATAAAAATACATATCTGTTTCATAGTTGCATTTAAATATATTTGCAGTACTTTTTTAGTGTTGGATCAGAAGATTTTATTATTTTTGAAAGAAGATTCCCATGTTCACTGAGGCTGCATTTATTTGATCAAAAACAGTAGTATTGTGAAATATTATTACAATTTAAAATATTTCTTTATTTATTATATATTATTTATTATCCATTTTAATAATAATAATAACTGATTTTAATATATTTTAAAATATAATTTATTCCTGTGATGGCAAATCTGAATTTTCAGCATTATTTTTTTTAATAGACAGAACATTTTAATAGATATTTGTTATTTTGTTCAATTTAAGAGTTTGTCATCGATAAAAAGGTGCCGTTTGGAATTGATGTTTTCATATATTAAGTCATGAAGGGGCCAAATTCTCCACTAGCATTTTAAAATTTTTTCCTGAAGTCAATTTTTAATATTAGTCCAAACTTGTTGCATCAAAACAGTCATAATAGTTTTATGCAATTTTTTCTCTTCTTTCTGTCATCTAGAATTAAACAGGTGGTTATTGCTACTGTGCCTTTAAGACTTCTATGCCTTTGACCTCTATTATGATTGGCTGACCTGCTCATGCTCATTATAACCATAAGCATTTCTTAATTATCCTTATTTGTAGTTTAGTTTCAGTAAATATTGTGCATAAAGTGGGTAAGGATTTTGCAATGTTGATGTTGAGTATATATACATAGTACAACATCTCTCCTGTTTTCCATGATGTGTCCCTTTAGGCGTTTAATCTTACGATTTACTTATAATTGGTACTGTGTTCATGCTTAATCCAGTGTGTGTGTGTGTTTTAAGGTAATAAAGAAGTATCTGTCTGGTGGCATGTGTGGCCATGACCGTGAAGGGAGCCCGGTGTGGTATGATGTCGTCGGACCTATGGACCCTAAGGGTCTGATGCATTCAGCGTCTAAGCAGGACTTAATCAAGTCTAAAGTCAGAGACTGCGAAATTCTGCAGAAAGAGTGCGACTTACAGACTGAACGGGTAGGTGTGCGGCTGTGAAAACTGGCAAGGAATAGTTCACCCAAACATGACAATTCTGTCACCCTCACATACGTATTTTCTTTCTTCATATTGAAGTCTTATGAAATACCATACACAAAGTGAATGATGATCAAACTGCCAAGCTCTAAAAAAGACCAAAAAAACATCTAGTGCATTTTGTGCACTATATTACAAGTTTTCTGCAGTTCTTTTTGAAACTGCATGAATATTCTTGAAAAAAAAATTCATTTTGTGTTCCACGAGGGTGAGTAAATAAAAACAGATTTTTCATTTTTAAGGCTGGAGTATACATTTCGTTACACCGAGAAAATTTGCGTTCTCTCACAAACATATTGCTCTCTCTGAGAAACTTTGCATTCGCTCACAATACATTTGCATTCTCTCACAAAAGTATTGCGGTCTAACAAGAAACTTTGCGTTTGGAAAACCTCTCTCTTACATACCAGTGCCTTGTAATACTGTACATTTGAGTGTTCTGTCTATTTGGGGGTGGGACAGGGGTGGGAGCGTGTTTAGAAAAGATTGTTTACTTGTATACTGAATTGAATCTGTGAATTGTTCATGTGAAAAATAATAAATATATTGATAAAAAAAAAGAAAGAAACTTTGCGTTTGATCGCCAAACATTTGCGTTCTCTTACAAAGCGATTCAATTTCCTCACAAAATCACTGAAATATAGTTTTCCCTCCCACCTCAAATTATTCCCATCACAAAAGTTTGCGAGCAAATGCAATTTTTTAAAAATATTTGATCCACTGATTATTAACTGACATCAGAGAACCGTGAACATGCATATGTGTGTTGTTAAATTATTGAAATGTTAACTTAAATTCTCAGGGGGTACTTCAAGTAAATATTTCACGTCAAAGGGCTTTAGCTGACAAAAACAGTTTGAGAACCCCTGCACTAAACGACCACTAGCAGACTATCCCACGCTGAAACGTGTGCCTTTTTGCTAGGAGGCAATGAATACAAGATTGTGTTCTAAAATTTGCTCAAAATACTCCTCATCCGACTGGATTGAATCATAGTCTGAAGCTAAAAAAATTTGAAGCTCCGACTGCCGAAATTTTGCAGACTGGCTCTGACTTTCAGCAATTAGCATCGACTCGTCCAGACTGAAAATCGGCACACAAATCCGGGGGGAAAAAGGTTGTGTAGTGTATTCCAGCCTTAAGGTGAACTCTCACTGAAGAACTTCCCTTACAAGTTAATCAGTGTTTTCTTTAAGACTGGTCATAACTTTTTAAAGGCACACTATGCAGTTTCCGTTTTTCTCAAACAGCGACCCCTAGAGTCGCTGTGGAGTACTTGTATTTAGCGTTACTGTCGTAAATACCACTCACGCAGAGTGGTATTTTGGTACCACTCACTCTTCCAACCGCGCTTTCTTCGTCGACTCTGCCATGATTCACGTCTGAAATGTGTGCTAGTGTCTTCCATAGAGGCTGCTTCATATGTTGTTGATGTATGTGACGTCGTGCCGTAAAGCAAGTCGTGATTCTCGCGAGATTTGGCGGGGAGTCACCTCTCAAACTTGCATTGCTGGTTTTACCAGCTGCCCCCCCAAACCCCCAACCCCCCCGCGCGCTTTGCTATCGGGATGATTCGCCCTACTACGAGTTCGTTTACCATCAAAATAATTTCGAAGCTGTTATATTAAGGTACAAATCTTGCATAGTGTGCCTTTAAGTCGTTACATTAAAATGTAGATTGGTCTAATTTGAATCTGAAAAGTAAGACTGATTATACCTTGGCTAAGGGCTAGTCAGTAAGACTAGTTCTTAAGACTCAGTATTAACAGTTTATACAACTGGTCCTGTGGTTATAATCACTCATATCATGGCTTTATATGTGTGTCTGTTTCTTGTTCTTTTCTCCCAGTTGGGTAGGAACGTTGAGTCCATTACTATGGTCTATGACTGTGAGGGTCTGGGAATGAAGCACTTATATAAGCCAGCTATAGAGACTTATGGAGAGGTGGTTTTTTTTATTTGTTTCTCGATTATTAATATGATGCTTGGCTCTTTCAGTTACGTTAGACTGCTGTAGTCTCTTTTTTTTTTTTTTTTTTCATAGGTTCTCACTATGTTTGAAGATAACTATCCAGAGGGACTCAAGAGGTTATTTGTCATTAAAGGTCAGTAGTAGTTTTATTACTCATCCGAATGGCATATAAAGCATATTACATTAAACAAATTGAACAGTGGCACAAGTTATTTAGTAAGTACGGCCCTATGATTTGCGTGATGCAGGAAACACAGACAGAATCCAGTCAAAATAATGCATTTACAGTAACAATAACGCAAAATTTCACAGAATGTGGCAAAATTTGGAGGAATAAATCAACAGTAGGGCTGTAAACTTAATCAAATATCACAATTGTTCGTCCATGTTTGAATTTAAACAGTAAAACTATTTAGCACTTTGTTCAGCAATTGTTCAAATTTCATTTTGTTACATTTAAAACAAAAAGCTTTATGCATTTATTTGATAACCACCATTTTTTTATAAGAAACGTGTTAAATCATAAAAACACAGAATCTAGACATTTTTTAACGGTAACATTTTACAATAAGGTCTCATTTATGTACATAAGTTAATGCATTAACTAACAATAACTATCAATGAGCAATATATTTCTACAGCATTTATTAACCTTTGTTAATGTTAGTTTAAAAAAAAATCATGTTCATGTTAGTTCACAGTACATTAATTGATGTTCAACTTTTGATCTTAAAAATGTATTAGTAAATGCTGAGATTTAGATGACCTAAAATGAATAAATGCTGTAGAAGTATTGTTCATTGTTTGTTCATGTTAACTAATGTATGTTAACAAATGAAACCTTACTGTAAGTGTAACCATTTAAACAGACAACACATAATTTCTGAAAAAATAAAACGCATTTCATATTATATTATAAATCAAACATTTAATTGATTAGACAATATTTTTGATGACTAAAATTTTAAAACGGAATCCCAGAAACATTATAAAAGAAAAGATGAAATTTGGGAAAAAATAAAAATAAAACGTATTTCATAGGGCCCTAAGTAAGCAATACATTACTGTATCGTGCCACTGTGATGCACCACTGTTAATATCTGAATCTCTGGACTGTCTCTGTTGCAGCACCCAAACTGTTTCCTGTGGCTTACAATCTGGTGAAACATTTTTTGAGTGAGGACACTCGCCGTAAGGTCATCGTACTGGGATGTAAGCTAACACATGCATCTTACTACACTAATGTTTTTCTATACAATTCATCTATTGCTATTGCTTTCATAACTCTTGCTCAGAGAAAGTCTCAACTTGATCTGGCAGTGTTTTTGAATAATTCAGTTTTTTTTAAATGTAAATGTAAATTTAAATGTATTCAGGTGAAAAGCTTCTCAAATACCTTTGGTTGAGGAATTATGCATTAGATATTGTTAATACAATATATAGATGTTGATACAAAAATGTTGTTAAGGCCCCGATATACTTCAAGTGAAATCAAACGAACTGGTGTAACGTCATTTCGAACAAAACTAGGCGAGTTTGAAACAGCTTGCCAGTGAACTTTCCAGAAAGTTTCTAGAAAGTTTGCTCTGGCTGGTAAACACCTTCGAACTTGATCCGCTTTCCTTGACGTGGAAATCTTCTCCGCTTCATTTATCCTTTTCATTCCTCAGAGGTCAGAGCCGCTTTAAAGTAGAAACTGAAGTTTTAATTCTGATTGATATAGAAACTAACACTGTTTTTCATGTTTGATACTGTAAAGCTGCTGCTTTAATAGTAGAAATCTATTGTATAAAGTGATATATAAATAAACGTGACTTGACTAAAGTGCTGAATTGCAGAACTGGTGCAAACATATTATCCACATCACTATGATCAGATGCTTTCTTAACTGCTGTTTCCTCACCGCTGTCATTTTTGTTGTGGCTTTATTTTGTTATTGAGAGGAAAGCGCGCAGCACATATTTACATATTCGTATTTATACTCATATTTACATATTCATATTTACATTTTCATATTTACATATTTATTTACATATTCACAGAGCGCCATCGGGATGTTTATTAACAGTATACTTATAGTCACGTATTTTGAACTTCTTTTTACGCCTAAGCAAAGAACGAACTGTGAGTACTGTATATCGGGGCCTTTAGGATCCACAGCTGTCATCCAGATGTTTACTCACAAATCCATTTTCTCATCAAGTTTGCCGTGACTAAGCTTCTGTGTCTTGTCTCCTCAGCAAACTGGAAGGAGTTGTTACAGAAATACATCGACCCTGAGGAGCTCCCAGCGTACTATGGGGGCAAACTCACCGACCCTGATGGTGACCCTAAATGTAAGACCATGGTGAGTTAGAGACGCTCGACACGCGTCGTTCTAGTGTTGGCCAAGTGACACTGACTTGCTAACGAGGTATTGTTGAGCTGCCCAGATTTCTTCTTTCAGTTCTCTTTTTAAATAGAATGACACTTAAGATATTAGGGAAGTTGCGAAACCCACATAAGAACCAGATAACAGTTCCCATTTGACGAACCTTGAGGTCTAGCTGTACAAAGCCGACTTTCTCTCTTGCCACAGTGTCCTCTATCTGATACTTCACTTACGTTAAGATTATTTTTCTTTTTAAGTCAGTCTTTCTGTTAAACCACCAAAATTTAAATATAAGGAACAAGTCGAGCAAGATCACAGGTTTATGAGTTTCTCTGGCTTGTATACGATGCTATGTGAGACATCATTAACTACTGCATATATTAGGGAAAATAGCTTAGCAATTCAAATTTTTTTCTTAGAAAATAATTAGTTTCATAGCCTTCTCATGTGCTATTGTCAAGAGTGTTGGAAAAAGTTCATTTTGGACTGTTTGTATACTGTTTGTTTCCTGACAATCTAGCGGCATAGAAACATGCTTCATAATTTGAACCTTTTATGGTCAGCGCTTATTGTTTTGGAGAATATTTTTGGTTTGAAATTAATGTATAAGATGTATTATTTGCTAGTATAACTTCCAACAGTGCTATATTCAGGCATCAGCATTTGTCTTGAGATCATTTCCTTTTCAGTTTATTGTTATGAAACAATGGCAGAAAAGTTTAAGTCCACCTGCTCACTTAGTTTAACATTTTATATTTGCATATTCGCCTATTTAGTTCAAATATAAGAGCTTCCTGCTTATCCCAATACCAGTATGCCCACATAATACCAAGAAATACAGCCTGTTGCCTCCCACAATCTCCTTATAGATGCATTCTTAGAGTCCAATAGTGTCAATGTCTCAAAGCAACAGAGGGGTGGAATAACTGTCAAATGGTTGTTTATCTATATCACATTATCTTTAATGATACTCTGTGGTGTAATCTGGATGAGAGCCCGTTGGATTGCTTCTATGGTTATTGCATAGGCTGATTACTCTGTTGATCAGTTGGCAAGGTTGAAGCTTTGGAACACATGACATGACTAATCTTCCCCTTCAATCTGTCTTAGCGTTGTGGTTATGATTCTGTTGGGCGCCAGTAAACACGCCATCAGTGAACTGAGGAGATGTTGCTGCAAGAGGAAGGGGAGGTTATTTTGATGAAAGATTATGAGGGCACATTAATTAAAATAATAATGATGTGCACGGATATATCATTTATTATAAAAACACTGCAATATTCCCTAAGATAGTAGGAATGGTCAATGTTGATTTCATGATGATTTGAAAACATGCAGAATCACATTCAGAGTTCTGAAATGAGACATTGTGTCTCTGTGTGTAGATACACAGGTAAAGCTGCTGCCCCCTTCAGGATTGGAAGTGCTAAAAAGACCTCAGAAGACTTTGTGAAAACTCAAAGTGGACTGATATTTAGTTACAAAATATTTAGTAACTACAATCCTTGGAGTCTTTTGTTGGACTGTGATATCGCACAAGTCAAATAAATGTTTGTTTTCTGTGTTTAATGGCAGAGAGCTGAAGATAGTAGTTGTTTATTTTGTCTTAAAGAGAGTTAGAGTGCTTGTTTTCCCTCTTGTGTGACGTGGATGGCGATTTCCTTGCCTATTAAACCTGTAATCAACCTTAAAGGGATACTTCACCGATTAGCATTAAGCTTTGAATCAGTGGAAACCTGGTAGTATTTTCGAATGACCGTGCTTCCCCCCCCTCATGTCCCCCTGAGATGAGAGATTTCTGTATTGTGTGTCTGGAAAAAAACCTTGGATGACGCAAAAATCTTCATTTTAGGTCATCGGAGGCTCTTTTGTCCAGAGGCGAGAGACTACAGCCAGTAGTAGGAGCTCGTTCCGCATGTTTTCAACCCACCCATAGGGGGATCTCACGATAAAACTGCGTCTTTTCAGTTTCGAGTCCACTAGTAGCCTAGTTGTTTCATTTCTTCCGATACCGCCCTCTGTAACCGGTAAGCGTGGCGTGGGAGTGGCCTCGTAGGGCAGCGAAGCAAGTGCATTCTGGGAGTTGTTGTCTTTCATCCACATGAGCCAAAAATACATTTTCTGGCTTTTCTCAGCAACTTCTAAAATAATTTCACATTTCTACTACATAAATGACCCAATTTAAATACACATTCATCTTTCCAGCGGTGAAATATCCCTTTAAAGAAAACTAGAGCACTTCCTTCATGGGAAAATCACTAAAGAGGTATGCAAGTTAAAAAAGATTTGTTTGTACTAATAAGCACAGATGGGGTCATGACATGTTTGAATGACATGTTGAAACTTAAGCAAATCACAAAACAGACTTCCATTGGAATGTCTTCTCACAAAGATGTTTTATGGAGTGAGTAATAAGGTTGTGGCTAAATCCCATTTCACATACTTCCTAAATCCCACATTCACATTACAAGTATGTACTTTTGAGTATGTAAAAAGATATTAGGAAATAGTGATAAAATTGTCTTAATCTCACCAAGGCTGCATTTATTTGATCAAAAATATTAAAAAAATTCCAAAATATTATTATAATTTAAAATAACTGTTTTGTATTTTAATATACTTTAAAATGTAATGTGATGTCAAAGCTGAATTTTCAGCATCATTACTCCAGTCTTCAGTGTCACATGATCCTTCAGAAATCATTCTAATGCTGATTTGCTGCTCAAGAAAAATGTATTATTATTATCAATGTTGAAACCTGTTGTGCTGCTTAATATTTAAACTGTCATGTTTGATCAATTTAATGCATCATTGCTGGATAAAAGTATGAATTAAAAAAAATAACTGACTTCAAATGTTTGAAGAGAAGTGTATATTACATTTTTATGGAAATCGTATAGTGTCCATAAACCGTTTATAGTATTATTTGGGATTATTCACTAATCTTGCATACGATAAGATGTAAAGAATGTGAATTGGGATTTAATTTATATGTTGAGTGATCTAATACTATTGTTAGTGATTGTGAGTGTCTAAATGTGCTTTTTTTCTGTGTATCAAAATAGTAGTGAATCATTTGGAGTGACACCTTTTCTCAACCATCATCTATATTTGGGTCTGCGACTCCAGACAACATGACCTTAACCTTTTTTATTTATTTATGAAGTGTCGGATGTTTTTGTCATGTTAAGCTGTTTATTGTCTTATTGTATTCATTGACAATCTAGACTCTTGTTTCTGTATTCTACTGAAATTTGAGCTCTTGAAAATAAAATAAATAGACAACTTTTTTCTCCTCAAGCTTCAGAGTAGACTACTCAACCTATATGTAGGATAATAAGTCTAAAACAGTGAATGTAAAGGCAATTTGTGTTCTTTATTAAAAGCCACTTTGACTTGGGCTGCTTTCCTGTCTGTTTTTTCTTTCTGTTTCCTCATCGTTCATTAAATACTAACACTTAAATATGAGGCTTTTATCTTTTGCACTCATGATGCTTCTGTAAGTTTCATCCTCTTTTGTTTTTCCATTTTCAATTCTGATTAATTATTACCAACTCATCTCAACCAAGCATACGCTAAGCAAATGTGTCTGTGTTTTTTGTTTGTTTGTTTTTTTCAGATTACGTTTGGATCAGAGATTCCCAGGACCTACTATGTTCGAGACTCCATTAAAGTGGACTATGATCAGTGTGTGACTATTGGTCGTGGCTCATCTCATCAGGTGGAATATGAGCTACTTGCACCAAACTGTGCATTAAGGTGAGCAAAAAACACTTTCTGATACTCGTACTAAATATAGAGTTTGCCATGAACCACCAGATCATGACATTAAAGATGCTGTAAACAATTTCTTTTTAGAAGATCATGCATAAAAGAGACATTAATGAAATGTGTCTTTGTGGTAGCACTTGATACTCTTTTTATGAGACTACCAAACTAGCTAACCAGCAGCATTCTCTGCATATGAGACGTGCATTTGGTTTACTGATATTGGGTTTGTTGGCATGTCTTTGAAAGGGTGGGGTTTGGATGTTAGGGTGTGGTCAAATTTAGTGAACAAAACATTAAAAATACTTTCAGCAACTTGCTGGATTCAACATGCACATGCACGTGCTTATCGCCGCTAAATTGGACCTTGAACAAGAATAGTGCACTAGTTTTGTGTTTAATATACAGTGCACTTTTTGAAACAAGTCACTCATGCTCACCAAGGCTGCTTTTATTTGATTGAAAATACAGTAAAAACAGTAATATTTTGAAATATTATTGCAATTAAAAATGCTCTATTTTAATATTTTTTAAAATGTAATTTATTCCTGTGATCAAAGCTGAATTTCCAGCATCATTACTCCAGTCTTCAGTGTCACATGATCCTCCAGAAATCATTCTAATATGCTGATTATATACTCAAGAAACATTTCTTATTATTATCAATGTTGAAAACAGTTGCGCTGCTTCATATTTTTATGGAAACCATTATACAGTTATAGAACAGTTTGAGGATTAGAAAGTTCATCATTTCATTTATTTAAAATAGAAATCTTTTGTAACATTATACATGTTTTTACCATCACTTTTGATCGATTTAATGTGTTCTTGCTGAATAAATCTATTAATTTCTTTAAAGAATAAAATAATACTGACCCCAAGCTTTTGAGCAATAGAGCTGCACGATTCTGGATAAATTGAGAATCTTTTTCTTTAAAATAGAGATCGCGATTCTCCCACAACTAAACAAAATAACACAATTTACTACATGTTCTAACAAAATGTTAATTGCTGCACTATTTAAAAATATTTAATGAATTTGAATTGATCATTTTTGTTTGATTTGTTTCATTACTGGATGAATCAGCATCTCTTGAATAAAAATGATTAAATGACAAAAAATTATTTTAAGCCACTTGTCGCCACCTACTGGTGTAATGATGTAGTTGATATAATCTTTATTAAGTTACTTTCAAATTTAACATGTATTTGTTTATTTAAATTCAAAAAGGAACAGTGTACATTATTCAACATTCATGAATGTAAATGTACCCAAATTAGCCCGAAGGCTAGTTTTCATTGGAAGTCCTTTTGCCAGATGTTATTAGAAACTGGGGAAAACAACAAGAACAATACAACCAGAAATTGTCAGGAGTCCATGTATGATACTCTACTCAATACAATGCTCTCTTCCTCAGATGGCAGTTCTCGTGTGATGGTGCCGATGTAGGTTTTGGTGTCTATTTGAAGAAGAAGATAGGAGAGTGGATGAAGGCCAGTAATATGAAGGAAATCGTGCCGAATCAGCGTTACAACGCTCACCTTGTTCCAGAGGATGGATCGCTCACCTGCCCAGAACCAGGAGTGTGTAAGTACAGAGTTACTATTACGTAACTGAGATAAACATTAAACATGCACATGAATTTACTGTACTGTCTTCATTTTCTCAGATGTACTGCGATTTGACAACACGTATAGCGTCTTCCAGTCCAAAACAGTCAGCTTCACAGTGGACGTCCTCCTACCTAGTCAGGTCAACCAATCAGAGCGTTAGAAATGATGGCAGCAAGCAAGCCGCCACGCCAGTAAATTGAGATTATGAAACTGTTTAGAAACTATTGCTCTGAATACAGTATATCTGCTGTAGTTAATAAAGGAAAATACAATAATAAGCTACTCATGGGAAGAGGAGAGTATGTAATTGAACTGACCAATCACGGCATTAAAATGGTGGGATGAAATTTGAGCTTTAGTGATCGTCTGGATCCTGACTTCAATGCCGGTGTTATTCTTTACATTTGTTTCTCTAAGATGCAGCTGTTATCAAGTTGATTTGCCATATATTAACGAAGTGTTATCGTTGAACTTGTCATTGAACTGTGGTTTATCAAGTGTAATAACTGTGCTGCAAATTACTATACTGAAACTGTCTTGGTACACATTATTTGAGCTTGCCCTTGTCTGCCCTCTTTATCATTGCCTTGTAGGTATTTTATCTCTTTAAATTAATTCCTTTTGATAATTAATTAGTGTAGATAATGAGTCTGCACACTTTTTTCCCTCAGAATTTAGTAAGAGGTTAAATTATTATATACTTTTGTTTGTTATTGACGCACAATCTATGAACCTTTTGAGATATATTGTTTACAAAGAGCATTTGGCTTGATTCAGAGTATGATGTTGCTGTTTTTTAATCTTTTTTTATTATATTTTAACTTATGATTGCCTTTAATTCTAATTAATGTTGTAAACTTTTGGTTAGTAATGAGTTTTACCTCAGGTTCTTGTGTTTACTGTAACGGTGTCCGTATTTGATTCCAGCAACATGCATCTGTTTTGTCCATATGATGACCACATTGTATTTTGTCTGATTTGCATGCCCTTTTAATATTGATGACATTTATGAGTGATATTGTATTGATTTTTGATTAATTTACTAAATAAATATATACAATACAGTAGCAAACACAATTTTTTCTTTTCTTTCTGACCTTCATTTATGAATACTTTTACAGGAGTGTCTAACATAACCAGTTGTCATGTACAGACTAAATCTAATTAAAATTATTTGGAATAAAGAACATTTACTTAAAGCTTTGGTTAATATCAAGATTGATTCCTGTAAGGAGGTTAGTTTACGTTCATGCAAAGTGAGTATTTTAATCCGTGTTAAAGGGACAGTTCACCTCAAAATTAAAATTTTGTCATTAGGCCGAGTACGAGTTTCGTTTTTCTATTGAACACAAAATAAGATATTTTAATTTTGATGACTTCCATAGTAGGAAAAAAATACTATGAAAATCAATGGGGCCCATAAACTATCCCTTTAATATCACAATGTGTGATATAGTTGTAGTAGTGTTCATTTGTACCCGGTCTAATGGCTCCATCTGTTGGTTAAAGCTAAGCATGTTGATCCATTTTAATCAAGCCAGTTACATCTCTGTCCATTAGATGGCGCCATAAAAACGGGAATTTAATTCATTACGTTTCCAATTCCTAAGCATTAAAAAACATTTACATACACGCACATTCACATTTACACATATTTGTGCACACATAAATAATTTATCATATAAACTAATTCATTTAAAAATATGTTCATCTAATACAAAAAGATGAACGATGATTTACGATTGTTAAAACAATAAAGATATTTTGTATTGTGACATTCATTAATACAGTGTAATGCAATATATATTCCTAACGTATATTTAAATTTACGTTAATTACTGTAGGCTATATACACCAACGTTCAAAAGTTTAGAGTCGTAAGAAAGAAGTCTCTTCATCAAGGCTGTACAGTAAAAAAAACGTAATATTGTGAAACATATTGCAATTACTATTTTAATCTATTTTTAAAATAAAAAAACTGCTCAAAAACATTTCGTATTATTATCAATGTTGAAACAGTTCATTCAAAGTTCAAAAGCAGAGCATTTATTTGAAACGGAAGTCTTTTGTAATATCATAAATAGATGAGACTGTTGCTTTGATCAGTTTAATGCGTCCTTGGTCTATGCAATTAATCTTTCCCGTAAAAAAAAGTATTTTTTTTTATAGACTGTATTATCTCATATTTTCAGACGTAATGATAGTTTGGGACAGTTAAACAAACCGCTCCACCTTAACAAGCACAGAAAACCCGGTCTTCCTTAACAACCAAACCCACATCCACCTTCCTCATAAGGTGACGAACCACTCGCTGATTGGAGTTCCGCGGAGGATATGTTAATGAAGGGGCGTGGTCGTGTGAAATGAATAGGTGACGTCAACTCTCATTCCGCAGAGTGAAACAAACATGGCGACAGAATGCAGTTGGAAAGGGTACACGCTAACTTTAATGCTGTTATTTTGGTGTAGAGTCTGTGCGATTAGAGCGGAATCCTGGGGGAGCGACAGCCGGATCATCGGCATGCGGTTGGAGAAGAGCGTCAAGCCTGCCACGACCACCGATGATGGGATCATACAGGTATCCGAGGACAGCGACATCCAGCTCAGGTTCTACGGACTGCAGATCAGCAATGACACCTGGGAGCAGATTAAGTTCGTGGATCAGAGCGAGGGCAGAAGCTCTGATATCAACAGCACTTGTGTTGACTTCACCAAAGACATCTCCATCAGTAAAAGTATGAATGTCAACAGCCAGGGCACCTCTGGGCTGCTGTGGGTCCAAATTAAAGCACTTAGGAAAAGTGAGTCCCACAGGGAATATGCGCTGTGCATCAGACACAACCAAGATGGGAAGTGGTACCTGCTGGAAGATGATGATGGAAGGTTGCGTGTGGTGGAGATGAAGAAGTCGCTGCTTCCCATTTGGTTCCAAATAATCTTGATAGCCTGCCTCCTGGTGCTCTCGGGGATGTTCAGTGGTCTAAACCTGGGGCTCATGGCTTTGGACCCCATGGAGCTGCGGATTGTGCAGAGTTGTGGCACTGATAAGGAGAAGAAGTACGCGCGCAAGATCGAGCCCATACGGAGGAAAGGAAACTACCTGCTGTGCTCGCTTCTCCTCGGGAACGTGCTGGTCAACACCACGCTGACCATCCTGCTCGATGATCTCATCGGCTCGGGTCTGGGGGCTGTGGTGGCGTCAACCATCGGTATAGTCATCTTCGGCGAGATCGTTCCTCAGGCGCTCTGCTCTCGCCACGGCTTGGCGGTGGGTGCCAACACCATCCACATCACCAAGTTCTTCATGCTTCTGACCTTTCCACTGTCCTTCCCCATCAGCAAACTCCTGGATTGCGTCCTAGGCCAGGAGATCGGCACCGTCTACAACCGAGAGAAGCTGGTGGGGATGCTTAAGGTGACCGAACCGTACAATGACCTGGTGAAAGAGGAGATGAACATGATCCAGGGCGCTCTGGAGTTGAGGACTAAGACAGTGGAGGACATCATGACTCCTCTCAGCCACTGCTTCATGATCAACAGCGACGCCATCCTGGACTTCAACACCATGTCGGAGATCATGGAGAGCGGATACACGCGCATTCCCGTTTATGAGGATGAACGGACCAATATCATGGACATCCTATTTGTGAAAGACCTGGCGTTTGTGGATCCAGATGACTGCACTACGTTGAAGACCATTACTAAGTTCTACAACCATCCGGTCCATTTTGTGTTTCACGACACCAAGTTGGATTCCATGCTGGAGGAGTTTAAAAAAGGTTGGTAAATCTTTGTCAGTGACACACACTGTTTTTCCTGCAGTATTTGTCATTGCCAGGTTTTCATCAGGTGTAGCAAGGAGGGATCAGCAGTGATGTCACTTTCAGATAGAGACCTTTTCCACAAACTATCTATTTTTAATTAATTAGTCCCGCTCTTATCAGGTTGGAAAACATGCATCCTTTCTCCCTCCTCCACTGACTGTCAAGGTCAGTTGTTGACATTCTTTCTTCTCTTGTTTTCTCTCTCTTTCTTCCACACACATTTTTTGGGAGGTTGCTTTCCCGAAGCTCATGAAGTCTACATGAAATCATAATTGACCTTTCTTAATAAAGTCAACAGTGCATGAGGTCATTCCTGAAAATGATCCTGCCCCTCCAAACACTGGTCATATAGAGCAGTGTTATTTTAGTGTTCTTTATACACAATTATAGGTTTTATTAATATTTGTGAATTTGCTTTTGTTTTAATATTTTTCAGTTTTTATTTACATTTTTATTTTATTTTTTGTATTCATTTTAGTCATGTGCATTTGTCATTGTTGATTCTATCACTATTTAGCTTTATTTTTATTTCAGTTAAAGTTTTAGTATTTATTTATTTCAAGTTAGTAACTTTAGTGCTTGAGCTTAAACTTATTTCTTTTACTTGCCAAGGCAACATTTCAAATTTTTTGTTTAGTTTAAATTTTATATTTAATTTCAGCTTTATTTCTGTTTACTTCAAAGTACAGCTCTGATCCTCACTCAGAATTAGATTTTTTTTTTGTTACTTTATTTTACATTATTCACAGAGGAATAACATGTTTCTGCTCGCAGGCCTTCTTATATAATCTAATCCTCCACCCATTATTTAAACAATTAGACTAATTATATTGACGTCATCGAGATTGTATTTTTAACAACAATTATCCACATACAGTATAATATTTTTAACCACATTAATGACATCCACCAATAATTTAGATGAAACACAAGACATAATTTTACACTAAACACAACAACAGCTTAAAAAAATTAAACAATTAGATTATGTAAAAATCCTTATAAATCAATCCAGGTATTAGATCAAGTCCATAACAGGAATCCACCTATAATCAAATCAATAGTTGCGATATCATTAGTAGCAAGCCATGAGGTTATTGTAATCAATATCTTAGTTGCCTAACCGTGATTAATGCAGGAACTCTGGGAAAGTATGTTTAAGCAGACATTTGTAGTTTGGTCCTGAAGCCTTGCCTAAAATACTTAGGTGGTATTTAACATTTTGAAGCTAGCGCTGGGCCAATTTCATAAACATAGCTGCTAAGTTAAGACTGTGTCATAAAAGATTAGTTCACCCAAAAATGAAAATTTGGTCATTATTTACTCAGCCTCATGTTATTCCAAACCCGTAAGACCTTCGTCCATCTTCGGAACACAAATTAAGATATTTTTGATGAAATCCGAGAGCTTTTCTGACCTTTTATAACCACTTTCAAGGCCCAGAAAGGTAGTAAAGACATCATTAAACTCCAGTGGTTCAACCTTAATGTTATGAAGCGACGAGAGTAAGTAGAGTGTTTTTTTTTTTTTTTTTTTTTTGCACACAAAAAAAAATCAACTTTTAAACAAACTTTATTCAGCAATCTCTTCTCTTCAATGTCAGTCTGCTACTCTGTTCACGTAAACACAGTGCAGCGCTTCCAGGTTCTGCGTCAGAACATTGATCTCATTTTGTGTTCTGAAGACAAAAGTTTTACAGGTTTGGAACGACATGAGGGTGAGTAACTAATGATATAATTTTATTTTTGGGAGAACTATCCCTTAAAGAACTAGTCTGACCAACTAGTAGTTAGTTATCAGTCTTACTTTTCAGATTCAAATTAGACCAATCTACCTTTTCATGTAACTGACTTAAAAAAGTTATGACCAGTCTAAGACTAGGCTAAGCATTTTATGTAAATGGCCCTTGTTTGACTAATCACATGTGTTTGTTGTCATCACAATAACCATGACTAATAATTGAGAAAAACCTGTTATCTTATCATTGCTTGTGTGAGTTTACTGTCAGCAGGTTTTGATTTGCGACTGTATTTTTCTGAACTTGGACTGTTTTATTGCACAAACTGTGAAGAAGTGTGTCTTCCATATTAACATCCATTTAAACATGGCCAGATCAAAAATGGCATATTAATTACAATTATTCAAAGTCTGATTGATTCCCTGTAGTTCAGTATAATTCTTAACTCTAGTATTAGTAGTATTAGTTATTGTGTTAATATCCCTGCCAGTGCCACATTAATTTAACAAGACCGATTTGACACGTATTATAGCCCAATTGCTTTTACAGTAGAAGTGATAGTCACCATGTGTCCAAATGGTCATGGTAGGCGATATTACCAAAGGAATTTGAACTGATAACATGACTTCTTAATGTAGAAGCTAGAAAAAATCTTTGGATTCACTGTTAATTCAACTTGGTTTCTCTGTGCAGTGGATACCTTTGAGATTGTTATGGTAATAATCAGACTTATGATTCTGTTGATGTCAGACATGCACCTTATGCCTACAACAGACTGTGCGATTTCAGCAATCCTAAGATCATTACAAATCACACTGTACGACATGGATCTAATAAACTTGGGTACGACATGTATGTAGACTGTACGATGATGACACCTTGAATCGTAGGCTATGATAGAAGTATAAAATGTCATCAGCATGCGCTAGTGGTAAACAAATAGAGCAAGATGAATCACATTTTGAATCACTCCAAAATAGAAGGAAGCGAAAGAGGAGAATATGGATGAGGTAAATGCTAGGGAAAAGAGGTTGGCAACTTGGCATGCCGATTTTGGAAATGGAGCTTGAGGTAAGAAGTTTTAGCGTCATGTCGCATTGATCAATCCGCCATTTCATGTTGCATTTTTAATGGCTAGTCAGTAGGTCGTAGCAGCAAAAACACTGTGAGATGATCATGTTAAATTTTTGACACTGTGAGAGAATTATCGCAGGTGATCTTTGGTCGCAAGACATTGAAAACGGCCGCCTTTGAACCTCTCTCACTGTACGACGTAGAACCACCATTTAGGAGCCACGACCACAGAAATCACAACACGATTGGACATCCTTCATCTGGGATCAGTCAAGCCCTAAGACGCATGCTTTCATACTGTCCTTTTGAATTGGGCAGGCAAGGTAATATATTAGTTACCGGCTGGCTACTAGATTCATTAAATGAAAACAAGGTGGTATTGATATGCATGCTATTCGCTCAGCTCATGAGTTTGTCCGTTTTGAAGCACTTCCTCTCGTTTAAGCAGAAGTCTTTTCTTCACTCTCTGTCCATGATACAAACCCAAATCTTTGTATTTCTTTCCTCATCAGCTTCAGTACTCAAAGATGGCATTCTGCCTCTGCCGCCCAGTGTTTGGGTTGCCGTCTACCTCGTGGTGCTCTGGCAAATGGTTTTGGTTCTGCATTGCATGTATGAATGTGTAAGGGGGAAAATCAGGGCAAAAACCACAATGAATGGCTGATTCCTAAAAGCACTCTCAGTCATTTTTAGTTTGTTTACAATGAGTTTAGTCATTGGATTTCTTGCAAGACCCATGTCTTTTTTCCTAGTTGACGCCACTAGAATTTTGGCCCCATATAAGTGCAAGTGCAATCCAAAAAAACAGTTAGAGAAAGAGGAAATGACACATTTCTGTCAAACATTGTTGTTTTGGTCTGTGATTAGTGTTGCTAAGTGGATTTGGCCAGCTCTCTGACGGTATTGTCAAGTCATAAGCCTCTCTGTATTCTAGTTGGATCACGGTCTCTGTTTCTCTGTGAATGCATTCATGGCTACAGTGTCACAAATACTTCTCTCTTCCTATCCTTCACTTCCTGTCATGTCATTTGTTGATTAGGAGTGCTGACCGAGCATACACTGTGTGTTTGTGCTTGTGTTCGATCCCAAGGAGGAACGGCTCTGTTGAGGAAGGAGAAGAGGATTTGTTACACAAATATGCAATTTTCTAGAAAATCTTATAAAATTATCAGACTACAATTTTTAAGTGTAATTTGGTTTCTTTTGAACTGTGAAAAATTATCAAATGTTGTCAAGAGGTATTTGTGGGGGGTGGGGGTGGGTGGGTGGGGGGGGGGTTCTGGATTTTTATAGACATTTCTTGGAATATATCTGGATAAGATATAATTACAATCAACAAAGAAACCCAGCTGAAAAATATGAATACTATTTATTTTATTTAGATAGTTAGTTATATTTAAAAAATGTGTGTATGTATGTGTATAATATATATATATATATATATATATATATATATATTTATATATATATATATATATATATATATATATATATATATATATATATATATATATATATATATATATATATATATACAGTGAGGAAAATAAGTATTTGAACATCCCATTTTGCAAGTTCTCCCACTTAGAAATCATGGAGGGGTCTGGAATTGTCATCGTAGGTGCATGTCCACTGTGAGAGACATAATCTAAAAAAAAAAATCCAGAAATCACAATGTATGATTTTTTTAACTATTTATTTGTATGATACAGCTGCAAATAAGTATTATTTGGTACAGTAGCCTTTGTTTGCAATTACAGAGGTCAAACGTTTCCTGTAGTTTTTCACCAGGTTTGCACACACTGCAGGAGGGATTTTGGCCCACTCCTTCACACAGATCTTCTCTAGATCAGTCGGGTTTCTGGGCTGTCGCTGAGAAACACGGAGTTTGAGCTCCCTCCAAAGATTCTCTATTGGGTTTAGGTCTGGAGACTGGCTAGGCCACACCAGAACCTTGATATGCTTCTTACAGAGCCACTCCTTGGTTATCCTGGCTGTGTGCTTCGGGTCATTGTCATGTTGGAAGACCCAGCCTCGACCCATCTTCAATGCTCTAACTGAGGGAAGGAGGTTGTTCCCCAAAATCTCGCAATACATGGCCCCGGTCATCCTCTCCTTAATACAGTGCAGTCGCCCTGTCCCATGTGCAGAAAAACACCCCCAAAGCATGATGCTACCACCCCCATGCTTCACAGTAGGGATGGTGTTCTTGGGATGGTACTCATCATTCTTCTTCCTCCAAACACGTTTAGTGGAATTATGACCAAAAAGTTCTATTTTGGTCTCATCTGACCACATGACTTTCTCCCATGACTCCTCTGGATCATCCAAATGGTCATTGGCAAACTTAAGACGGGCCTTGACATGTGCTGGTTTAAGCAGGGGAACCTTCCGTGCCATGCATGATTTCAAACCATGACGTCTTAGTGTATTACCAACAGTAACCTTGGAAACGATGGTCCCAGCTCTTTTCAGGTCATTGACCAGCTCCTCCCGTGTAGTTCTGGGCTGATTTCTCACCTTTCTTAGGATCATTGAGACCCCACGAGGTGAGATCTTGCATGTAGCCCCAGTCCGAGGGAGATTGACAGTCATGTTTAGCTTCTTCCATTTTCTAATGATTGCTCCAACAGTGGACCTTTTTTCACCAAGCTGCTTGGCAATTTCCCCATAGCCCTTTCCAGCCTTGTGGAGGTGTACAATTTTGTCTCTAGTGTCTTTGGACAGCTCTTTGGTCTTGGCCATGTTAGTAGTTGGATTCTTACTGATTATATGGGGTGGACAGGTGTCTTTATGCAGCGAAACGACCTCAAACAGGTGCATCTAATTTAGGATAATAAATGGAGTGGAGGTGGACATTTTAAAGGCAGACTAACAGGTCTTTGAGGGTCAGAATTCTAGCTGATAGACAGGTGTTCAAATACTTATTTGCAGCTGTATCATACAAATAAATAGTAAAAAAATCATATTGTGATTTCTGGAATTTTTTTTTTTAGATTATGTCTCTCACAGTGGACATGAACCTCCGATCAGTTCGATCAGTAATATATATATATATATATATATATATATATATCTCAACAATTACAAATGCGTTTAATCTAGATTAGAACCACTTTATTGATTTATTTAAAGTCAAGGGGTTCTAACTAAAAAAGAAAATTACATTTTATTTAATGTATATGCATTTTACATAATTATTTAATGATTTATTTAAAGACAATTGATTTAAAGGTTTTGCTAAAATTTAGTTATGTTTAGTTTTGCTAAACAATTTATCTTTGTATTTTTGAGATTTTTAATTATTTTTTATATTATAATCTATTAAGTAAAATGGTTGATCTAAAGATGCATTATTGAAATGATATTTGAGAATTGGTGAAAGTTTCTGTGTATATCCATAGCTGTCATCAAATCAGTATTGACCATATTGCTCTTTTTCTCAAATCACTTTCTTTTACAGATGACTTTACTTAATGTTAACTAACAGACAAATAGCCAATTATAGGCTACATAATTTTATTTTAGAAAACTCTCCATATGGCTCTGGCTCCAATCTGATATGTATGTAACAGCAGTGTAAGTGGCAATTCATGTTCACGTTACAGTACTTGTACAGAAATAATTCTGGAGTTTTCGTAAAGATGTTAAAAGTTGCAGTAATGACAACTTATAATTTTTGGTTAATAAAATTGACACAAATGTAAACTTGCAGATATTTAAGAATCTCGCATACACATCCACAGTTCTGGCTGCAGACAGACGTTCAGTTTATGTGGGACTGTAGTGAAGTAATTGAGATGAGTTTCAGAAACAGAACCTCAGTGAAACTGCAGATGACAAAAAACTAAGACGGCGTGTGCAGTTACAGATGCAATTTACTCATCCCCTGAGTAAAGAAACATTGGTGTCTTTCATTGCATATGACTCAGATTAGCCAAATGATTCATTTGGATGAGATCAGTAATGTCCAGTTTCTGCAGAACGCAATTTCTGTGGGACACAACAGTGTGAACATGCTTGCTTAATGCATTATTTTTCTTATTGCAAGTCTTCAGTGTAAGAACATTCGGATACATATGTATTAAGACTTCGAAAGATATTGGAGATATTTTTTTGCAGGTTAAAAATGATTTAATGTCATGATTTGTCAGGATACATAATGTCTCATCATTACAAGTCTCATAGAAATCCTCCTCCTAACTGTCTCCTTTCAAATATTGTAACACCTTTTAATCGACAGTCAGGGCTGATTTTATACATTTAGAGGTGTGAGCGAATCAATCAAGTGACCCAACAAGTTTAAATCAACTCCATTCACCTTCATATATTTGACAAGCAAGATCGGCCCATGTAACATTCTGATCTAGATGTTAATGTTATGTGATTCAATTTAAGTTGGTAATTGAAATGACTTAAACTTCCTTTAAAATACTGCTGTATTTTCGAGAAAGTAATTTCAAGTAACACCAAATTCTGAGAATTATCAAATATCAGAACATCTACTATAATGACACTGACAGCTTTTAACATTGACATTTTTCTATCTGATTATTGCTACTATTGTTGCAGTATAATAATGTTTATTAGTTTATACGTTGTAAAACATTATTACAATTTAAAATAACTGTTTTCTATTTGAATATATTTTAAAACGTAATTTATTCCTGTGATGCAAAGCTGAATTTTCAGCATCATTACTCCAGTCTTCAGTGTCACATGATCCTTCAGAAATCATTCTAATATGCTGATTTGCTGCTCAAGAAACATTTCTTATCATCATCATCAATGTTGAAAACAGTTATGATGCTTAATATTTTGGAAACTGTAATAAAACATTTCAGAACTCTTTTGAATAATAGAAATTTGAGAACATTATAAATGTCTTATTGTCACTTTTGATCAATATAATGCATCCTATAGCTGAATAAAAGTATTAACTCTTTCCCCACCAGCAGTTTTGACAATTTTCACAAAAATGTTATGGCCCCCAGAATATTTTGTTGTATGAATATCTGAACATGAAATATAACAAACAAACCAAAAAAAAAAAAAAACCGGAAAAAACAGCCAATGCATTAAGAAAAAGAAAGAAAGAAAGAAAAGAAAAAAGTATTCATTCTTTTTTTTTATCAAACCTTAAAAGTTTCATTAAAAAATGCAATATTTTGAACAAAAAGCTGAGAAAATCGCTTCTTTTCCCCCCAAAGACTTGCAAAAGCAATGATTATGTCCCATGTTTCTGCTTCTTTTTCGCCTGTGTTTTGATCAGGAGAACCTCTTTCAGAAGTTGCATAATAGCGGCCCCTACCGAATAACACGGAAAGCCGGAAAATTCCGTCAATGGCGGGGAAGTGTTGTCTTGTAAATGATGGAAAATTCCCTCAGTGTCGCAGGAAAGAGTTAATTTCTTTTGAAACTTTTGAAAGGTTTTGCTAAGAAGAATGTCATATACTGGCTATTTTAAAATGTGTTAGAGAATGATTAGGTGTATCCTGTGTGACTATATGAATGAATACATAATGGCTTTCAGGTGAGGCTGTTAAGGTAGACCGCTGGGTACAGAGTGTGTCAGTGGGTGAGTGTGTTTACCGATGCAGAGAGAGAGAGAGAGAGAGAGAGGGAGAGGGAGCGAGCGAGCAAGAGACAGACAAGCATTGTTTTAGCCACAGGGATTGATGACTCAGCAAGACAAAACTGGCTTGTGAAATGTAGAAAGTACAGAGGATGTTATATATATATATATATATATATATATATATATATATATATATATATATATATATATATATATATATATATATATATATATATTTCATTCATATATATATATATATATATATATATATATATATATATATATATATATATATATATATATATATATATATATATATATATATATATATATATATATATATATATATATATGAATGAAATTAAATATGATTTGAACTAAAGTACTTTGGGAAAACCTGCATTTGTGGGCAGCAGACACTTGAATGTTCTAGTACATTGCAGCATCACCTCTATTTCTCACTCTATTTCTTTGTACCATTAAAACATCCTGCAAGTTTCATAGCTTAAAATGTCCTTCTCATTATAAACAAAGAATTTATTTAACCAAGCTTTGTTTGGATATCGTGGGATCTGTGACGTCACATGACTGCCTCCAGAGCAAGACATTGAAAAGTAGATTTACACCATCGGACAACTGCGTCAGGAAGTGGTTCGGTTTATTTTTAATGGCATTCCAGATCGCATTGGAGGATTATATGTTTGTTCGAAGCGTTTGATGATTCTGAGCAGGTTCAGAATGAGGGTCATGAAAATATTGTATTTTGATTTTGAATGGAATTGTTGTTTTGGCAGTAGACGGTGTTTGCATTAAGCCAAACTAAGCTTTTCAGAATGTTCCACTGGTACATGACGTGAAGAGTTTCTTTCTTTTGTGTCGTCATGATTTTTGGCTCATTTGTTCCTCTGCAGCACAATGCAGACCCACTGAGAGACGTCTGCTACCGGAGATCTGTTCCACAAACGCACTGAACTGACTTTACGCTTATCTCGAGCAAAGACACTTGCTGTAGAATCAGGGATCCGGAATCTTCTGCATCACTCGAGTACAGGCTGTTTAGTCTGCATGTGCCGCACAGGCTTTATTAGCTACATCCGGTCACATTACAAACAATCAGATGGAAGATAAGCCGGTGAGCTTTAACTCTTCACTCCATGTCCACTAACTGAAAAGTACCATGGTATTACCATGCATTGTTTAGATGTGGTACCATGTTGGTACCACAATATGATTTAGATATGCACCATGGTAATACCATGCTGTCTTTGATTGACTTTGAAATCTGTTGAAAACAACTATCATTCTACTACCATGTTTTTGGACATACCCCATAGTACTATCGTTGTTTTTTTGGGACTTTTACCATATTATTCTTGAAAGTACACTAGCGTTCAGAAGTTTGGGATCAGTATGTTGTGTTTTTTGAAGAAAAAAAAAAACTTATGTTGGACTGTTCAAAATAGTTGTCACTTTGGGAAATATTATTACAATTTAAAATAACATTGTGTATGTACACACTATGAAGTAAGATTTTTATGTTATTTTATTGGAAGAAGTCTCTTCCAATGCTCACCAAGGCTGCATTTATTTGAAAATACACTAATACTGTGAAATATTAAAATTAAAAAAAAAAGTGTGTATATATATATATATATATGTGTTATACATTTTATTTGTACAGTTGTAGTTTTTTTTTTTTTTTCGGTATACTTTTAATGAAGAATTTATTTTCTGTTTTCTATTTTATTGTATTTTAATTTGTTGTTTTTTTCTGTAGTGGTGAAACTGAATTTTCAGCAGCCATTAATCAAGTCTTTAGTACTAAGTGATCCTGAAGAAACTATTATAATATTATGATTGGAATGCTCAAGAAACATTCCTTTTATTATTAGTTGAAAATGGTTGTGTTGCTTAATGAAGTGTGGAAAGTGACTTTTTTTCCGGATAATTTGATTAAAACAACATTCTAAAGAAGTTATGGAAATTATAATTATTTTTTTAAACATAGTCTTTTTTGTAATTTTAGATCAATTTGAAGCATTTTTGCTGAATTTAGTGACCCCGAACTTTGTCTAAACATTTGCAGTCAAAACTTCTGTGGTAGAAGATAGGAAGTGTTTTTGTGGTTTTGGACAAGACGAGTTGAAATATTTTGTAGATGCTAAATCATGTTTCGCAATTCACTGTTTTGGCTCCTAATGTCAGTGCAACAGGGTGTTATGTCTACGCATAACTCCTGGATTTTTGTTTTGATGAGCAAACGCTTTAGGATTTCCTGGCTCTTTGTGTGCTGAATGGCAACAATAGACGTCTTATAAACTGTGTGAACCCTTAGCTCTTTCTGTTTGTCCATGACACTATTTACAAAGAAACAAGATATAGTAAGCGGTGCGCTACAGAAGCCTACTGTTGTTTGTCACTAAATTGAGCAAAAGCGTACAGTAGGCTACACTATGTGCATTTACTGTGGGTATTCCAAATAAATACCTTGTTATATGATTGTAAACGCTAAAGGGTTCCCCCTTAAGTGACTCTTTTTGGGGGGGATTTTTTAATTGGAGGGTGGAGTTGAGTGGCATTTGTGTTTGTTTCTACAATGGCGTAATTTTGTTGCAATAGCATTTAGACAGCACAAGGAAGCTTGATTTCAAACTTTGAGTCAGTAATAAAATAAGAACAAATAAATACAATAGAATAAAGATACAAATTAAATAAACAGCACTGTACGTTTTTCAGGTAGGTCTAACAGTATTCAAGGAAGAAATACCACAGAAGTTGAATAATCAGATATAAAATAACTGCATAGCCTTAACTGATTAAATATAAATGATTCCTTATTAAAGCTGAAAAAGTTGTTCAGTTGAGGAGTGAGTGA
The DNA here is from genome assembly GCF_949319135.1 of Squalius cephalus. Taxonomy (NCBI): domain Eukaryota; kingdom Metazoa; phylum Chordata; class Actinopteri; order Cypriniformes; family Leuciscidae; genus Squalius; species Squalius cephalus. The sequence continues at coordinate 43,002,000 of NC_137126.1, read as the reverse complement.
TTGTCTCTTTCTTTTGTTGTTTGATTAACATTGACAGACAACAGCAGGTTTATTAGGCTGCTGTCACTTTAAGAGTTAATGCATGGATCCAGTATACTGATACACATGCGTTTTCTTTCTTAGCTGTTTCCATTCATTCACTTAAGACATAACTGACAGTCTGAACGTGAATACTCGCCAAGACAGGTATTTTGACATTTTTTGTGTGTATTTGGCCATTTAAGCGCAATAAGCCTCCAAAGAAAAAACTAAATTTGAGCGAGCGAGCAAGCTGAGTGGCTTTATGTGTGTGTGCTATGGCTGAGAGTCTCTCAGAGAGTGTTTTGTGAGTGAAAGTCTTGTATCGCAGCGTGTAGCTCGCTTGCAGTGCGTACGCAACTATGGGGTGATGTAATGTACACTCACACTGTTTGTGAAATTACGTCTCAGAAAGTTTTCAAATGAGTTATTTTCTCTGATAATCTGCTTGGATTAATTGACTCATTTAACATGCTATAAGTGCATAAATGTTTGCGGGAATTTCTTGCTTTATTATTGCGTTAACTGCAGGAATGTCTAAATTTTTGCGCAATGCCTGCAATCCCATGCTGAAATTCAGGCTCTGTTTAAATGTTATAAATGCGTTAGTATATGCAGAAAAGAATGAATGATAATGATAATATAATATAACTAAGTATATGAAATGATAAAATGTACAATATAATATTACAATGTTATCTTTATGCAAAGCTCTATCAAACCATTACTGCTTGATTATTCTTATTTGCGAATGTATTTCCTGCTTTAAAGGGGTAATCGGATGCAAAATTCACTTTTAAATGGTGTTTGCATATAAATTTGTCTTTGTAGTGTGTGACCACCATACAATGAAAAAAATCCATTCACTCCTTTTTTTCTCTCTCAGTAATTAAGCTGTTTGGATTTTCTGAGCAATATCGTCATATTGCTCATGCTCTGCCCACGACCACTGACGGACTGTCCCGTATTAGCATATTTCCACCCTCAGCCATTTGTATACTGTCCGCCAAGGCAGCACTTTACGTGTCTTGTGTCGACACCCCCCGTGGAAAAGAGGGGTGGGGTGAGCAGTTGCTCATTATCATTTAAAGAGACATGCACCGAAACGGGTCGCTGTGAACAGAGCTGTTTTTGAGGAGGTAAAAAGGTTGTTGTTTTACACAACCATTGAAGAATTTTAACCAAAGTATGTTACAAACTTTACATGAAGACCCTAAAGAATCATACCAACTTGTGGAAAATGGGCATCCGATGACCCCTTTAATACTAAAGCTCTTTGAGTGTTATTTGACTGAATATGTTATTATTATTATTATTATTATTATTATTACACTGAACAAAATTATTTTGTAATTTCCAGACCCCCAATACAGTAAAACTGCACATTTTAGAGTGGTCTTTTATTGTGGCCAGCCTAAGGCACACCTGTGCAATAATCATGCTGTCTAATCAGCATCTTGATATGCCACACCTCTGAGGTGTATGGATAGTCTCGGCAAAGGAGAAGTGCTCACTAACACAGATTTAGACAGATTTGTGAACAATATTTGAGAGAAATAGGCCTTTTGAGCACATAGAAAAAGTCTTAGATCTTTGAGTTCAGCTCATGAAAAATGGGGGCAAAAACAAAAGTGTTGCGTTTATAATTTTGTTCAGTGTATTATTTACATTATTTATTAACAGCTGTTTATTGAAAGAGTAACACAAATACGCTTCTAATTAAATCTTCTGCAGGTAAATCACACTTGGCGATTGTTCAGAAAGTGAATAATGAGGGGGAGGGAGATCCGTTCTATGAGGTGCTGGGATTGGTCACCCTGGAAGATGTCATCGAGGAGATCATCAAATCAGAAATCCTGGACGAGTCTGACCTCTACAGTGAGTGGACAGTGTCTAGTGAACGTGTTTTTAGTGTTTTCTTTTAAATAAATTCACACAGCATTTGCACATCTCAGTTTTCCAACACACATACATTTGACTTCCTCTTGCTGTGCTGCAACACACACCATTTCACGTATGATTACGAAATGACAGAGACATGCACTCAGCATTTTTTGAGAAAAGCACATATCATCATGTTCATGATGTTAGAGTTTTCATGTTACCAATGTGATTTTTTGTTGTTGTTGGAGAAATTAAGTCATCTGACTTTTGTTATAAATTCCTCAGTGTTCTGCTCATATCAGTTTTTGTGTGTGTATTTTTTGCAGCTGATAACCGCAACAGAAAGAAAGTGGCTCACAATAAGAACAAGCGAGACTTCTCTGCCTTCAAACATGAGAGTGAGTCTAAAGTCAAGATCTCTCCTCAGCTGCTACTGGCCGCTCACCGCTTCCTAGCAACAGGTAAACAATCACCAGACTGAGTGTAACAGTATGTGTACCTTGCCTTGCCTTTTTTGGCCCATTGAAAACCTGCTTAATAACTGTGCACATCTGAATATAAGGCGTTTTTCACTTCCTGTCCTCGTCAACAATTATATATCACTTTTAAATGATTATATACAAAATTAATAATTAGTTTTAAGATTGATGTGTTTTGGAATTGTTAAAATGTGCTTGGAAAAAAAATATGATCAGAATATTGACGTGCATTATTATGCTTGCAGTGTAGAAATTGATGTTAACCTAGATTAAAATTTGTAATGTTTACCCAGTTTTTTGCCATGAAAAAAGCCTTGAATACTGGCATGGATTTACTTTTACATTGTTGGCTCAATTTGTTACATTTGTAATGCTTTATAATCAGGTCCTGTTAGTTAATGCTTTAACTAACAATCAGCATTTATTACAGTATTCATTATTATTATTTTTAATTTTAGTTAATACAAATACAACTGTTCATTGTTCATTCATGTTAGCTCAGGTCCATTAAATAATATTAACAGATGCAACTTTTGATTTTAATAATATTTTAGTAAATGTTTAAATTAACCTTAATGGGCTGTTTACATGACACTGTTTTCAACTAAAAAATGGAAACTTTTTATGCATTTTCTCCTGGTCATTTACATGACAACAACGTTTTGGGGGCCTTAAAAATCTAACTTTTGAAAACGGGAAAACACAAAAGGAAAACGTTTCCGTTTTTAGTACATCGTTGTCGTGTAAACTTACCCTTAAATTAAGAATTTTTCATTGTTAGTTCATGTTTCCTAATGTAGTTAACTAATGTTAAGAAATGAAACTCTACTGTAAAGTACCACAAACCAACATGTTTAATCCTATTGTAAAGTGTTACAGGTCAGGTTTCTCAAAAAGTAAGACAATGTGCATCTTAAATTAAGCAAAATGATCTATAGATTTTACATCTCTTGTCTGTCTGTTTCTGTTTCTGTCTCTGTGTCTCCGCAGAGGTTAATTTGTTCAGTCCATCTCTGATATCAGAGAAAATCCTTCTGCGTATCCTTAAACACCCTGATGTGATCCAGGAGATCAAGTTCAACGAGAACGAAAAGAAATCGCCACATCACTACCTTTACCTGCGCGGCAAACCCGTGGACTACTTCATCCTCATACTGCAGGTAACGGCTCAAACTAACGCCTAACACCGTGTCCTAACTACACGCGATGCGACGCCACGACAAAAGGTATCTTTTCCATGTTAATCAGAGTTTTTGTCCTAACCAGCCGCGACGGCGACACGCGACGATTCTATTTTAGAAAAGGTTTCTATTTTTCTGCGACTTTGCTGCTGGAACAACAAACACAAAGTGTGGCAATGATAATCTCAGGTACTCTTTATGTGCGGTATTTAATGTTAAAAGCTTGTAATGTGACGTTGAGTATCATTTAGTGCTCCCAGCTTTGTAGCTAAAAGCAACAATGGATAATTCACCTCAGATCTTGAAATTAAACAAATGGAAACAAGAACATTCAAACTGTGAACAAACAAGTGTATTATTTGACAAAGATTGTTTTAGTAACTCAGTAGCCTATGTATTTTTAATGGTGTAATATTTGTGAATTTGATTATGTAGCCTACTTATCCATTTTCTTGCGAGTGCCGTCAAGATTACTCTCTGGTGCTCTGTGCACTTGCCGTGAGACTCCGCCCACACGCTGTTCTGATTGGCTGTGGGTTTTAATTGATTTTGACGCATCTCTGTCAAGTCGCGTCTAGTGTGGACAGACCATAGATAGACTGTAAAAAAAATGGACGTAGTGTCCGTGATGTCACCCGTAGGTTTTTGAAGCCTAAAGTGGGCGTAGCCGACCGTCGCCATCTTGGCAGCGCGTCACTCCCGGATAAACGAAAATGCGCAAAGAGGCGGTAAGTGGGTGGAGCTGAGGAGTCTGGTGCCGAAACCACGCCCACTTAGCTCGACGCGATCAAGTTGTCTATGGATGGAAGATATTGGCGGTTGATTCTGAACCGATTTGAATGCAGAAATTTAAGGCTTAATATAATTTAAACGGATGAGTTATAAAAAAATTCACCCCCCTCACAGTTGTCATGAAGGGCAAAATTAGTTGTATAGACCAAAGCCACTTTTTGCTCCAGGCTGTAAACATGTTTTTTTCTGCTGTAAAGTTGGGCATTTCAACATGGGGGAGATGCAGATCTGACTCACTTTTGCAGCCAGCCTCAAGCGGCCAGTCGATGAATTGCCGTTTAATTCATTTCAGTGTTGGTTTCAAGAGAGGGACAGGGAGGTTGCCGCTTGGGACAGACACATTATTTATCGCTGGAATCTTATCGCATCGCGTCTGGTTAGGCACGGTGTAATGGCCTGATCCTTACTTGGGTCACGGCTTGAGTTGCAGCCAATTGGACAGACGAGGTGTTTTAAGCGGTTTAAGAAAACAGGCTTTGGCTTGCAGCATTGTCACATGCTAAAATTGAAGAATTGACTCAACAGAACTGCTGGCTTACAAAATAGATTATCTGGGCTATATGATGATGTTTGGGAACAGCCCAGCTGATCATCTATGTTGTGCGCTATCAGAAATGATTTCAGAGGACCTCAAAAGAAGGTTTTGGTTTTAGATGTAGAAGTTTTGACACTAGCGATCAAAAGTTTAGTTAAAAATGTTTTTGAAAAAAGTCTCTTATGCTCACCTAAGCTACATTTATTTGATCAAAAATGCTGTAAATGTCAAAACTGTTTAATATTTTATTTTTATTTTTTGAAATGTCATTTTTTCCTGATGACAAAACTGAATTTTCAGCATCATTAGCCTACTCCGGTCTTCAGTGTCACATGATCCTTCAGAAATCATTCTAATATACCGATTTGCTGAAGTAACATTTCCTATTATTATCATTTGGAAACAGTTGTGCTGCTTAATGTTTTTGTGGAAAGAATTTCAGGATTCTTTGAATGTAAAGTAAAAAAATATATTTTCTAGCATTATATATGCATTTCCTGTCACTTTTGATCAATGTAATGCTTCTTTGCTGAATGAAAGTATTAATTTCTTTAAATTCAATTTTACTGACTCCAAACTTTTGAACAATAGTGTAGATGAGAAAAACAGTTATCAGAAATATTAATAACTAAGTGCCATATGTGCTGATGTGGGCAATTGTGTCCCAATTTAATTTCCCTTCAAGATAAGAGAGGAAAGTTGTTCTTGAAGTTTCTTGAGGATTCAAGAAAATAAGTTGCACTTTTTGATACATGTAGATGTGCCGGTTGCTTCAGAAAGAATTCAAAACGCAGAAGCTACATTAAAAAAGAGGCTGTTTCTGTATGTTTTGATTTTTTTTAGAGAAAAAAAATATCTTGTCTTGACTTCAGTCCTCTTTAATGGTCTGGCATGAGCTAAAAAGAAAAAAAAAACTCAAGAAAGGCATCCCAAAAATATGCTGCAACTGTTTTGTATAAAGAAATAAGCCAAAATACCTTGCAAGTGTTGCACAACTGAAGGAGCAATAAAAAGCATTTGATGGAGGTTATTGCCAATAAAGCAGGTTTAAATACGAAAAATATGTCTGCACACGCTTTCCCATCCATTAGCTTGGTGATTTTACTCTGTGATAAATTATCACCTGGGATGAAGCTCATCTCAGATTTTTGAAGCTTTTCACATGCAAAATCCAGATGACTTCCTAAGTGCAGAGTTGTACTTTTTCCCACAGTGGAACAATCATCCATCACGTATTCCTTCATTCATTCTCTCTCTTTCTTGGATTTGTTGTTGTTATTATTGGCCTCTAAACAATCATTAGACCATTCAGCTCATGATGGTTAAACATCACGTGCACACCTCAACCTTTCAGTGATGCGGTGAATTTCAGACCTCACACATTGTTTCTTCTATAATGAACGTTCAAAACTATGATAATCAACAGAATAAATGCGGGGAACCACATAATATCACAAAAATATTCTTTTTGTTAGTTTAAAGGTTCCTGGTTTTGTTTTGAAGGTCTCCTACGGTAGATTTACATGCATTCAAGATAAAAAAAAAAAAACACTTTTATGTTTTATAATATACACTGCAAAAGACCATTTGCTGTCATTATGCATATTTGTTACAGACCTACGTAGGTTCGAGAAGGAATAAAGACTGGAATTACTGACGACTCTTTTCAGGCAGTTCAGAATCGGTTCTTTCTTTCGAGAGACACTTCAATCTTTGAAACTTTTACGTTCACAAACAGCTATATTACCGCTACATGAAAGTTAAAATCTGAAAAAGCATAATAGGGGCACTTTGAACTATTTTGGCATTTACGCTTCTGAGAGTGTGAACTTTGTTTCTTGAACTGTCATGGAATTAACTTGTCAAGTTCAAGCTCTCCGGTTAAAATGTCTGAAGTTAGTTCACCTGGTGTAGATTATTCACAGCAGGAAGGAGATTCATTAATAGATTATGAAGAGCACACTAGCAGCAGTTTGAGGCTGTTAAATATGTCGGGCATCTGTTTGTGTGGCTTTTTGTTATTTATTATTTAAAGCCGCTCAATGGTGTGTGTGTGTGTGTGTGTGTTGGAAGCAGGATGTGCTGTATTATTATGATTATTATTTAATACATTGAGTGTGCTTGCAAGTAGAATTCCCAACATGGAGACCTTTCTTTCCTGGCACCAGTTGAAGATGGCCTCCAGCCAGGCCTCCAGCTGAGAGCGAGCTGACTGACCTTCATCAAATGTTAATGCTGCTTTCTCTGAGGTGTCAAGCTTTGTGCTAAAGATCCACAGCACTTCTTCTATTGCGCTCCGGTGTGTATGTCCTAAAAGGACTTGGAGTTTGTGAGGAATAAAAGAATACGTTGATTTTCCAATTTGCACTTTAACGTTTTGGCACAATCTGAAGACCTGACATCAAGAAAAATGAATAGACATAACAACTAGTAAAACATAAGATGATAGACAAATGTAGAAAATAAAGACATGCAGATATTAAATATTTTATATATTCAAAATGACTTTTTATAGGTTTATCTTTCGTAAAGATAAGACGAACCTTTTTGATGTTTATTTTTGTATTGTCTAAAATGAAGGTTTTAGATAAATTAAGCTAAACTTGACTTTTTTTTAAATCCACACAATTAGTTTCTCTCTCCAAATCTAAAAACAAGATTTAGTTCAAGATTAATCTGAAGTTTAGCTAAGGGGCCGTTTTCACCACACCGTTTTCAACTAAAAACTAGGTCTGCACCCTAATAGTCGAAATTTTATTAGTCAGTCGCAGAAAAAATGAACCGAAACCCAGCGTTTAGGCTACTTTCCTCAAAGTCATGAGAAATATATAGAAAGCTTGAAATATCATGCGGCAAGCTTTATGTGAAAGGTCAGGACTAGTCAGTTATTGAGGTCCACAACTGGAGATTTAGCTTTAATATTTTTAACGGCAGTGCTTTGAAGATGTATCTATGCAAATTCTCAGTGAGGGTTTTAGATGATTTACTTTCAGGCTTTGAATCATCCGCTGTTATTATTTGTAATATGTAGGTCTTGATTTTTGTGAGCGCTGTGATATTTTTATGAAACAAAACCTTATAGTTATTTGGCCTGTTTATTTGTTAAATATCTGTTGGTCACTGTACTGAAGGGCTCTGCTTGCCTGGTGGTGTATGTCTGGTGGAGTAACTGTAAAGCAGCATAATTATACAGGACATCTTCAAGAGCGTCTAATTGTTCAGACAAACCACCGTCTAATTGATTTTGGATATATATAGTTTTGCACATACCTATTTTTAACTCTGCTTCTAGATGAAGAGACTTATAGCATTGCAGGAAGAGAGGCTGTGATTGTCTCTTCTGTACACAAATATTTGAAGATGTTTGCTTGTGCTCACTGTTGTTAGTTACTCAAACAATGAGCTGTTAAACATACTCATAGTAATTTTACAATGTGTGCTTGGCCACCCACGTTATGTTTGTGAATGATTGACAATACTGACGCTGAGAAGAGGTTACTGAGTGAAGCAACTCAACATGGCCTTCTGCACGTACACACACACACACACATGTATATATAAACAATCTCTTCTCAACACCTCTGTTATTCATATAGCCCATCTGCCTGGCATTAAAGGCTCACTGTGTGTACAAGGTAAAAATATTCAAATGAGCTGGTTAAATCTGATGAAAGTTTGCAATATAAAAATGCAACATTTGGCTTAATTTAAAAACAAATATGTGTTTTTGTATTATTATTATTATTATTATTAGTATTATTATTATTAATAATAGTAATAGTAGTAGTAGTAGTATAATTTATTATTATTAAAATGCAAGAATTGGCTTCATTAAAAAAACAATAGAAATCAATGTTTTGTACTATTATTATTATTATCATTTATTAAAATGCAAAGAAAAATTAAGTCAATCAATATTTATTCATTATGATTACTAATATTTATTAAAAAACAATTGGCTTTATTTTAAAATAGTATTATCATTATTATTAATAATAATTTATAATAATTAAAATTCCAGAATTGGCTATAAAAGTCAATATTTTTGTACTTTTTATTTTTAAATTAAAACTCAAAAATGTGTTTTATTTAAAAACATTTAAAATAGTATTATCATTATTATTAATAATAATTTATAATAATTAAAATTCCAGAATTGGCTATAAAAGTCAGTATGTTTGTATTTTTATTTTTAAATTAAAACTCAAAAATGTGTTTTATTTAAAAACAAAAGACATTAATTGTTTTATTGTTATTATTTTCACTATTATTTATTTATACAAATATTGGCTTTGATGGTCCTCATTTAGCGAAGTTGCTGTTTAATGGTATTTGTAAGAACTGGAAATGCGAGATTGATTGTTGTTGACATCCTAAGGCGGGATGTGCTTGTTAAGTGTGTTTATAAAGGACAGATGTGAACTTTTACCTTTGTCAGCACACATTTATTTACACCCTTCTCACGGTCGTGGATTTGCATATTAAGTGGCACAATGACAGTAAGGACGATCTATTTAAAGATCACTTCTCTCCATTTCTGATATTTGTGTGTCTGTACTTTTTGTCCTGGAGGTCTTTCTCTGTTAGGGCAGTTTGCATATTTGTGAAACGTGATTGATCTGATCTTTCCAGAAAAACGGGATTCATGCAGCTGCTGCAGTCCCCACCCTGCAAACAATCTCACTACCTTGATGTTCGCAAAGGGAAGTGTGTGTGTGTGTGTGTCACGCTGCATTGTGCACCTCATTATGTGGACGTCAGTCACTCGTGGTATTCGGCCCCCTCTCTCAGAGCATCATTGTTGTCTCAGTGGATTTACTGTGCTACAGTTCTCACATTCCTCTTGACCAGAGCTCACATTCACTCACTCCTATCGTTTTAATCCACTCAGGGCCTTCTCAGTCTAAAGCTAGTTGTTCATTTATGTGTCTGTCCACCTAGGTGGTGGTGCTTCTGGGAAACTAGTCTTGTGGTATGATCTCATCTCTACTTTGTCTCCAATTCGTTCAAAGGATTAGTTCACCTAAAAATGACAAATCTATAATTTGTTCTCACACTCAAACCCTTTTTTCCATACAACACAAAGGGAAGATGTTTTGAAAAATGTTCACGCTTCTGATTTCAATGCAATGAAAGCATACTTTCATCAGCAGACTTTCAATCAAAGACATGATTTTCAGTGATAAGTAACTTTAATTTCTTTCTCGCATTAAGCTATCATGTGGCTATTTGTACTAATTTTTTGTCCATTATTTTTAGCTTGTCAAAATATTGAAAAGAGCACTGTATTTGTTTCAGCAATATTTTTTTTTAACCGAGCAGATTTTCATCAGAATGTACACTACCATTCAGAAGTTTGGGGTCAGTAAATTTAGTTTTGAAAAAATGTATGCTTTTATTCAGCAAAGACGTAATCAAAAGTCACAGTGAAGATATTTAAGACATTCTATTTCAAATAAATCCTGCCCTTTTTTAAACTGTCTATTCATCAAAGAATCCTGATTAAAAAGTATCATGTTTTCCACAAATAATTTAGCAGCACAGCCGTTTTCAACATTGATAATAATGAGAAATGTTTCTTGAGCATCAAATCAGCATTAGAATGATTTCTGAAGGATCATGTGACACTGAAGACTGGAGTAATGATGCTGAAAATTCAGCGTTGCATCACAGGAATAAATTACACTTGCAAATATATTTAAATAAGAAAACAGTTATATAAAATTGTAATATTTCAGAATAATGGTATTTTTACTTTGTTTAAACCTACGATTTATGCACTTTTTGATATCATATCACAATTGTATTATTATTATTATTATTTATTTATTTTATGCAATGGTTGTTTTAAAAAACCCACCCAGAATCATCTTCCTTTATTGTGTACAGGGCCGTGTGGAGGTGGAGGCTGGGAATGAAAACATGAAGTTCGAGACTGGACCTTTCTCTTTCTATGGAGTCATGGCTCTCAGCGCTCCAACATTAGGTGAGTCAAACACACACAAAGTAAAACATACATCAGAAATGCATGCAAACCAAGACTCTTTTCATACTTCTTTTCATCAACAACTTCAAAATAGGAATCAATAGGACAGTCTAAACCTCTAATATTTGATTTACCAACATGCACAAACATATATACTATTACATATTGTGTTACTGACCCCTTCAAAGCTGTGGGTTCATATATTAAGTGACTCGACGTCAGGATGGTCTGTTTAAAGATCACATCCTACATACTATCCTTTGGGATTTGTGCATGGATGAACAGTAGGTGGTCTTGTTTGTGCGTCTGTGTGTGCATTATGGTAAAGGCCACATTATGAAAGGGTTCAACAACAGATGGGAAAATACTTTAAAGCAACAGTTGGCTTTGCCACTAATCACTCATAATTATAATTATCTCACATGGGATACTGGGACTTTTCCAGGCCACCCATCTTTACTTGTTGAGCTCTGAAAAAGCTGTAGATCATCGCCCTCTAGTGGCCATCTGCTTCATTTAAAGGGTTAGTTCACCCATAAATGAAAATTGTCATAATTTACCGTCATGTCATTCCAAACCTGTATGATTTTCAGTGGTGTACAAAAGGAGATTGTTGGCTGAATGTGGATGTTGCCCTTTGTCATAGAAGTAAATGGGAAGCTCCGAAAAGGACATAAAAAGCATCATAAAAGAATTTCATACAACTTCCACAGTATAAGCATTTTGAATCCAGACGATAGCTTTGTGTGAGGAACAGACCAAAACTGAAGTGACTGGAAATCTGCTCTGCAGTAGCTTTCATATATTCAAGTTTTCTTCACATATTCCACCTTCAATTCCACCAGTTTCAATTGGCATTATAGATGTTAACCTGATGTAATGCATCTTCATGTGCATAATTATATCTAAGCGAATGAGATTTGAGAGCTGTGATGGAGAGGAGGCTTTATAGGGTTTAATGACTTAAATTTCATTTTTTTTCCTCACACAAAGAGCAGCGTGAATGTTCTGCCTAACATCTCCTTTTGCGTTCCACGAAAGAAAGTAAGTCCATTTTGGATTGTCATCAGGGCGAGTAAATAAATATCCATTTTTGGGTCAATTAACACTTTATTTATAATAGAGGTCTGGTGTTTTTCTATCTGTTCTCATGAATGTACACTATCGTTCAAACGTTTGGGATTCATACAATTTTTTTTTATGTTTTTGAAAGAAAATTCCTATGCTCACCAAGGCTGCTTTATTTGATCAAAAATACATTACAATGGTTTAAAAAAAAAAAAAACAGTTCAAAAGCACACATATAGGATTTAAAATTCACTTTAAAACTGGAAATAAACCATAGGAATAAATAAATAAATAAATATATTATGAGAAGAAAAGGTGCTTTATAGAACCTTAAAGTGTTTCTGTCAGGTCTTCATAATTAGGAGTTCCCATCAGGAGACCACTTTATACATTTAATTTTGTTTTAATTGTTTTAAATTTGGATTAAATTGTGTGAATTAAACATGAAAATATTTCCTTATTTAGAACGTTTTTGGCTTAAAGTGTTCTTTAAAATTGAGCCAAGAACCTGTGGGTTCTATTTAGAATACCATTGAACCTTTTTTCTAAGAATCTTTTTTTAGGATTCTTTGATGGATAGAAAGTTGAACAGCATTTATTTGAAATAGAAATCTTTTGCACCATTATACATGGCTTTCCTGTCAATTTTGATCTATTTAAAGCATCCTTGTTATAATAAAATAATTAATTTCTCAAAACATCTCACTGACCCCAATCTTGTGAACGGTAGTGCGTGTCTTCTTGTGTTTTCCCTCTACCTGTACTTCCCTCTTCCCTCAACCCTGTCTTATATGTCCCATCAATCTCTGTCTTTCTCTCTCGCTCCCAGTGAGTGTGTCTCGTCCTCGTCACCTGTCTCTTAAGAGATGCTCTCTCTTCTCTCGTTTCCCAGGTAACTGCCGGCATGTCGGGGCTCTAACCACTGACAGGGAAGGGTCAGACTGATTAACAGTGATTGTTTTTGCAGAAATAACCTTCAAGTGCTATTTTAGGGGCAGCCTTTTGCTCCTTCTCCTATCACTTCAGAATAGCAAAGTAGATAGGTTTTTGTTTACAGACATCAATAACGTTTAAGTTAATAATCTAACACTTAGATTTATCGTAGATTTGATCAGTCGAACAGATCTGGATTTGAATAATTCCTCTCATACACCTGTTACCTTGCAGAGCCTTAATAATTGAACACACTTAAAGGGATAGTTCACCCAAAAATAAAAATTCTGTCATCATTTTCTCACCCACATGTTCCAAACCTGTATGAATTTATTTCTTTGTGGGACACAAAGATATTTAGCAGCTCTTTTCTATAAATGTAAAGGCACTTTCAAGCCACAACAAGCACCATAAAAACAGTCCATATAATGAATATGTGCAAGCATAAATTATACGCAGAAGCATTTTCAGTGAATATCACATTAAATTAGTGTCTTTTTTTGTAATAATAATGTAAGGCTCAAAATGTGGATGCCGTAATGGTGCTTTAATTTGTCTTTTTGGGGCTTGACGTTCCTCAAGATGGTTTCTTTAGTGTTTGATAGAAGAAATAATTTCACACAGGACAATGAGAGGGAATAAATAATGACATAATTTTGAAATAATAAAATTGTGAAATAATATTTATTTTTGGGTGAACTATCCAACTGTGGTGCTGCTGTACTTAGAATGGGCCAGTAGGTGGCGATATCTGAGTGGAGCTTGTCTTTATCTGTGTGATGTCCATCACATCTGCATACCTTATCCTTTTGTCTGGTGTTTCTTCACACCATAATGTATTCTTTCTTACACACTTGCACACATTACAACAACAACTATGAATATGTACACTAGTGTTCAAAAGTTTGGGGTTGGTAGGATTAGTTATGTAGAATGTTATGTAGTTTTCAATGTTATTTTTTCCTGTGATGGTAAAGCTGAATTTTCAGCATCATTACTCCAGTGTCTTCAGTGTCACATGATCCTTCAGAAATCTTTCTAATATGCTGATTTGCTGCTCAAGACAGTTGTGCTGCTTAATATTGGTCTGGAAACCATACTAATTTTTTTTCAGGATTCTTTGAGGAACAGAAAGTAAAAAAAAAAAAAAAAAAAAAAAAAAAAGCATTTATTTGATATCAAAATCTTTTGTAACATTATAAATGCCTTTACTGTTACTTTTGATCTATTAAATGCATCCTTGCTGAATAGCTTTCTTTCAAAACAATCAAAAAATCGTAAAACCCCAAGCTTTGAACGACAGTGTATGTTTCATGAGTTCCTGCATTGTCTTATATTTTATGTGCCCTGTATTCATTTTTTGGGTGAACTACTCATTTAACTCCCTCCTCTGAACCTCTCTACTACCACCTTGTAGTGATGATGAATGTGTTTGCATGGCATTCTCTCTCTCTCTCTCTCTCTCTCTCTCTCTCTCTCTCTCTCTCTCTCTCTTTTTGGAGAGGTTTAGGCGTCTGAGGGTTCCCACGTGGAGAGGGTGATTTATTGGGCTTTTTCTGTCTAATACTATATTTTCGGTTTCTATAATAACAAAAAAAAAAAAAAAAAAAAAAACTTGTGTGAGATACTTGTGTAGTTTTGATTGGGATCAGGATGGCGTCCCTCTTCATAGGGGTAGCGCCACCTGTTTCCCTTCGACACGGCGTCAGGTGTGTTCCTGTGACCGGTGTGACTGGAGGATGTTCTAATGGCTGTTGGAGAGGAGATCGGGCACGAGAATATTGCATCGGCTTCTCGTATGAACAAAGCTGTGGTCGTTTTTGTGAAGGAAGAGTTTCAATCAAGTTAGCCGCCTGATAACTAATGGAATTGTGGTAACGACCGTTAAGTGGAGAGTTTGTTGTTGTTTCACCGCTGGTTGCGTCAACTACGAAGGTAACTGTATCTAACGTTAACGTTCCTCCATTTATTCCGAACGATGAAATTGAGCGAGGGCTTTCACGTTACGTAAAATTTGCTAGCGCGATAAAAACGCTTCCACTCGGCTGTAAAAACGAAGCGTTAAAACGTGTAATGTCTTTCAGAAGACAGGTGTTCATGTTTTTGAATGAATCAAATTTAGACGTGTCTTTTAGAGTGTTGTATTAAGGAAAGGCATACATGATTTATGCAAACACGGGAAGCATGAAATGCTTTGAGTGTGTGGATGTTGGTCATAATAGACTAGCATGCCCACATAAAGCTGGGAGTAGCGGGACTAGTGTGGCGGTGACGCGCTGCCTCGAGCTGTGGAGGAGCGGGACGCTCAAGTTGTTGAACGGGGTGAAAGCGTTTCTGAGAACGGTCAAAATGAGAATGTAGTTGCTGAAACAGAATCAAGTGAAAAGAACGATGATATGAGTAACCAGATTTATGTTGACATGGCAAGTGATAATGTTGATACATCAAGGGATGAAGAAAGTTGTGATACAGAGATAAGAGATGATGATACGCTTTCCGAGATTTCTGATATCGGCTCACAGATAGTAGAAGTTTACACTTTACAAGAGGTAAATGACTTTCTAGATTCGACATTTGGTAAGACTGTTAATGTGACTGTTTTTTTTCCCGGACGCTGAGAAATTTATTGCGACAGTGTTGTTGTTGTTGTTGTTGTTGCAGAGAACGGTTAGCTATGAGGCTTTGGACAAGAAGAAAAGATATCGATTGAAGAAGATGGTAACAAAACTGCGAAAAGATACATTTGTTTCTCAAAGACATCAAGATGAATAAATCTCACGTGGTGATTTTTATACTTTGCTGTGTTTTTCTGTCTTTCCCCACTCTATAGGCTACTTCTCTTCTGACATGGATAATTTGAGGATGGGCTCTCTAAATATTAATTGGGGAAGAGACGGGTAAATTAGCAGTGGTTTCAGAATTTCTTAAAATTAAAAAGGTTAATGTTTCTTTTTTACAAGAAACACATACGAATAAGGATAATGAAACTGAATGGGGTATGTGGTGGGAAGGCAAGTTTGCTTTGAGCCATGGGACATTTAATAGTGCGGGAGTGGCTATTTTATTTTCTGCAAACATGAATGTTAACATTTGAAATGTGGAACAGATCGTTGAAGGTAGATTATTACTAACAGAAACTGAGTATGATGGAAATATGTTTGTGTTTGTTAATGTCTATGCCCCCAATAGTGGTCCTGAGCGACAAGATATTTTTTTGAAATTAAGAAATGCCATCCAGAAGTATGATGATAGTGTGTGTCTTTTAATTGGAGGGGACTGGAATTGCACAACAGATTTTACAGTGGACAGAAATGGGGAAGAGCCTCATAGTCAATCAAGTAGCACACTGTTAAAAGTTATGCATGAATTTCAATTATACTACAGGGCTGTTAAATGCTTGAATCTGATTAGTTGAAGAACGTTCTAAGGTGTGCATTATTTTCAGGGAAACGCACAGCTAAAGTAGTTCCAGGCAGGTCTTTTTTAGACGCTTCGCGTCGTGACCGCATTACCACCTCGGGTGTGCATTATTTTTCTAATAATTCAACGGCCTGTCGTCAATTATTCCTTACTTAATAGATGTATGGAGAACAAGAAATATCGGTGTGAAACAATGTACATGGTTAAAAGTGTGTGACAATAGATTTTGGGGTGCAAGATTGGATAGGTTTTATATAAAAGAAATGTGGAATAATAGAGTAATTGATGCTTGTATTTTTCCAAACGGGTTTTCAGACCACCATATGATCACTTTGGTTTTAAATGTAAAGAAGACATTAAGATCTAATTATTACTGGCATTTGAATGTTAAATTATTACATGCTGTTTTTTTCTGTGAGAGTTTTAAAGTGTTTTGGAGTGAATGGAAGTTGAAGAAGCCTTTGTTTGAGAATCTTTGTCGATGGTGGGATGTGGGAAAAGCGAATATAAGATTATTTTGTCAGAATTATGCATTTCATACATCAACTATGGTCAAAACAACAGTAAAATCTCTACAAAATGACATTGAGTTGTGGGAAAAAAATCTTGTAACTAATAATGAAGGTGTACATTGTGATGCGTTGAAAAAGAAAAAAACAAGAACTGAATTCTTTTCTACAAGAGCAAGCCAAAGGAGCGTTGATAAGGGCAAGATTTTGCACTATCAAAGATATGGATGCTCCAAGTGCTTTCTTTTTTAATCTTGAAAAAAAATGTCAATCAGAAATAGATGTGTCATCTTCGTCGTCAGGATGGATCAGTAACATCAAATCCAGTTGAAATGAGAAAGTTATCAAGAGATTTTTATAAACAATTATATAGTGCTGAGAGCTGTGATACTGAAAGTGTTGATGATTTGCTTAAGGAATTACCTCAGCTTGGGGATGAACAGAAAGAGGCACTATACTGCACTACAGTTAAAGTCACACATCGAGATTCACTGAAGAGGCAAAAAGCTTCTAGATGGCCAGAACTGTTACAACAAGACTTTCTCGTGCGGGACAGGTGGCGGACCCTGTATAAACCCCCTGTAGAGAAGCGTACTGCTGATCTACAGTGGCGGATTATTCACGGGGCCAAAGCTACGGACCGACATGTGGCACACCTGGATCCGGCAGTAGTTGGGGAATGTAGATTTTGTGGGGAGCAGGAGGATCTAGAACACTTGTTTTTAAAGTGTAACAGATTACAAGACCTTTTTGTTTTGCTTAAGACTTGGTTTAGAAGTTTTAACGAGGATTTTTCTGATAAAGTGTTTATTGGGGGAATGAAATATTTTTTCAATGTGGAGGAAAATATGTTTATTAAATTATTTGACGGGAACAGCTAAACTTGCAATTTGGAAAACAAGAAAGAACAAAGGGTTACAACTTGCTTCAGTAGATCCTGAAATGACTTAAACTTAAAAAATGTGTAAAGAATAAATCAGCAGGGAAGTTTTTTTTTTCATTGTAAAAGCATGAACTGTTGACCTTTTAAAAAACCCACGCAAGTGCATTCAGAGTGTCAGCACTTTCCCAGGGATAAAACTGTCAGCAGCTGATAACACTTATTTTCTGTGTTTTTTTGGCTTATCAACTTGGTGGAATTGGAGGACATTTACAAGGCTCTCTGTTTACACAAGGCTCTCTCCATCTCTCTCTGTTGCCTTTTACTATCTCTTTTTAAAAATGTTCAAATTTGCAATTAAAAAGTAGGGTTCTGATTGTAAAATCCCTTTCATAATCTTGGGAAATAGAAAAAATGTTTGTATTGATATCGTATGAACTTTTCAGGACAGAATTGTTTCTTTTCGGATGAACTCGTCTCATCTGCCACAGCATGTCTGCTGCACTACAGTTATTTTAAAGACAACTTTACACATCTATCATCTTGCAAAGTCACTTCTGCTCACCAAGGCTGCATTTATTTGATCGAAAATACAGTAATATTGTGAAATATAACTACAATTTAAAATAACCTTTTTTCTTTTTTAATATATTTTAACATGTAATGTATTACTGTGATGGTAATGTATCTGTTATCATTTACTCGCACACCTTTTCAACATCCCATGTGTGTGTTTCAGAATTCCGCTCACCCTCTCACATCAGCGGACTCAACCGATCTGCGTCTCTAAACTACACGGATCACCCTGAACCTCAGTCTGTTGGTGGCAGCAACACACAGCTCAGCAGCGCTCCGTTGCCACAGTACACACCAGACTTCAATGTCCGAGCTCTGGCAGACCTACAGTTTGTGAAGGTAAAGATATGGCCTAGTGACGCACCAGAAATGGTCAAAACCGCTATGGAAGGCCGAAATCCAAAACGGTGACATTTAATTAGGCTAGCACTTCTACAATTGCACATTTTGGCTGTGTCAGCGTATATTTCATGTACACAATGTGGATAAACTACAACAGGTAAACATGTCGGCTACATGTGTGTGGAGTGGACACTAGGGCTGGGTTGACAATGTTGATTTCTCATTTTAAAGTCACCATGAAATCCAAATTGACAATTCATATTTTTTGTGAAATAATTTTGTTTTTAATTGTAAATAATTTATCCGTACACATTTTTTATTTTTATTTTTTTAATTCATGTGCCTTCGTTATATTTAATCAAAATAACTTCCCCTCCCTTCTTGCAGCAAAATTTCTTTAATACTCGTTTACTGGCGCGAGGGCGGGACAACCTGTTACTCACAAAGGACTCACCTATATAAAACCACAACGAATCAACCATCCAATCAATTCCCCATGGACAAAATCAAGCCCCGCCCTAAATTCTTTTCTTGTTCTAGAAGCCGACTTTAATCGATCTTCATTCAGTCTATGCTGTTTTCAGTTGATGCGTGAGCAAAACTTCACTAAACATTATTTGCAGCGCACCTACCATCCAAAAATCACAATAAGCTTTGTTACTTTTGATATGAAGCAAGGTCTCCGCTTTCAAATTCTGTCATTTTTATAGCAAAATACAATCGGCACGTGAACCGATCATCTTTACTGCTAAAGATGTGTGAAAGATACAGTAGAACATAATGAAATGTGTAATCTCTCATGTAATCGCTCAATCAGTGTTACAACCACAGAAGGAGATCAACAAAACAGCGTGTAAACAATGTCACGTAACATTACATTTAAAAGCCATTCAATGACCATAACTTGGCTGTCAAATAGAAAAAATAGCTCTCGGGAGGCTAAATATATAAAGCATTTTGCTATAGATATTGATTATATTTTTGCTTATCCTGTTGTCTTAAGTTTGAAATGAAAACAAGTTTTATTACTGTACAGCCACCGTTTAAATGTTTATATTTCAACATAGTTATATAATAATAAAAAGGTTGATATAAAAACTACCCAATTCAGATATTTATGTATGCTTTATTTTCAGTTTCTGTTTTCAGCTCAATGAAAACGTTCATTTTGGTTTTGTTTAATTAATTTCGGTGCGTCACTAATATGGTTTATTCCTTCATCCATTCAGAAATTCCACAAGAAATTCCCAATACCTCTCACAATACCTTTCCGTCTCTTCCTGTTTTCCAGATCACACGCTCTCAGTATCAAAACGGTCTGATGGCGTCTCGGCTGGACAGCTCGCCCCAGTCTCCAGACAGCGGACACGGCCGTGTGGATAACAGCACATCATCCATTCCACATCCCTCGTCGGAAAACATGCTCACGCTCACGGATGCCCCCGATGAGACGACCTCGCTCCTCATCGAACAGAACAGCCAACCCACGTGCCAGGCCAACCACAGCACACACAACGAGAGCCCCATTTGACACACTCACACACAATTCACCGATATATCCCACACACCCATTGGACATTTAGCACTTTTTCCCAGACCCGTTTTAGCGCTAGCCATTACAGTATATCAGTGTGGGTCTATGAAGAGCAATAGTTTGCTGAGACAGACTTTGTGTAACACATTGTGCAAGACGAAGGCACAGAGAAGCCAAAGTGTATCTGGACTGAGAAAGGACCCCTGTTTCAGACAGACTCTCTGGGGCGTTTTATAGACTGTGCGAATAGAGCCGTTTCTATGTACATGAAGATGTTTATTTTGTCATTTTTCTATTGAGGTTGCTCACAGAAACGCGAATGAGGGAAACTGTGGATGCCTTTTTATTTGGTGTTAGTCCATAGCTCTGTCATATTTGTACCAAATTCTATATGTGTGTGAGAGTGAAAATGAAAGCGAGTTTGTGAAAGAGATATACGTGCCAGTGTATGTTTGTATATACGACAACGCATGAGTCCGATTTGGCCGTTGCAGCCCACGTAAGCAACAACTCAGGGAGACGCTGAGCTTCACATACTAATTGCATGTTCGATAATTCCCTATTGATTTACGTGAACCCATGCGACAAGTGATCAAAAAAAAAGTGAAGCATGCTGTCGTCAAATGCACCAAACAGTGAAATACTAAGATACACTGCATCTCATACACATGGCATCCACATGTAATTTCTATGTCCGATATTTCTGCTGGTTGTCTGTGGAGGTTTGTTAATGTGATGCAGTGTTTGTGTATGTGTAAAATTGTCCTTTTGAAAATAATGCATTGACTTTTTTTTTAACTCCAAAGAGAACAAGCATTTGTCGTTGTAGTACAACTGTAAATGGAGTCACTTTTCTGCACAAGACGTTTGTGTGTGATTAGAGCTCTCGAACTGTATCTGTTGCTCCCATTGGACCAGAGGTAATCTAACCAAAAGAATTGAACTCTTTGCTGTATTTAATTAGCATTCAGTTGAGGTTGTACATTTTTTAAATGATTTTCTTTTTTATTATTATTATTATTATTATTTGTGTGTGATTTCTTAAAATTGCTGTGCGTTTTATATGCTGGTTGACATGGTACAGACTACAAATTGTAGATGCCTAAAACTAGGAGATGGCAGGTTCAGGAAGTGACTTCATAAAATGTACTGTTTCTTTGCCTTTTTTGCCTCCGTGCAAATCTTTTGCTTTCATACCAAAAAATGTTTGAAACTGATGAGAACATGGAAGATATCTTGCTTAGTCAAATGGACACAAAAGCCTCTTTAATTATGTAGCATCTCGATTATGATAAAAAAGGGGTGCAAGAACTGCACTGTGTATTTCTATTTTTGGCTGTTGACAGCTGCTCTTTTTTTTTTTTTTTTTTTTTTTTTTTAAAGAAAACACTCCCTGTTTGTTCAAACTGTTAATCAAGTTATTTCCTGTCCTTCTCAAATTAGTGATGAAATACATTGCGACTTAACACAGATTCTTTTCTTTAATGGAAAAACTGATGGTGTAACATCTTCTTGATTCTTTTATACTGTATTTTTCCAAGTTATTTTGTGGTTTGGGAAAGGTCTTCTATTAGATGATCTGAGTTTGGCTATTAAATTATTTATTTAATCAGTGTAATATGTTTCATATTCTTGTATTCTTAATCAGTGGTATTTTATTGGTATTTTATGAACCTCATATCGAGAGAATGTGTAAAAGGACTAAAGGGAAGATGAATCGTTTCCTGTTTTTCCATTGTAAAGTGTGATTTATTCTGTAAATCATCAAGTTTTCCCTGGACTCCTCCACTGTTCAGCACAGCAAAAGTGTTTATCAGCAATACAGATGTTCTGCATTAAGTCATCAGCAGGGGTACTAACCGGTGTTGGGGAAAGTTACTTTTTAAAGTAGGCCTATTGTATTACTCCCTCAAAAAAGAAAATAATAATAATAATTGTGTTTCTTGGTTACTTTTAATGGAAAGTGATGTTACATTACTTTTTGTTATTTTTTTTTCACCTGGACTAGGCTAACTAGGCTTATTTTTTAATAACAAAAAAAAAAGTTAACGAAAAGTCCCTTTCACACCAAAAGTGTAATGAATAAGCATCAGGCTGAATGAAATGCAAGTACACACCTGTACAGTAGAGGACGCAGCTCAAACAAACCTTTCAGCTGTGCTGCCATTCTAGATTGTAGAAGAATATGGGAC
Source organism: Squalius cephalus (assembly GCF_949319135.1). Classification (NCBI taxonomy): domain Eukaryota; kingdom Metazoa; phylum Chordata; class Actinopteri; order Cypriniformes; family Leuciscidae; genus Squalius; species Squalius cephalus. Next base: position 42,979,671 of record NC_137126.1, on the reverse strand, counting down.
ACGAGAAAAAAGTTCAACATTCTTCAGGCAGTCGTGCCATGTACGATCATCGATAATCATTCGATTGAATTGGTCGAAAGTTATAAGTACCTAGGCTCTATTATCGATAATAATACATTTTATTTAGCAGAGAATACTGATAGACTGTGTAAGATGAGTCAATAAAGACTTTATTGTCGGTGGAAATTAGCCAAATTTAATTTCAACAGAACATTGATGACTGTTTTTTTATCAGGCATATATGAAGGTCAAACAAAAAGAATGCATTGTCAAAGGTTGTAAATGACTGCCATAAAGTTTTGGGTGTAAATATTTCCTGGGTTATCAGATTTGTTTATTATGCAGGTGATAAAGAAATTGCATCACACCATACTGTATCTGACACATCTCACACACCTTCATGATGCATTTCAGACCCTCCTCTCAGGATTTTTGTATGGGTCCCTTTAGCCAAGACAAATAGATTTAAATTTTGTTTACCATGTGCCATTCATTTTCTTAATTTAAATATGAAGAGGTCATTTTTAAATTTTGTTTTCCTAATGTGCTATTAATGTTGTGTATTTTTCTGTCTTGCATGTGGTTGTAAAAAACAACAAAAAAATAAAACTCCCATGCAGAACAAATTGCCCCTAAGGGCAGGGGACCACAAAGTTTTACAATACAATAAATTACAATAAACTGATTTCGGACAGACTTCTAAAGCAGCGTGATGGTTGAATTATCGACTACAAAATAGAGAACGCTTTGGTGATAACTATGCAAACATTTAATTACAATAGAAATTTCTCACTAGAAATTACATCAAAAATGGAAAACATTGGTCAAAGCATTTACTCACAATCTGACCACCAACCACAACTTTCAGATGCCATCTTTGTTTTTTGTTTTTTTGCTCAACTGTCGCACAGGAACTGGAACGCACAGGATTGTGGGATATCAAAGGCAGCTAAAGATACAGCTGCCTTCAAAAATCGTTCAGATGAAGAAATAACAAGAGACCAAGTGTGAGAAGTGAAGCTAACATTGGATTTGTATGTTTCTTGATGCCTTCATGCCTTAGAATGTATCCTCAGAAGGCAGAATTTTTCAGCTTTCGGACACAGTCTATATATTTCAGCATGTTTTATTTATGTATTGCATTTTTGAAGACCTAACCAGGTGTGTGTAGGTTTAAACACTGAAAATGCAAGAAGCATAAACCGGGACAGATGCAATATGATGCACTGGAGAATAACATGACAAAAATATCTGCTTGAGTAAAATTCATAATTTAGCTTGCTGGTTACTGACATTTGAAAACTTATAATGCACTTCCAATGTCTCCTCTCCAGTCACTTATCTGCTCTGCTTGAGGAGATCAGGGACAATTAGAAAATATTTGACATTGTAAGAAACCTGAAAAATTCTATTTTAATTCTGTTGTACTATTAGCATAGCAAATTATATTTTGACATACATGAGAAAAACCCTGATGAATGATGCAATATGATTTCAAAATGCTCCAAACTAAAAAAAAACATCTTGTGTGAAAATCTGACCTTTTTTTTTTTATAAAGGATCTCACATGGTTTATGTCATATAGATAACTAAATACAATTAGTCACCTCTACGTAGAGGTCTAAATGAAAACGTATTATATTATTGTTTTGTAATAGAACAGCCTCAAACGGATAAAGCCATACGGCAACATGTTTTGACAGCCGATTTGACATGTATAACGAATCATCAAATCATATGAATCATTAAAACTGACGAACCAATAGTCGGTATCCAAATATTTGAACAAACCAATGGGAAATGAGATGGGCGTGTCCCCGTAAAATTCAAGCGACTGTTTGGGAGATTGTGGTGGACGTTGGTTTAGCAACCCTGTGTCTGTGTGCTAATTGACTCGTTTATTAAGTTAAAAACAAATACGAAGTTTATTTTGATGAAATATTTTAATGTGGATGATCGGATAAAGCAATGGAAACAGTGACGGAGGGAGACGTATCTAAACTATCTAAGATAGGTAACGTTAAAGCGCTCTCCTATAAGCTAACACCAGGCTAGTCCTATGCATCATGTACGCTGTTGGATATTTATTGTTCCTATCGATTCACATTTGTTTAGTTTTATACCGCTAAATTATAGTTAGTTATGTCAAGAATATAATTTGGAAGACCATCTAACATTGATGTGAAAACCAATGAGCTGATGTTCAAAACACTGCAGTACGAAAGCGATGTGTGTATTATGTGTATGTGCGCGCGTGAGTGAAAGAGGCACAGCTTATGCCTTATAAGGGGACTACATGTAATTACTTGTGGTGTCACCTGATCTTAACAGCTTTATAAAGATATAAAATAGTCTTAATACCTCATACCTCCTGTATTTGATCAGGTTAACATTTCCAACATTAGTCCTTCTTGCTTGCCTTTACTTGTTTGTTAAAACAGTCATGCAGATAAACGTCATTCAAATAAAAGGTGGAAAGTACTGATATTTCCTCATATAAGCTGCAACCACAATAATTATAAAAGGATTAGCAAAATGCGGTTTAAAATAGTTGGAGTTAGGGTTAGGTGTCAATTACGCCATAACCTCCTTATTAGGACATTCCAATGGTTCATGAAGAAATTAAATAATGTCTCTCACTTCTAAAATGACAAAAGTTATATTATCTGTGTCTGGCATCACCCTAAATGTTTTGTATTTTTTCAATAATGACCAGCTGACAACATTGTCCTTATCAAATAAACATATTTGATATGAAATGGACATGAAATATTGATTTGATTTATATCATTATTTGATTAATAATATACAAGACACAATATATATGGAAGACGCAAAACTAGCACATCTATAAAATTGATTAAATGCAGGCAGGTAAGTTAAATGGATTTCCCTTTCATTTACAGAGCAACGCAAACTGAAATTGGCAGAATATCTGGTGGCAAAAGGAAGACTGAAAGCACCTAATCCAAAGTAGGTGGTCTTAAAGGATCTTTCCGTCTGTAACAATTGTTGAATTTATACATACCTCCATAGTATGTTGTGTTTATGTTCTGAATAAACACTTTTTTGTTGTTGTTTTTTTTTACTCAAAGACCATATCTCAAGGACAATCCTGTTACAAAGAAACATGCTGAAAATAATCAAAAGGACAAACTTGTAAGTTAAAATTACATTTCTTGAAATTTTGCACTTTTCTATGTTGAAAGTGTAGACTGATGAATTAATGTCTCTTTATTTCTCTCAGAGAGGTGATGCAAAGGAGAATTGTGGCATCAATGGCACAAATGTAAAAGAAGTGAAGAGAGTGAAGAAATTGGCAGAGGTTAATAAAAACACATCCACAAAAAAAGGACTCAGCCTCCATTCACTAGCCAAAGCCCCAGCACAGTTGTCCAGTAATTCCCGTAATACTCACCAGGCTGGCTTTCATGTCTTAAAGACTCGGAACAATAGCACTGCTTCTCTTAAAAATCCAAGGGAACCACACAAAGCTGAGGAAACTGCTGCAGCAAATAGGACTCGTCAACAAAGCCTTCAAAATGGACAACACAAAGCCCATCAAGCACAGCCAGCTTCCCATGCTTCAAATACAACTCAAAAGTCAAGAAAACCAAGTCTTGTTTCAGTCTGTTGCCCTTCAAAGTCTGGATATGGCATCTCTGCTCACAGACGCACAGATCAAACTTACTGTACCAAGACGGAGCTTCAGTCAACAAGGTCTTCGGCTAAGAAGTTAGCAGAAACAACCGTCAAAACAACCTCAACTGCCAATTTGAAGAGTCAAAGACCAATGAGCACAACTGGGACAAAAATTCAGACAAACAATGTTTCTAAAACCCAGGCAAAACTAGCACAGCAACCCAGACGTCAAAGTGCTGTACCCAAGTTTGGGATTCACAACAGCAGTTCTCAGAGCAGTAAACCCATGAGCCGAAAATCGAATTCGGCGACAAACCGATTTGACGTGAACCAGAAAAAGGATATTTCATGCATTGTCACAAAAGTTGATGCCACAAAAACGAAATCGCATTGCTCTGTTACAAACAGAGTAACAAGAGCGAGTGTCTCTACTTTATCTAAACCTGCAAATAGTGAAGGATCAGCTATCATCAAAAATAAACAGAATATTACTGTTAAACCAACTAGTGCCACTGCTTCGACCAAACTCCTCGGTCGAAACACCAAGAGTTGTGTATTGCCACAGACAAGCACTGCGCCCCAAGAGCTTGAGCGGCCCACCAAGAGATCCAGCCAGGCCAAGCCTGCAGTGCAATTTCAGACCCCTAAATCCAGTTTCTGTCCCAGTACTCAAGGTGTCCGAACAGCCCCGGTAGATGGAAGGAAGAAGCCGACTGCTGCTCAGGAGCAGAGACTGTAAGTTTACTTAAGTTTAACTAACTGTAGCATTATTATTCTGAGAAACGTGTATGTGAACTTATCATGTTTCCTAAATATCGGCAAAGTTCTGCATGAAAGGGAATATTTGAAAAACCAAAATATAGGGGCAGTTTAAAGCTTCTGTGTGTGTTTGGAACGACATGAGGGTGAGTAAATGATAAAGAGTTTTCTTTTTTGGGTGAACGATCCCTGTAGGAAAATAAGTATAGTTTTTGTGTTTTTTTGTGTATGGGTCAAACCCTAACAGAAGTGTTGTCTGTGCAGGTGTAAGCTCCAGGAGTGGCGGGAATCGAGGGGCATCACATATAAACGTCCTCCCATGCCTGTCCGGCTGGTGAGGAGGAAGACGGTCTCTGCTATTCCTCAGCCATACTGGGCTTCTATCGAGAAAGAAGATGAAGTTCATAACATTGTCTTTGCTGTGGACCGGTCACTAGATGACTGCATTAAATTATTACAGCAGGTATTATTATAATAATATGAGTTTCTACTTTTAAAAAAATGTGATGCGCATTATAAGGGGTGATGCAACAAAGCATTTTTTTCCATGGAAATCTGAATTGCTGTGCGAACCAGCCAGCAGTGAATTCTGACTGGTACAAAATCACGCTCCACATAGTTGATATACATCAAAAATGTTCTGGCTAATTGACTGTGTCTATCTGCATTTTTGCTTTTGGCCAGACAAATAGCCAGGTTAAGACATGGACAAAAAAAAGATAAAGATATCTTTTTAAAAGATAAAAAGCTCTTTTTATTTATTTTTTACTTGAAGCAAATGTTGTTTTTACCCTTTCAACAGAATGCTTCACAAACATGTTAAAAAATCACAAACAAATTCTTATAGGGGGAGAATGCCCCAGACCCCCTACAGGGATTTAAAGGTGCATTGTGTAATATTTAGGAGGATCTGTTGACAGAAATGCAATATCATATACATAACTATTAGGGGTGTAACGGTACGCAAAAATCACGGTTCGGTATGTACCTCGGTTTTAAAGTCACGGTTCGGTTCATTTTCGGTACAGTAAGGGAAAGAAATGCAAACATTAAACTGCAGGTTGTTTATTACTATAAACTTTTTTTAACAATTTGTTTACACTTTTTTAAACACTTTTTAATAAAATATATATAAAATAAAAAAAGAATAAGAAATAAAATACTGCTGCAAAGTTCTCCACTAAATAAAATACTCTCAGTCTCAAACCAATATCACATAATAAAATATAATGAAAAATATAAATAAATAACTATGATTACAGTGCAGCATTACCAATCCCAGCTTGTAGGCCTGCTCATATTTAAATATATATATATATATATAACTTTTCCAAAGTGTAAAGGGTGGCTCTTCAAGCTCCGGCTTGTCCATACTGTCTGGGCTTGTCTGCATTGGCCATGACGCTAGCTAGCGAGAGGCTGGGCTAAAGCGTGCCGTGTATGTTGTTGTACAGCGCGCGGTGTGTGTTTTTTTTTTTTTCTTTCTCCCGCTCTGCAGTCGATTTCATTGGTTTAGGTTACAGTGACGACGGGTAAAACTTTAGAATCAGCTGCAGGGCAGGATTTGCGCTGAACGCGGAGACTTCCGCCACTTAATATGTTCGTGTGGAAACACGAAAATGTACCTATGTTCTGCACACAAAATATTGCATTCGGTCATTCGGTGCACACGTGCACCGTACCGAAAGCCCTGTACCGAAACGGTCCGGTACGGATACACGTACCGTTACACCCCTAATAACTATGTTTTCAGTGGTGTGCAAAGACCTTACATAATGAACTGTTAAGTTTTTATTACCTTAGAATGAGCCATTTCTATCTACATACACCGCGTGTCCCCTTACATTGAAATAGCCATTTTGCGCCGACATACTTCTACAGTAGCCCTAAACGGACAAGTGCGTTTCGTCACTATGTTGTTCTTCGTGCAAAGAAGCTAGCTAAAGTCAGCAAATAAAACACTGACACAATGATGAAGTAACAATAATATTCGCAATAACATGTAGTTTTACTGAATAATTAATTAAACCTAATTTCTTAATTTATCTTTGTAAAGAAACCTCATTGCTTAACTGGCTACTCTCTGCTGTCTCAGACAATGGCATCTTTTCCTGTCGGCCACCATAACTTCTGTTGGTTGTAATTCGCAACCTCACCACTAGATGCCGCTAAAAATTACACTGCGCCTTTAATTTGTAAACGTCACCTTTTGTGAGTTTGCAGATCTGAACACTACAAAGATTAATACAATAAAAGGGCTTACTTCCATTAACAAACTTAGGGTTACTCACACAGAAGTTAGCACACAGTATACCTTCCTTTGTGTTCACTTGAATACTGAGAACAGTCTCTCACAGAGGGAAAGCCTCAGGGGCCGTTTACACAACACTGTTTTCAACTAAAAATGGAAAACTTTTTTTCTGTTTTGGCTGTTCATTTACACGACAACAACGTTTTGGAGGCCTGAAAATGCAAACGTTTGAAAACAGGATTCAAAGTGCAAGTTTTTGAAAATGACATCGTTATCGTCTCTGTGTAAACTACAAAAACTGAATTTGTGAAAACGGGGGCACACATAGTTTTTCTTTGCAAAGGGACATCGCCATCTACTGGCCTGGCAGCATAATACAGCTTATAGTCTCTTTGGACAGATGTCCTTCAAATAAGAATTATGCGGTCATGGTGATAAAAAAGCATTCAGTGATATTATCATTTTCCCCTTTAAAAGTAATAATAGAAAATTATTATTTTATTTTTAGATTACTTTTACTAACAGTTTTTAAAAAAAAATTAAATATTATTATTATTATTAATGTGATTTCTTAATCTTAAAATTCAAACCTCACAATGACTCTTTTTACTTTCTTTTTATTTTATTTTATTTTTTTATCATGACCACAGAGTTTTGGAGAAGCACTGCCATATTGTAACCCTCAAAAGTGCTGAATAATAACCGTTTAGACGAGGAATGACTGGATCTAGTTGTAATTAATGAACGGTGAACATGTTTAACTTTCAATTCCACCATTGTCAGATGGCCCAACTGCAATGTTTACATTACCACGGAAAAAAAGCACTTTTCAACATTAAAACCTTTTAGACCAAAGGCCCTTTCACGCAGCAATTCAGGTAAATTACCGTAAAATTACCTAAATGACTACAGGTAATTACACAACTATGCTGTTCACACAAGCAACGCCGTTCTGGCTTTTTACCGTTAAGGGACCATTCGTACATCTGCACCAAAATACCACTCTTACCGGTAATCTTCATTCTGCGTTCACTCACGGCATAATACTGGATTTACTGGTAATGTTAGAACTTCCCGTAAAGTAGTTTGTAAATTGCCAGAACCGATTTACCGGTATATTTGAAAAGGACTGTTCACACATGATCGGGTCATTTACAGCTAGTTTAGATGTAAAGATTGTATGTGTGATAGGGTTTAAAGTGTAATTCTTTTAGACAAGCCTTGTCATGCCAACATTTGACTGCATATACAGTTTCCCTTATCATAATGTTTCCTTGTCCTGTTTTGTTTGAACAGATCTCATGTGTTTGCCATTTACTGGCATAAATTGGCCATGATGTTTTCCATTCTTGTCCGACAGTCTCACTGCTCTGAATTTATGGTCTTCTTGAGCTTTTCTTGAGCTATGCAGTACAAGTTGCATTGCACTCCTCTATTTACGTGGAACATTTTTTATGAATATGAGTCTGATTAGATGATGCTTTCTTTTAAGTGCTCACAAGCATATTGAGAACTGATCCAATGCTCTTTGTGTGATATCTGACAGGGTTTCCCGGTGGAAAAGGTCAGAGATGTGCTGTCTCGGGTGCCAATGGCACAGAAGTTTGCTAAATACTGGATCTGCCAGGCCAGACTAATGGAAAGAGAAGGAAATCTGGAGGTCCTGCCCATGTTCCAGGAGGCCATCCGTGAAGTGAGAGAGGTCAGTCTCTCTTTATCTCTCAAACATGCGATGGTATATTGATGGTACTTTCTTTTGCTTGTTGCTTTTTTTGTTTTAGTCTGATAATGTGAGAAGCCTCTGAAGAGTTGAAAAGAAAAATAGACATAGTAGGGATGCTCATAATTAACTGTTTAATCGTTAACCGACAGTAAGAATTTTGACAGGTTAACACTAGCCCCGTTTACATGCACACTTTTTAGCTATTCTGATTGAGATCGTTCTGATTGACGGATTCCGGTTGACTGTTTACATGGGATGTTATCTAAACCGATCAGGTGTTTACATGTGCTGACGCTTCCAATCGAAATCATTTTGTGACATGCGCACACACAGCTTGTCTGCCGGATCTGGAAGCTCATTATTTCCCACGTTTTCAATCCTGTCAAGATGGTGCATCACTTAATCGTCACGTTAGTTGTACGTTAGGCATTAACCGCGTTTCCAATGTCAGGCCAGTGCGAGGCTGCGAGCCAGGGCTTTAAACGGGCCTTGCCAGGCTAATTGCCTCGGGCCAGTAACGTTCGGACCGTGCCCAAAATCTGCTGCGTTTCCACTGTCGGGCCAGAAGCTCCACAGCGCTTCACTAAAACACGCCCGTAACACGCCTCTCTGGAACAACGTCACACCATCATTTCACCAATAAAATGGAAGTTTTATCAGAAAACTAATCAGAAAGAAATCACTGGAAACAGCGTGATCGCAAAACAAGAGCGACCGTTTGCTGGCATTTTTGTTGTTTAATTGAATATTTAAAACCCAAGAATAGATGTTTTACCACAGGTTTACAATAAAAAGCGATACATTGATCATAATGAATTAATTTGTGTCAAAATTGCACACTAGTCACACAGAAATAAAGTGGTTTACCGTTTATGACGTTTGTGAACGTTCACAAAAGAAAGAGGACACACAATTATTCAGTCTCTGTTTATTTGGTAGCCTACCGGACATTTACATCACATTTAGAAAGAATTATAATTTCTACAAATATGCCACCAGAAATTTGACCTGAGGAGCTTTAGCACTCCCAGAAGGATACAGTTAGAGGATAGTCCAGTATAAAGAGATAAAATAAAAACAGGATTAAGATAACTTATGATTTGTCTGATTTCTTCAAGCGTTCATAGGCCTATTTACCATGTTTACTATGGTAATGGTTAGCGCGCATAGTTTTTTGCATCGGGTATAAATATTCCTACCTTATACGGTGATCAGAATCCACAACGGATCACAAACAGAAGGCGTAATGTTAGCTGACAGAATTATCTGGCGCAAAACCAGGCATGCGCAGAAAGACGTAGCCTACACTCAAAGTAATCGGATCAGCTCGTTTACATGGTGTAATCTTTCGTTTGATCGGTTCATGAAAAGGTTTATTCCACCCCCTTCAATCCGACTGAAATTTCAATCGGTTTGAGCATTTTTATTCCGATTGAGGTGTTGACATGGAGCATTTTCATTCTGATTGGACTTTTAAACTGGTTATAATCGGAATACAATGCTACATGTAAACGGGGCTAGTGTCGGTTAAACAGTTTAAAAAGTATTATTTTCAAGATTGTTTTGAAAACGCTTGCTGCATGGTTTAAAAAAATATGCTATACATATAAAATTGGGTTTTTGAGAGAAAATAAACAGTTTGCAAATAAGTTGTATTTTATTATTGCATTGATGTAAAATGTGAAATGTTTACAAACTTCACAATAAATCCTTTTGATTTTAACAGTATTCAGAACAGAACAGGAATGAAAAATAAAAGTAACTATATAAATGCCAAAGCAAATTAATTTAAAGCAGAACTGACACAGAAATGGGCGCAAGGCTCACAGCTAGTCTGGAATAAAAAATTTTCAATGAGAGACGGTAGCGGTAACTCTAGTGTACTTTGGATGGGTGCGGGCAGCCAACATCCTTTGATAACAGCATTTCATACCTGAACTTGAAATGAACAAAACTTTCTGTGCTTTTTCTCTGTTCACAGAAGCACTGTAGGTGCGTGATGTGATGATGTCTGAATCCTAATGTTTTTTTTTTGTTACCTTATTGGGTCACAGACACTTATTCATTCTAATTTAATTTAATTCTAGTTTAACATAATCTTGTCGGTTAATGGTAAAAATGATCGGTTAACGATCTTCAGTTGTCGTTTAGGGGGGAAATGACGAAATTAACATTGAGCCAGCCATTGTTTTGTTAGTATTTTTGAAATGAGCTAATTCCAGTTACGCTTGTGCATGAGTAACAGACTTGATTTCACTTAATGTGATTTTTCTCAACAGCCGGTGAATATCTGTGGTTTTTGAGTCAGTCATCATTTTGTTAGTATTTTGAAATGAGCTAACTCCAGTTACGCATGTGCATGAGTAACAGACTTGATTTCACTTAATGTGATTTTTCTCAACAGCCAGTGGATGAACTACGATCTGTGGTTTTTGAGATCCTTAAAAAGAGTCAGATTCAAGGTAAAGTGGGAGGATGAGTAATCCATATTTCTGTCATACAGTCACTTACAGTACATGTTTTTGCTATCACTTGGGTTTGGATTAGGTGTGGATTATTAGTGTACACTATGGGTTAAAAGTTTAAAATAAATTAATTTCATAATTATGGAAATAACTAATATGTTCATGTTTTTAAAAGAAGCCTCATGCTCACCAAGGTTGTTTTTCTTTCATAAAAAACAGTGTTTTGTGAAATATTATTACAAATTAAAATATATATTAAAATATGTTTTAAATTGTAATTGATTCCTTGTGATGGCAAAGCTGAATTTTCAGATTCATTACTCCAGTCTTCAGTGTCATATGATACTTCAGAAATAATTTACATTTACATTTATTCATTTAGCAAATGCTTTTATTCAGAGCGACATACAGTTGAGGTATACAAGAAACAATTAATCTTAAGAAGGCAATAAATGCAAGAAGTGGCAATAATACAAGCCGGAAGCTCGTTATTTTAGTCGATAAAGTTTTAAATATGGATATTTTTCTTACACAAACGCATCGCTTCACTTCAGAAGGCCTTTATTAACCCCCAGAGCCATGTGGAGTGCTTTTATCATGGATGGATGCGCTTTGATGGACTTCAAAACAGAAACAGCCATTCACTGCCATTATAAAGCTTGTAAGAGCAAGGACAGTTTTTAATATAACTCAGATTGTATTTGTCTGAAAAAAGAATGTTATATACACCTAGGATGGCTTGAGGGTGAGTAAATCATGGGGTAATTTTCACTTGAACTATCGCTTTAAGGAATAGTGAGACTGTAGAGGAGATTCTTTTTCTTTCATTCGTTAAATTATGATTTGGTGCTCAAACATTTCTTATTATTATCAATGTTGAAAAAAGTTAAACTGTGAATTGAGCAGTTTAGTACAACCTTTCTGACAAGACACGATCGCTTTATATGATGAACATTTAATTTTAGGCTTTTATTCACAAACATTGATCAGCGAACATGAACAGAAGCTCAACCAAACCTGCCTGACGCACAAGAACAAACCTCACTAGTTCTTGCTGAAGCTCAAACGTGCTGCGTAACACGAGAATGAACATCATTGGTTTTCGCACGTCAAGTGAACATGCTTGAGCTTCTGTTTACCACAACTGATGTGTGCGCTGATGAATGTTTATATGTGAATAAAAGACTAAATTAAATCTGTTCGTCATATAAAGTGATCGTGTCTCTTTAGAAAATTTGTCTAAACCGCTCAATTCATATGGATTAGTTTTACAATTTCTTTATGAACTTTTTGAAGTGTCAAAGTGGTAGTTGAGTAGCTATCAATGAAGGGACAGAAAGCTCTTTGATTTTATTAAAAATATCTTAATTTGTGTTCCGAAGATGAACGAAAGTCTTGCGGGTTTGGAACGACATGAGGGTGAGGAAATGACAGAATTTTCAGTTTTTTGGTGAACTAACCCTTTAATATTTTTGTGTAAAACGTGAAACACAACCATTCAAAAGTATGGGGGTAGAAGAAAGAAATTATTCAGCAAGAATGGATTCCATTGATACAAAGTGTCAGTAAAGTAATTTATAATGTTACAAAAGATTTCAAATAAATCTATTCATCAAAAAATCCTGGAAAAACAATTATTATTAACTGAGCTCTGATAATAACTAAGAACCAAATCAGCATATTATAATGATTTCTGATGGGTCATGTGACACTGAAGACTGGAGTAATGATGCTGAGCATAAGAGACTTCTTGGTGGACAGCCTTGGTGAGCATAAGAGACTTCTTTCAACAACAACAAAAAAAAAGTATAAAAAAAAATACAAATAATTATTCCTAAATTTTGACCAGTAGTGTACTTGTGATCAGTCCCTTTCAAGTTCACACAGGTCCTATTATTAACCTACTTTAACTATGGACATGTCACAAACAGAAATTATATGTGCATATATATTTTATTTATTTTTTCATTTTGAACAGTGTATCTAATTTTTTATCTTTGAAAGTAACTTAAAAGGTGTGTCTGTGCTATCCTTTTAAATACCACTCAGTTTGATGTTTTATCTACTTTATCTACCTAAAATTTATGCATTTTTATATGTGGTTTAAGTGTCCAAATAGTTTATAGAATCCTCCACATTAATATTGTTTATTCTAAAATTTCAAGCACATTATATGTGGACATGTTGTTTCAAAATAATGGATTTGGCTATTCCAGTCATAACTGTGAGGACAAATATTAATGCTACACTATACAATAAAGTTCTATTGAATTCTTTCAACCCGGCATGACAATTCATAGTTTTCCATCACATGACTGGTACCGAGACCTGGAGGGCAAAACATCCATAGAACTGCAGCACAGGACTGTAAATTGTCCATCTGTTTCAAGCATTTTGATCACCTCTCTAAAAGAAGAAAAACAAAAAAAATGGGAACAATCTGCAAGTTATGGGCACTTGCAATCACTATGTGAAAAATGTTTAATGTTGCGTACAGTGTTTTTAGTACCTTTAGTGATGATGCATACTATATAGAAGTAAGAATATGAGCCCAGAATATTAATAAAACAAATCTCACCATGTTTTAAATCATTCAGGTATGTCTCCGATGCCAAAAGAGCCTGAATCGATAGAGACTAGGATGCATGACGAACAGGAAGCCAGTGACGTCATGTGTACTCCAAAACCTGTAGGGGCCCTCATATGTGGAATGAGGGGAGACTCGTCTGTCGTCAAATATAAAATTACAGCCACCCCAGGGTACGACACTCACACACTCCAACTTGAATTTGAATAACCTTGATCTCATGTGCCACTGTTGCCTAAATATTCTTTGGAATAAGTAGCATAATGTTAGGACTGTTATAGATGTAAAATTCTTTGCTGTAAGTTTCTTTTTTGTATTTAAAAAAAATAATGGTAACACTTTACAGTAAGGTTCATTAGTTAACTACTTTAGTTAACATGAACTAAGAATGAACAATACTACTTAAGCATTTATTAATCTTAGTTAAAGGTCCCGTTCTTCGTGATCCCATGTTTCAAACTTCAGTTAGTGTGTAATGTTGTTGTTAGAGTATAAATAATATCTGTAAAATTATAAAGCTCAAAGTTCAATGCCAAGCGAGATATTTTATTTAACAGAAGTCGCCTACAGTGAACGGCCGGTTTGGACTACATCCCTCTACTTCCTGCTTTAATGACGTCACTAGAACAGTTTTTTGACTAACCTCCGCCCACAGGAATACACAAAAAAGGGGGCCGTGGTCTTGTTGCGCTCCCACGGAGAAGAGGAAGAGTTGTGTTTGTAGAGTGTGTTTGTCGCCATGTCGTCGAGACGCTGTTATTTTCATCCCAGAGTCCAATCACCTTTGTTTGGCCTTCCCAGGGACGCTGTACTTAGAGATCAATGGTTACAATTTATGCGCATGCATCTCCACGTTATGGTAAGAGGCGTGACCTTTCCGGGCAACGTGCGCTAAGCTGCTGTCGAGTCACAACACAGGAACCGCTGGCACAATCAGAACTCGTTACGTATTTCTGAAGGAGGGACTTCATAGAACAAGGAAGTCATCAGCCCGTTCTTAGGACAGTGAAAACAGCGGTATACAGATATAGTCAGGTTCATTATATTCAGATTTTAACCTTTGTGGGAATTTTTTGGGGATTTGCTAAACTATACATTTTTGGAAAGGTTATTGTATAAGAAGTCAGAAAATCAATGTTTGCATTTGCTCAGATGTCTATATGGCGGCCATATTGAAGTAAAAAAAATGGCCGCCGTAAAATTGTAATATCTCGACTTCCGAATAAACTGGAATGTTGATTTTTACTTCTAAACTCACACTGTAAGGGTCAAGGAATCCAATGGTGCTAGTTACACTTTACCATATTGACCCTTCGATGCATGAGTAGGAAAAAAATGAGTAGGAATATGTGGTTGTTTTCTTGCAATATCTTTGTAATGAAAAGTTATCATTTCATATTCCAGCTGTTCTTCAAAAAAAGATTTTTTTATATCACTCATTAAAACATTTAATATTTATTTTGGGAATTACAAAGACATGCACATTGCAAACCTACTAGAAAGGATGCTGAGAGTGATCCACACACAAAGTAGTTCCTGTTGAAAGATTTTATTTTGCAGTGATGTTTCGAGCCAAATTAGCGTAGATACCATTCTTCTTATGATGTAACGAGTACATCAGGATTTATGGGAAGTGTTCCCGGTTCCGGCTGACCTAATCTATGCAGCCTAACATTGAATTATAGAAGTCTGTAATGTATTATGTGTATACTAGGTCAAAGAGATGTGTTTTTAGTCTAGCTTTGAACTGACAGAGTGTGTCTGCTTCCCGGACAATGTTAGGAAGACTGTTCCAAAGTTTTGGTGCTAAATAGGAAAAGGATCAACTTATTTTGATATTCTAGGTATTATCAACTGACCGGAGTTTTAAGATCGCAATAGACGTGAAGGACTATAATGCGTTAAGAGCTTGCTCGAGTACTGCGGAGCTAAACCATTTAGTGCTTTGTAAGTAATCAGCAATATTTTAAAATGTATGCGATGTTTAATAGGGAGCCAATGCAGTGTTGACAGAACTGGGCTAATATGGTCATATTTCCTGGTTCTAGTAAGAACTCAAACTGCGGCATTTTGGTCCAGCTATAGTTTGCTTAAGTGTGCAGGGCAACCACCCAGTAGAGCATTACAATAATCTAGCCTTGATGTCATGAACGCATTAACTAATTGTTCCGCATTTGTCAATGAGAGTATATGATGTAATTTAGATATATTTTTAAGATATATTTAAGAAGGGGTATGTCAAGCTGAGGAGTCCATTAACTGGAAGCAGTGCATTTTCTGCCAGTCTGATGATAAAAAGAAAGGAGTCCTGGTCTAACGCCCTAGATTAGAGTGCTATGGTCTCATTCTTCAGGTAGTTCAAGAGAGGGCCAGTTTGAATGATGGGAACTATGTTCAAGTACAAAGGTGACTGCAAAACTGCACACCAGAAACAGTGCACAGAGAATGCAGTCTGGCATCGCTCCTGTCCCTCAAGTGCAACTAATAAGGTTGAAATACAACGTGCAAGAGACCACAATGCACATGCTTTAGCTACAGGACACTACACTGCCAAAAAGCGTGGACAGAAAAGAAGAAGCACAGAAACAGCTGAGCCAGACCCCTCAACATCTGGTTCTTCATTGCCATTCACATGATCCCATACAAATCCACTGGATAAGTGATGGCATCTCTTCTGCAAACATAGGGCAGAAAGTGACTAGCTCCCTCCAACACTTGGAGCTCTGAAGCAACACATCTTGAGAGTCCATGCCCAAACAAGAGTATGGGCACAGGCAGCCATTGCTCTGCAGGATCCACAGCTGGATCCTCTGCAAAACGGATACTTCAAACACTCGGATGGCATGCTCAAACCAGTGACCACAGAGGTCCTCCCAGCCCCAAAGGCCATCCTTGAGTTGGTTCAATGCAAGTGTAAATCTAACTGCTCTTCTGGGAGGTGCTCCTGCAGAACTAAGGACTTAGCCTGTACTGACATGTGTCAGTGCAGCAGCCAGTGCCAGAACGATGACACTTCCCAAGCCGTGATTTATGAAAGCGATGATGATTATGAGAAACTGTCTAATTATAAAGGTTGCTTAATCATATGTCGATAGTTCCCGAACATCCATGTTTTACATTAGCTAATTTTAAACTCTTCAATAAAAGGAACTCTGAGTTATCTGACCAACTGCTTGTGATGTTTAGTCTTTTTACCCATATTGTGGATGTATTTCAGTGGGATGATAAAAAACATGTTTTTTGAGGAACATGGAATATTAAATGCAAACAATTTTTCATTACAATGATATTGCAAGAAAACAACCACACCGGGTCATTTCTGACCCACTTATGCATCTATGGGTTAATGTGGCAAAGTCTTGTAGCTTTGTAACTATAACCATTGGATTCCCTGACCCTGAAAATGTGGGTTGAGCAGTTAAAATCAACATTCCAGTTTATTCAGAAGCCGAGATATTACAAATTAAAGTTTTACGGCGGCTATTTTTTAAAATTCAATATGGCCGCCACATAGACATCTGGGCAAATGCAGACATTGATTTTCTGACTCCTTACACAATAACCTTTCCAAAAATGTATAGTTTAGCAAATCCCCAAAAAATTCCCACAAAAATATATAGTGAACCTGCACGCGAAACATGAACACGTTATATTGCACACTGTAAACACAATCAAAGCTTCAAAAACACACGAAAAACGGGACCTTTAATATGAATTTCAACATTTACTTATACATTATTAAAAAACAGGTTGTATTTGTTAACATTAGTTAATGCACTGTGAACTAACATTAATAAAGAGTAATAAATACTGTAACAAATGTATTGCTCATTGTTAGTTCGTGTTAGTTAATACATTAACTAATGTTAGCTAATGAACCTTATTGTTAAGTGTTACCAAAATAATAATAAATTGAAATATTTTGAATCATATATTTACTTCTTTATAGTACCAGTAAAACTTTGAATACAACTCCTCATTCTTTATTAATACAATTTTCCACATTTAAAATAATTGTAATAATCAACATAACATTGTACAAACCATGAAATTATATTTTTACAAGATAACAGCTTATATTTGTCAAAAAAAAAAAAAAACTAACATTTAAACATGAGCCTTAATATGATTAGACTGTGATGTTTATATATGCTGTTTTTTGTCTGTAAAATAAAACTCCACATCAACATGATAACAGCATGGATTAAAGAATTAATATTGCTTCATCAAAATGAGAATCGATTACATTTGGGAAAACAGGAAATGAACACATTTCCCAAAAGTCCAGCTCCGAAAAGTAGACCAGGATGATTGTCTGTTCTTTTTCCTGCAATAAATGAAGTTATGTCTAATTACTTTGTATTTTCTTGCACAATTTAAGGGGGAAAATGAGTCAGCAGGGAGCAGAATCAGGACATGTTGACGGTCACGAAATCCGTTTCTTTACCCCAGTGCGGCGTTCAGTGCGGATTGAGAAATCTGCTCTGCGCTATCCAACAGCCTTGCAGGAACATGACCCCTGTGTGACCTCTCTTTGTGACCTTGCAGGTGAGAGTAAGGAAGAGGTCGAAGGTTACACACAACCCCAGAGCTCTCCTGTGTATGTGTACCGGGAGAATGAAGCACTGAGGGACCATGTTCAAGTTAAACTTGTTTATCCAGAGGAGGTTGAAACATTATAAAGTTTGTTCAAATGCAGTGACCTTCATTTCCCACCTGGAAGCCAAGAATGTTTTTGTTTTAATTCTGTTTTTACTATTTGTTTGTAAAATGTCTTTTGTACTATGATGCACATTTAGACAGGCTCATATACTACTAAACTTATTTTTGCTAGGTTTTAGCCAGACCTTGAGCTTTGACTCTCTCTTTATACTGGTTAGATGTTACCTAATTGGATTATATCTTTGTTGCTATGATGAATTTCAACATTAAGCATTGCTGTATGAAAAAAAAATACATTGTCTATATTCTTTCTGCAAAAGATTCAACAGAAAAGTCAATATTATTTAGTTAATCAGAGATTTAAGTCAAACCTATCCTTATAACTTAAGTTATAATTTATGGATCAGCCTCAATCTCTTATGCATGTCTGAGCAATAGCACACATGATTTTTTTTTTAAGTGTAAGAAATTGGATTTTACATGATAAATAAACCATATTTAAGTCCCTGCCTGATGCTATAATTTTGTTCCATGAAGCTGCAGAATTATAGATGAGATGGATGGATGGATGGCTATTGGTGTTCTACAATCTGAGCAAACAAAATCTCTAGTGTTTTTCTTTTTCTTCTATTAAATCTTGAAATGTAGATGTTTGCTGTTGATTGGCTGAACACTTTGTGAGGTTTTTAGGTTAGTACATTGAAGTTCATGTGCTACTGAGTATTTGCTTTTCTTGGTTCAGTTAAAGGTCAGTCAATACAAGTAGTGGCTTTAGATAAGAGTATAATGTCTGTTGTTACTGAGGGAACTATTGCATATGTTCACAGGACAATGTCCAGTAATCTGAGGGTATATTTCAACCAAAAAAAAAGAAATAAAAATCTTTCATCATTTACATCTCATTTAAAAAAAAAAACTGTTGACAGCAAGTCGTCACCTTTATTTATATAGCGCTTTTTACAATGCAGATTGTATCAAAGCAGCTTCACAGTGATAACATCAAAATAATACAACAAAGTTTGTTTCTAGAAGAAAATTGCATCATCGTCCACCTTGCAGATCAGTAATATTGTTGAATATTACATGTCCCCAACTAAACAAGCCAAAAGCCAAGGCAACAGTGGCAAGGAACCAAAACTCCATCAGGTGACAGAATGGAGAAAAAAAACCTTGGGAGAACCCAGGCTCAGTCGGGGACCAGTTCTCCTCTGGCCGACGAGCGAACAGTGTATGATTATGATCCAGGCAGCATTACAGGTCAGAAGTCAGATTGGATCAGAACATTCAGAATATTATCCAGTTCCTTCTGGTTGGAAGTTGGAGTCTTCACGCCGGTATGGAGACGACTTTGTTGAGGATCAGTGCCGATGGCTGTCGTGTCGATGAGGCCTCCACAGGCCTATGAGACTGGCACTTCAGGGATGCGTCGTGGATGGGTCCAGGCGCAGGTCCACCATCTGATCCGGATACGTCCCGGATCTGGCTGACTTCAGTAAACCTTGGAATAAACAGAAAGATGTAGCGTCTGGACCAATCAGACACACACAAATTATTCATTTATTTAATGAATAATCCAGCAAACTCAACTCTCCCAACAAATGCCTGTGAAACTTCCCCCAAAAACTAACATCCCAAATGAAGCTAACACACTGCCAGAACGCGGTGTCTTGTTACAGGACACACAGAGACTGATAAGAGGATTTTACGATCCAAAAGAGTGTCCAGGAAGCTGCGACTCTTACTTAATTCTCACTGAGAAGGAGAAATAAACCCTGTTAATTCTATGTATTCTATATATAACCATTTGAGAAATGTGTAAACGTATCTAATTTTCCGATCTCATGATTTTCCTTTAATGTGGTTGTCTTTTGTATTCTTGTAAACTCTATTGGGTTCATATTTCAGACTTTGGATAATATGGTTAACCAAATCAAATGTGTGGCATTTTTGGTATCTATAAACTCCAATCTTCATCTCCGTTTTGTTCATTTACATTACATTTTGCTTACTTTGTGACGCATTAATATTATAAGCATCTTAAAGATTCTTGTGTTAAACATCCAATCAAATTGCATGTTCAAAGGGACAATGGGTTGTAAAATTTCCCTCCAAAGGGAAATCTTCTCATTGGCTCACACACCTCCAGAGGTTGTGCCATCTTCACGCTTTAAAGTCACTGATCAGCTCTTAGCTCTCGCTTATTCCCTTTCTGAAATGCTGACGTGAAGATGATGCTGAACTAGAAGTTTCTAAGGACCCACCAAGTTTGTGCCAGGCTGCGGCCTTGTCTTTCCATTCACCAAAGATACTCTGACTACCACTGGTTCTCTTTCATCAAGACCACGTCAGCAAAGATCAACTGGAGCCTCAACAAATTGCATCAGGACAGTTTAAATTAAAATGGGCGAGACATGCAAGTATCAAACTTAGTCTCATTATTTGATACATTAAGTATCCTTACCCCTTTAAAGAAGGGCGTGTTAGAACTAAACTGATGATTTGCTCAAGGCTGTTGATCTTCTGAATTTCAAACACTGCTATAACTTCTTGCTTCTGCTTCAGCTCTCTTTCCCTTGGTAAACTGTATGCATGTATGTGTGTGTATGTTAGAGTAGTTTAAGTGTTTAGACTAGTTAATAAAATCTTGTTCATGTCACATGTAAAGTTGTCCGTGTCTCAAGCTCATAACTGGAGTCACTAATCATTTAAGATTTTTGTCTACTTGCTCTTAGTAGTACTGTAAATTAAGAAAGACATTTCCCATGCCCCGGAAATGTACATTTCTTAGAGTTAATAAACAATTAATCCTGAGTGTTCACGAGACAAACAGGTTAATTGATTGTAATATTAATTTACGACAGTAAGTTAATTATACTAACTGATCCAAATATTCATAATCAATTATAACCAGTTATTATTGATTATTAATATTTCATAGAGCTAATTTGCTACAAAGACTAACATAAGCGTAGATGCCATCCTTCTTATGATGTAACGAGTACATCAGGTGTTATAGGAAGTGTCCCCGGTTCCGGCTGAACTAATCTATGCAGCCTAATAATCATTTAACTGATTTGAATAATACAAATGTATAATGTTCTATATGAATGGCAGGTAAATGAGATGCATTTTTAGTCTAGATTTAAACTGAGTGTGTCTGCTTCCCGGACAATGTTAGGAAGACTGTCCCAAAGTTTATGTGCTAAATAGGAGAAGGATCTACCGCCTGCAGTTGATTTTGATATTCTTGTATTATCAACTGGCCAGAATTTTGAGATCGCAGTAGACGTGAAGGACTATAATGCGTTAAGAGCTCAAGTACTGGGAAAATAAACCATTTAGTGCTTTGTAAGTAGTCAGCAATATTTTAAAATGTATACGATGTTTAATAGGGAGCCAATGCAATGTTGACAGAACCAACTGGACTTGGCGTACAGACGGTGCAGGGCAACCACCCATAATAGCATTACAATAGCCTTGAGGTCATGCATGAATCACTGTTCCGCAATCATTGAAAACATGTCGTAATTTAGATATTTTTACAGGTGCTAGAAACGTGAACGTGAACTTCGATGAGACATCTCTTCATTTACTGCTACAAACTGATAATCAGATAAGTATGATTTCAACCATGCCAGTGCAATACCACAAATGCCAACATAATTTTAAAGTCTATTCAAAAGAATGTTGTGGTTGATGGTATCAAATGCAGCACTAAGAGAGATACAACCACGATCAGATGATAAGAGCAAATCATTTGTAACTCTTTCACGAGTTCACACTTACAATTTTAATGCGTATTTGGCGTGCTGTCTGGGGGGAGGGCTCCGAGCTCGGAGTTCGGCCCGAACCCAGAGTACTCCCCCCGTATGTAAGTGTTTAGGACTAGAAGCGTGGAGAAGGGGTGGTGGGGGGCTGCTGCAAAACTGTCAGTGGGTTGAGGTGAGACTGCTGAGTGTATACCTCTTACCATTGATTGCTGACGTGCTCCTCCCGAACTTTGTTAATAAAACGTCATAATGAGAGCAGTCTCAGTACTATAGGACGGTCTAAATCCTGACTGAAAATCCTCGCAGATATAATTTCTTTCTAAAAAGGAACATAGTTGTGAGGATACCGCCTTTTCTATTAATTTTGACAGAAAAGGTCGATTCGAGATTGGCCTGTAATTGACTAATTCTCTAAAATCAAGTTGCGTTTTTTTAATAAGAGGTTTAATAATAGCCAGCTTAAAGGTTTTCGGTACATATCCTAATGACAAAGATGAATTAATGATATTAAGAAGAGGATCTATGACCTCTGGAAGCATCTCTTTCAGTAGCTTAGTCTAACATAAACGTTGTTGATTTAGATGATTTAACGAGTTTAGACAATTCTTTATCTCCTATAGCAAAGAATTAATTAAATTGTTCCTCAGGGAGACTACAATGCACTGCCTGATGCGATAGTATACGGTTGCATAGTTATAATTATGACCGCCGCTAGCATAGCTAGCGAAAGCGGTCATATAGGGATTGTCAAAGTTTTTTTTTTTTTTTTTTTTCGTCATCTACTGAATATTTCGTCAACGATACCAGGGACACCGAAACACCGAGGAACATGAAATTTCGTGGGCATGTAGCCCCACTAGACTTTTACGGAAAAATTTCGTTTGGTCTCCGGGGGCCACTCCCCCCCCCCGCGCTGGGCCCCCCCAAACCCAAAAAATGCAGTTTTTCCTAAATAACTACCTGAACCGTGGCACCGAGGATGAAGAAATTTTTATGGTATGTTGGTCTTAAGGGCCCACATCAACCTAGCCCTTAATCACCCCTATCTTCAGTTGAGATGTTCAGAACTGCACCATATTTCATGTGTATGATTAACTTGACATCCTCTGGGGGTATGCTAAGTTTCGTAGAATTTCATCCATGGGGGGGGGGTATAAAATAAATTCATTTATGTGCACATTTAGTGACTGTACACTCATCGGCCTGTAGATGGTGCTGTTGAGCGAAGGGTTGCTGGTTTAGGATGATACTGTCACACACACACACATGCAGGAATACAAACAAACGCAAGCATGCACACACACTGACATCCACACGCACAGACACACACACACAAACACACACGCGCGCACACACATGTACGCACGCATACATACACGCACAGAGACACACACACACACAGACACACACATACACAAACACACACACATACACACACACAGACAGACATGCACATACTACTACTTTTTTTAGGTATCAGCCATATACCCGATTTACCAATACCCAATGTGTTATGCTTGGGCAGTATACTAATGAGGTGGGTGGGACATGTTTCATGCCATGTTAGATCACATCCTGAGAGTCTACGCTTTCAGAAAATATATAGTTTATATAGTTGAATCAGTTTTCTCTTCATGGTACAGACCAAAATGTATTATGTGTACACTTTCTTCACCTAAATCCATAAAATCCCATTAATTTCAATGGGACATTTACTTAAGTGTTCTACTAGGTACAGTGGGAATGAGTTTAATTTTGTTAACATTGTTTTTTTTAAACTCTGGGACCAGGGCTACAAGATAAAACCACTTTTTTGGGGAAAAAATGTTTTTTATTTCAGTAAAACACAACAAACCCATGCCAAAGTCAGATAACTGACTTTTACCACCAACAGGTACCTCAACCGTTTGGTAGAGGTTTGTAGAAATTGAATGGGAGGGTCCTTTGAAAAAAAAATCACAGATTTTTCATACTTAGTATGTATAAGTATAAGTATATATACTATTTTGATCCCGTGAGGGAAATTTGGTCTCTGCATTTATCCCAATCCGTGAATTAGTAAAACACACTCAGCACACAGTGAACACACAGTGAGGTGAAGCACACACTAATCTCGGCGCAGTGAGCTGCCTGCAACAACAGCGGCGCTCGGGGAGCAGTGAGGGGTTAGGTGCCTTGCTCAAGGGCAAGTCGCTTTTTACTGGTCGGGGTTCGAACCGGCAACCCTTTGATTACAAATTTGAAGTGCCACGGCCACGGCCTACTAGAGCAAGATAAAACAAACAAAAAAAATTTTCATCACTTTATCATGGTGTGCATGTGAAAGGGTTAATGATTGTGCACCCATCGGCCTGTATATGGTGGTGTTGAGTGAAGATTGGGTGATAGAGTTGATGTTGAAATGTCTTTTCTGCTGAGATAAACACACACATTCATGGACATACAACCCCCTCTTGTAATGTTGCAACATGTTAACATTCACACAGTTATAAACTGGAACATATACATATGCAGGCACACACACATTCACACAGTTATAACTGTACATACTCATGGCCCCCTTTCAGGTCTCATACATATAATGTTTTGTCTCAAACAGACGAATGATGATGTCATTTTGTTTATTAACTGTTGATTAAACCTTACTTTGTTAATATTATTTATTTGTTCTTCCCTTTTATTATACAACAGTTTCAGCATTATGGATGTGACAGTTGGACTTATATACAATGCCTTAAACATAGATAAAATTAGTATCAGTGAATTAATTTACACAACTTTTAATGTAACCTCTGTCCTCTGATTCTTGAAAAATCCTCACATTTCATATAATATTTTACATCCTATGAATACATTTTATCAGCGTTATGGACATAACATGAAATACACACACTTTACAAGTATCCTACAAACTCTGTGAATTATTAAACAAACTGCCGATGTAGCATGAAAAAGACTTGCTTGAACACAATAAGTGTGTTTTTGAAACTCATTTTTGTAATACATTATGTAGGGAAAACCACTGTTATGGATGTGACGTTTTCACATTATGGATGTTAAGTGTCTAAACTAATGACTTTTGATATAAAACTTAAATAGTAATGGCAAATAATTACAAAACTCTAAATTATCCATGATCCACAGGAATACTCCAGACAGTCTTTTAAAATATACAACTTATATACATAAACACGCAATACAGCCAAATTGCTCCACGTCATATATTTTTGTGGAAAGCCAGTGCAGGCCTGAGCGGCGGTCATATTTTGTACCGCCATGCGGTACATCTAGTTTTCTCTCTAATATTATTAAACTTGTAAGTAAAGAAGTTAAAGTCATTACTGCTGTGCTGTTTGGAAACGTCTGGGCTTGTTAATTTAGCCACCGTTTCGAATAAATACCTAGAGTTGTGTTTGTTTTCTTCTAAAAGTGTTGAAAAATAAGCAGATCTAGCAGTTTTTAAGTACGCAATCGTGCTCTCTTTCCACGAAATGCGCAAAACTTCTAAGTTTGTTTTCTTCCAGCTACGCTTGGCTAAATTAAGTAGATTAAATAATGATCTGAGATGTCATCGCTCTGCTGCAGAATTTCAACGGCATCAACATTGATTCCATGTGATAATATTAGATCTAGAGTATGATTACGATGATGAGTAGATCCTGACACATGTTGTCTAACTCCAATAGAGTTCAGAATGTCTTTAAATGCAAATCCCAATGCGTCTTTTTCGTAATCTACTTGTATATTAAAATCACCAACAATTAGGACTTTATCTGCAGCCAGTACTAACCCTGATAGAAAATCAGCAAATTCTTTGATAAAGACTGTATGGTGCCCTGGTGTCCTGGTGGCCATACAGTAGCCAGCACAAATCTCAGACAGGATTTATCACTTACACTAGAACATTACAGAAAGCACCATCACTTCAAAAAAATTATATGTGAAACTAGACTTCTGAGTAATACTGAAGATATTGCTATAAATTACAGCAACACCTCCACCTTTTCCTTTTAAACGAGCCTCGTGTTTATAGCAGTAATATTGTGGGGTTGACTCATTTAAAGTAATGTAATTGTCTGGTTTTACCCAAGTTTCTGTCAAACACAGCACATCTAGGTTATGGGCTGTAATCATATCATTAACAAAGTGCTTTTGAAGAAAGGGATTGAATATTCAGCAACCCGAGCTTTATCATTTGTTCATCTGCATTATATTTGTTTTTTATTTGTTGAACATCAATCAAATTTATACCCTTAAATGGGTTTGGGAGTTTTTTGTATTTCATAGTTCGGGGAACAGACACAGTCTCTATGTGATGATATCTAGATGAAAGAGTCTCTATGTGATGTGATTTATCTGACCTCAGTGACGTGAGACAGCAGAAGTCAGGATACTTAGTAGTATTACAGTTTTTCTCGATTGCTTAAACACTATAACCAGGCTTTTGAACTAAAATTTCAAAACCATAATGCCATTTATCAAAAAGCACACCCATATACCTAACCTTTAAACACTATTCCCTGTTTTGACACGCAAGTCAGATTTGTTGAACTGTCACTGCAAAACTCTAAACACAAATCCCTTCATTTCTCATTGCCTACACCATGTTGTCATGTATAAAGCACTAGCATTCAATATTGTTCACTCAAGTCAGCACAGCTTCAGCTCAGTTAGCACACAATTACCCAAGTTGAAACATAATTGGCCCCATCTTGCACCCAGCGCAATTGACTTTGTACACCGAAGCATGTCTCTTTCCTATTTTGCACCCAAGCACAGCGGACTTTTCCCTTCACAGACGCATGCCGGTAAACTAGGGAATAAACTTGCGCTCCCGGGGGCGGTTCAGCGAAAAGAGGAGGAGGTTTAGAATTGTTTTCTAAACCTGCTATTTTGCAGGTTTAGAAAACAATTCCGCCACTGACCAGGAAAAACCTAGTCTAAAGTCAGTGACGCGTTGCGCATGTTATTCCTAGGCTATGCTATTTTAAGGGCGCATGCTTGGCCATAATCAATGTAGCGTGTGCACAACGTGCATACACTTTGATTCTCTCATCTACACTACTGAATTTTGGGGTGGTATGTGGATATAGAATGCGGCACAAGGAATTCTTAAATATTTAATCTAATAAAACATCTATGTAGTGTTTTTAAAAACACTGTAAAACAAAGGTATGTAGACATCTTTCTATCAGAGACCTTCACAATCTATGGTGTAAAACAAAATACAGTGCATCAGTGTACACCGATTTACCGGCAAATTACTTTTAGCACTTTTGTTTGAAGAAAAAACGGGTTAATCTTACTAAGTGCGGTGTTTTATGACTACTGAAGGTGTCACATCCTTTGAGCATTACATCCTTTGATGTTTCACACCTATAGAGCAACATCCTGAATTAGCTATTTAAATAAGATTTAGGATAGTAATTAAATAAATAAAAAATACATTCTACAACTCTAGTGTTACAATGGCTACTCCAAAAACTCCTGAAACATCTAGTGATGTGTGTAACATCGACAAGAAGAAGGTGTATGTTAATACTACTCACATTAGATTTCAGTGAGTAATGTGTGCTTTGCACAATAGCATAAAGGACATTTGCAGTTCACAGCAGCTGAGTTAAAAAGATGTGATGCAGCAAAATACATACTTTAAAAATCCTCTTTGGTCCAACTTAAAACTTCTAAAAGTCTACAAGTTAAAGTTACCCTGTATTGATAAGCTAAATGATTTATCCATGCACATCACATTATTTATTTATTTTTAATTCATAAGCCCTCTTGATCTGATGACGTTTACTGCCGTGAGGGCGGGACAACCTGTCACTCACATGAGATCACAGCAATAGCAAACCACAACTATTCAATCAATTCCTGATGGACAAGATCATGCCCCGCCATTTTTTCTTGTTTGAGAAGCCATTTCACTTGGATATATGTCCCAATGGGACATATTTGTGGAATAATAACATACCAACAATCTACACTGTAAAAACTAAAGGAGCCTCAAATATCCTGTCGGATACTCAAGGAACTTCAAAATGTAATTTAGGTGCCTCAAAGCTCTTTCTCCTAGTAGGGTTACTGGAGGAGCATTGAGAAACTGAGGTTCTTGCTGGAACTTATGGGATCCTTTAAGCACTTTGTATTTAGTTCAGAGGTTCTGGAGTCACCTTTTCATTACCATGAGACCTCAAAGTGCTTTGGGTGAAAATAGAGGAACTTGAATGCGATAAAAGGGTTATTGGAAGATCTTATAACATTTAAGTGGTTCCTGGAAGATCTCTTATGTTAAAGCCAGCATCTGGAGGAACCCAATGGTTCAGTGAGGCCAGAATAAGATTATTAGTATCCTATTATTATTATTATTATTATTACTACAGGCTATTAAGTTTGATTCAGTATACATACCCAGGTGAAAAAGACATACTATTAAATGTATTAAAAATGTACTTGAGTGTGTTTTTAGTAGGCCTACAATACAAATATACTTTAATCCATTTTTAATACATTTAACAGTAGCCTGCGTCTTTTTCACTAGCTTACATTTATTTAGTATAGGCCTATTTTATTAAGTAATTTAAACCTTAAACAACAACACTAAATAATAATAATATTAATAATATGAAGAAGAAGAACCAGGAGGAGAGAAGTTTTATGCTGTCACGAAACTGCTGCTATTCCTCAGCTGTCGCCGCTTCAGTGATGCTCGCGCGCAACAAAGCTCAGCTGATCGACGTCATCGGGTTTGAAAGTAACGGCTCCTCTCATCAAAGCTTGCGCCGTTTGTTCGGCTCTCCGTTACAAGGTTTGTAAACTCGCCAAATAAATATACATACAGAGTCTACTCACTATATATTCAAACACACATATATATAAACTAAATTTATTATACATTACTACGTTTTTACAGTGTTTACCACTCGTTTATTGCACAGTATCTGGTACGAAGGTTTTAGCCGCGATGCTAACTAACGTTAGCTACGTTGATCTAATGAACAAATGGAAATTATTGACTTATTGTCTTAGATTGATTTAGCCATTCAATTCAACATATTCTGTACAACTGTATCTTCAAATTGCTGATATAGCCTAACTAATTTAGCTAATTCCTGCTGTTTTTATTGGCGTTTGGGTAACACTTTAGATTACTGTTCCTTCATTAATGAATAATTACACAGGAACAAACTAGTAACGAATTATTAACATTCTAGTAACTATTAACTAACAAGAAACTCTGATTAACAAATTAGTAAGTAATAGCGCTCAGATGAATGTAGTAGTTCACTATTAGCTAATCAATAACTACTATTTTTTTCATACCTCCCAGAGAACTACTATCTACAGGTTCATAATTAACATGAATAATGCATAATTTATAATAAAAGGTAATGGTAACCCACTAGTAATGATTCAAGTATTACTACATCATTCTAAAGGAACTACTAATTATTTGGATCAGTATTCTAAAGTGAAAAACATGATAACTACCTAATATTGACTGAAGTCATTGTAAGCTTTTGAGATTTTTGTAAGATTTTGAATAGCAATTCCTTCCAATGGATTTGATAACACTTTAGTCATTACTAGTGTGTTCCCATGATCTTCACTTTAGATACTGATCCAAATAATTAGTAGTTCCTTTATAAAGATGTAGTAACACTTGATTCATTACTATCCAAAACCTTACAAAAGCCTTTAAAGCTTACAATGACTTCAGTCAATATTAGGTTGCTATCATGTTTTTCACTTTAGAATACTGATCCAAATTATTAGTAGTTCCAGAAGGATGTAGTAACACTTGATTCATTACTAATGGGCTACCATTACCTTATATTAAACATTGTGCATTATAAATATTTATTAACCTGTATATAGTAGTTCTTATAGTCTTCAGTGAGGTATGAAAAATAGTAGTTATTGATTAGCTAATAGTGAACTACCACATCCGACTGAGCGCTATTACTTACTAATTTGTTAATCAGAGTTTCTTGTTAGTTAATAGTAGTTACTAGAGTGTTACTAATGCATTACTCATTTGTTCCTGTGTAGTTATTCATTAATGAAGGAACAGTATTCTAAAGTGTTACTGGCGTTTGTTATGAATAACAAAAGCAGGTTAATATAGTTTGGTCTGTTTTTGTTTAGCCTAACTTTACTTACTTGTTCCCTCATTCTCTCACACACCATTTTAAAGCCATTTACTGGTCAATAAATATTATGTTGTGAATAATCAGCTTTGTTCTTTTGTTTCCCCAGAACAACCATTACATTTGTAAAATAATCTGAACATTTCAGTGGCAACATTGAATTACAGTAAGTTACCTGAACCTCATGCAAGTACTTTATTACTATGAACTTTCTCCGTGTGAAATTGAATTGTTTGACTGTGTACTTGTGTTTTTTAATCAGTTATTCTCTGAAAATCTTCCCTCATGCTCTCAAATCTCATTCATGTTACTCAGAAAAATAATATCACAGGTTTGGTTCACAAAAAATGCTATGCTATGCATGCTATGCTTTATCATTTGCATTTGAATATAAGACATTTTAAC
The DNA here is from genome assembly GCF_949319135.1 of Squalius cephalus. NCBI lineage: Eukaryota > Metazoa > Chordata > Actinopteri > Cypriniformes > Leuciscidae > Squalius > Squalius cephalus. Next base: position 42,949,257 of record NC_137126.1, on the reverse strand, counting down.
TCTGAATTATAACTTCAAGTTTAGTCTTTTTCGACAAAAAAAAAAAGGAAAAAGCTATTATATGGCCTCAGAAGACTTACAACACAACCCATAACACATGAGTTGTGAACTCATTGATTATTTTTAGGATCTTTTCTGGGACATTTTTGGAGCTTAACCATTTTTACATAAATTGTTGCATTGAATTGAGCTAGACAAGTGTATATAAGAATGGTCTCATGAATGATTTACACAATTTTTTTCTGCATGTGATTCATGCAGTGAAAGCGGATGGTGACTGGGGTTGCATTATGCCTGAGATCTGCTTTTGGGTTCCACAGACAGAAAGTCAAACAGGTCTGGAACGTCACAAGGCTGAGGAAAATATTAAAATTTCACAACTATCACTTTAATAACCTTACTAACAGTACATTTTGTACTTTGCAGGGATCGTGGTAAGCTGAAATACAAGTCTGAACAAGAATAAAAATCCTCCTGTAAACCTGAAAATCACTGAAGTGCCTGGACCGACCATCCACCAGAAAAGAGGAAAAACAAACGGAAAACGATGCTGTACCTTTTCACTTTTCTAACTCTTTAAGTACCTCACACCAACTTGGTCCCATAGTGACATTTTTGACCACAAACGAAATTCCTGATCGTGTGGATTCTTATTGAAATGACTGGAATTCACCAGTGAACATTCACAGAACAACAGATGAGAATACTCAACAACCATTTATGAACACTGTTGATTTAAGTCACACATTTAAGCTTTTCAAAAGCCATAGTGTACATTACAGTCTCCAGTCTAACGGCAACCAATACTTCAACATTTTATGATTCAAAATAGCTGAATAACTAACCATCTGAGAGTTCGGTATAGAGATAAAGGTTAGGATCATAATTTTCAGGAATATTACAGCACAATGAGTGTATATTAGCACTGTTTGTTGTTTGGCATCTGATAGAGCTTTTGGACTTACCATCGGACTGAAACACAAATGTTTTAAAGTTAAGTAAAGATGGACATTTTTAATTAGTCAAAATGTAATTTTTTTACATTGATATATTTCGTGGAACATATGTGTTTCCATGCATTTTGTTGAGATGTCTTTTCTTGTATAGCCATGGTTGATTGTTCATGTTGCTTATGTATTATACTATTTTATTGTGTATTCATTGATATTAATCTATAGTTAGCTTTTTACCCCCATGTGCATGGAAGTGTATGTATAAAAATGAATATCAAATATGTAATAATTCTTATTTTGTATTTGGTTCAATTTGTTTATTTTAATAGAAGTCAAAGGTAACCACAGTAACAACGTGAAATTAAATATTTAGAAAAATGAAATTTGGTTCCTGGAGGCACCCAAAGTGGTTCCACACAGTGCCTAATATAAGAGTTTTTCAGGAAATCTGTGTGGTTCCTCAGAGAACCGGCCCTTTTTAAAGGGTGCCTAGAGGATCTACAGACGGTTCCGCCGGTGTGGTGAAGTGAAGAACCCCAAAAGGTTCCTCCAGACACCTTTTATTTTTACAGTAGGTTACTGTACGGCAAGCACTCATTTAAAAGCAGAAACGTGAAGCTTACAATTTTATGAAAACACTTTTTCACATTCTTTTGTTAAAACTTTGGAGCTGTAAAAATGTTCTCGTCATCTTACGGTCTCTTAAGGTGTTTCATTGTCAGGGCAACAGCTATAAAATCGGATAGGGTGAAGTCAGGTAAAGTGGGACACTTTTTGGTAAATTGCATTTTAAACAACCTAAATCAGTTAGAATGTATTAAAATTGTATGTGTTTTGTTTAAATAGATTGTAATGAAGGCCACTATGATGAAATTTTCCCAATTCATGTATTTATTAACAAACTGTTCATCTTTAAACACCATCTGATACCCTCTTCAGCAAACTGGAAGCAATCTGGTTGAGTGGGACACTTTGTTAGGGAAAGTGGGACACTATTTTTTGCTTAAAATGAACATGAGAAATACAACCCCAATTCCAATGAAGTTGGGACATTGTGTAAAACGTAAATAAAATCAGAATACATGCATTGAAAATGTATTATGAAGCGCAAAATACAACAACGGAGACCTTCAATTAATTAATACTTGGAAGGATTTTTTAAAAATGCATTTCTAGAACTAATGCAAAAATTGTAACATTGTAAACTTCACTCTACATTCAATGAATGGAATTTTCATTAAGCCTACATCCTTTTAACACCTTTTAACAACTTCAGTGAACATATCCAAGACAGATGAAGTCATCGTCATCCATAAGTCCGTTGAGCTCTCTGCAGGACTCATGATACCACCGTTGGCAGTGGCAGCAAGCCACCCATTCCTCATTTGCCTTTGGGTCGCTTGCATCCCCATAGACCCCCTTGCAACCAGTACAGGGGTCACTTCCCTGAACTGTTTGCAGGGGAGGAACGGCAGCTTTTTTTGGGCGGACTCCAGCAGGCTTATGCACTTTGGTTGTTTTTGGTTTCTTTTTGTCTGTTGTTCTTTCCCTTAAAAATTACCATTGTGGGGGTGTAAGTCCCAACCGCATTGAACCCAGCCCGGACTGTTGTCGTTTCTCCCTTTTCCCCGGATGTTACCTGGAAGCAGGACTTGCCAGTCACCCCAACAAACTTTTTTTATATGAAATGGTCCTGCAGTCCAGATTCATCGCAGTTCCACAGGTGAGATGGCATCTCCTGGATCTGTAGGCGGTGGATGAGTGACGTGTAGGTCTGAAACCATTGCTCAACTACTGTGAGATTCATCCCAGAGGCCCTTGCAGCTGAGAGTGATTCTGGCTTGCGGAGGCTCAGGTTTGGATTCCTTTTCATGAACCCCTCAAACAAGTAGTGACTGGCTTCTTGCTTTTCTGCAGAAAAACCAGGGATGCCATTCATTTTTGGCATACTGGAACACAATACGCCGTATATCACTGCGTTCCAGGGGGAACCCCCTTTCAGTTAACATTTTAACAAGGCTAGCCAATTCACTCTCAGCCTGATTCCCTTCCTAGCCATTCTCTCTTCTCTCCACTGGTTTAGTTTTCTGTTTTCGGTTATAGTATATGTTTGATGAGCAGTATAGATTACCACATTCATCCGCACAGTCACGCAGAGCCGAAGCGCAACCAAAACAATGTTCTTCCATAAAAATAAACATGCATGCTGTTTTGTTTTTTTAACTGCTAGAGGTCCAAACGTTACATAATGTACCTTTCATTTTTGTCCACAAGTCCTGTTGGTTGAGCTAAACTTGTATTGAACCCAGAATATTACATTACACCAAGTGTAAGGCCTTGTGACCTTATGTGCAGTTAGACTAAATATGTACTGTGTGTGCATCTGTTGACCAGCATTCTGTTTTATAGCATATACTGTTCTGAGATCTGTTTATTAGATCTGTTTATTACAGTGGAGAAAAACTAAAGCCAAATCCTTGATGTATATTGGAAGTCTTGCACAACTCCATTATGTCACTCTCCTTCACTTTAAAAATCCAGACAAATTCAAAAGAAGCGATAGAACAATATTTTCCACTGAAGTTCAATTGAAAAACAATACATCCATGTTGCATTTTGTTAGTTTTTGTTGACCGTGGCGGTTGGTGAGTTAGGAGAAATTTGGGTAATGAACAGAATGTTTGAGATTTGTGCTGTTTGCTTAACCAACACATGGTTTTGTGTTCAAATTAAACACAAAAGTATTAAAGAATTCAGTTAAACTGAACTATTTTACTGTCAGTAGAGCACATTTCTGTTTCTGACTATTGCGTCAATGCATTTGACCAACTGCCAATGACGACAGTTGACAGAATTACAAAGCTATGATTCTAAACTACTGATATATGTATTCTTGCCCACAGGAGTCAAATATTCTTTTGGTGAGTGAAAATGTGCATGCTTGAGCTTGTCAAGTAGACAGAATTATCACTTGTGAATGGTTTCATTGTTGAATAATTTCCAGGTCTCAGTTTCCACTAACATTGTCAGCATGATTAAAGTCCCCATGAAATCAAAACTGACATTGAATATTGCAGTGTTTATTATAAATAAATTGTCCATGAACACATTTATATGCCCTTGTAATCTTTACTGAAAAACATTAACTTCTCACCCTCCATCCCTTCCAGCTACCTGCCACTCACATGAATTAGCAAATGACAACGATCCAATCAATTCCCGATGGAGGTTCTGTGAATTTCAATTTAAAATGGAGGTTCTGAGAATAATGGATACATCACCATCTACATCATGGATACATCATGGATGGTACTCTCTGAGCTACAGGAATTATATTACAATTATCTTCCATCAAGTCTGTCAAGACTTTCTGTCATAGATGATTTACATCTTATTCTGGATTATGTCCGTTACAATGAGGAGAAATAATATTGTATTTTTATTATTATTATTATTATTATTATTACTATTATTATTATTATATCATTCTAATGCTAACAGTCTTTTAGACAATTACTTTATAAATTAATACAATTTAAAATATCGTCGCTGTCGGGCAGAAACTTTTTATTTTCTTTATTTATTTATTTATTTTTTATTTTTTTGGATAAATCTATTGGTCACCCTTTAAGTCTGCCTGCCTGTGGGTTTTGCAAATATTTAACCATTGAAGAGTATTAAAAAGAGCTTGTTGTGACTAAACCTTGTAACTTCATTGGCTCCTCAGAGTGTCTAACAGCTTATGTTATTTATAGATATAAGATATTGCACTTCATCTTTTATAACATGAGATTAACAGCATCTTAAATGCAGTGTTGGGGAAAGTTACTTTTAAAAGTAATGCATTACAATATTGCGTTACTCCCTAAAAAAGTAACTAATTGCATTACTTAGTTACTTTTTATGAAAAGTAATGTGTTACGTTACTTTTACGTTACTTTTTCTTCTCACCTGGGCTGGGCTTGCTTGTTTGTTTGTTTTTAATAAGAAGACCAACAAAAAAGTTATATTTTTGGCAAATGTTAAGGCCCTTTCACACCAAAAGTGAACTGAATAAGCCTCAGGCTGAAGGAAATGTATATTTACGCTTGTACAGTAAAGGGTGCCGCTTGCCCTGCTGTTCTGGATTAAAGAACAATAATATACAGGAGAAGGAAGTAACACTCTTATTTCTAAATCTTAAGTAATTTTTGCTTATTAGTATGGTTGAATTAGATCATTGAAGGTCAGCAGCAAAGATATTAATAAAGTGAGATTAAATTCACAAAGTATATTTGTGTAATTTAATAGTTAATTATAAAAGTTGAGTTAAAAAAAAAAGTTGAGATTGCAGTTTACTGTTTTTATTTATTTTGAGCAGTGAGATGAGTAAGTTCACATTTACTCTAGAACTACAATAACCATCATGTTTACACAGCGCACACACCACCACCTCACTTTGTTTCTCTCAACATGGGGACAGGAGAGCTGTCAGTCAATAAATGTGAAAAAGTAACTAGCGTTACTTATTTGGAAAAGTAACTTAGATATTTTATTGCAAATTGAAAAAGTAATGCATTACTTTACTAGTTACTTGAAAAAGTAATCTGATTACGTAACTCAAGTTGCTTGTAATGAGTTACCCCCAACACTGCTTAAATGACATCTAAAAAAAAAAACTGAGCACCCACATAGCTACAATGAACTTAATAACTCAACGTAATGCGATGCACTTACTGCCTCAAATGCTGTCACTACATTCGCTAGTCAAAAACTTTGTAATTCCATTTGAACTTGATTTTGTTAAAATGTTAATAATATAATGACACATGCAAATATATGACCATATATACAGCCACAATAAAAACTGACAACACGGCTTTTAATTGTTTAAAAAATAAGTGTTTTTTCCATTTCCTGAAAAGTAGAGGTTTAATTTTGACCGTCAGCGGGTGTGGTTCCCCTTCGAAAGGGAACTCGCACTGCGTCGATGACGCTATTGGGGAACGCCCTCCACATGAACCGGTGTCTGAAAAACTGTCCAATCATGGCAATTGATATTGACTGGTGACAGCCTATGACATCACTACTAGTGCGACCCGGAAGTATAAAAGGGGCGACTAGAGAACATGTCATCCTCTTTTCGTCTTCAGGGACTGTTTTGTCTGATTTGCAATCACCTAAAAAAGGTAGGAACAATTATGGCAAGTGATGAGCGTTTCAAGAAATGTGTGGATCTGTGTGTCAGGCTTCTGACATCAGATGACACTCAACTTGTGCGTTTACTGTTTGGGCTCAGAGCACGCACAATCAGCTCTTGAAGGATCTGATTGTGCAGAATGTGAGATTTTTCCTCTAAGAAAACTCTGCTCTCGTCTGGCCCTTTTCTCGAGGGAAGAGGGACAGACATCTGTGCCAGGTGATTCAGGTCCCGAGGAGTTTGAGAGAGTTGTTTATCTCTCATGCCCCTCGGAGATTCGCGAGTTTGAGCTGTCGGATGAGGATGTGTTGTCACTTACATCCTCTGATCTGACAGCAAGTGCTGGCAGCCCAAGAAAGAAGGAGATGGCTGATGAGGGTGAAGAGGATTTACAACCCGAACCCTCACAGCCACCCTGCCCCGCGTATGATGAGTTGTGAGTGTTATGGAACGCGCTCAGCGAGGCTTTGCTGCTGTAGGAGCGCGTGAGGGACTTCACGAACGGTTTCTTTCCGGCCATAACGCTCCAGCTCCTGTGAGCCTTCTATTTCTGCCCGATCTATACAATAGATCGAAAAGGCATAGAAGAACCCGTGTTCAGAGCGCATCCATAGCCATCAGCGAGCAAACTACGCTGACGTTGAGGGGATGCGCGAACAAGGGTAGGCCTATGTGTCGATGCCTCAATTGATGAGAGGTTCATGAACTATCTCGCGGTTGGAGAGGTATCGACACTAAGTGCTTTGGCCCCGCCTTTTAAACAAAAATCGTGCCTATAAGGCGGGGCATATACGATGGTGGCAGGGGCGTGTCTAGAGGGGTGGTCCCCTGAAGCAGTGAAAACGAGCTGCGACGCACTACAGATTAGCTCTCTGGGCAAACATCCGCCGTGATCGGACGAACTCGATGGCGGTGATGGTGGTCAGGGAAAGGCATCTGTGGTTGAACTTGGATGACATTGGGGAGAAAGAAAGCTTTTCTTCTCGATGCACCAGTGTCGCCTTCTGAACTTTTTTGTGACGTGATGGTAAAGTTCAGAGAGACGAAGGCGCACTCGGCTGCATAAAATTTTGCATAACACTGCGGTCTGAATCTGCACACTTCCTACACCCCAGGTACTTCTTGCACTTGTGATGAGTGATTCCTTCAATTTGGAACCCTTCTGTAGGTCTGGCGTCGGGTTTGGTAGTAAGTGCGCTCTTTTGAGCTCTTTATGGTGATAGGCCTTCAATTTGTGAATGTTTTTAGGCCATCGCTCTACGGGCAGCAGGTTGAGCTCTGTTGGTCTCCTCCCTTTACGAGAGTTTTAGTAAGGTTGTACAGTAGACCTCGGTTCCCTTTTAGAAAGTATTAATGTAACGAATGAGGAAAAGGAAGCAATTGCAAGTAAAAGCTCTTTATATAGATGAGTAGTTGGTAAAAGTCCAGAACAGACAGGCTAGCGGCGCAGGGACCCCGATGGCCAGATGAACCCGGTGAAAGGGAGTGCAGCAGTGCTGTGGGATGAGTCCAGAGGTGCGATGAATCCAGAATAAATCCACAGGAACACGAACAGGAACAAGGAAGGCACAAGACTAGAGACACTGACTGGAACAACACCGGGACACCACAAACAACGATCTGACAAAGGAGATGAGAAAGTGGTGAGCATATATAGGGTGATGAGATGAGCTGCAGTTGGTGACGAGAGTGATGAGCTGGATCGCTGATGAGCGCTAATGAGCCGGCACGCCCACACAATCAGTACACACACACACACAACAACAGAACACGAGACAAGAAAGAGACATAGGATTTATGAACCGTGACAATTAAGGGGTGTGTTAGGTAGGGTTTTTATAGGAGTAGAAATAGGGCCCTGAAGGTCCCATATATAGGTAGACTATGCATACCCTTCCCATAGGCCTCCTCTGATTAGTGGGTAGTGCCAATCTGTGGTAGTAAACAGGTTGGTCCGTATTATACAAAAAATGTTCTAGTCAGGATGCTTCATCCGAGCATCAAACAGACATTTCTGCGTGAGAACTCCCTATCACAAGTTTTTCTACTGAGGCCACCGCTCTGTCAAGCTCCAGATAAAACTACAGAATCAAGCGTTGGCCCTTGTCAGGTGTAGTAGATTTGAACCACAAGAACAACCTGTGAATGGAGACCTTAAGTATTTTTGTTAGTGACAACATGTATTAACTCATCTGCTTGTCTGGCCATTTTTGATGAAACCTGTGAAATTTCATGTTAAACAGTAACAAGACAATATTTGTATACATTTGGAACAGAATCAGTTCTGTTCGATGGGATCCATCATGACATCCTGCAAAAGGAAAAAGTTAATTATGGGGTGGACAGGGCAAGCTTGCTTGCTCTCTGCCTTCCCAAAGTTATACGCTGCGCAGGTGTGGCACTGTTTCTTTCTGCCACAATAATAACTCAGCTCAGGATAGTTAGCCAAAATCATCCATGGCCGTTATTTTATTGGGCATATTTTACCCTGTGGGCCCACTTAATAAATTTAGATACAGCTGTTTTGATTGACATAATTTATTTGTCTTGGTGTTTCTCAGAACACCATATTTCACACACTCACTTTCACACACTTTCACACATCCCTCTCTGGCCAGAGATTCATACCTTTTTGTCTGCCTTAGCAGTTTATGAACTTCTATTCATAATGTCTCTTCCAGAGAATTCAGCCCCAGTTTTAACTGATCTGTGAGTTATGTTTTCTCTTCCGCTATTGAACTTCCTGCAGTTCAATGCTATTGATGAACTTACTGTGGCTTATTGATGAACTTACAATGGCTTCTCCATTGACTTTATCGGACTTTATGCCTCCACGTCCCCCCGATTGCCTGCGAGCTTCTCCTCCTGTCTATACGGTAATTTCTCTACTGTGCGGCAGAGAGTTGCGTGGTTATGACGCAATCGTTAGCTTATTTTTACAAAAACGGCTTCTACGGGGCCATAGTGTAAGATACAAGGTAATGGAGCCTTTTATACATTGTTATGTTTCTTTAGAAATAAACAATGGACAAATGGAGTCTTTAAACGCCTCAGATGTAAAGTTATTCGCTGAATGAATAAATGAATGGGAGTCAATGGATTGCTACCAGCAGGTGATGGCTTGTTAGCCAATGGATGCTCCCATAGAAGGTATGCTTTCCGGGTGCTACCCCCTTGATGCTGACCCCTCTGGTGTCAACTTCCTCTTTCAGGAGGCTGGCTGCAGGCTCCACTTCCTCTTTTAGTTTTCTACAGTCATCCAACTTGTCAAGGCAGCTGAAATTTTTAACACTCAGATAACCGTTTTATTAAAAAAGCTTAGTCCTTCATTGTGGAAAAAAGCAAGCATTTCTTCGTTGCAAAACGCAGGAAAAGACAAGAAAACTAGTTAGAATACAGTGTATAAGCAAAAATAATTCTCTGTCTTTTCTCTTTTACAAGAAACCAAAATAAAATGACTCTGAGATGTCTGTTATGTGCTTGTTCACTTCAAATCACAATTTATATTTAAATTGGGTCACCCAATCTCATTCTCATACAATGCTCAATGCACAAAAATGATCTTTTTTAACAAACCAAAATCTTTGAGTCTCTGCAATGGATCAGTTTTTTCACACTGTCTCCCACAAGGGATAACAGGATACAAATTCTAGACGCCTTCAGATAGAAAGTATAATATTTAAACATGTGCAGTTAATATCTTTCTATTTATTTATTACTTTAAGAGCACCTATTGCTCAGTTTTAGATATCTCATCTACATAAATACATCAAAGTTTTTTTATGATTCAAAATGTCCTAATTATCACAGAGTGCATATTCCTATTATTATGATTTATAATTTTAACAATTTTTGCATTTTTTAATTGATCTATTGATCTTGTTTTAACATTTCTTTCTTTATCTTTCTTGATATTCAATCAGAATTAAAGTCTCATTCAAACAAAAAGCAAGTTTCATTACTACAGCACCTCAGGGTATTTTCCCTCCCAAATCTGGTTTCCAGCATGACATGTTGCTATTTGCAGAACAAAGTTTTATTGACAGCTTTCTGGGCGCACTCTCAATAAAATACTCAACAAATACCAATTTGATTGAATTTAACCTTAATCATTGCCCTTAATAGCCCAGGTAAAAACATATATTTTTTAAATCCTTAATATTTTAAATGAAGAATGAAAAAATTAAGAATGCAAAGAAACAATATTATAAACATGAGGTCGAGAAACTGCAAAACACCAAGCCTAAACAATGGTTTAAGTCTGTGAAGGCTTTAATGGGGATGGAAGGAGATAAGAGTGATGTGGTGTCTCAGGATCATAACATCATGCAATATGAGTGTGATAACTTGGCAAAGCACTTTGCTTCTGTGTGGGATTATGCGAGTCATATTTCTCCGTCTGAGGAAGAGGTTGCCGGCAAGCTATCCAGTTGTAGTATACCTCCTTTGAGTATTGGACAAGTCAAGGTCAGACTCCGCAAAGTGAAGGCAGCAAAGGCTGCTGGTCCTGACGACATTCCTCCTTGGATATTAAAGACCTTTCACGAGGAACTGGCACCGGTGCTATGTGATATTTTTAACACGTGCATGCAAAATAATATTTTCCCAAAACAATGGAAGGAGGCTGTGGTCAAGGCTGTTCCCAAAAAAACAAAGCCTAGTTTTCCAGTAGACTATCGGCAGATTTCATTACTCAGCTGTGTTGGAAAAGTGTATGAAGGAATCCTCAGAGATGCCATTCTAGAGGATACAGTTGCTAAAATTCAACCATCACAACATGGCTTCATGGCGAACAGATCAACTGATACTGCTCTGATTCATATTTTGCAATCCTGGCATGATGCACTTAACGCCAATCCTAAATTGGACATCCATGCTGTTTTTGTTGATTTTACTCGAGCTTTTGACACAATTGATCATTGTCAACTGCTCTATGCTTTAGCTGACATGAATGTCAGACAACCGCTCTGGCTCAGTGTAAGGAGCTATCTGAGTAACAGAGAGCAAAAGGTGAAGTGGGGCTCCTGTGTGTCTAACTCCTATCCAATTACAGCTGGTGTTCCGGTGGTCTTCTATCCCCTCTGCTTTTTGTCATCGCCATAAACAGCTTGGATTCCTTTCTGCCTCCTTCAGTAATTCCGGTAAAATATGCTGATGACCTAACAATTACTGAATTTTTAATGGGATCCCTACCAGGACTAACTCAGAGGGCCTTGGATTCAGTGGCGGATTGGGGACAGGAATTTTCATTGGCAATGAATAGAGGTAAGACAGTGGACATGGTCATAAGCGCCAGGAAAGATGAAAACATTCCCTGTCCTTCCTCTCCCGTAATATCAGGACATGCAATTGGCAGAGTTTCCACTTTTAAACTGCTTGGAGTCCAAATTTCTTCTGATCTGTCGTGGGATGCCCACATTAAGTACATGATTTCGAAGGTGCGTCCTAGAATACACTATCTCTGTGTTGCTAAAAATGCGGGTCTCCCTTGTGATGTTTTAATGAAAGTATATCTGACATTTATACGGCCAGTCCTTGAGTACGCTAGCCCAGTATGGGGTGGACTACCTAAAGGTCTCTCTGATGAGCTAGAGAGGGTCCAAAAACATTGCTGTCGGATAATAGGTGTTCCAACTTCTACTCTCCCATCACTGAGTGAGAGGCGCGACAAGGCCACTATACGTACTTTTACAAAACTACTCAAGGACAGTTCATCACCACTGCATTGTTTCCTGTCTGTGGCTCCAAGACCTACTTACCTACTACGGCAGCATAGGGAGTTTGTTGTGCCCAGGAGTAAATCAAAAAGACATGAACTTTCTTTTATTCCACGTGCTCTTAAACTGTTTTATAAATAATTTACAGTTTGTTTGTTTTTTGCATGATGCCTGATGTATTTCAGGTTTTTTGTGTATCTGTTTTTACTCTACCTGGTTGTTTTATTTATTATTATTTATTTATTTAATTTATTTCAATTAGGTAAGGTTGTTTTGAGTATGTGTTCTGTTTGATACATTTCAGGGTTTGTCCTCCAGTTTTCTTCAAATTTTCATACTTTCAGTCTACATTTTATATACTTCTCAAAAAATATACTTTATGTAATTCTCAGAAATATACTTAAAATTACACATGTAATTGACTTATACTGAGAAAAGTCCAAGTATATTTGGCGGCCTGTACTTGTACTCTTGTACTTGTATCTTTTGATCGAGATATAAGTATACTTGGCTTGTAGTTGTGTTAACTCTTTTGATCGAGTAGCCTATTAAATGTACTTTTTTTACATAGTTTTTCATATACAGTCTTATGAATTACATTGTTTGAAAATATTGATTAAAATATTGATATAAAACAGATATGTTTCTAATTCTGTGTATCTGAATTTTTGTGTAGGCTAGTCCACTGGTGGTGTACATAGGGATTTACTTTAATTCTACTTTACTCTTTCCCCACCATTGACTGAATTTTCCAGCTATCCATGTTATACGGTAGGGGGCGCTATGACACATCTTTTGCTACGGAATCTCTGGATCAAAATACAGAAGAAGAAGAAGCTGAAACAAGTGATAGAAGATTGCTAACTCAAATGTAAAATAACGTGATCATCAAACATTAAACGGCTTGTAAATTGCTTAATGTTTCCAAATGAAATGAAGCGCAACACATAAAGAGAAAACGACTGTGAAGCTTTGGGGGTGTTTGACTCGATCTACTCCTTCTGTGTTTTGATCATCGTTCTGAATCTGATTCGCCTTTTTCACACGCAACTGGAAACTACGTCACGTCAGGTAAACGGATTTCCACCAGAGCTGAAACTACGGTGTTTTCATATAGAGCAGGGGTTCTCAACCTCTCCTGCAGTGACCCCCTGACAGGCCATGTTTCTGTTTTAACCCTGAAATGGCACACCTGATTCAATTAATTAAAGGCTTAATGAGTAGTTGACTAACTGATTAATTGACTAATTCCTACTCTTCCTACTCTAATAACTACTCATTAATTGAATCAGGTGTGCCATTTCAGGGTTAAAACTGAAACATGACCTGTCAAGGGGTTCCTGCAAGAGAGGTTGAGAACCACCGATATAGAGTGAACATGGAGCGTTATTTCACAACTTCTTTCTCGACACTGCCACGACTCAGATTTGAGGATGTTGACAGAATTGTTGGACGGCACTCAACAGTTAAAGAAGCAAGGGCTATAAATTCTTCGTTGAGGAATTTATTCACAATTATCAAGGTAAGTTGACAACTATCTGGCGTTAGCACTTGCAACATTATGAATGCTAATTGCTAACCATTTTCATGTGTTCAGTCCCTAATGTTGTTGATCGCAAGGTGGTAGTGAGAGCTAGGTGTTATTGGTCTATGAGGAAAAATGAGGAGCCCCACATACTTGAGGTTTTATGTAATATGTGAAGGATTCCAAATTTAAGAATCTATTTCAAATATGCTTCCTTACATAACATCACGGTAAAGAATATTGTATTTAGCATTTAAGGGTAAGATAATGATTCTGCTCAGCAAAGTTGCCATTCCTGTTTTCTCCTTATTGTCTTTAATGGCGCTTGGAGTCCCAGTTTCACTCAGACTGATGGGATTAGCACACAAATGATTCGTCTATGCAATTTGCAATGCAATAGACTGTTATGCTGATTGAATTAGGATTGGCCAGACCCTCAGTCTAGGGTGTGTTACCTAAACCTGTATACTCATTTACATGCTTTGTTTGAATTTGTCTCCACCTTCAAAAGTCCCTCCTCCTAAAAAGCCTATAAGACACCATGAACAATTATGTACTTCAGACTGTTTGGAAGAACTGCAGCAACGTCCTCAATAAAGAATAACTTCTTGAACGTGATCCCAAACGTCTCCTGGTTTTGCTGAAAAAGTTTACAACAGATGGTGCCGTGACCCGGATGGAGAAACTGAAACTCAACAAAGAATGAACTTTTCCAGACGGAATCTTGAAACTTCAAGAAACCAAGAATGAACTTTTCTGACTGAGTTCCAGACTGAATTTTGAAACTTCAAGCTCAAAGAACTCAACAAAGAACTTCAAGCTGAAAGATCTGAATCTTGAAACTTCAAGCACAAAGAATCTCAAAGACTGAACTTTTCCAGACGGAATCTTTCTCTACAAACAAAGATTTGGTGAGTTTCACTCCATTCAAAGAACCGTTGCAAACCAGTACAAAATTGTTTTCCTCTGCGCCGTTCAGAGAAGTAGTTAACAAACAGCTGTAGAGTTTGGTTAACTAAAGATAAGCCTCTAAAGTTTGCTCTTAGAGATGAAAGATATCCTCTGCCAGGCAGGGAAGATTAACAGTTACATGTTAATATTGTGTGTATCCTCTTGCTAGAGAAGACCTATCCTCTGTAGGCTAGAGAAGATTTAGCGTCATGTGCTAATAAGATTGTACCCTCTGTTTGTAAGACAGTAGAGAGAAGTTTTAGTGTTTTGTGATTGTTAAGTAACAAAGGAAGTCACAAAATGGTTAGAAGGAATGCTAGACTGATACCCACAACAGAGAAAGGTGGATTAGCTAGCCCGTTATGGACAGACAATGAGTTTAAGTCTTTGTTAAGAGAGCACATGGACTCTTGGCAATTGGAAAATGGAAATTTGGCATTGATGCAGACAAAGTATGGTCTATTGAAGATTGTAAAAAGGTGCTTGGAGCAAGCATCCCCAAAAACAATGTGAAGGGCTAGAGAAACAGATCAAAGAGCTCCGTGCTAGATTATCTTCTGTGACTAAGAAAGTAAACTGCAACAAAGATGCAGAAAAAACTGATGTGGAAGAAGTTAGTCAGCCTGATAACAATTATCCTGACTTAAAAGCTTTCTTTGAAACAGATGTAGCCATCCAATCAGTAACTGATGAGCCTGTAGATTCAGTGCAGGTTTGTGGGGCTAGGAGAAGATCTCAGGGAACTGAAAGTGTTACTCCCAACTCTTCTGTTGTCCATATGCAAACTGTTGACAAAACATCTTTAGGTCCTAAAGATGTAGAGAGACTATCCCAGAGCTTACCCTCAGCACGCACAAATTTTTCTGAATTTAGAAGAGCATTGATCAGTAAAATGCGTCTTTACGACATGTCGTTGCCAGAAGTCACACAGCTGATATCACAAATTCTAACTGAATCTGAATTCAACAATTTTGAGTCTGCTGTTACTTCTGAACTACAACATGCCAGTAAAGGTGATTTGAGAGAAGGTGTTTTGAAAATCCTAAAGAATCTCTTGGGACCCAAAATCAATTGGTCGAAAATTACCAATTGTGTACAGAAGAAGGGTGAAACTGTTTGTGAGTACACAGAACGACTCTGCCAGTCAGCTGCAGCGTACAGTGGAATTGCAGACACTCCAGAGAAGGTGTTAGGTGATAATGGCCCTTTGGTTCGCACATGGTTTCATTGTCTTTTGCCAGAACACAGAAAGGCGTTGCCTTACTTCAGGGTTCACCAATCTCGGTCCCGGAGGGCAGGCACGTGCACACATAGACATCAAAGGGGGCTTGAGCACCTGCCCTTTTTATTCCTGGAGAGAAAGTGCCCTTTTTTCTGGGGTGCTTTTTTTTTTTTTTTTTTTTTTTTTGAAAAATAATATATAGGCCTATTCCTGTTTGCGCACAGCTTCCCTGTCAAACAAATATATTTATTGAAGAATAGTATATCTAAATATCACGTCAGGAGTTCTGAAGCGCTCCCTCTCTCTCTCTCTCTCCCGATTAAAACCCGATTGTTGCTTCCGCTAAAGAAAATAGTACGCTCCGTCTCTACGGTTGATTCGGTTCCTGTGAGTCCATAGCAACGCTCTGCTTTTCATGGCAACGGTCCGTTAAACTCCGCACATATATTATTTCTTGATAACAGACCGCATTCTACATTGGAATTCAACCAAGCCATGTGATATGCTTTATTTATTTTGTTTATCCTATTTACCTGCATTGCCGTCAATTAGATGCAAATGTGCGCATTTTAAGTAGTTGACGCCTAATTTGCATACAGAACGTCCCCAGTTAATGACTTAATTACATCAAGAGTCTTTCCCCCTGAAATTTAGAAATCTAAATTGGTGAATTTAGAGGAAATCTACAGATGCAAACAGACGGAGGATACACTCTAAAAAATGTAGTAAATCTGAGTAACTGCATCTGGTACATTAATAAATAAAACTGAGTAGAAATAAGTTAACATTAAACATTAAAAATAACAATATTTATAAATTAACTTTTTATTTATGAGTAATTTAACTTTTTTTATTTCCTCTAAACCTTTATAAAATAGTATTCCATACAACCACAAATACATACATGACATTGGCTTTTATTGAATTTTTACTCAATTATTTTGGTAAGTTTAATTCAAACAATCAAGTAAGATTTTCAGAGATTTTATTAAGTTAATAAAGTTAAATATTTCTGTAATATTTACTAAGCCACATAATATTTTTAAGAGTGAAGTAGGTTTAAAACAAACTCCATCTAAATGTGGATTTTGAAGGTTTTATTTGATGATGATGATACAGTCCTCCCTCAAATGTGAAACTAAGTCCATGTCAGTCACCATCAGATATTGTGTCTGTGTGTGTACATGCATAGCAATAATATTATTAATGTATTTGATAAAAACATTAAGGCAATTCAGTATTCTGATGCTTGGTTGTGTGAAGCTAAAAAGTTATTTTGCTTGTGAAACAAAAAGTATTTAAACAATTAATAAATACTTGAAACTAGTAGCATAGAAAATGTTTTCAAAACATGCACATTGTGGAATGGTTTCCTTTGCTGCTCTATAAACCTAGTGAATACTAAGGAGACCATGGTTTCTGTGTGAACTGATTATTTTGTAGACATCTTTTGAAAATGAAACAATTGCGCGAGTTTGAGGAAGATAAAATTAATTAACTTTTTAAATTAATTTTTTAAATTTTTTAAAAATGAAGTCAGAGTTGCGTTAATATATATATTTGTCTCAAAATGTCTGTGCACGTCCCTGCCGGAGGGCCGCTGTCCTGCAGAGTTTAGCTCCAACCCCAATTAAACACACCTGAACCAGCTAATCAAGGTCTCACTAGGCATACTAGAAACTTTCAAACAGGTGTGTTGGAGCTAAACTCTGCAGGACAGCGGCCCTCCAGGACCGAGATTGGTGAACCCTGCCTTACTTAAACATCACATGGTGTACGAGAACCCTGCAAGACAACTTGGACAGTTTTGTTACTTGGGAAAGAGACTCTGATGTCAAAGAGAGAGTAAGAATTGCAGCAGTTTCTGTTAAGGGAAACTCAGAGAAGCAAAAGAAACGCAAAAGTCCTAGAGAAGCCAGTTGTTCTTACTGTGGCAAGCACGGACATTTTGGAAAAGAGTGTAGAAAAAACAAAAATAACTTAAGACAAGTTAACAATGTTATGCAGCTTTTACTACATTTGTTTGCTACTTTGAAGCAACCCCTCCCCTCGTCATTGGACTCGTGGGTAAGCTTTTTGAGGTGTTAACCATTTGGGCTGTGATTGCTTAATCTCCCCAGTAACTTACAACAAAGATGAAAGACTTATTGACTGTCACAGCCTTTGTTTGGGGGACATTCAGTATACTCACAGCCTTAAATGCTATACCACAGAAATATTCCAGTCAGACCCCCATGCTCTATATATGATGTCTACTATGACTGATGTTTCACTGGAGAATGGAAATGTGCCAATTTTCTCACACACTGTACAGTGTGTGTACACAACAGGGACAGGATAGGACACACGGACAAGTGAGGTGCCCTGGGAAGAACTGAACGCAACAGGCGTTCGGGGGTGAACCCAGGGTGAAGACACCATCCTTACCTCACTGGTCCATAGGTGTCAAATCAATTAAGAAATAGGGAAAGAATGAAACAACAACAGCAGACTCTGAAAACGCTACAACCCTGGTGTTTAAACAAATACTGCTACAACCCTAGTGTTTGGACAAATACTGCTCTGTTGTCTTTTGTTTTCTTTCTTCCTCTGTGCAGATACCACTTGATGGCTATCCCGATATCCATATGCAAAGACCTCCTCACCTGCATATGAAGCCACAACCTCAAGAAAACAACTAGACCCACTGCCGAGCCAACCAACACAGAAGAAAAATACACAACGCAGAGACTTACATACGAAACCTTCAGTCATCCATCGACATGATCAAGACTACAAGCCTGCACCATTACATGAGTGCTGCACCGGGTTAATGTCGGGTTAACCAACAAGCAATCTTGATCTTTCAACAAAATTACACACCAGATGACTGAAGATAATTCTTCATGGTTCAGAAACTTGTTCACGAGAAAATGAGTTCCAACCATAAAAGAAAACACAGCTATTCAGGCGCCATGGACTTTCAAGACTTCCACTCTTATGCTACATGGTTTTCTGTGTAATCATGTAGTTTATATGACATTTTACACCCTGCGTCGCAGATGTCAACAGTTATGGTTTTGAGAAGAACTATGACACTCATGTAAATCAAGGACACAACACAGAATAAGTTATACGTGCCTGTAACTTTTTCAAGTTACAAGAATGAACTTGTAAGTGCTTAAATTTGTATTTTGTGAGAGTTATTAGAACTCTCAAAGAGGGGACTGAAGGATTCAAATTTAAGAATATGTTTTAGATCTGCTGATCCTGCTTCCTTACATAACATCACATGAAAAACTAAGGTGAACTACACTGTATTGAGCATTCAAGGTGAACATGATGGCATCAATTTACTGATCAGAAATCAGCTGTAAGTCAGCTGTCTAAACATTGTAATAGTCAGGGGTTTTGTTAGTCTTTGATCTTCCAACTAAGAGTTGAACTGTGTGTGAATGTTACATAGTCTAAGGTCTCGTGACCATTTGTTGTTTATACCATTTGGGGGGGTACCATTATCTCAGTTGGGGGCAATTGCCTCTATTGTCTTTAGATGATTAGATTTAGTGGTCATCCCTAAGACTGTGTGTAAGGTCAGCACCTTTAGGACAGCCCACTGAAATGCCTATAAGAAAACCATGTTAAGTTAGTCAGACTGTTTTGGAAGAACTGCAGCCACGTCAACGCAAAGTCCTCAATAAAGAATAACTTCTTGAACGTGATCCCAAACGTCTCCTGGTTTCTTGCTTCGACGAAGAAAAGGTTTTCAACACTACTCTTCCTACTCTAATAACTACTCATTAATTGAATCAGGTGTGCCATTTCAGGGTTAAAACTGAAACATGGCCTGTCAGGGGGTTCCTGCAGGAGAGGTTGAGAACCACCGATATAGAGTGAACATGGAGCGTTATTTCACAACTTCTCTCTCGACACTGCCACGACTCAGATTTGAGGATGTTGACAGAATTGTTGGACGGCACTCAACAGTTAAAGAAGCAAGGGCTATAAATTCTTCGTTGAGGAATTTATTCACAATTATCAAGGTAAGTTGACAACTATCTGGTGCTAGCACTTGCAACATTATGAATGCTAATTCACCCTTCGCAAAGTCCCGCCCCCCTTAGTTACTGTCGCTATGCCCGACAAGCTACCGGTTCCAGCCATGGCGCTCCCGCTGTCAATTTGTACACTCCCTGGGGAAATTGTAAATAATTTCTGGAAAAATTACTTGATTTCAGACAGAAGCAGACAGAAAGGTCTGCAATTTGCTTTCGAGGGATATATTCAGGACGTGAACGTGACTCGAAATGAAAACAAAATAAATATTAAAGCTATAGCCTACAGGTCACAGGGAAAAAGTGAACCACCACATCACCTAGCGATTGAGACTGAGGATAATAACATTAAAGAACAACACTGTTCCTGTAAAGCTGGGTATATAACTATCTGTTCACTTTTAAAATCATTAAAAAGCAAAAGCAGTATACATTTATAACGTTACATTCAGTAAGTCATTCTAGCAAAGTGTTAACTACCGTAACATGAGTGTGCTGTAACGACACAACGTGTGGTTAGCTCCACAGGTTTCTGCGCCCATGTCGTTGGTCTTATCTATACCCTGGATCTATGTAAAGCCCAAAATATTAACAGTGTGTCAGCCCAGTCCTCCACAAGCCTGCCACAACAGTGGCATAAACCAAGAGGCAAAAAAATAACACCGCTGCCCGTAACAGCTGTTGTGGTGGCGAAGGCGAAGACGGACCGAAAACGGAAACCCTTCTTCTGTCACTACAGCAAAGACAGGTGAGTAGTTTTTTATGCTTTATAAATACGAATAGAAATACCAAATTTGATAAACTAATAACTTACTGCGGCGTTAGAGTACCAGTAATCTGGACTTTTATGATACAAGTAGACATGAATTTTGTATATTGCAGAGCCTTGTCTGAGGTGACAGATGAGGATTTGGAGTTACTGAGAGGATTTACAGGGACACCTATGAGCTACATAGCAAACAGGCCACCAATAGATGTAGCAGTAGGTCAGGAAATGTACCCCCTTGGAAGTGGTTTGAGCTACCAGGTAAAGCAGTGACAGATTAAAACTTGATACAGATTAAGATTAATTTATTATCATTTGCAGGCAGCCACAGTTCATTACAAAATAAAAACATTCACGATGTAACAAAAATTCAAACTAAGAATGAACAATACTTCTACAGCATTTATTAATCTTACTGTTAATTTAAACATTTACTTATAGATTATTCAAAATCAAGATTTGTATTAGTTAATGCACTGTGAACTAACATGAAAAACAATGAATAGCTTGGATTTTTATTAACTAACATTAACAAAGACATACAGTAACAAATGTATTGCTAATTGTTTGTTCATGTTAGTTAATACATTATACATAGTATTCATTCTAATAACTTGTGTAACAGGCAGACAGAAATCATGGCCACATGGGTTAACTGCAGCACTTTGCTGTCCCTATGCGGTTTCTTTAGCAGCCTATGCCCGAATAATGTGCTGCTGGAAATTAGACAACATACACACCACAAACCATATCTGGTTTATATTTCCTAACATGGAATTAGGGATCCTACCAGATACGATCTTACATTTTTTGACTTTGGCTATTGCTCTTTCGACATGCACTCGGTGTTTGGCTATTTTCTTTGTCATCTCAACATCTGGGACTGGCATTTGAAGATTTGACTTTGCAAATGGTGGAATGTTTAGATTAAGGTCAAGCTCCTTCACATCTTTCTCAATGAGAAACCCCTTATCCACCATGAGCCCATCACCTTTCTTAAGGTAGCCACACTGAAGAAGACCTTTCAGTAAATCTTTGATTTTGCATCTGAACAGCTCTTGGTCAGAAATGGATCCCGTGTAAAGTGTAGATGTAAACATAATGGAGCCACGAGGATCACAGACTATCAGAGACTTAAGTGTGTTAGTAGACTTGTAGGTAACACTTTAGAATACTGTATCTTACTTACTGCATAACTAATAAGTAATTATTGAAGAACTAATAGGTAATTATTCATTAACTACTTCTTCACTACTGTTAACTACTAAGGAAGATGTGTTAACTAATCAGTATGTAATATATTTTTATGATTGTGTTAAGTAACAGTTAGTTAATCAATAAATAATGAATTCTGTCATAACTCTTGAAGAACTACTACTAATTATCTACTAATTAAGGTTCAAGAAAAATAACTAAGAAGTAACTACTAATGAACAGTCATACAAAACTAACCTCAGATTAGTTTTTATATTTTATATACAGTACTGTGTGTCTGTTTTCCTCAGCATAGAATGCCATTGAGTAAATTCATGTTTGAGGCAATGACTGAGGGAAACTGAAAATATAGGGAACTTATTAGTAATTCATAAATAATTATCAAATAATTCTGCAGGAATTACTTAGAACCTGGAACAGTATTCTAAAGTGAGAATATAGGGAACTCATTAGTAATTAATAAATAATTATCAAATAATTATCCAGGAATTAGGATAACCTGAAACAGTATTCTAAAGTGAACATATAAGGTAATTAATTGGTAATTAACAAATAATTATTAGATAATTCTTCAGGAATTACTTGGAACCTGGAACAGTATTCTAAAGTGAGAATATAGGGAACTCATTAGTAATTAATACAGAATTACCACATACTTCTGACTCAAATCAAACTTACTGTAAAAAACACATTATTACGGTATTATCTAAACCTTTGTAAAATAGATAAGTTATCATACATTACGATACATTTTGCTAATTAAATAAAAAGTTTGCTTATTTGCAGATCAATATATAGCCTAGTAAATGTCTGCACTTATCTTTTTTATTAGTGCTGAAGAATGACTAAAACTGGCTAGAAAATAAAATAAAAAACATTGATCAGTGCTTTTTACTTTTCAAGTAATTACCTTTGTACTTTTACTAAGGTAATTTTGAAAATGAATAGGCCAATAGTTTATCATTTTACTGGAGTAATATTTTATTGGGTTATCTGTACTTTTACTCAAGTACTTGATTTGTGTACTTCATCCACCACTCCACTGCTAAAATAAAACGGTTTATTGTAGTAACCACTGTGTATGACTGTTCATTAGTAGTTACTTCTTAGTTATTTTTCTTGCACATTAGTTAATAGATAATTAATAATAGTTCTTCAAGAGTTATGACATAATTCATTAGTTATTGATTAACTAACTGAAACTTAACACAATCATACAATTCTATTACATACTAATTAGTTAACACATCTTCCTTAGTAGTTAACAGTAGTGACTTAAGTGTTAATAAATAATTATCTATTAGTTCCTCAATAATTCCTTATTAGTTATGCAGTAAGTAAGATACAGTATTCTAAAGTGTTACCGACTTGTAGTTAGAATAAGTCTGACTTTGCACTAACAGTGAGCTGGGTTTCTCTATCTTTATCTCTGTGCAATCAAGAATGGCAAAAGTTGTTGGAAACTCTGATTTGTAGTTGGCTGGCATGTTTTCTGTGATTATGTCCCTGTGTGGCCAAACAGACACATTACCTAGCCTACCATACATGAAGTCAATCCATGAACTAAATAAAGTGCTAACACTTTGCATATCAATTTGAAATTTGAAAGCTAGCTCTTTGAGGTTGAAGTTTTGTCTTAGTCTCATAAGTACAAGTATAAATTGTTGACGTAAAGGCATATGCCGGATGTGCCTGTTCAATTTCTCATATGTTAAGGGGATGTGTGTTTGTGGTACTGTGTCGTTATCTGGTAGTCTGAAAAATGTACACAGTTTGTTAAACTCATCGTAAGTGAACCCAGTGCAGTATCGGAAGTAGTTAGGGACACTGCTGTTATTTATCACCTCGGCTGTTAGTGGGTAAGGAGACTGACAAGTTTGTATTTTCGCCCTTAGCAAGTCATTTTCTTTTTCTTTTTGAGCAAGAAGAGTCTTCAGTCGTTCCAGTTCCTCCTGTTTTTCTTTCATCTGGGGTTGGTCATCTGTGCACTCTGTAAACATAATAATGAAATGATTAGAACTAGTGTTTTATTAAACACAGGACATAAACAAAGTGTAAATAACTAAAAAACATTGCAATATACTTTTTTCTTCTTTCTTGTGTGTGTAGCTCCCATTATTGGACAACACTTTGCCAAGATCCTCCCTATCAAACCCTACTGATGATTTTCCAGTATTCCCTTTACCACCACAGCCAAGCACTTTCTGCACAGTCCTAACAAAAGATCAGATGAAATGCTATAATACCATGATGGTCTCAAGGTCTGAATCTGAGGCACTGGAGAAACAAACCAGACAACAGAGCACCAACAATATCTTGCATTGTGTCCGCTCTCACCGTCTTACTTCATCCTCTTTCAAGAGAGTATACTCCAGGAAAGCAGACTACGAGCAGCTTGCCACCAGCATGCTGAGGAAGAAGACACTGCAAACCTCAGCAATGAAGAGAGGGCTGGAGCTTGAGCCAGTTGCTGCAGCCCAATACACAGGGGTCACAGGAAATCAAGTGTACATGTGTGGCTTTGTCGTCAATCCCAACACCCGCCATTTAGGTACATCTCCTGACAGGAAAGTCCTTCAGCGTGGTTGTGACAAAAGCTATGGACTTTTAGAAATAAAGTGCCCAGACCAGTACAGCTACACAGGTTGTAAATACCTCCAAAAGCACAGTGGTGACACATACCGTCTCAAACGTAATCATGAGTACTATTACCAAGTTATAGGACAGATGGGAATAACTGGGATGCCATGGTGTGACTTTTTTGTAAAATGTGACAATGACTACCATCTGGAATGCATTCAATTTGATGCAGAAATGTGGGGGAAAATTAAATCTAAACTAGACTGGTTCTTTTTTGAGCATTTCCTACCAGCCCTGTGCAGTTAGACATCACTAACAAAAAACAAAACACATACCCATTACAGTGACCAGAGTGCTCTCCCCTGTAGTGGTATCCTCCATTAATGATTCTGTTGCCATCTCTCCTGTACCCATGTCTTGTAGATCACACCCGACGCTGTTAATATGATATATACACATTTGATATTTCCAAAATAATATGCTTAGCAGGCTATATAACATCTGATGTGATTGTAATTTGTAATGTAATATGTACAAAATTAAAAATATTGCATTATTGTTATTATTTGCTTATTATTTGCTAAAAATGAATCGTCACGTCAGTGACCCATATCAGATAATCACCTGATGATTTCAGTATTATCTGGCCTCCTGTCAACTCGTAGTCTTTTCCTTGGTGGCACTGACACTGGTCGCAACTTTGGCGGACGTCTCGCAGGTGTAACGCTATGGTCATATGCCAATGCAGGCAGTGGATCAGGGTGAGCGGGTGTCGGCCGGCCGTCAACGAAGTGCTGGAGTTTAATGACAGAGGAATGGATTTATTCATTCTAAATTACTTCTTAAGTATCTTAAAAGGAAATTCATTCAGTACAATTAAAGGGCAGACATGTCAGGCAAAACTTCTTTAGGCTCGCTAATGTTTAGCTAAGTTAACTGTTAGCTAACTTACCGTAAGTTAGTTACGTTAAGCTTTTAACAATACATTTCTCCGATGACGACAAATTGTAAAACAATGTTCACAATAAAACAAACACTGTGCTACACAGTAAAAGGTTGTAGTGAGTATAATTGAGTTAACGTTACCTTTGAACACACATAGATGTGTTTGGCTGTGGAACGATTTTTCATCTTGTTCAAACTCAGTTGCTGGTGAGGCCGTCCACACAAACGTATCCATTTCATGCACTTCTCCAGGTTACTGACAGGTTTAGGGAACGGGTGAAATTGTACATTGCCCAGCCTTTCTGGGTACCTACTGTCTGCGTTGCAAGTCCCATACAAGCACCGTTTCACCATTTTCAAAGTTAATTGCCGATGCTAGTCTACTATGTCGGACTTGTTTGTTTGTCGGGCAAAATGGCGGATAGTCACGGGGGCACAAAATATCGGCATATGAATAAATATGAATTGCTAACCATTTTTATGTGTTCAGTCTCTAATGTTGTTGATCGCAAGGTGGTAGTGAGAGCTAGGTGTTATCGGTCTATGAGGAAAAATCATCACACACTTGAGGTTATGTAATATGCCTGTTGGCTTATGAGTTAGTCAGATCGTTCTGATATCAAGTTACTGCGGTTGCAGATTTTTTTATTTCCCTTTATTTTAGTTTCACTCAAACAAACAAGTAAGTACATGTTAACATCAAAGCATTATGGACTAATAATGCACAAGAGTGCAGATTAAGTAACAAAGGTATAAATGAACCTCACCCAAGATGAATACAATCTGTTAACTGTTATTACTCATTATTATTTCATATTGACTAAATGCATAAACTAATGTCAATGTATATAGCCTAAACTTATTATAAAGTGTTTCCAGAATACTTTAACACTGCATTTGTTTGTTTTATACTAAGGGAGTCCATCCAGAGGCAGTGAGTGAACTTGTTGTCCTGAAGCCAAAGTCAGTTGGGAAGACTGGAATCAAGTCTACCCTTATACAGGGCTTACACAGGTAATACACAACACTGTATGTGCACACGTGTTCTCAGCTACAACTTAATGTGTTCAAGACTAATAGTTTGTGTTAATTTCTTTAGGTCCCCTTCCAGATCTCTTGGCTTCTGGTACAAAACTGAGTCAGATCCATCCCCGGCCTTTGCTGGCAATTGTCGATTGTAGAAGGATGTTATTTAAGCCAGCGCAAAATACCTGTTTACATCCTGTTTTTCGGTTGAAGTCCAAAGTAGTCGATTGCCGAGTTCACGTGCGTGATCATAGGTAACTAAACCTATGCACGTGAACTCGGCAATCGACTACTTTGCCCCCCCCCCCCCCCCCCAAATGGTATACACAACAAATGGTCACGAGACCTTAGACTAGGTAACATTCCCACACAGTCCAACTCTTAATTGGAAGATCAAAGACTAACAAAACCCCTGACTATTACAACGTTTAGACAGCTGACTTAAAGCTGACTTCTGATCAGTAAATTGATGCCATCATGTTCACCTTGAATGCCCAATACAGTGTAATTCACCTTAGTGTTTCATGTGATGTTATGTAAGGAAGTAAGATCAGCAGATCTTAAGCATATTCTTAAATTTTAACCCTTCAGCTCTCACTCTCAAAGCAGGAAAAAACACAAGTTATGAAAGATTTGAAATTGTGTGACCCATGGAGAACGCTAAATCCTTTAAAAAAAGGAATATTCATGTTTTTTTTCTTACAATCGGAGTTATATTAAAAAATCTCCTGGCTCTTCCAAGCTTTATAATGGTAGTGAATGGCCGTTTCTTTTTTGAAGTTCATAAAAGTGCATCTGTCCATGATAAAAGTCCTCAACACGGCTCTGGGGGGTTAATAAAGCCCTTCTTAAGAGAAGCCATGGGTTTTTGTAAGAAAAATACCCACATTTATAACTTTATAATCTAAAATAACTAGCTTCCACCTGATGACAAATGCATGCAATGTAGCTGACCAAAAGTACACCAGAGATTTTACGTATCCATTGCATTTTTGGCAAATGCATGTAAAAAAGGAAAAAAAGTTGGCACACTGGCTCCAAAAATGTGAAAATTTTCACATTTTTGTGGGGGGTGTAGAACAGGACAGTTCAATTGCCTTTCGAATCGTCAGTAGAACTCATTCAGGTCGTTGGCCAGGCGAGAGTCGTTAGTGGTGTGGGGGGCTCTAGGCTTGTAGTTGGTAATCTGCTTGAGCCCCCTCCATACTGAAGCAGAGTCGTCAGCAGAGAACTGGTGTTGAAGCCTCTCTGAGTACAGTCGTTAAGCCTCCTTCACAGCTTTGCTAAACCTGTTTTTCGTCTCCTTGAATCTGTCTTTGTCCCCACTCCTAAACGCTTTCTCTTTCTCCACCCTCAACCTTCTGAGTTTACCAGAGAACCAGGGCTTATCATTGTTAAAATTCACCCTGGTGCGTGTTGGAATACAGCAGTCTTCGCAGAAACTGATGTACGACGTTACAGCCTCTGTATGCTCATCCAGACTATTGGTAGTAGACCTGAACATGTCCCAGTCAGTAGAGTCCAAACACGCCCGCAGGTCCTCTAAGGCCTCACGGGTCCTCTGTTTTGATGTCCTCACTGCAGGTTTGCAGAGTTTTAATTTCTGCCTGTAAGCAGGAATCAGGTGGACCATGGCATGGTCAGAGTGACCCAGTGCTGCTCGAGGGGCTGCATGGTAAGCTCTACTGGCCGTAGTGTAGCAATGATCCAGAGTGTTATCTTCTCTGGTGGAGCATTTTATGAATTGTCTGTATTTGGGGAGATTGTGGCTGAGATTACCTTTGTTAAAGTCACCGAGTACGATAACTAGGGAATCCGGGTTTGTTCGCTCCACACTTAGTATCTGATCGTCGAGTAAGCGCTGGGCTTCTATAACTTTAGCTCCCAGCGCCATGTAAACAACAACCAAAATGAATGACGCGAACTCGCGAGGCGAGTATAAAGGTCTACAGTTTATAAAAAATTATTCCAAGTCCGGGGAACAATATCAGTTCAGTTCAGTTAAGTTCAAGTTTATTGTCATATGCATATTAGTACAGAGTACCACAGCAATGAAATACAATGTGCCTTGGCACTCTCTCTGCACCAGTCAATAAATAACAATTATAATAACATTAAAATATCCAAGCACAATAAACATAGTAACTACGCTCAAACCTCAACCCTCCTTCCTGTTGTACTATCATTCAGTAACCTTATTACCTGAGGATAAAAACTATCCCTGAAACGTGATGTGCATGTTGGGATGCTCTGCAAACGTCTCCCTGATGGAAGGTGGGAGAAGAGATGATGTGCAGGATGACTAGAATCCTGCATAATACCTAGTGCTATCTTAGTGCTGCGTTTCCAGTAAATGTTTTGGAGCAGTTCAAGCGGAACCCCAATAATTCTAGATGCAGTTTTAACCACTTTTGTCAGAAGATTAAGATCACGTGAAGTCTATATAATATATAATTACTATATAATAGAGGACTGAGACAGCAGCCTTGAGGTGCTCCGGTGTTTAACACTATAGAGGCTGAGTATGTAGTGCCAACTCTAACTGTCTGGGGGCGGCCTGTTAGAAAGTCCTGTATCTACCTGCAGATGGACAGCTTAGGAATTAAAATAGAAGGTCTGATAATATTGAAGGCACTGCTATAATCAACAAACAGCATTGTGACATATGTATCCCTGCCCTCTAGATGTTGGAGCACAGTATGTAAATCCAAGGATACAGCATCATCCACAGCTCTATTTGATTTGTATGCAAATTGTAGTGGATCAGTGGAGACAGGTATGCTGTTGTTGATATATGCTTTCACAAGCTGTTCAAAACACTTCATAATCACAGAAGTCAAGGCTACAGGTCTAAAATCATTCATACCAGGTGGCAGTCGTTTTCTTAGGCACAGGAAATATGATTGATTTTTTTAAAAACAATTCGGAACCACACAGAGAGTGACAGGTTAAAAATGTCAGTGAAAACAGAGGCAAGTTGTCTGTAACATGTCCTTAAGACTCGCGGAGTAATGCCATCAGGCCCAGCAGCCTTCCCTATTTTCACAGATTTAAAAATTAGGGTAGGGTAAACGCAAAAAGTATGCGTGGGATTACAGCTGTCCACACAGAATTTAACATAATCATTAACTGCCTCAGTGTACTCATGCAAGGTAGCAGAATCACTAAAAACTGACCAGTCAGTAGATTCGAAACAATCTCGCAACATAAGCTCACCTTCAGCAGTCCAGCGCTGTACTGTCCTCACAATGGGTTTCTCCCTCTTTATCTCCTGCTTGGACACGGGGAGCAGCAGTACAGAGGAATGATCTGATTTCCCAAAGTGAGGCCGGGGGACAGATTTATAAGCCCCCTTTACAGGGGCGTCAGTTTGTGTTGAAAAGTGGTGGGGACAAAAGATCAGATGAAAAAACATTACAGCAGGACGGGAAAAATATTGAATAACGGCGCATCAAAAATGGGCATAGCGTAGGCCAGACAAATACTGTCATTATGTATGCCACAAAAAAAAAAAAAACCCACACTAAAATCCAAACTATGTTAAAAACTATAAGATGGCACGCAGGCCCTCTCTCTCGCATGCGCGCGCGCACACACACACACACACACGAAGCCAATTTTTTTTTATTGATCTGAAAATTACTTAATCGGCTACAATTAACTACATCAATCACAGTGCAAATATATGCTATATAAAAACTCCCCTACCTGCACTGTTGATCAACATCTTCTCTTAAAGTTGAAAAATGTTACAACTTCAAGAAGAACTAACGATGTTAGCTAGCTAATACATGGATAAATGAAACCTCCTCCCCAACACTTCGAGGTTTGAACGTAGCGCATCATGTCCATCCATTCCTGCTCAGGCCAGAGCGCAAATCCATGAAGCTGGAAAGGAGCGGTAGTCCCATGGAATTTCTAACACGTTCTTTCTAACAATGTAGAGTTCAATATAAGACTAACATTGGTCAGTAGCCAATCTGCGTGTTCGGGGCGTGGTTTTGCGAAGGGTCAATTCTAACCGTGCACGGTGACCGTTGACGTTCGAACTTGTGTGTGGGCCAGTACTTCCGGTGAAAACTTCCGGTGATCTGAGTCTGACAGCGAGAGCGAGAGACAACAGCGACCGAGTTCCATTACCACAGAGATATTTTTTCACAATGAGTGTTTTTAGGATTCAAGAGAGGCGACTTGACTTTCAGAGGGTGACAGCCTCAGCACTTCATCGTTGTGTGCCGTTATGTACCGTTTCGTCACGTTACAACAGAGAAGTCAGCGTTCATGCATTCCCCGTTGACGCTGCGGTACGGGCTGCAGGCACGTGCACAGGTAGGGCTCAACCTGTGCAGAGCACACATGCCCTTTTTGCCCTTACACCTTCCAAAGTGCCCTTTTTTAGTGGTGTTTTTTTTTTAATCAATGCTATTGGTCACCCTTTACGTCTGTCTGTCTGTTTTACGAATATTTAGCCAATGAAAGTTCTTAAAACGAGCTTGTGTAAATCTTATTCGATCCTCAAGCTGTCAGTAAGCTGATAACTCCGCCCCCTCTATATTCACTGAATCAACTGAAGTTCCACAGCAGCCGCACAGTAGACAGCAGCTGAACGAAGTTTTGCGAAGGGTAAATACATATCTTGTTGTTTGAATAAGTACTACTAAACACTGTGTCTATAAAGGCTCATATTTTATTTATTTGATGTCTGACTCACTGACTGAGACATGTTGGACGTCGCCTGAGAGAGAGGTCTAGGCTAGCATTTGCCATCTAGTCATAGTCATAGCCAATACATAGCCTACACTTAAAAAGCCTGTGCATACAGTAGCATTTCATCTTTTATAAAATGCAATTTTGGACAAATGTATTTTACAACAGGAAAAACTGAGCGTCCGGCCTATATAGCTACAACAAACTAGTTTGAAACCTGTTGATGAAAATGTAATGTTACAAACATGGTTTTACTACAGTAATGTTGTAGTAGTAACTAAAAAAAATCATTACAGGAGATCACTGTGAAATATTTATATTTTATCATGCAGAATGTAATTTCTGATTTAATTCATTCCCAGGCTTCATTTATTTGATCCAAAATACAGCAAAAACAGTAATATTGTGAAATATTTTTACAAAATAAAAATAACTGTTTTCTGTTTGAATATATTTTAAAATGTAATTTATTTCTGTGATCAAAGCTGCATTTTCAGCATCATTACTCCAGTTCAGTACTCTTCAGTGTCACGTGATCCTTCAGAAATGCTTTTCACTGCAACTGTACTTTTCACACTATATATATATTTTTTTTTTTCATTGCTGGCTTATTTTAGGGAAAGTGTAGTGAATAAGAGACCTTCAAGAGACTAACATCCCTGGCTCACAGAAGGTTGCTGTTGTAATTAGGTTTAAAGAAGCCCTTAAAACCCTGTTTATCTATATTATCTATATTATTATTATTATTATGGTTTTTATTAATTGTGAATAAATCTAAAGCTTTTGAGACTATGATTTTGTGTTATTGAATTTGTCATGAAGATGTGACCATTTCTTCTTTTTATGTAGGCTTACTAAATAATCTTGATATAAAAAAAAGGGAGGGGGGTGCCCTTTTTCAATTTTAGCACATGCCCCTCAAATATTAGCCTGACTACGTCAGACTTCCTACTTCCGCTAATTTCATTTCGCTCCTGTAGTCAGTCTGAGATAGCACCGTATCTTTCAGTTTTCCACCGGCCTGAAAACAGCCGGGCCAATCAACGAACAGAGGGCGGGCTGAGAGCCGTGACGTAGGCGCTGATTGTACCGTGGATGCGTAGATTTACTTCACATAATCTGCAAAAGTCGTTCACAGCCATGTTCACCCCGGTATTTCGCTCGATGGTTTTGTTTTCGCATCATACATGTGTTTACAGTGGAAGTTAGATGCGGCTGAGCATGCGCATAACACACGCCATAACCAAACGTTATGTGATTGGCTTACGGGTAACCAATGATTTTAAACTTCAGACAAGCGCCCCCCCGCGAGAGAGAAAACACATCTCTATTATGCTATTCCAGACTCTCTCTACGAAGCAAAGTGAAGTAGCAGAGTCTGGTATTACCAGGCTACTCAAATATGCCCCTGCATATCATTTTCAGTGCGTTTCTATGCTTTCTATTACTGCATTTATTTTGTGCAAGTGAGATGAGTATAGATCTGTTTCATAAATCATTATCTGGCTGGTGTTTAAAAGCAGCACATAGTATTGAACTACGTGTAAAATATACACAAACTAACCTATATTAAATTGTTTACAGGTACCTACAGTAAAAAATGTAAATAAAATATGTGATGATAATATTGATCGAGCAATTGATGTAAGTAAGTAAAAATATATGCGCAGAATTGAGAAAATAGTATTTATGGAGATAAATTGTAGCCTATCACAGGGCAAACATGTGAATGTTCACGGTGCATTTTATGCAAACAACTCTAATCATAGTTGTAACTCTATATTTACAGTAGGCATAATTGCCATTGCGTATGTGTATGCAGCATGAGTCAAATACAATCTTCTGTTCGTGAACAGTTGTATTTCATTCATTAATCTGACTATGCATCCGTGCATTTAATTGCCATTGGCTCGTGTGATAGTAATATGGATCTTAGTAGTATTTTAAGTGATAATTGATAAATAAATCTTTAACATTTCTTGGTTCGCTTGATTTTTCAGAACATTTTAACCAAATGCTTTCAAAAAGTGGTGGGGACAAAATCAGCCATTTCAAAAAGTGGTGGGGACATGTCCCCAGCGTCCCCAGTGTAAATGACACCTATGCCCCTTTATGGTTGAATAGCAGTGATCGAGAGTTTTGTTTCCTCTGGTGACACAGCTGACGTGTTGGTATTATCTCGGTAGCACTGTCTTCAAATTACAATGATTGAAGTCACCGGCTACGTTGGAGAGGGCTTGCGGATGCAGCCTCTCACACCTGTTGACAGCGTCGCAGAGCTCCTCCATGGCTGCCTTGGCATTGGCTTGGGGAGGTATGTATACCGCAGTGAGTAAGGCTGATGGAAATTCTCGTGGTGAGTAAAACGGCCGACATTTGATGGTAAGATGTTCGAGGACCGGCGAACAGGAGTGGGAGATCACTTCCGCATCAGTGCACCACGAGTTGTTCACCAAAAAGCACACGCCCCCACCTTTTGACTTACCAGTCATGTCCTTAGCCCGGTCCAAAGGAAATACGGAGAAACCGTCCAAGTGTATGGCACTGTCGGGATACATCATCCATCTTTTTGCTGATAGATTGCATGTTTGCCAGCAGCATGCTTGGTTATTGGAGGCCGCGTAGGTCGGTTCCGTAGCCTCACCAGCAGTCCCTCGTGTCTTCCTCTCTTCCGCCCACATCGCCTTCGATATCCAGTGCGCCAGGTGGCTGATATTTTGATAATATCTACAGGTATCATAGATGTTGTAAACAATTTTGGAACATTATGCCCGATGTCCAATAAAGTCTGGCGATCATAAGTGATAAGGGAGGATGTAGGCTGTATTATTAAACTAATAAATAAGGTTAAAACTAACACTAAGTGCGGCGTGAGAGAGGGTTCGTAGCATGTCGCCATACATCGGCGCCCGCATGATGGCATTCTGATTTGAGATCCTACAATTGGGCAATATTGCAGAATCGCTGTGACACACCAGCTACTGTTAATATAAAAACAAAGGCCTCCGCCTTTTGTCTTACCAGAAAGAGCTGGTGTGGTCCGCTCTCAGCAACCTAAAGCTGGCCAGTTGTAACAAAGAATCCGGGATCAGATCGCCCAGCCAAGTCTCAGAGAAACATAGGACAGACGCTGTTAGAAAGTCTCTGCTTTTCGCCATCAGTAGCTGGAGTTCATCCATTTTGTTGCTCAGTGAACGAACATTTGAGAGAAAAATGCTTGGTAGCACTGTACGGTTCCCGCGTCCACGTAGCCGCACAAGAGCACCCGCTCGCTTTCCCCTTTTCCGCCGACGGTCCTTTGTTTGTACAAAGCCGAGCCCGGCTTTCACTAGAATACCTACTAATTCTGCCGCTAGGAGCAGATAAGTGGGAAATAAATCCACTGGAGTTGTCTGCCTGATGTTTAGAAGCGCTTCTCTTGTTAAAGAACGCCGAAAAACTTGACAAGACACTGAGTTAACAGACAAAACAAAGCAAAATACGACGCACCCTCTGACCGTGGCTGCCATGCGTGGCGCCATCACGTGACGACGAGAGACTCACAGACAAAACCCACTCATTAAAGGAATTGGTCAAAAAATGAACTTTGTCTCTTATTACCATTTATATTGTCGCAATCAAATGTTGACGGGCCTGAATGGCTTGTTGGTTGGGCTGTACATACATTGGTCCTGGGTCGGGGTCATCTGGTGGTGCCGCCACCTCACCAAGTGGTATGCCGTACCTGTGCACGACATTGTGCAGCACACCACAGGCCAGCAAGATACGGCACACCTTGTCAGGATGGTATAACAGCATCCTCCACAGTCCTGTCAGGGCAGCGCCACCGACATTTCAGCTGACCAATCACCCGCTCTACAACTGACCGAGTGCGAGAATGGGCATCATTGTATCTGCACGCTCAGTCAGTTTGTGGGTTGGTGAGGGGGGTTTACAGCCACATTTAGTGGATAACCGCAGTCTCCTGATGCGCAGTTGAATAATTAAACGGCAAAAAATAGATAATAATAACTTTAAATGGGTTGACCCAAGTCACCTTGCCACAATATTTGTTAGGCGCATTTGTGCATCTTATACACACATATTATATACACATTTTTTTAATGGAAATGTTTCCGATTCACATTTGCAAATTCTTCTTCAGATGGTGCCTTTATAGCAATGTGTGTGCAGTCGATCGCTCCGATTACATTAGGAAAACCGGCTATCGCTGCAAATTGTGCTTTAATGTTTGGCTGGTCAACTGCATCGTATACCTTATATACCTGGTAGACATGTGGATAATCCCGTTCCATACAGCTGGCATTGCGTGGCTCAAAGACGACTGGCTTATTCCTGAGTGGTCTGCCAGTTCCCTTTGGAAAGAACCAGTTAGCAAGAAATCAAGTGATGTCAGCACCTGTAAGGGAATGGTTATTGCATGGCTCCTCGCTGTCTCTCTCTCTCCAAATTTGGACCCAACTCAGCACAGAGCACCAAGAGGATAGCTGTAACAGGAAAGTGTGCCAGTGTGTTAACTTCATTTGGGATGTTAGTTTTGGGGGAAATTTCAAAGACCTTTGTTTGGAGAGTAAGTTGCTGGATTATTCATTAAATAATGAATAATATGTGTGTGTCTGATTGGTCCATATGTTACACAAGACTTTCTCTCTTGACGAAAGACTTGAGACTTTCTCCTTATGAAAGGTGAGGGCTACAATTACCAAACTTATTGTGGTACTATTGGGCTGCTCAATAATAGGGCTTCAATGTTCTGGTTTTCTAGAGAATCTTGCCTTGGTTACAGGTTGAAATGTTGGCCCCAAGTTTGTAACAAAGGTGTGCATACCTTCACATAACCCTGACCTATGTTTCATATGCAATAGACTTCAAGGTACATTTTGTCATTGTGTGTGTGGGTGAATATGAGGAGGTGGAAAGTTATTGGAGTATAGGGTGACTCAAAATGTTTCACAATTTACTACTCTTCCTCTAAGCCCTGTATTGTGTACACTGCGTATATACACAGACAAATGTTCTTTATCTATTAAAAAAGGAAGTTGGTGGACTGTGCTGCAAGCCAGACATTTGATTGCATTATGTTGAAAGAATGCGTCCTTTCCCTTGGACTATGGCTGAAACATTTAATATCTAGCTTAGTTCTTGAAAAAACAGAATTTTATGATATCTGGGAGGTGTTTTTGGACTTTGTTAAAGTTGGAGATATTAAAGAGGCTTTGGATGTATACGTTTAATGATTATGAGGTTTGTATGATATGAACAGCCAGATGTTTATGCATGTATATTGTTATTTATTTATGTATTTATTCATTTTATTTTATATTATTATCATTATTATTTTCATATACTTACTGCCAAGGGTTTGTCGTTGGGGGTGTGATTAAGATATGCTGTGTGTAAAATTCAATAAAGATATGTTATACAAGAATTGAGAGATATAAGTTTTGCAATTACCTTTTAACAAGCTTCCATAGGCCCTGCTCAGATTACTGAATACCATAATTAAGCAGAGTGAGCTTTGGAATATATTGTCATATTATTTTGTGAAACTATTTGTGGAAAAAATAGCCCAAGTTTAATTACAGTATGTCATGAATAATTGCAGTCTGTTTCCCACCAATTTCCTTTCACAGAATAATCTTAATAATAATCAGAATAATGCTTCCCCAGCTGTTCCCCGGCTGCCCTGTTTGGTTTAGAGCCCTGCCTGTTCTCTCTCACTTGTCAGTTCTCTGTTTGTAATCGATCTAATATTAAAAGCTCATCGTTTGTCATCCAAGTTCTTAAGCAACACTTGAAACCCCAATTGAACTCTTAATACGCAGGTCAAAACGTATTGGAAATGAAAAGTGAACACAGCAGAAATGCTGAGAATTTACAGATTAAATGTGATAAGCTCTAAGGCCTGTTGAGGCAAATTACAAAGCTCTAAGGCATGTTAAGGCAAATTACATCATCGTGTCACTTTGGTCAGATACAGTAAAACTTAACAGCTTAACAGCTGAAACAGGAAGCGTCCATTACATATATATTATATCAACATCCCACCCACCTCTTTTGCCCTTTTTGAAAGCTATAGTTATATTTTAACCCAAGGTGTAACATATTAAACATATCCCTTAGTCTCTTTAGAAAGAAATACGTTGTCTTTGCGTGTTAAAGTTAAATAAACAAATTGCAATGCAAGTTACACAAACTATATCATCTACTTTCCTATTTATTGTTACAAGTAACCACCCTAAGTAATGTAAGTACACTAAATAACATAGTATTTCATGCAAGGTTGGAAATCAGTCTGAAGTAGCTTAACACTTATGTCACCTGTAAAATTATTGACTATACCTCAATGAATTAAATTGAATTGTTTAATTGTGCATTCATTTGTTAAAAAAAAAAAAAAAAAAAAAAAAAAAACGGTGCTGCAATTGAGACAAGTTGTAGTTCGTTAAACAGATGGGGAAGGTTGCAACCATAGACTTTAAAAAAATATTGCAACTCCTTCCCGTAGGCTATAAGGTGACAGGGGAGTCGGGGGCGTTCCATTCTCAACATTCTTCCCACAACAGATCCACATCCGAGACCGATCAAAGCATCCCGTAATTCGGTAAGGATTCCGGTAAGGGGGCGTCAAACGTGCTGGATTTTAAACACAGTTCTGCCATATAAGTGCTCACGACATCACTGTTACCTTGCAGACGCTCCTTTGGTCCAGAACCGCGAGGACGAGAAATTATCAGAAAACCAGCTGAGGTAAATTCATGCATTTTATCATTTGTAAAGAGTGCTGCAAGATAGATGCAAGAAGCAGGTTGTCGTTTTTAATTTTTTTTATTTATATTTTTACATAGGCTGTAGCTATTAAATCACAGCCAAACACCCTTCAGTCATTACCTTCTGTTGCATTTTGATCAGTAGCCTAGATAATACGAGCTATAGCATACGGAGCCTCTAAAGGGAAATGGTGAAGGGGAAAAAATGAGATAGGAGGAAAATTTGATGTAGGCTAAATGCCTTTGCGTTGCAAAATGTTTTGTGTTCCCTCGAGAAACATTGCGTTCGCTTGCTAAGAAAACAAACGGTTTGCAAAGATAATCTCGAGAGAAGGGAAAACGTTTGCATTGAAAAATGCATTGAAATATTTTCCCCCTCTCATTTAATATTTTTAAAATCACCATGTCCCTTAGGGGCACCGTAGCCTATTAAACAGATAACTCCGACTATAAATGATAGCCTAAGCATGCGCGCCAATTCGAACGCGCGCCATGAAGTGAACTTGCTGCTGGAGATTGGATTCGTTTGCGTTCGCTCTTGCGTTCGTCTTGTGATGGAAATAATGGTAGGAGGAAAAACTATTTCAGTAGTTTTGTGTGCAAAATCAAAGTTTCCCGTTGAGCGGGTGAAATTGTTTTGCCTCTCTGCTTAACTTAATAATTGGACTAGGACGAAATATATAGCCTATGTTGCGTTAACTTTAATAGTCTAATAATATTTCGAGTTTCATGTTTGTTGTGTACAGTGACTGTGTTAGTCTGTCCAGTAAAGTTCAACATAACACACTTGATATTTGCAGCTAAATCTTTTTGAAATTTTGTAACTTTCCTTTATGCATGGTCTTCAGTTCTGTTATTACCTGTTTGTCTATGATGTTTGTTTATCAGTGTCCAGAATGAAGCTTTGCGAACTGGAAATCCGCCGTGTTATACAATCGCGACTATGGATCACCGGCGGTCAAAAGTGTGTGTCCGTCGAGGACTCAGCTGGTCTTCAGCTGGTCACGCAGAGTCTGCAGGATGACAATAAAGGTTTAGGTAAAGACTGAGTCTATAAGCTCTTCCAACTGAATGCTTCATAAAATTCTTTGCTTATCCAGTTAGAACTAGTCTCAGTGATAACTCCTAAATGAATGAATACCCATAATTGTGGCAACGTCTGTAGCACGTTGCATTTCTACAATGGCAACGTCGCTGTCTTCGTGCTGTCTATTGTAACAACGTAGAATTGTAAGACGCGACAGGACTGTAACGTTGTTGCGCGACATTCAGCGACTGAGAGACGACGCTCTGACAATTTTTATGCTATAGATATCCCCATTTAACATGTCATGTTTTGAGGTAACATTAGTCAGATGTTAGATAATTATATACTTTTTAAATATTGTGTATCCTTATTATTATTTAATGGACCTATCAGTAAATTAACCTAATTATAATCAACACCTGCAAGTGTACACATGAAGAGTAAAAATGACAGAAGGTTACGTTAATTCAACTTTATTAAAACTGGTAATCAAATTGCACTTCCAAAAGTCATACAATTGTGAAAAAAAAAACAACAACAACAAAATAAACGAATATACAAATTTCTTTTAAGTTGCTATTAATGAAAGTGTTTCCATGGTTTCTTAATATAATGCTTTAAATATGATTTGTCTTTTTTTTCTTCAGTCAAGGTGTATGATATTATGTATGGAAAGAAGAAATGCATGGCGTTTTGTTTTGAGGTGGGAGGTGATGCCATTTTCCCATTTACTGATGGTAAAGACATACAATTTACGGTAAGATCTGAGACACTGAATTAAAGTAATTGCTAAGTTCTTTTTGGAATATTTTTAGACATAGTGTCAAATAGTTTCTTGTGCTTTTATTATCTAATTTTTGATTTGATAAGATCTGACATTTTTAACAAAGTCTGCTCTCACATACACAGGTATTATCCCCAAAACAGAAGGTCACCCTTAATGAAATGTACTTATTTCAATGGGGTGGGTGGGGAACAACAGACTGGCGGAGCTTGAAATCAATGGCTGGACCCAGCATGTACCTGTTTGCTGAAGACAATGAAAATAAAGTGACCATTAAACCAGTTGAAAAGCCGCATTTTAGAATCGAAAAAAAAGGTATTTTTGTGAAATGTTTGCAAGAGGAATATTGTACAAGTATATGTTAAACAGGAGTGATGATGTTCTGCATTCTATTAGGTAAAACACACATGGAAACTCCGTACGAAAGGGTTTCCGTGGTCAGCCGGGACTCGAACTACACCGCAACAAAAGGTAACTATTTTTATATGTGTAGGCTTCACTTTTATATATATTCTCTTTATCACTTTATTCCCTTCATCATCGTATTTAGTTTCAGATATCCAGATATGTTTTTAAAGTTGGTGACATAAATATATAATTCATAATTTAATTTAACACACTTTTGAGCATACTGTATGTAAACAAGCCGTTGAAATAGTGAGGTTTAGTACATACATACCGGTATATAGAATCTCCCTAATTGCATTTACTTGCTTTTTATCCCTGTAAAGCCTGACATGTGAAGTAATAGTCCAAAAAATCTAAATGGAAGAGTTTATTGAACCTTTAGTTTTTTGTTTGTTTTTGTTTTTTTGTTGAGTATCCTACTTTTATGTCTCACAAAACAGTGAGGGAGCTCATACTAGACGAGGAGAAAAAAACATCTAAATTTTATTCAGAGGGCCAAGCTGAGCAAAAATATGCAATTTGATGTTGTTGCTGATATTGTATGGCCAAAAAGTAAGATGAAATTCGGATAGCTTGTAACGTAAATAATGAGATCTCTATAACAGTAAAGCATTTAAATGCTTTATAATTAAATGTTTATTTAATTATATTTAAATGCTTAGTTTTATGATTAAAGCTCTGTAGATTTATTGTGAAGGCAAAACATGTAAGGCTTTCCTTAAAAGCCGGATGTATCTTATTTGATACGCACATGTTTGATAATCATGGAAGAATTAGAAAAAAAAGTATTGCATGTTCTCAAAAAAAACTTTTTGTGATTGCATAATCAAGTAAACCAAGTGTTGAAATATTATTAACATAATAAAGTATATTCTTACATTTATTTTATAAAAATCAGTAAAGATTTCACAGCAGAAAGGATGTACTATGACCTGAAGGTGAATATTTAGAATCATACTAAAAAGTATGTTTTTTTTTTTTACTTTCTAGAAAAGTATAAACTATCAATCAGAAGATTTTTTCTACATAGTTTTGATCACGTTGATAATTTAGAGGCCGTAGAAATTTGCGTATCAGATGTGATACAGTAGGCTATGTGTGTTTAAAAAAGACAATTAAAAAAAATAACTAAAGGGAATCTCTCAATATTTTTCAGGAAAAGCACGAAGATTCAAACGCTCATGAAAAGCTAAAGCTTTTAAGTGTTCACTAACAAAAGGACCCTGATCAGTCTACATCTACACAGTCCTTTTCTTTGAGGGGAAACACGGATGTTGAGAAAATCGGAGAGAGCAAATGATTCCCTTGTTGTTCTTTGAGGCAGGGGTATTTTGTCCATTTCTTTGCATGTTTGCCTTTTTGTCATGACCTATAAATGTTACTGACATGCAGTTTTAGGTGTAAATCAATTGCATTCTTAGGCTACTATAAAAAACACAACAGGCACTGTATGGCATGGCACAATAAAAGTATTTTTAGTCATTCTTAAAGATAATTACATGGCTTATCAAAATGATCCGTTTTAATAAGCCTTTAACAGAAAATAGATTGGAACTTGACCCTTTAATGTCATTTCCAGCATTAAATCAAATGCTTGCTGAAATATTCAGACCTTGTGATTTATGAACACACTACTCATCGTATTATTGCGTAATTCGTCATGAGGTTAAAGGGTCAGTTCACCCAAAAATGACAATTCTGTCATTAATTACTCACCCCATTGTCGTTCCAAACCCGTAAGACTTTCGTTCATCTTCAGAACACAAATGAAGATCTTTTTAATGAAATCTTCTCTCTCCATTGACAGATACGCAAAAAGTTCATAAAGAGATTGTAAAACTAATCCATATGAATTGAGCGTTTTATTCCAAATTTTCTGAAGAGACTCGATCCCTTTATATGAACAGATTTAATATTCACATATGATCATTCTAATATGCATTTTTTGTGGATCAAGAAACATATATATAACAAATAAATGCAGTGTTAGTGACTTTTAGAGACTTTTTTCAAGCATTTAAGCAGTTTTAACCTGTATATATATTTTAATTATATTTACAGGTGCTGGTCAGAAAATTAGAATATCATCAAAAAGTTGATTTATTTCAAGAATTCAACTTAACAGGTGAAACTAATATATTATATAGACTCATTACATGCAAAGTGAGATATCTCAAGCCTTTATTTGTTATAATTTTGATGATTATGGCTTACAGCTTACGAAACCCACAAAATCAAAATCTCAGAAAATTAGAATATCACATGAAATCACACAGTAATTACACAGTGATACCATGGTCACTGAACCAGGTTTTGGTTCTTTTGGCAGTGTGGGCAGGTGCAAATCCTGCTGGAAAATGAAGGAAGCATGAAGTGCTCTGAAAATGTCCTGGTAGACGGCTGCGTTGACTCTGGATTTAATAAAGCACAGTGGACCAAAGTCCTCTTTTCTGATGAGAGCAAATTTTGCATCTCATTTGGAAACCAAGGTCCCAGAGTCTGGAGGAAGAATGGAGAGGCACACAATCCAAGATGCTTGAAATCCAGTGTGAAGTTTCCACAGTCTGTGTTGGTTTGGGGAGCCATGTCATCGGCTGGTGTTGGTCCACTGTGCTGTCCACTGAACGCAGCCGTCTACCAGGACATTTCCAGAGCAAGCTTTATGGAGATGCTGACTTCATTTTCCAGCAGGATTTGCACCTGCCCACACTGCCAAAATAACCAAAACCTGGTTCAATGACCATGGGATTACTGTGTAATTACTGCGTGATTTCATGTAATATTCTAATTTTCTGGGATTTTGATTTCATGGGTTTCATAAGCTGTAAGCCATAATCATCAAAATTATAACAAATAAAGGCTTGAAATATCTCACTTTGCATGTAATGAGTCTATATAATATATTAGGTTCACCTGTTAAGTTGAATTCTTGAAATAAATCAACTTTTTGATGATATTCTAATTTTATGACCAGCACCTGTATATATGTTTTAACCTGTATGCACTATTCTATGCCATTTTATAGTATCAGTAGTGTGAATAGTTTGTACACAGAACATTCCAACAAGAATAAGTTCATTTACCCACATGATGCATTTACGTTATGCACTTATTATAGTTGCAGCTTTCCTTACATAGTGGAATGGGAGGAACTACTGGATGACAAAATAACCTTGTAAAAGTCACACTCCAGACATGATAGGTCATAGTATGTAATTTGGTACTCAAAGGGAGAAAAACTCAGTCAAGAGCGACCACTTGTGGTGAAGTGGTTAAACTGCAGACTCGGATGATATGTACTGTAATGTCATTTGCTCAATTCTGCTCAACAATGAGGCATATAAGATCAGTATTTGATGACGACTTTTATCAGTCGTGTGCTTTGCACTACAGTTGTTGATGTGAGCCGATGTGTGTTGTTTTTCTAGTAGTGATCTGCACACACATATTCATGTCTTTATTAACCATATAATGTGAAAGCTTGGTAAATGTGAAATAACAACATAACTTGATAAATAATCAGCTCGCTGTGCAAGCTTACCATTCTTCTTGAACCTTTTGTTGACTATGAATTTTGTATCTTCTAAATGTATTTCTTTTTTTATTAATATACTGTATTTTTTACTTTAAATTCACATTCTCAGAATTTTTTAAAGAAAGATTATATATTTTTTTATTGATGAACTCCATGAGGCAAAAAGCAAAAAGAACCAGAAATCACAAATGAACTGACTGATGATGACCTTGCTGAAATGTTTCTTTGATGAAATCTAAGCACAGCTAAATTCTGTATTATGCATTTACTAAATAAGTGTATTTTAAAATTAAGCACATCATCCTGGATAGTTTAAGCTTTATGGTGTTCAACTGAAATTGCGCTCTATTAATGCACTGTTTTACTACCAAATAAACATATTTTCTAGTGCCTTTGTGTTATGCATGGATGACTATGAGAAAGTGAAAAAGCCTATCATCTGCACTTTCACAAATCTCAAATATTGGACAAATGATATGGCAAAATTTAAAGTCAAGGATATGTGTTTTAGCTTGTTTCGCCACATACATCAGAACATGGCAACACAAAAGCTAAATATAGCCCTGGAAACCCTGCAGTCACATCTCTCTGATGCCCTCCTGCTTTAGCTCCTCCTCATCACTGGTGTATTACTTGCTTCCAAATCTCTATCCCTGCTCGTTGTTCTGACTATGTGTGTGTAGGTAGTACTTTTGACAGATAATTTAACTTATACACATTACAAGGACTTGCAGTTAAAGAAATGTTCCATGTTGGTAGATCGAGAAGTGACAAAAAACACATTAACAAAATAAACATAAATGTCCTTAAAATGTCCTTGAAACATGGCGGTACTGTGAGTATTGTTAGCTCTTGTGATAAATTGCT
The DNA here is from genome assembly GCF_949319135.1 of Squalius cephalus. Taxonomy (NCBI): domain Eukaryota; kingdom Metazoa; phylum Chordata; class Actinopteri; order Cypriniformes; family Leuciscidae; genus Squalius; species Squalius cephalus. The sequence goes on along the minus strand of NC_137126.1, from coordinate 42,905,046 downwards.
TGAATAGAATATAATCCGCCATCCGTTCAGGGTGCTGGGTTAGGCTCCGGCCACCCGTGACCCTAAGAACAATACACCAGTTTAGATAATTAATGGATGGAGAATATAGAATAGAACAGCTTTATTCACCAAGTGTGCAAAAACACACATGAATTTGTTGTTGTTTTAAGGAGCTCTTATCATTAACAAAAACTTAAAGTGTAAAAAAAAAAAATGTAGTACTTGATTTTTTTTTAACTTAAACCTTTGAACCTTGAAGTACTAAAATCACCAAAACTTAATAAACTAAAACTTTATACATACATTGAATATATATATATATATATATATATATATATATATATATATATATATATATATATATATATATATATATATATATATATATATATATAATGACAAAAGCATAAAACAAAATTACTAAAACTTTCATTAAAATTAAATATGAAAATTAAATAAATATAAAAATAAATTCTAATCCAAAATAGCACCGGCTCTGGGGCACATATATTTGACAAATATGTACATAAGTATGTATTTCTATGTATACTATTATTTGTAAATTGCTTTATGTAAATGCGTCTGCTTGCTAAATATAAAATATAAAATCAAACATTAAAATGTATTAATATTATTACATGAATCGAGCCATTAATTCACAACACAATACACATTGTGTCCAATTTTTTTAAGTGCGCACATATTTTAGAGAACATTGCTGATTATTCAGTGGTGAAACTGTGCAGACAAGGAAGTGGAAGTAGTAGTAACCACGTCTGCTCTGCCTGGCATACAAACACGGCAAGGTGAATGGATATCTGCCAGGATTAGTGGATTGAGAATGACTGTTCATGAAGCTCTCAGCACAATCTGAATGAACGACAGTCTGGCTGACAGCTGTTTGCATCTTATCCTCATCCATCTCAGAATGGCAGAGGATGTGAAATAATCTCCTAAATCAGGGACGCTCTGCCAGGCGTGCCAATGCATACCCTTGAACTGTCATCAGTGAAGCTTAGGACGTATGTGTGTGTGTGTGTGTGTGTGAGTTATGAAATCATGTCAGATGAGGGTCACATGGGTTTATCTCAGTATTGATGCAATAGGACGTGGGATTGAGGAGGGATAGCTGTTCGTCATTAGATGCCCATGCAAGCAGACGAGTTGCACGAGTTTCTGCAATGTTGTTAACAGATATCCTCTTTTTCACTGAATAGTGAACATACTGTTAACCAATTAACAGGTTTTACAGTTGCATTTTTACAGTCTTTTACTGTTTTTACGATAAATAACATCAGGAAGGATGTATCCAATCACATGCATTCCATATAGATGTTCTTTAGAAGGTCAAGGAGTACATGTTTTTTTGCACTAATTCAAGAGTTGTGTTTTGTCTTTATTACAGCCTTTATTTAACAATTGCATGTGAGATTAATGGGGTATTTGAAGAAAAATCTGTGAAGTAGTGCCAAACTCAGTTTCACAAAGTTTAGCTCCAACTTTAACTAAACACATGCACATGAACCAGCTAATGCAGGCCTTCAGGATTACTGAAAACTTCATGTCAGGTGAGTTTGAGCAGGATTTTGCAGGACGGTGGCCCTCTTGGAGCTAAGTTTCTTGTTCCTGAAAAGCATGATAATGTTAAATATATACTTCTTGTCAGTTGACTATGAAGCATTGGTTTGATATATATGTGAGTTATGAAATTCTTCATAAATGTTCGAATATTCTGTGCAATTCTGAAAAAAAAAAACAGCCTTGTGCACATGACTGGGCTATTTACTATTTTAAATGTATGTATGGTTAAAATACAACTTCTTTCTTGAATATCTTCTGAAACTCCTTTTCTATCATAGACAAGAATGCATTCTTCTTTTAGCCAAAATGACCACATTTCATTAAAAAAAAACAACAACTGCTAATAAATTCCAAAGCATGTAATTTTCCTCTTCTTGCACAGCCTGTTGCAACATTCGACTTGCTTTCCAGATTCAATCCATTCCCATAGGAACTAAAATCCACAGAGGCAGCGTGTCTGTAACTTGCTCTCTGATTTTCTTCATGGCACTAACTGATCTGGTAATCTCAGCATTTATGATATGAACACTTCTGAGAGTGTCAAGAACACATATGTAAATGTATGGCAAATAGAAAAGAAAACAAGTGGTTGCTAGGGCATTGCTAAGAGGTTTACTCACCCTCATGTTGTTCCAAACCCGTATGACTGTGGAACTTAAAAGATATGTTGGTAACCAAATAATTTCGATTGACTTCCATTGTATGGACAAAAGATACAATGGAAGTCAATGGGAACCGACCGTTACCAACAATCTTCAAAATATTGTATTTTATGATTCGCAGAAGAAAGAAAGTCATACAGGTTTGGCACGACATTAAGGATAGTAAATGATAACACAATCTTTATTTTTGGGTGCATGGACTTTGGAGATCTTTTTGATGAAATCTGAGAGCTTTCTGTCCCTCCATTGACAGCTACGCAACTACCACTTTGACGCTTCAAAAATTTCATAAAGAGATCGTAAAAATAATCTATGTGAATTGAGCGGTTTAGTCCAAATTATCTGAAGGAACACAATCGCTTTATGATGAACAGATTGAATTTATGCTTTTATTCACATATAAACATTCATCAGCTCACACATTAGTTGTGGCAAACGGAAGCTCAAGCATGTTTGCTTGACATTTTTAATTGTCTGACGAACAGCCTGCATGCTCTAAACATTACCTGTGTGAAAGTCCTATATTACATTTTAGCCTTGGTGTGCCAATTTTTTCTGTTTTTTATTATTTCCTTTTGTCAAGCACCCAACTTGTCACATTTTTGCTTGACGTGCAAGAACCAATGAGGTTAACTCTCGTGTGTTATGCAGCACGTTTGAGCTTCCTCAAGAACCAATGAGGTTTGTTCTTGAGAGTCAAGCAGGTTCGGTTGAGCTTCTGTTTATGTTCGTTGATCAATTTTTATATGTGGATAAAAGCCTAAATTAAATCTGTTCATGATATAAAGCGATCGAGTCTCTTCAGAATATTTGAACTAAACCGCTCAATTCATACAGTTTTATGATCTCTTTATGAACTTTTTTGAAGCGTCAAAGTGTCAGTTGCGTAACTGTCAGAAAGCTCTCAGATTTCATCAGAAAGATCTTAATTAGTGTTGCGAAGATGAACGAAAGTCTTACATGTTTGGAACGACATGAGGGCGAGTGATGACAGAATACACATTTTTGAACTATCCCTTTAAGTCAAAAAAGTTGCCCATTTTATCGTCATAGCACAGCTCTCCTCAACATGATTTGATGAAACAATGCAGGATGTTCAATGTATGAGAAATAGTATTAGTGCCTTATAGCCAACACCTCTAATGTGAGGCGGTTTCAGGGTTGTCTTCAACTGCACCATCCCAAGCAAAAACCTCTGCAGAAATTGCTTGCAATGTCCTTGAGGCCAAACTGAATCTGTGAAGTGGAACAAACGGAGAGTTTGCAAGATTCTGTTTCACACAGATAAGAGCAAGGCTCTGTGAAAGAGCAGTCGCAGTCCTATTAAAATCAGACCTCAGTATGCATGAATGCAGCTTTTTAGGGCACCTTCTCATCAATGCATTCATCACTAGAAATTATAATGTGAAATAGCAAGACTAGTGAATATAAGCAACACAGGCTACAGACTAAACATTACAAAAGACTTACGTTTTGTAAAGAAAAAATATGATTGTTTTGGAAGTTTGCAGACACCTGGATGGATGATTATGGCCTACTGCATTTTCTTTTCTTTTTATTAAAAGCTGAACTGGGATAGCTTTAGAAATAATCATTATTTTTGCAATTCCAGATTCCAAAACTTTCTTGTTAGCAAAATTCAGCTTTCAAGGATTGTGAAAGAATGAAACATTAAATCAGAAGAAACACTAACACTCATGTTCTCAGCAAAGATAATTTTTATTGTTCAAAGGAAGTTTGTGGAGAATTACAGCAGTACACACTTGACTGAACAGCTGCCTTTATCACATAACACAGTACAGACAAGAATGAGGTCAAAACTTATATGGATATTGAAATTAGTAATAATTAAAAAAATTACTATGGCTCCCAGATGGTGTGTATGGCTAATTTATGTGGTTAAAGGCTTAAAAATCAAACTTCACTCTCTCGTCAAATTAAAAATGTATAACACCCACACACAGTAGTAAGAAGGAAAAAAAAAAGGATAACAGAGGGAAGTCACAAACAGGCACACACATTTTGACAGATCTACAAGAGAAGCTGACAAGTTGCAGTAAGACTCAGAAATGTAACACCTAAAAACAACTTAATACGCGGAGGAAGAGAATGATAATAAAAAGAAGAGTGTTGTTTTGTCATTTGGGTTGTTGAAAAAAGGAATACAAACTAAACAGAGAACATCGTCAAGTCTGGTTTGTATACAATTTTGTTTAGTTTTTTTCTATGCTCTTCCAACCATAAGGACTATAGGAAATGTATGGAAAACCAGTAAGAAATGTCCCCCTATATATAATTGCATCCGAGTTTTATTTGTTTAAATAGCTTGTTCAGGAAGCATTTATAATTGATTCTATATGTCTATGTATAAATATATTTCTGTATATATATATATATATTTCTGTATATTGTTTTTTTAAAAATAAATCTATTTAAAGCCAGATGGGTGTTGTTCTACATTTGATTTCCTTTCCAGTTTTGTCACCGCAGCTCTCCACATATTTAATTCAAAAACTTCTAATTTGTCATGACCTGATGTTAAGCCTATACCAGGCTTACAGTATCATTCCCCTTAAAAGAGCCAAATCAAGCCCAGTATCATTAGTAAATTTAGTGGCATCAGCACTAATGCACTTCCAAATTGAGTGCATACAATCAGAGTGATTTGCTCTACCCTGACAAGAAACAGGAGGAAAACAAAATAAATCTCACCAGCCCGCGTGAACCTCAATAGTCAGAGCAGGTTGGCGGAGCATGGTTTTATAGCACCATTTTAACTATTTGTACATTGTTGCTTGAACTGTATTGTGTGCCCACAAGTTGAACTCTTTAACGGTCTCCAAATTTTACACTGTTTGATCTGAGTCTTATTATATGTATAATATAATATATATATATTATACATATATATACACACACACACACACACATTTGCGGAGAACACTTTCCGAATGAGCTAACTATAAGATTCACACCACGTCATTCAGATGATGCTGGTTTGCTCTCCATCATATGGTACAACACCAAAAACACCTATAGTAGATACACTAACACTAAACGTCCCGGTTTGACTCTATTGTTAACTCAGTCTCTGAGTGAGTGAGTGAGTGAGTGAGTGAGGGTGTGAGTGAGGGGGGAGGGAGTATTTTTGTAAAAGAGAGAGAACTTCCAAAATGACAAGACCTATAGAGCAGCCAGCCGAAATATCCATTTATCTAGCCAAACATCGTCTATACTGCTTTAAACAGGATTCTCTTACATATACATGACAGTGTTTCTCAGTCAAACATCTTTATTCGCCATAGAGCTTTAATGTTCTTCGTTTCATGCACGGTAATTCTTTCCACTCCAGCGCGCGGTTCTCGCTCAGTGTGAGGTTGTTGCCCCAGCAAGGGAACACCCGTCCGGGTCACTGTCAGTCGTCATCGATGTCGTCGCCCTCCGACTCCTCTCCTCCTCTCCGCTCGTACACTTTATCTCGGTGTCGCTCCTGGATCTCCTTCATCTCCTCGGCGTAGCGGCTGAAAGCTCCGCCGAACTTGCTCCACGCTTTGAAGGGTATCGTGATAGAGTTTCTGTAACTGGGCTTCACCTCGCTCACCCGCAGAAACACCCCGTACTTGTTGGAGCCCACGTCAAAGAAGAACCGCTTGGAGTCCACCGTGATTGACGTGCCCTCGGGAAGCTCCCCGTAGCCTCCGGCGCCGCCGCTGCCGCCGAGCAGCTCCTCATCATCCCCGCCGTAGTCGTCGATCAGCTTGGCCAGGGCGTCGCGGAACTCGATGAGACCCTGGGCAGGAAGGGCAATGGTTTGCCCGGATTGCATGCCACCCCCGGGCACACCTCCTCCGCCGCCGCCAAAACCACCAGGCCCGCGGTTAACGGTCTGACGGATCCGGAGGAACCTCCCCCGCTGGTTCTCCTTCAAATCGAGGTAGTATTTGCGATTCTCCCTCACTAGGAATTCGCTCTTCAAGGCCCGCCTAGGCCCGCCGTCCTCGCCGCTGGAGGACTGGGCGATCTGCTCCGGGGTGCTGGGTCCGAGCTGTGCGTAGTGCTCAATGAAATCCCCCAGGTAGTCCCGAAACTCCGCCGCGACTGACATGGAAAGTGTCAGTCGACTTTTGGAGCCACCAGCGCCGACCTCGGCGATCTTTATGAACCTGCCCTTCGAGTTCTGCTTCACGTCCAGGTAGAAGCGCTTGTTTTGGATGTCAAGGCGTTTGGACGCCAGCTCCTGGGTCTCTTGATCCCTCTGGAAGGGCTGGAATCCGCTGCCTCCACCCCCTCCTCCACCACTACCACCGCCACCGCCACCTCCTCCTCCGCTACCACCGCCGCCGCCGCTGCTTCCACCGCGCTCACTCCCACTATCCCCATCCGCCATCTTCACCATCACCCAGAGCTGCGTTATTTTTTCCCATCCGTATGTCGTCAAGTCCCGCCTTCTGACCCGTTCAGAGGCATGAGAACGTCGTGTGAATGGCCCATAGCTCTGGAACGTCACTGTCTTAGGAACATCTTGTGATTGGACGTTTGACGTGTCAGTCATAAATTCGCTTCTCTAATTGGCCCGCGACCTGTCCGTTGTGCGAGTAAATACCACGTCCCCATTCTCTTTGGCTCACTTGGACTGCCTGTCAAAGTGTAAATCCCACCTTATTGTTTTGACAGTACCATGGGCGATTGGCGTACAGTGGTGTCGATAACGTACAAAAAACAAGCACTTTATTGCAGATAACACTCGAACTGTACATACAGAATCATCACTCAGTCGCTCACTACAGCGGTATTCACAATTTTCTAGCCCTTTAAATATACAAAAAAGAACTTCTAAATTAAGTTATCACAAAAAGTTTAAAATAATTTTTTATTCTACATGTATCTCGTTGATATATTTTAAAATACATGTAATTTATAAATAATAAGACAGAAAATTAAATTTAATTCAGACACTATTGATACGAATAAAAAAATAAAAAATATTTACCTTGAGGTTTTGCAGTCAGGAAAAAAGACTGCCAACCTGAAGCAAAGTAGATATTTTACAGATATTCATTTGTTTTGGCCTTAATACAACGACAGTATGATCACAATTAATTATTTACCGTACAACATCTTATTATTATTTTATTTTTTTATCATCTCATGCTTACCAGCCTTCTGTGCCCTTTCTCGCATTTTTTACGTTTTTATCGTCTATGGTTTTTATGCATACAAATAATCACGTTCATATTTTCTCACGAGGAAGACTGTCTCGGAAAGGGGGTCCTTGGTATCAAAAAGTTTCAAAACCCCTGACTTAGTGTAGTGTAAGTAATAATCCATAAGTACAGCAATCTGTATAAAAAAATGTTAAATCAAAGATAGAGTTTTAGAATTCTTTATACATCAAAGTCAGAGTCTCAATTTGACATTTTATTATATAAATTGATATTTATAAAAGGGACAAAAATGTATTATTATCAACAGAAAATGTTTTAATACTTGATTTCGCCTCATGTGGCAGTTACGATACTGAATATGAGATTAATAAGATAGATTAAAAAAAGTTACATTTTGATTATATTTCTATTTGGTTTTATAATTGATCTTGCTCTTAAGCCTTGTTATTAACATGAAATCATTAGATTATGTAATGCTCGATGATCATTTACGACTTCTAAATATAGAGGTTTGATGTTTTCTGTAAATCGAGTAAATTTCAGGCAGTTGTCACTATTAAAGTCCCGCCTACGGTTTACATCATTCATCGATGGGGGATGGTAGAAGCAGATACATGCTGAAATCTCATTGGCCTTCCCGAAATTCGAACGAACAACGGATATTCTGATTGGCTGGTTCCACTTCTCGGTATGCCTCGAGCGTTCTCTGCTGAACGGAGTTTATTGTTCCTCTGAGTCAAGAGGCGAAATAGATTTTATTCAAACCTCATTGGATCCCATTCAAAGTAATACTTCGCTGAAATGGTATGAAATTCTTCGATCTTGGTCCGTATAATCATTTTCTTTAACTCGAAATGTCCATCCGCTTGTTATATTGCTCATTTGTCGTCTGTTTAAATATTCTACGGCTAGCTCCGAGCTAACGCAGGTTGGATTCAGCGCTCTTAGCCCGCGAGAGTAGCGCGTGCTAATAGTCTTTTTGTGATTTTTATTTAATTTATCACGACGTTTCTTGTCCCAATGCAAATGATTTGATTCTTGAACATATCTATCTTATATGTTTTAAAGGTTATGTTGATATACGTCGCAGCTGTTGTGGAATTTCTCCAAGCAGTAAAGCTAAGCTAATCCGTCAGCGGCAGTGGAGAGCTCGCGCGGATCACTTTATATACACTTTTAATTTATTGTGTAGTTCTTCAAAAACCACCAACTCCTAGGAATTGCGTTATGCATTTTTTGTATGTGCAGGTTTATGTCAGAAACACGGGCAACCTATATTGCGAGTTTAGGGTGGCAGTCATACGAGCGGGAGATTTACCTGCTTTAACAGGCTGTTATAGGACTCATTGGCATTCAGTGAAGTGGCAGATGGCATTGCTTTAAGTTTTTAGGTAAACTTTAATTCATGTGAAGGAAGAGTAGGATCCCATTCCTAATGGATATGTTTTACTCATACCCTCTGGATGGGAAACTGTGCAAATTGCCAAGAAAACTGGAGTATTTTCTCCAAACCTGCGTTTTTTTAATAGGCCTTCTGTTTATACTATACCGGCAATCATTCATTTGAACGAGTAATGCATTAATAATACATGCCTTCATGATTTGTACAATAATTGACACGCATGACATACTTTTTATATAATAAAAAAGCTTTAACGTATGATCAATTAAATATATTACTTTACAGTTGATTGCATATCATTTTTACGTATAAAAAGAACATGTATTTATTAAAATTAAGTGTAATTTAATTTTTGTATGTAAAACGTAATGTTTTACAGAATGAAATATTAATACATGTATTAATTGAATTCATATTACATATATTTAACATACAAAAAATAGTACATTAAATTGTTTTAGATATAAAAAATAATCTCTTAATATAATATTATTTAATTCGCACAGCTCATATAGTAGAGTGCAATTAACCTAAACCCCCAATAATTGTGTTTTCATACTGTTATATGCTGCTAGTTTGTTTTGTGCAAACTTGAATATGTTTGTATGTATGCGCTGGATCTGAGTCTATATATTGTTTTGTAGGCAGGAGGAAAGGCAGGTAAAGACAGTGGCAAGGCCAAGGCAAAAGCAGTGTCTCGCTCACAAAGGGCTGGACTTCAGGTAAGCTTCTGTTTTTCTTAGTTGCTCTGCTGGCGATGCTGGTTTTCTGTTCCCAAAATAAATTATCCATTTGTTAAATGGCCTTCAGTGAAATGGGCGTAGATGTGGAATTTGTTGGGTCACAATATTTCGAGTCAGATACAACTTTCTAAGGAATGCATATCTGAAATTTGTAGTTCCCAGTGGGTCGTATCCACAGGCACTTGAAGACCCGCACTACAAGCCACGGTCGTGTGGGAGCAACAGCAGCCGTGTACAGCGCAGCCATCCTTGAATATCTCACAGCTGAAGTAAGACTCTGCCATTGACTCGCATGTTGCGAATCAAATATGTGCTGATGTGTGGCAAGCTATTAATCAGGTTTGATTCTTGTCGTAGGTTTTGGAGTTGGCAGGAAATGCTTCAAAAGATCTGAAGGTGAAGCGTATCACTCCTCGCCATCTACAGCTGGCCATTCGCGGAGATGAGGAGTTGGATTCCCTCATCAAGGCAACTATTGCTGGGGGTGGTAAGTTGGAGTTTGTTTATGTTGTTGTATGTTTCTGATGTGTTGACAGATGAGGATGTGAATCATTTGCGTGTTTGGTGTCTTCTCGCAGGTGTGATTCCACACATCCATAAGTCTCTGATCGGGAAGAAGGGCCAGCAGAAGACTGCGTAGTTCCCTTTGGGGTCGCTATGCTGACATGGACTCGAGGACTTGCATTTGGGATGTGTGACCAGATCGGCTTGTTCATCCATTCATCCGTTCTATTTTTCTTTTTCTTTTTTTTAAGTTAATATTAATGTTATACTAGCTAACCACAAGTGATTCGTTAGAGTTTTGTGTTAATGTTATATTGCCAAAATTAGAATGGCAAATAAGCCCCCCCCCCCCCCTCCTCCACCCCAACCCAAATGTCAGGTATTTTAGAGAGACAAACAGGAAGTGTCTGATCTTTCCTGCTGTGACTGTGGAATTGTTTGTTGAATTGGCCAGAGCTATGGAGCTGTTTTATACTGAAAAATGGAAGTGATAAAAGCATTTTATACAAAACCAAAATGTTTGTTTTTATTTTATCTGCCATGTTCTTCTGACAAAGTGATACCATTTGAATCAGTTAATACAGAAATAATGTGTTATTTACATAAAATGAACGAGACAACCTTGAGAAAGCACTTTAGTATAATTTTAAAAATAGGATTTATTGCAGAAATAACTTACTAAAATAATATACTCGGGTGCAAATTGAGTGTAATGTTTTTGGACACCTAATTGCATGCTATTTACAAAATCTGTTAAATGCAATTAGTTTAACTTAAGAGTGCTTCTTGACCTACTTAAGTACATCTTTTTATGAAATTTAAATATCGAATATGGTTAAAGTCTTTATATTTTAAAATGTGTATCAGTCTATTAAAGATTTGATAACTGTGTGGGCATTTATAATTTTGTGTGGTGATCAGTATAGTAATAGATGCACAGTAGTGCATGTTATTTATTCCCTGATAAATCAAATGCATTTAACAGTTAATTATTAATTTGTAAAATTGTATTAAATATTTATCCACCCAGTGATAGTTCCAGACGGCTGTTATAAATATGCTGCAAACGAGCATCATCTAGTTAAAAGTATGAATTTTAAAACGCGTTTTATAATAGTAATTTGATTTCACAGATGATCAAAGAGCCCAGCATTTAATTTTCAGAAATTTTTTCCAACATATTTTTTTTCTGTCATCGGATAGTAAAATGTCGTCGCAAAGGGTGGACGTTAGGTGGCGGTAAAGACCACATTTTTTTACGAATAGCCTAGATTAAGTATCCTGTTATACGTGTGGGAGGATATTTGTGTGTATCAATACAAAAATGATCATTCCCTTCTTATAAGCATTCATAAAACAAACAAACCTTTTTGATGACAGTCACTCGTGTGTGCAGTTCACAGGCGAATCGGAATAAGACTTCAACTGTGCTGCAGGTAAGTTTGAATAGACAGTGTCTGTCATAATATGCACTTTTGTTGTCAGTTAAGTTGTTTAACCCTTTCGCACGTAAATTTAAAATATTCTATCTAAACCCCCAGCGTGAGTTTTTTTAAAGCATTTTTTCACTCAGAAATGCACTGGCGCATTTAACAGTAAATCCTCCAAATAGAGTGTTTGCCTGGGTTTTCTGTTTAACACTGATAGCCTATGTTTACTTACGGTCAAACTCATGTTCTAGTAAACTGGCAGCTACACGAGCACTGATTTATGCCTAATTTAATTAGTCTACATTAACCCTTCAGGTATCAAAATAGTCTAAAGGAAGCTGTTGTAGATTCACAAACCGAAAAACATGTTAAATGCAAAAGCGTTGGTTTCAAATGTGCTAGAGGACAACTGCAGCAAGGTGATTATTGTTGCTTTGTCAGATTTGTACCGACCATGTTTGTGCGTGTTATAGGCTACACCTCAATGTTCTGCTGTGTCATTCTGTATCAGTTATGCAGTCATTGCGTGTGTGTGTGTGTGTGTGTGTATGAGAGAGAGAGAGATCGAACAGCTTTAACCTGGGAATTAAAACAAGATCTCACACACGACTGCAGGCTTTGCTTTATGGGACATCTGCAATGCAGAAGCCTATATATAGCAATAGAGAGAGGAATGGAGGGAGGGGGCTGAGGACAAGATACAATAATATCAATGTAAAAGTTGGCAATCCCATAAATATAATTCTGTATTGCAGGCTTTTATCCCTTCTTTGAGGGTCTTTTTTTTTTTAACTAGTACTCTAAACATTTAATTATGTCAAGAATCATTGCACTCCTGAACATCACCATGCATGGACAGATGGTCATTTTTCTGTATTAAAATATGATCTATTTGAAATAAGTGGTTAATTAAATAACATAAATGTCTAAATTCATATATATATTAATTAAAAAAGGTAGGCCTCTATAAAATTGTATTTTTTAATTATTAAAAAAAAAAGTCTCCTCATGTTGTTCCCTTGTGTTATAGTTAGTTTGTGCTGGCATTACATTAGCCATGAATAAATATCTCTATATTACTATTCTGCTCTACAGCTGACAGTGTAATCATAACCATTAATATTCTCTGTTAATTATTTTGAGATTTCTGGCACTTAATCACTTCTGAGAAGAATCTGCTGTCTTTCAATAATTTAGCTGATGAAATATTTCAGGACTTCTTTTTAGACAGAGTACTTTACATTTGAGTGGCTGGCTTAAAATTATAAAATAGGCCTACATCTTTCAGTGGTAAAAAAACAGGTTTGTAGACTACTAAACGGTATTTATGAGTTATGCCAGACAAATGATTTCCACAGCTTTAGTTGTTTCTTGCATTAAGTAATCTTTTAAACAAATCAATATTTATTTAGTTTTTTTTTTTTTGGAAAATAGCCATATAGCAAGGCACAAATAATGTGCAGTCTGTCAATAATTATCACAAAATAATGATAATGACTTTATATTCCTATTTACACTTCTTTTCAAAATTGTTGGGGTCAGTAAGATTTTGTAATGTTTTTGAACCTACTTTACTCACCAAGGCTGCATTTATTTGATCCAAAATACAGAAAAAACTAATATGATGATTTGCTGCTCAAGAAACATTTCTTATTATTAATGTAGAAATCAATGTGCTGCTTAATTTGAATGGAAAACATTATTTTCAGGATTTGATGAATGGAAAGTTCAAAAGAACAGCATTTATTTGAAATAAATGTTTTAACATTATTACAAATGTCTTCATTGTCACTTTTGATCAATGTAAAGCAAAAAATATGTTATAGTGTATGCTGTTTTTTTTTTTTTTGTACACATACTGTATGTTAAGTACAATATCAGAAAATATTTCTCCGAGGTAAATCTCATACAGTAAAGGACGAGAATCACCCAATGGTTTAGATTTAAATGTGATTGATTCCCAAAGAGCTGAGAGCATTACATTTGGGAGTTGTTCTGGATTCGTCTAGCCGAGAACAGATGCATAATTTATACGCTCTGTCTAGTCTCCCTCAGATGACATGCAGTAATACAACTATGCATTTCAGTCAGACTAAAGCCTTTTTGAGACACGCTAACTGTCCTCCTTGAAACTCTGATTATTTTTTTTTACCAAAGCATGCGTTATTAGTATAAATCATGGTATACTGAATGATTAACACTCTAAAAAATAAAGGTTCTTTATTGGCTTTGATGGTTCCATGAAGAACCTTTTAACATGGAACCTTTCTATTCCACAAAAATGTTCTTGAAAAAGGTTCTTTTAATTATTAAAATGGTTCTTTTAAGAATGGTTCACTGCAAGGTTCTTTGTGGAACCCAAAATGGTTCTTCTATGGCATCACTGTGAAAAAAAATATCCTCTTGGAACCTTTAGTTTTAAGAGTATGTATCAGTAAATCAAGTCTGTAAATAAAACAACTGTAGTGTGTGTGTGTGTGTTGTGTTTGCTTGATACAACACGAGACAAAGAGGTCACATATGGTACGTTTGGTTGATAAATGGCTTTATTTGGCTTTAGGGGGACATCACTGTATCAGTTAGCAGCCATACAGTTAAAGTGTCAGCACTCCTGAACCATCTCTGAAACAGTGTCGTCGAGATGCACAAAATGTGAGGACTCTTTTAAGCAGTTTAGATTCATGATTAAGGCATTTACGTACATTTTTACACACATCAAGCAAATCTATCCCACCCCCTCATATTGTCAAGCTCCAAGTGAATCAAGCCATGCAAATTGAAACTCCTCTTGATTTATTCATTTCATGAATAATTGCGACAACTGTTTTATTACATTTATCAGAAATCTTACTTTTGGCTCTTCCCTCTTCTGGATTATAATATAATCCAGACCTACTATTTGGATTATTTTTACAACCCAAAGGTTGGTGCAAAAATGAGTCCGAACAGTAGACTCATTTTAACATCACTGTCACCACACTTTACACATTTTCTCATTTTCTCCAAAAAATCTTTTGAAAAATGGAAAATGCACCGTCATTTTCGGCCAGGACATTATCCATTGAGTGCCGTACATTTCATGTAACTCTAAAACAATACGTTAGGCGTAATTCAAAATACGACTGGAACACTTGTAGAAAATCAGTACAGAAAAATCTCATATTAACACTGTATTGGGCCCTATTTTTACTGACTTTTCTTGAAACCAATGACTTGATTTATACAATTTAACATTTAAGGACTCTTTGGAATGGTATTTTTCCAGAAGTGTGATCCAGTCTCATCGGGCAAGTCTTATTTAACAAACAACACATCCCAGACAGCAACATAGTGTCGGCCCAGATCCGGGCCACATCTGGTACATGTGGATTCCACGCCGTATGGGCAACACTATGTAACTGTCTTTTCAATCGCCATATATTTATTGATCAAACTGTATTAAAAAAATCAAGACCATTGATGGAAATAGTTAAAATCAAGGATAATGAGGGTTCATCTCCAGTCAGTCTTTGTCAAAGGGACACATTGAATCAAATACCCAATTTTACTAAACACTACCTGGAAAACACTACTACTACTACAACAGTATTCTGTGGGCAGACCTTTAACTCTGTATTTGCACAAAGGTTTATGAACAAAACACCCATTTAAGATGCATTAACCAAAAGATTTTTCAAATGTGAAAGGAGGAAGCCAAAATACTGGATTCATTAGTTATTTTTCCATCCATGGTGTTGAATTTGTAATCATTTGTTAAATAAAGATTTAGCAAAGTATTGAGTGCTGTTTGTTTCATAAGGTTATTTATTGTGACAGATTTTAGAAACAATCCGGATGCTTTTTCGCAGCTGTAAATAAATCTAAACTGATCAAACGAGACACCAACCCATAACGTCACAGAATCTGCGTCCTGTAATCATTGATCAAGCGGGCCTGCATTGTGAAGGGTCATTGGAGGTGGTTGATAAAGCTGTCTGAATGGGTTCTTGTAGTGGCTGTTTATCTGGAGTGTGACGGTTAATAGCTCTTTTCTATGGCTGTATGTGTGACTGTCTGTGACCCCTCTGCCCTCTCTATGTCCAGCCTGTCTTCTGCAGGGTGAGAAGCGCACCGGACCCATCACGTTTACACTGCTTCCTGAAAGCTCTTGTACGCAAAAACAAATCAACCCCACAACAAATATACACAAACATATTATAATACAACGGCTGAGGGAGTGACAGTCTTTCTTACCTAATCAATCTCTCTTTATTTTTCCCCACTTTTGGAAAGTTGTGGAAACTCTATCACAGATTGTTTCTTTTGCTATTGGAGCAAATGGAAATACAAAAATTATATTTTTTGTCACCTCCCCTAGAAGTTTACCAAACTATCCGACTTCTGCTTTTGAGAACCCGGGAAATATGAAAAGGCTCCATTAATTAACTGAAATAAAATAATTGTATTATAATTTTTTTACCGTAATAGAGAAGTATTTTTACTGTAACACAGTAAAAATAATCAGAATAATAAGAGTAATGAGAAATAAAACAAGTAAAACGTATATAGTCGCATTATGGTAATGAGAATCCAGCTAATAAATATGTTCCCATTAGGTTATGAAAACGTTTTTTCTTAAAGTTCAATTAACTTTCAAAACGTGCAAACATTATGGGAACGTTACTTTTGAATGTTCTCTGAATGTTCTGAAACATTTCAAAAACATTAGACGACCGTCTAGCTAAACTGTTTCAGGAAAAAAGTTTCATGAACAATGTATAAATAATGTTTTCGCGCTAACATTTTGAGAACATTATCAAAGACCAGATAACTCTGACAAAACCTTCTACTAATGTTACTGAAATAATGTTTGCTCATTCTTTCCTTGCCAGAGCTTTAGCCAAAGTTCTGAGAACATTCCCTGTTAGCTGGGCATTAGAAGGGGGCGCAACGAATCTTAATTGTCCTCAAAGTAGTCTTCATTTTAATTATGCTATTTTTTTTTCATTTGATTTCAGGGGAGACCTGGACATTTGTTCATGAAATTCACCTATTTGTGAGCAGAAACACTAAAGGAAAGAGCTAAAGACAGGAACCTCATCTAGTTTCAGAAGGAAGACATTCCACAGATTAGAAAGAGAAAGTGGAAGAAAGACATTGAGAAAGAGAAAATGAGACAGAGGAAGATTTACTTCAGAAACAGTGAGATCTGCTCCATCACGAATGAATCAATCAAGAGGAGGTCATTTTTGAACACAATAAGGAATAGAGGGATATTTAGCAGCAGTCGTCGTCTAAAGCGTCAGAATCTAAATTGCAGAAGGATTTTCCCACACTACAGTTGCACTCTTCTCTCCAAAATCTAAACATTGAAACCCTCCCCAAGAAATCCATAAATATTTGATCTTTAATCCCACCAAACTTGATGAACTCCATGCCGCCACGTTTGCCGTGCTGTGACCTTTGCAATTGAGGAAACCATGAACGGATGGCCGGATGCATACATTAAAGTTAAAACATGATGCATGCTTTGCATGAGAATGTGAATGAACATTCTTTACCCTACGAGTGAACTTAATGAAACGAGCTTGGACAATTTCGTTCATGTGGGTATAGATGCCCTAATATCGCTGGAAAAAATAGGAGATGTGGCCTGTTCCTGTGCTTGGCTCGTGACATACATTCAGGACTCGAGTGAAGCTCTATATAATGGATATGCTGTTGCTCTGTGAATAATTACCTCTTCCAAAGTCCAAACTCACTTATTTTTTTAAATCAAATAGCACCGAGAGGTTGGAACCAGTTCATTTTGCCTTGCATGGCATCATCCTCCTTTGTGCAGTCCTGCACTACTAATGGCACGTGAACACCAGGTTTGAATGGGGTCTTTGCTGTCTGATCGTCACTTAAGTTGCCGTCTTGACACGAAAATGAACATTTTGTCATCATTTAATCTATTTAATCTTTCCGTATTATTGTCTTTAGTGTGTGACACAAAGAATAGCTTAGACCAAGGGTGTCCAATCCTGCTCCTGGAGGGCCATTGTCCTGCAGAGTTCAGCTCCAACCCAAATTAAACACACCTGAACCAGCTAACCAAGGTCTTACTAAGCACACTAGAAACTTCCAGGCAGGTGTGTTGAAGTAAGTTGGAGCTAAACTCTCCAGGACTGAGTTTAGACACCCCTGGCTTAGACTAAATGAAATGTTGTTGTAGCTTAGACTAAGGCCCTGTCCCAAATGGCACCTTAAACACTT